>NC_090934.1:320932321-321557321 GCF_040938575.1 Ambystoma mexicanum
TTGGAGCGGGGTACGTGTATTTCGGGGGTGCGTGGGAAGTTTCACACGTGAAAAGCCCTGTGCGAGTGGGTTACGTGTATTCCTGGGGTGCGCAGGAAGTATCACACGCGAAATGCCCTGTGCGAGTGGGGTATGTGTATTCCTGGGGTGCGCGGGAAGTTTCACACGCGATAGGCCCTGTGGAGTGGGGTACATGTATTCCTGGGGTGAGCAGGAAGTTTCACACGCGATAGGCCCTGTGCGAGTGGGGTACGTGTATTCCTGGGGTGTGCGGGAAGTTTCACACGCGATAGACCCTGTGCGAGCGGGGTACGTGTATTACTGGGGTGCGCGGGAAGTTTCACACGCGATAGGCGCTGTGCAAGTGGGTATGTGTATTCCTGAGGGCGCTGGAAGTTTCACACGCGATAGGCCCTGTGCGAGTGGGGTACGTGTATTTCTGGGGTGCGCAGTACGTTTCACACGCGATAGGCCCTGTGCGAGTGGGGTACGTGTATTTCTGGGGTGCGCGGGAAGTTTCACACGCGATTGGAGAGGGGAACGTGTATTTCGGGGGTGCGCTGGAAGTTTCACATGCGATAGGCCCTGTGCGAGTGGGGTACGTGTATTCATGGGGTGCGCGGGAAGTTTCACACGTGATAGGCCCTGTGCGAGTGGGGTACGTGTATTCCTGGGGTGCGCAGGAAGTTTCACACGTGATTTTGCTGTCAGAGCGGGGTACGTGATTTTCGGGGGTGTGCGCGGAGTCCTACACGTGAATTGGCAGTATGGGTCCTCGCAGGTGTTCCATCTACACCCTCCATGGCCCCTGCAGGCAGCCCACACCACAGGGGACTATCCTGCACCCCTGACCATGTCCCGCAGGCAGCCCATCCACCATGGGCAAGCCCCCCAGCCTAGCCACATGTCACCTTGCACTACTGATCACCAACTCATGTCCCCCAGCACCCCCATCACCAAGCAGTCAGGGGCACCTGCCAGCAGGACCCCACTCATGTCCCACACATGTCCCCGAGCACCCCGACCCCCAGCAGTCAGGGGCATCTGGCAGCAGGCCCCCACTCATGTCCCCCAGCACCCCCACCCCCAGCAGTCAGGGGCACCTACCAGCAGGCCCCCACTCATGTCCCACACATGTCCCCCAGCACCCCCACCCCCCAGCAGTCAGGGGCACCTGCCAGCAGGCCCCCACTCATGTCCCCCAGCACCCCCACCCCCCAGCAGTCAGGGGCACCTGCCAGCAGGCCCCCACTCATGTCCCACACATGTCCCCAAGCACCCCCACCCCCCAGCAGTCAGGGGCACCTGCCAGCAGGCCCCGACTCATGTCCCCCAGCACCTCCACCCCCCAGCAGTCAGGGGCACCTGCCAGCAGGCCCCCACTCATGTCCCCCAGCACCCCCACCCTCCAGCAGTCAGGGGCACCTGACTACAGGCCCCCACTCATGTCCCCCAGCACCTCCACCCCCCAGCAGTGAGGGGCACCTGCCAGTAGGCCCCCACTCATGTCCCACTCAGGTCCCCCTGCACCCCCACCCCCCAGCAGTCAGGGGCACCTGCCAGCAGGCCCCCACTGATGTCCCACTCATGTCCCCCAGCACCCCCACCCCTCAGCAGTCAGGGGCACCTGCCAGCAGGCCCCCACTCATGTCCCCCAGCACCCCCACCCCCCCAGCAGTCAGGGGCACCTGCCTGCAGGCCCCTACTCATGTCCCACTCATGTCCCCCTGCACCCCCCCCAGCAGTCAGGGGCACCTGCCAGCAGGCCTCCACGCATGTCCCACTCATGTCCCCCAGCACCCCCACCCCCCAGAAGTCAGGGGCACCTGCCAGCAGGCCCCCACTCAAGTCCCCCAGCACCCCCACCCCCCAGCAGTCAGGGGCACCTGCCAGCAGGCCCCCACTCATGTCCCCCAGCACCCCCACCTCCCAGCAGTCAGGGGCACCTGCCAGCAGGCCCCCACACATGTCCCCCAGCAACCCTGCCCCCACGTCATGACGATCCTCAATCATGGGCCTAATTGCCAGCCACATCACACCCCACGCCACCCCAGCCCAAAGACCCAACCAAGTATTGCATTCACCCACATAGAAATGCCCATTACATGATACAACCCGAATGGCAAGTATGTAAATGAACACATGTCCGTCACACACACACAATGGGTGCAAGTGAATGTGAAAACACACATCATGACATGCATGAAATCAATGAGAGTATACCACACATCGAAGTATGAAACAAAAATGTATTGAACCCAAAATTAATGTAATGAAAAGAAAACACACAATAAAGTGAAGAAGAAATAAAACGCAGCATGTCCAGAAAATAATCAAAAATATCAAATCAGAATCCAAAGAAATCCAAATGAAAATGTGTCCAAAGTCTCAGTCCAATAAAGCAAATCCAAGGGAAAAAAATAAGTGAAATCCATTGCTCCATGGTGAAATGAAAAAAAATAATAATAAATCCACTGTTCAACTATATACAAATCACCAATCCAGGGTCCATGAGCCCAACAAATGAATTGAAACCTACAAAAAGACTACCTAATAAAGAACTATATACAAAAACGTGGTGCATTGTCTAATCGCCCCAAAATAAACAAAAACAGAAAGGAATCCTAACACTATCTAACTATTTACAATCGCAGCGGGCTAGTCCGACGGCTCACTTATTGATGTCCCGGGCCAGGGCATCATCGAACTCCCGCTCAATGTCCTGGAGGCGGTCCTCTTCCATGGCCCTGAGGGTTCGCAGGGACGACGACAAGTTCACCGCCAACTCCCTGCGAATTGCCTCGAGGCACTCGGCCCGCCTGTCCTATGGCCGATGCCTGCCCCTCCGATGTTGAAGGCCCCGAGCCATCATTGCTCCCACCATGTTGCTGCTGCTGTGCCTGTGTCTGCACCCTGGCTCTTGCTGCCTGCACGTCCTCCTCCAGCTGGGGTGCAGTTGTCGTGGTGGCCACCCCTGCTGGACGTCCGACTCCCAACTGTGGCAGGGATGTGTCCTCCATCAGCCTGGCCGCTGGGTCAGGGGCAGCTCCACAGGGTACCCAGGTGACACATGGGTGGGAAGATGGCATGGAGGCCGACTGGTGCATAGGGGGTTTATGTGAGGAGGGAGTCACAAGAAGGTTCAGCACACGGAGGAATCCAGCACCGGTGACCCGTCCCAGTAGGTCAACGTGGTCAAAGAGGCATGTGAGACGACGTGCAGTCTCTCCACGAAAAGACTGCAGGTCACCTCACATGCCCCGTTGACGCAACGCTATCCCACTCAGGACAGGCTCAACACGGTCCCGGATATCCACATCCGCAGGGAGAGGAAGGCCAGTTGTTGTGCGCTCATCCCCTCCCTGAAAACAGGTCTGGACGTAGGCATCCCTGGTGGTGCCAGATGATGCAGTGACAGGATCAGGGACAGGATTACACACAGGCATCTCTGCGGCAGCCTGTGCTGCCTCCTGTCCCTGCCCCTGCACTGCACCACTAGCACCGCGGCCTCCTCCTCCACCAAACCCCCCACCAACCTGGATGACTCTGTGTCATCTTCCTCCGTTGGACCCTGTGGGGTCTCAACTGCCCCTTCTGCTGCCGAGGAGTCCACCTCCGACCTCTGCCTCTTGGACCTACCCTCGGCAGCTGCGGCCTGGGATGCGGCACCAGACTCCTCACTCCCAGACGAGATGACAATCTGGGAGGGGAGCCAGGCCTTGCGTCTCCGGCTGGTGATGCGATCCCTGCCGCTGTGCTCCACAGCACCCTCTCCGCCCTCTTCATCAGTTGACGCTGCAGACAGGGAGAGATAAAACACAGACATCAGGGCACTGTACAATGGACTGATACACATATGACAGTTGCACATGAGTGGCAGTGTCAAACTTCAGACATGGCATCACACTCCACGACACACATATCATTTCAACTCACACACATGAGCATTTCCACAGCAATATTGCACCAGGCAGCAACATCCATACACATACAACAGCATGAACAGCCGAAGGTGAGCCTGACATCACATGAAACACAGGGGGTGCACTAGACATGCACACATGTCACCACACTTACATGCATGTCTACATCTCCTCCAACTGTCGCAATGATGCAATCATCATACATGTCACATCTGGCATTCAGCCTTCTACATATCAGTGTCACGTGCATCCATGTTGCATCACAGTTGCACCCTTTTCAAATACACACGCATGCACATGTACACAGTGCAGATACATGCAGCAGGAACCACCATCCATGTGTGACACCACAACCATGCCAACGTACATACACAGAAATTCAAACATGTGTGCTACCACACCTGCATTTGCATAGCATGCTTACCAACACATACATCATCGACGTGTCTCACACCTAAGAGGACTCACATGTGGCAGCCTCCCACCCCTGTTCATACACATCCCTACATGGTCCTACGAAAACACATGTGCAACTTGCACACTACTGGCACAGCACCAAACGCACAGCATCCAATCAGTATGCATGTACACTTACCGCTCGACTCCAGACGGGTCTGCCTCTCAAGGACCTGGACGTGGAGCGCTGGGCATATGTGTTCCAGGACCCTCATCTGGTGGTCGGACAGGTGGCCCCGGCACCCCTTGGCATCCGCTGCCTTCAAGAGGCGCCTTGCCTTGTTGAGGGTCCTGGACCTGAAGTCCTCCCAGCGCTTCTTGACATGGTGTAAGTCGTGGACTGCCACCCCCTCCGCGTTGATGGCAGTCACGATGTCCATCCAGATCCTGGTCCATCCTTCATTGTCGGAGCGCGAACTTCCAAAGAGGGCATCATACTGCCCCAGGACTTGCTCCACCAGGACACCAACTTCCCAGGCACTGAAGCTGGTGGCCCTCTGCCTCTCTGGCTGGGGGTTGCCAGTGGTGCCAGATGGTGTTGTGCCCGACATGGCAGCCCCAGAGGCAGGAGTGGGTGGGCAACTGCATCCTGGGGCTGGGCTGTGGAGGGATGGTATCCCAGTCAGGGGTGGTCACAGCAACTGCACCCCTGGCTGACGTGCAGGCAGCAAATAGCAGGGCACGTGGGCAGCAGGCAGTCAGGCAGCAGCAGATGGCAGGTGGGAGCGGGCTCGGGGTTCTGGGGGGCAGTAATTCGGCCTTCTGGGCAGGAGCGTGGTCCTCCGTGTGTTGTTGCGTGGCCAGCTTGATACGGAGTGATTTGGCACATGAAAATCTTGCACGTCAGCGTGTAATTCAAGGAAAGGCCATTTGTGCATAAGCACGTCAGCACGCATATGCGGTTTCATTGGACCAAAGGCCCTTAGTGTGTAAGCGCTTCTGTGACATGACTCGCGCGGGCCTTTCCCTTGTGAAGTGGGCATAGTGGTTCAGTGCGTGTGAAAAAACTGCACGTCCGCGTGTGAATTCGTGTAATCCGAGGAAAGGGCCTACGCGCGTATGTGAGGTAACGCGCACAGGCGTTTCCCTCAGCACGGGTTAAAGGTGAGCGGGGCCAGCAGTTCGCTGTATGTGCCTTTCGTGGAGATCGACGTGTGTTGCTGCTTCGTGTTGTTTCGTGCGCCATGACAACTTCACAGCTATCAAGGACGTATCTCTTCTTTTGGCAGGGGTATTGTCTACGCGTGTTTTTCTGCATTGCGCTAGTCTGACGGTGAGTCGCGCACGCTATTTTTCCCACTGCGGGTGCCCCTGTGTATCGTACCCATTTTCGAGGTCATAGTAGCCTGCGTGTCCCACGCGTAAGCATTTGTTGTGTTACTGGGTGCCACCGCATACTGCGGGAGGTTGATTCCACGCATGTAGCCTGCAGGGTTGCGTGCACGGTTTTACTGCAGTTTTGGGATGCCTGAACATTGCGTGATCTGTCACTACATCACCGGGGTCACATATAGCCTTGCAGGTACAGGGGGGCTGTTAACATCTTGCATCCCACCCCCTTTACCCCAATTTCCCAGGTCAAATGTGGTGTACACCTCCCATTGGCACTACTCCATCTGTGCCGGCACTACTACATCTGTGCCATGGTTGGGAGGCCGCCAAAGGTGAGGGGCGCCTCAGCTGGGTGTCCTCCTCATGGCGGGCGCGATAGCATGGCCGGGATGACCAGGGAGTAGGGGGACTCCAGGGTGTCCAGGATGGCCGCAGAGGGGGAAGAGGCAGGGGTGCGCCACTTGAGCACAATGTTGTGCCATGTGTCGGTGCAGTCATGCCACCACCCCCTGTGGTTCCGGGAGATGCAGCTTCTGCATCTGGCACTGGTGCCCGTGTGACCCGGCAGTCCGTTTCATCGAATGCCATGGGCCCAAGGGTAGTGGTAGCTGCAGGTGCAGCTTTGGATACCACCACCCAGGCTCAGGGTCTGCCAGCGCAGGCTGCGTTGGCACTTGAAGAGCCCTTGGAAGATTTCCTACAGGCCAGGAGGGAAACCGTAGGGGCACGCAGGGTTGCCCTGACCAAGACACATGTCCCTGGGGCAGTTATGCCATTTGCTGCCCCGAACAGCCGGGTGTTGGCAAATGCAGGGGCAGATGCACCCAACAACACCCTGGTTGTGAGTCTGCCAACCAGGACAGTGGCGGCTAATGACCCTGCCACAGCGGATGTTGCTGTGCATGGTCCATTAGAGGGCACCCAGCTGCCACTGACACAAGTCAAGCCTTCGGTCATCCCTCCAACTGCCACTCCCTTGGCTCAATCCACCGAACCCACTGGCCATACTGATCAGGGCGGCATTAGCCAGCCAGGGTCTGTGCCACAATCCAAGAGGAGGAAGGTTGCACCTGCAGCACAGGCTGGGACCCCACACACAGCCACGACCTCCGGCATGTCGAGGAAGAAGCCTTTCTGCAAAGAGGAACTGGACTTCCTCATGGACTACGTGCGGGACCACAGCCGTGACATGCTAGCGAGTGCTAATTGTGAGACTACGGCTGCCCACCGTGATACCCACTGGAAGCAAGTTGTGGAACATGTGAGTGCATTCGGCCATGTGGTGCGCACAGGGCAAGAGTGCAAAAAGCGTTGGAATGACCTCAAATGCAGCGCTAAGGCTAAGCGTGCCTCAAATTACAACTTGACTCTGGTGACTGGCAGTGAGCCTGCACCAGAGGAGGAAGACCTCACTCAGCATGAGTCAGTCGTTGCGGAGTTCATACCATCTGAATCGGTCAAAGGAGTGGGAGAGATGGCAGACTTTGATGCCCAGTCCAGTGAGTGTTGATGCGTGTTTGTTGAGGACGTGTGTGTTTTACTTGTGTGATGTGTTGTGCATGACTACCACTACATGTCACGTGTACATGGTTCTGATGTGAAAGTAATGCAATGTTTCCCTGATGCATGCCTACTCTGCTGGATGGTGGACATGTGGAGCAGACGGGGACTGTCCGCATCACCACGTTTGCACCCTACTCAAATGCTGGTTAACAGTATGCCCCTCCGGTCCATGTTCCAGCTCACTGGCACTTCTGCATGTAGCATGGGGTGTCCTTCCTCTCAGCCCAGGGACTATGCATAGCATGACTGATGTGCATGTGTCCTCTGCCTGCAAGCGGGTACTCAATGTAGGCATGCTCCCTTGCCCTTCAACCCCGCGCTCTGCACCCCAATTCCAACTTAGCACTGGTCTGCTACAATATTTCCGTTGGGTACTTCCCTGTTCATGCCTCCTGTGTACATGCTAAAAATCCAGCGGCCAATCTGCCAGACATATGCTGTGTGGTACATCCTTAGTACTTGATGCAGGGTGTCTCACTTGGACTGTGCAGAGGTCAGATGCACCGCAGGGACATGAGTGCCCATTCATGCTCCATGTGCATTCCACGCATGCCCCTATGTGTCCATGAATGGATGATCACTGTAATACAAGTCCTGGATGACCTACATTGCATGGCATTTCATCTGCCTTCCCATGTTAACTGTGGCTCAGTACTGCATTGCACACATGTTTAGGGTCTGACAATCTGTGTGGGTCACAGGCCTCAGCCTGTTTAATGGCCAATGACTCTGTCCAACTGGTGTAGTGTCTTCTTCACACGTGGGTGTACTCCAGATGTTTCATCATGTGTCCTGCTTACTGTCCCATCATCATTTGCTGTGTTGTCACTTGACTCACATGATGCTGTTGATGCTAGTCAACACTGTCTGTCAATACACAGGTCTATGGTCAGCCTTTTGATACCATGCTAGGCCTTCCTGCTTTTGCACTTGGGGGGAGGTGTGGTTTGCTTGTAGACATGCTACCCATTGAATGCACATTGCACGTGATGCCTGAAGTTGACCTTGCACTGCCTTCACATTTTCTGACACACACCATGAAGTCCTTGTACATGTAGATAGTGAGTAACATACATATTTGCTGCACTGCATAGACTCACTTCAGTGAAAACTGCCACCTTTCCACAGGTCTAAACACAGAAGCAATTTCAAGTTTACCCAGCATGCATGCCAGGTTCGATTTTGTGTGTCACATGTCTGCCTGATGTGTTTGGTGTCGGTGTGTGTGTGTGTTGTGTGCTTCTAACATGTGTAGTGAGCTTTTTCCTCTCTATTTTTCAGGTGATGACGCAATGGAGCCGGAGGATGGTGTTGTCATGCCAGGCACAGGGTTGTTATCACTACATCAACCCAGCACAAGTGGGGGTCGTGGGGTGGTAGGCCACGAAAATCCCCAAGTGCTACAGTCCATCTTGTCTCTGGCTGCCTATGAGTCCAGCCCTGATGAACACTCTGACGACCATGTCGAGTTGGATGAGCATCAGGTCCATATGTCAGGGGTGAGTGATTCTGATGTGGACACTCCTCTGTCCGCGACACCTGCACTGAGGGGTCAGACAGTCTTGGAACATCCGCCCATGGTAGATCGGGATGCAAGGTCACCCTCCACACCAGTCACTGATGTGCCTGGGACATCACGTCGATGGGGGCATGTAGACGTGCAGCCGCGGGCGGTGCCAACACAACGAGGACACCCGGTCCTTGGGTCCCGCAGGGGTCAGGCCCAGCAACGCGGTCACCGCACGCAACTGCTGTATACTGAGTGGGAGCAAGACATGACTGCCAATTCCGAACGCCAGGGGGCAGCAATGGAGAACATCACTGAGAGCATGGAGCGTGTGGGCCGATTCATGCTCCCTCCTGCTAGGCAGGTGCTTCTCCAGCAGCAGGCGGCACGGTCCACGGCCCGCTCACTCAGGCTGGGCATGGCGGCCTCAGATAGGGCACGCCAGGCTGAAATGTTGTCTCTGCATGAAGCAATTGCTGCTCACGCAGAGGCACACATGGAGGCCCTGAGGGAGGAGTATGCTTCCCTCAGATCCACTCTGGGTGTCCTTCTGATGTCCCAGAGGAAGCGGGCAGAGGAGAGGTTTGCACAGCTTGAGCGTACCATCTCGGTTGAGCTACTTGCTTGCTGGGAGGTGCAGCGGTTGTCCAGCCAGTTCTTGCAGGAGGAACTCTGTGTAACACGTGCTACCTTGCAAGAGGAAGCACATGTATCACGGGAGGTTCTGCATGCAGACCTACGTGTCATCGCCACACAGAACCAGGCTCACCCATCCGGCAGACTTGCTGCCGACGAGGGGCAAGCTGCGGCTAGGCGTGGTCATGCTCCTGTGCCACGTCCTCCTTTCCAGGAAGAGCCAGACTCGGACGACAATCTATCTCCCACATAGGTCTGGCTGTGCAGGCGTTGAGCCCATGGAGCTTTTCTTTTCCTCAGCATCATCGCATGTGGGTGTTGAGCAGCACCCTGACCTCCCCCCTCCTGGGTGCCTCCCCCCCCGGGTCGTATGTGGCCATTTTTGATTTTTCTTTTAGTTTAGTTAGTTAAGTTTCTGTTTGATTGTTAGTTTAAATAGGTAGTTTTTCATAGTTAGTGCAATTAGTTAAAATAGTTTAAAATTGCTTGACTATTGCGCTTTCATGTGACGGTGTAGTGCTTTGTGACTTTTGAAAGCATCCACTGTCTGTTCCAGCTGGGCCCTTCAAGCTTGTCTTGTGTATGTGTTTGCTGCTTGGGGTCCTTGACTCACATATGCCACTCCTGCTTCCCTTATCCATGGGCTTGCAAGGATGGTTCGGTGTAACAGTCTATTACACAAGGGGTTTGGACTGTCATATATGTGGCATGTCTGCTGCTGTGGAACTTGTGTTGACACCCCTAGTGGGGATGATTGGGGTGTAATTGACCACTGTTCTTCTTTTGCTAGATGGGGTGTTTCATGATTCATGTGTACATTGATTGCTATGCATTGTGTAGTATGTTTCTTATCTTTACTGTACATGTGCTTGTTGCAATTTATGCCGTAGATAGTGTGTTCCACACTTTGGCTGTGAAAGACGGACTGATGGTGTGATTTCTGATGTACATCTCTGACATGGTCCAGTCATGAAATGCCTGAAGAGACACACACAGATGAATCAAAAGCATTAATCATGTGTTTCATGGCCTTTCTGCAGAGGGATGAGCCTCTAGACCACCTTTGCCAGGAGACATGGGCCATTGGACGTCTGGAATCTGGACACGTTTGGGGGTGCCGACATGCGCATGTGTGCGCAAGCAGAGGCACAGGGATTGTGATCATACATCTGAAAACTGCTGACGTGTTTCAAGGGACTCCAGGCAAGGTGAGCAGCCCAGGGGGGTCACAACACAGCAAACCTTCCACCAGGCCAGTTGCACATGCATGCTTAGTATCAGCACTGACGGTGAGCTTGGACAAATATTGGTGTTGAAGTGCACAATAAAGCTCAGATGTGTTAGTGGACTGATGGCTAGTTGATAGCAAAAGTTGTCTGGGGCACCTGCAGGGGCAGTGGCACATACCCTCCGTTCCACCATGGGCCATTGAGGCACTTGTATTAGCCATGTAGCGTTCTGAGACATGGAAAGAAGCAGCTCACAGGGACAGACAGCAAGGGATATACTTGGGTGCAGTGCATTTCATTTCCGAGTTGAATTTGCAACATGCACTGCCTACTTTATTTTGGTCATGGTGGTACACGACTTGTTCTGAAGTCATACTTTGCTATATGCGTCTGTTTGCTTACCCAGGGAACATTGCATGTTGTGTGAATTGTGACACATTTGTGTTCCATTTGCCATACACCCAGCGGCGCCTGACTTACTGCATTGACTTTGTATGAACCATCACAGGGGGAATGTTACGTATGGGTACGAAGCATCCACACAAGATTGTCTGTTTGTAGAGTAGTTTGTTACTTTGGGGCATATTTGGTGGTGTGTTTGTGTGTTTTGGACACGCACAGATTATTAACTGTGACTCTCTTTGCAGCATTGAACTGCTCCTGTTACCGGCCCTGAGAGTGCGCAGGCAGGAGGCCAGCACTCACCCCAGAGATAAGTTTATCTTTGACTTCCATTTGAGTAATTTGCTACTATGTGCATGATGAACAAGTTTGGTCTAATTGTGTATGTGTTAATGTGAGCACTACATTTTTGTGCATTCCCTACTTTCCTGTGTCAATCCTACTCCCCTCTCCTGCCCCTCATTCCGGTTATCCAGTATGCCAATGCCTGTCCCGACTGCATATCCCTGACCCTCCTTCCCCACCAGGTTCTCAGAGGCCTGTGTGAGTTTGACCTTGCAGGTACCCAGACCATGGTGGGGGTGGTTAGTTAGTGCCACTCCTGCGCCTGTACACGGGAGCTGTGACAGTACACATCCGTTCATGGTGCATAATTCTATGTTATGTACCACACATGGTAAACATCCTGTTGTGACATTGTTTTACTGTGCTACCTTGGTTGTTAACATCATTGTGGTAGTACTTGGCCTTTGTGGCGTACTGCTACTTCAAGTCATCTACTGGAGGCTGTTCTGGTTTGTTTTCATGCCTGCAGGCTATTTGCTTGGCTTCTGTGTTGGCCTGCTTTGAGTTCTCTTGGATTTGGTGCTTTTGCAAATCAAGGTGGACTCTGATGGTGTTGGCAACTTTTTACACACAAGGTGGGAGATGGTGACAAAGGGGAAGGGTGATCCTGTGGCAAGGTGAAATTAAAGGATGAGGCTGAATAACCCAGGTGCAGTTGTTCAGTGGGTTGTGGTGATTTGTGAGGGGTGGGGGTGTTTTGTTGTTGATAGTTGCCTTGCCCTGCAGTGTGATGGGCACCTTGACAATGTAATTGTGGTATCCTATGTACATGATGTATTCTGCTGATCAATGCCTGTTCATGTGTTGTGTTTACCTTTCAGGTGTGAGGGGATAGTTGTGGTTTGATATGCTGGGGTGTACGCATGGTGAATGTTCACATGTGATGTGTAGAGGACACTGATGGTCACTTGATTGCACATGCATATGTTGAGTGCATGTCCCTACTGACCCACACACTCGCACTATTATCCACTACATGTACAACCACCCTTCCATGTCCACGTGTACACTCTGTTTGCCTTCTGGTGCCCACTGTGTCCCTGCAGCACATGTTCTATGAAAAATTGTGGATCCTGTATATGCCTAATTTGCTTTTTGATGTAGTTTGTCGCTTAGATGTGATGCTCAAGGTGTGCATCACACACAATGGCTGTTCACTGTGCTGTGCACTGAGCAGTGTGTTGCAGGAGGTGGACACGGCACACAGAAGCTGCAGTGTTGATTTTTCAATGCACATTGTGCATGTAGACAGGCATTCATTGTTATGTTACAACTACAATGCATTTGGGTATGACCTATTTTGGGTGGGAGGTTGTTGGTCAGCCATTTCATCTGATTCCATGTCAGGCATCATTGTCTGATGCCAATTTACATTTTTCAAATGGCAATGTGTACCTTATTGGTACTGTGTTGGTGTATGGCTATTGCTTGCCATGTCATGTTGTGGTTTGGGAGGGAGTGACATACCAGTGATAGTCATGGCCTGTTTTGCAGGTCTGTGTGATTCACACCTTGCATGTGTGCCTTTTGGTCACACAGGATTGCTTGTGTTTAAGTAGGTAGGGATGCACACAATGTGGCAATTCCATGGCAACAATCTCAGGGTGGTAAGGTTGTGACAGTTGACTGTCTCTTTGTCATCATCCATTGTCACCTGGTATGTGCCAGGCCTGTGTGCACTCCGCAGGGTTGGGAGTTTAGGTGAAAAAATGTGGCCACAAGCTGGGTCCGGGCTGCCTCGCCACGTGCCCTATCCCCTCCCATGTGCAGCGCCTGTGCCTGTGGTTGGGGATGTGAGGGCACCACCATGTCCATCGGTACGCCCTGCCATGTTGCAACATTGTGCAGGACAAATGCTGCCACAAAGATCCTGCACACTACTGGGGTGCATAGAGTAGCTGCACGCCAGAGCGGTCAAGTGAGCGGAAGCGTGACTTGAGCACTCCGAATGTGCACTCCACTATGGCCCTGGTTGCAATATGGGCGGTGTTGTATCTTACCTGGGGTGGTGTGGTGGGGTACGGGATTGGCGTCATCATGTGGTTGCTCAGAGGGTAGGCACTGTCCCCTGGAGAGGTGACAATGGTTGTGATTATTGGGGTTTGTGTATTTGTGTGTGTGTGACATGCATGCATGTGCACAGGCATTTGTACTCACCTAGGAGCCATGTGTCGCCATGCTGCCCAGCTTCCAGGGCCCGGCTCAGGGCAGACATTCTGTATATGAAACTGTCATGGGTGGAGCCAGGGTAGTTTGCATAGACAGAGGGGATGATTCCCTTTGCATCGCATCCCACCTGTACGTTGATGGAATGCCAGTGCTTGCGGTTTCGGTAGATTTGCTCAGTGGCCCTAGGTGGACGTAGGGCCACATGTATGCAATCTGTGGCACTGAGCACTTTGGGGAAGTGTGCCACCCTGTAAAAGTCCTGGACAACGGCCTGCCTTTCTGCGGGTGTTCTGGGCATGTATATGTGCCTGCGGACTGAGGGGCACGCTGTCATGATTTCCAAGACCTGGTGTAGGCAGCTTGACTGCGTGGCCTGTGAGACCCCCCCAATATGGCAGTAGTCTGCTGAAAAGGCCCAGTGGCCAAAAAATGCAGGACATTGAGCACCTTCTCCAAGGGGCAGAGGGAGCAGAGGGTGGGGGATGTAAGGTCATCTTCCCACTCCCTGACCAGGTCTAGGATGATACAGGGTGGAAACCTATACCTGCCATAGACCTGGTCGTCAGGCATCCCAAAAAGGCTTGTCCGTGGTGAAAAAATGTGTGCCCTGGCTATTCTCCTCCTCCTGCGGTGTCCCGCGATCAGTGCTGCGACAAATGGGGCATTCATCGTACCTGTATATACGTGTTTGTTGTTTGCGTGCACTTTTATACTGTGCGCGGGGACGCTTCCGCCTGCCTTCGTGTGGCGGACGCATTGACGCCTGTGCGTGTCTTTTGACATGCGCGGGTTTTCCGTATTCAAATCCATGAATACGGGTTGTTCGCATGCGTGTGGGCGTTCCGTGTAGTTCGCTGCAGTACTTCCCCAGTTACGCCTTCTTTTTCACGCGTTATTCCCCATTCCACGTGTTACACCCACTGTTCCGCCCACTTTTGTTGTGTGTGCCACGCTATGTGCACTTTTGCAGTGCGCGTAGTGCACCCCGCTTGATGACGTGTGTGCCCGCGTGCGCCATGCACAGATTTGGCGCACAACAGTGGGAAACAAGCGCAGCGCCTTCCTTGAATTGCACGCGTGCACATGCGCTTGTTTTCTCACGCTTGCGCCACCTTGCGCCTGCTTGCGCTGGGATTTTCGGAGCAAGTCTGTTCCATGAATCGGCCCCTTAGAGTTCACTGAGCAACAAAGATGACTCTGTCCACAACTTTCATCCAGTGATGAGAAGACAGCAGAGATTTCAGCTGTGTCAACATTCACTTATCACCCTCAATCAGTGAGTCGACAATCTTATGCACCCACACTTACTCACACTCATGCTTAGTTCTCCTCATCAGTGGGTACCTTTTTTAACTGTTATTTGAGATGATGGAAGACCATGTGAGATAAATCCTGAGAGTGGCAAGCTGTTGCTGGATTTCTTTTATGAAAAGCCCAGTGCAAAAAAAAGCTCCCTCAGCTTGGTGCTCACCTCTAGACTGATGTTTGTAGGCATTGCTAGAAAAGCAGCTAGAGAAGATGAAGTAGCTCAAATAGCATGCACATCTATTTATAGAGCACCCGTTTAAGTTGAGCCATCCACTCATGTCACCTTAAAAAGGGCATATTGACATTTTGCATACAGAGTAGACAGAAATTGCCTGTGTGAAAAGATGTGATTATCTTGCACAGATGTGGTATTGGGCACTCTTCAGGAGGTACATTTGGGATATTTTGACCCTCTCGGATGCTCCTGCTCCATCATTTTATTGCCTTGGTGCAAGAAACAGCACAAAATGGCCACGCTGACTCCTGTGTGCGCCAAGATCCCTAAACTGCGTTTTTCAACAAACAGAAAATTGTTGTACCTCCCTGCCAGCACACATTTCAGGTGGGATAAAACAAAGTACTCACTGCAGGGATGTACTTAACAGGGAGTGAATGGAAAGAAGCAGCATTATTTTGCTGAAAGACCCAAAATGCCTCTTTAAAATGACACTTGTTCAACCTTCGAAGTGCTATTTTGGCTCTAAATGCATCAATGTCTCCTGAACCACTGTGATTAAAGGGCCCTGCAATGCCCAGGATCATCCATTGTGGCTCAGAGGAACCGGGCCTCATTTGAATGACAGCCCCTGTCAAAAGTATCTTTGAAAAAGCAACCAGGGACTTGGTTTTTCATTTACACGGTGAACACAGCTAAAACTTTGTAAGTGTATCTCAAGAATCAACTGTAAGTTAAAGACTCTAAACAGATGCATGATGCAAGTGTGTATTTGCTGCAGATGAAAACCAAATTTAAAGAAATAAGTTAAATGTGCTTTTTTCCTGAATGAAGAGCAAAATCGCCTATTTAAAGTACATTGTTGTGTAAAGGCATGCTCATTTAGAAATGTAAAAATATTTCTTGCTGGTAAAAGTACTCCTATAAACTGTTTTGATTCCAGGTTTCAGGCAAGATTTAAAATGAGAAAGTAAAAGCTAAACCCAGGATAAGTTGGTAAACTATATATAAGAAAAAAACCTGCTCTGCCAGTGCTAGCCCTGAGAAAGGGTGATACCTCATAAACTGCTGGCACAGAAAAAATGCTAATTGCTAGCTTGGAGGCTTTGAATATCCAGCACAATGGGGTTTTCCAAGTTGCATCAGACATTCGTCTCTGCCCCAGGTTGAGACAATAGCAGGCTAAGACTCTCACCTGTCAAGTGGGAGGGGCAGGAAACTTCAGTCAAAAGAGAGGCCCCTCATTCTACTTCAAAGGAATTGACAATTGCTTACACTTGGGGAAAAGAAAAAAAGAAAACGGATCAAGTGACATTTGTTATTAAAAAGCCTATTTTGTAACTGAACTTTAAGACATTTAACTTTGCAGCAACAATGAGGAAAAATATGAAAAGTTGTAGTTTTAAATCTAATTTTATGCTCTTTCTGTAAAGACTTAGTAGAAATCCTTACTGCATAAGGAACAGAAGTTGTAAAGTATAACAGATTGTGGGGAAAGTATTGATATTGCACACCTAGCATTTGTACACACATACCAGGGGTAAATGCACATCTATGTACAAAGTTGGGAAATTTTAGGCCAAATCTTTCATGGTTAAAATTGCCAAAATGTAGCAGAAAGGCAAAATCAGGTCCCACAGACTTGGGGTTTGGATTGAAATGTGACCCACAAAATATGTAACCTGTGTATCTGATTTTCTCAGATGTTCTAAATGCATACATATGTATTTGTGGGAAAGTTAGATTTTGATTCCAGTGGCTATGGGAGGTTTCTAGTCATTGTAAAAATCATCCCATAAACATGACATCCTTTTCTGTCATCCAATCAGCGGAGAGCAAGGCGGAAACTATGCTCTTGCCCAATTCTAGCACTCTGGGTGTGGGTAGTAAGCCTGCCC
This sequence comes from Ambystoma mexicanum, assembly GCF_040938575.1. Lineage (NCBI taxonomy): Eukaryota > Metazoa > Chordata > Amphibia > Caudata > Ambystomatidae > Ambystoma > Ambystoma mexicanum. The sequence goes on from NC_090934.1 coordinate 320,949,265, forward strand.
CTGCCATATAATTTGGTGATGTCATTTGACATGATAAATAAAGGAACCTGACAGCACACAGAAAGACACTGATTCCTGACTTTCTTCCTGATTTCCTCTGTGGCGTTCTCCTGTTCCTGATTTCTTCATCCTACTTGATCCTGAGTCCAGATTTTCATTGCAAAGCAAAGGCCTAAGCAGTGCTGGACTCTTTTTTAGCTAGACCTCAAACTCTAAAAATCCCTAAAAACCTAAGGGAAGTTTCTGATCCAGTGTGGCTTGCAACTGCCAGATGCATGCCTGCAAACTCACCATCCCACTGATCTCCAGTCTCCAGTAACAAGAAGGGCCAGTCCAGGCAGTCCAGTCCAGGGAGTCCAGTCCAGTGACCAGAACAGTCCAGATGATCCTGTCCCGCCCGAGTTGCCCATCTATCCTTGGTGAGACCAGATCCATGTGATGACCAGAACCCTTGACGGTCCAAAATCCTAAATTAAAGTATACTGTAAGTATTAATAGGAATCATCGAAAACCATAGCATACCTTCCCTTGACTTTGTCTCATTCAAATTTTGAGACCATCCTATCCTGACCTTAAAAACTTGTAATGTTGTCAGAATTCTAATTGCCTTCCTGTCTTTGATTATCTTACCAAGTGTCATTTCTTTAGTCATTTATCTTGTGTAAATATTAAACTATACATCCTACTTCGAGTGATCCGACTGGTTCCGCTGGAGAGGACACTGGGGATCTAGTGTTGAAGTCATGAATCAACTCTGGAGCTTACTGGGTCCCTCCTTGGTATTCTGGCCGGAATGCTCTAGTCATAGAGTAAAACTATAGAACATATTTTCTTGTCCAAACTGAGTTTCTTTTCTGTTTTCACTACCCGATTTTTCTAAAAACACCTCTCATTCAACCTTGCATATCTTCATCAGTTTAATAGCTAGAGACTCAATTTCAACTCCAGTGTATACCTAAAACCTTTAGCTACATCCCAATCCAACCACACTCGAAATCCGTGTATTTCACCCATTTTTCTTAAAAACCGTTTGGTTAATTTTAGGCGGGAATCTGCATTTTTGCAAAGTTTTACATGTGTGATTTCTGTTCTAAACTATTTTCAACCTTCCATTCAGATTCAAAGTGTTTACCTTTCCTCATACTATACCTCATGATTGTTAGAATATTTCCAATATTGCTCCCATAGAGCTTTGTACTGATTTAAGGATTTTTACACACATTCATTGTTTTACACAGCCATTTCCGAAATGTCGTTTTAAAAGTGTAAGATTTCAAATCCGTTTTTCTCTCTTGTTTGGAGAGGGAAGGTTGCATTCAAATTCTTCTTGCCATTCCTTATTCCTGGTTACCTCCTGTCTCCTTATATCTATTTAGAATAGTTTATTTGTGGGTTGAGGAATATTGCAGGGGGAAATTTTAACTGAAGTGCTATCTTTCCAAACAAGCCAAAAGTGTTCTTTTCTCTGGTGTTTTCCTTATGTGTTGTTGTAGAGTGAATGTAAGTGCATTACATACCTTCTTATCTGTTATCATCACCACATTGGTGATTGCTCCTACCGATTGAAAGCATAAGTTAGATTTGAATTGTAATTAAATAAATAAATATTACCTTTACCAACCAGATTGATTCCTGGTTCATTGTGACCTGGGGTATTTGAGAAGGGGTGTGATATGAGTGGTATATCACTCAGAATATTGGACCTATAGACATAATAAAATAAGCATTTCAGCTGTGCGCTGCATACTAGGCTGAGACTAGGGTGTATCGCCTGATTGAAATACTTAACATACACATTTGCATATCTGTGGGGCACCCCATCCACAGCAACAGAACCCAAAATCCAAATGAAAAGACATTTCAGTAAAGAGAATATACAGATCTCTTCACACAATTAGAGCGGTGACACATAAAGTGCATCAATCACAGTGTAATGTAGTACGCAATTTGTAAAGGAGTTGCTATGGACCCACCAGCATCCCAACCCAAAATGTGCATGACAGCTACAGTACATTATTGAATGTCGCAGGATTGCCCCTTCCTTGGAAGTCATTAAATAACACGCCGCGTGTGTTATTGGGCCATGGTATAAGATGTCATAAATCCGGTGGGCCTCTGGAAGATCAGTATTATTTGGCCAGCTGGGGCAGAGTCATTGCACATATTACGCCAGTGCTTTTGACAAATATCAAATACTCAGTCCAAATGCCACAGAGGAAACTCAAGTGTGGTGTTGGATGTCAAGACGTTCAGACCTACAGGGTTTTGATAATTGATTAGTCTAAACTCTTCAACGTTCTCACTTCTTCACTACCAATCCAATGGCGTTTCCATAAACCTTGCAGAAGTGGAGATGGGCGTTAACAAATCAGAACATGTTGTCTTCCACTTGGCTTGGACAAAGCCTTCCGCTTGGGCAGCGCAGTTTCGATCTGAGTAGAATGGAGAGGTAGCTGCTCTATTTGCCTAACAGTGATGGGGGGGGAATAAATAAATCAGCCAATGGTCACTCGCTGAGGCAAAGGGTCTCGTATCGCGCCACACGGTGCATCGTGTTTTGTATTCTCTGATATTACAAGTGTTGACGACAAGTGCTGTAGGCACCATTTTGTAGGCTTGCTAAGAACAAACCGACGGGAGGGTTTATCACACTTGTCTTTGTTTGCAAGGGAGAGATACCACGCAGGAATGCTTCTGTAAGCATTTTCATAACGGCTGGCCTGGTGCCTTGATTCGGTTATCACCCCAAGCATTTCCGCATGGAATATCAGGAAATTCTCGCATTCCTTCCATGACAATGGTATCGTGTCACAGTCTGAGCCCAGGGCAATGTTTGTAGCCTGTCACTGCTGGCAGCTGAGGTTTATGGTTGGGTCAAGCAAGCCCCTGTTGCAGTGCGGGAGATCCAAAGAAAACAAGCCCCTCTGCGTTATCAGGAAAGACAGGCCCTGGTGAATGTGTTCCTTGCAGTCTCTTTTGTGAAATGTCTAGACTGTTCGTTTAGTTTCCTCCTTGCAGGGCGAGCGCAGTTCACCTTCAAGAAGTATCACTACCTGCACTGATTAAAAAGACTGCAATGCACGTGCTTGATTCGGGCAATTTTGTTTCCCAAACCAATGTTTTTTTGGTTTGTGTGTTAACACATTCTGGCTGTGCAGCCCCACAGCGGGCGAAGATAACCTGCATGGCTATCATACCTTAAAACAAGCTTGGTTAACGATGCATGCATAGAAGACCCCTTAAGAAGGTGCACGGGGGTTCTCTAAGCATTATCTCAGTGCCACTCCTAAGCAGTTCCTCCTGATCAGTGGGGAGGAGGGAGTTTGAACGGTGGCCGATTTGACCCAATTAATACGGCCCATTTCTTTAGATGAGTATAACCAGAAAAGCAACACATGAGCTATTACTTCGGGTTTGTTTCAATGCCAGTAACGTTTTCAAAATCTGATTGGAGGCTTTGGACTTCCCAAGGCCTTTCGTGCAAAGCATGGATACAGGTGAAAAGATGATAGCCCGAGGGGTATGCAAAAATGAATACAAGAGAATAGACCTGCGAGAGGAAACTGGGACTTAGAGCAATGGGGACAGGCGGGATCATGCTCTGCCAGGTAAGTATTAACACGATAGTTCAGCTAGTAAATGACTAAATAAGAGGAAGGACTCGCCATTCGAGGAATCTTTGACTCGCAACGTGTGTAGAGCACGTGAATTTGAGCTTCATAAGCGTGAAAGTATTTCATTACGCACACGCATGTGCAAGGCATTCTTTGCATCAATTTACAAAGCTTCCGTATCGCCGCCTCATGGACTTTTTCAATCACTGTGTCTCCTTAGCACGTTCCTTATTTAGTAATCTTGGTCTTTACCTTTTTGGAAGTCTATATCCGCTCCAATATTTGTTGCTTTACTTTTTTTCTTTCCGTTCAAGTCTCCCTTTCGTGCTCTCTTTTGTGCTCTCTCAAACTATTTATTTCGAGATGTCTCACACATTCTCTTTCTTGCTTTTCTTTTGTACTCTAGCTGTCTCTGGATTTCTCTGTTATCTTTCTACACCTGTGGATGTTTTGTGAGATGCTTCTAATGAATGTCTTTCCCAACTACTTTCTGTCTCCTTTCTTCATCTCGCTGTTTATTTAGTAAGTTTCTTTTTCTTTCTATTGGGTTTGTTATCACATTTTCTCTATATCACTTTCAGTAAAATTCTCACATTCATCCTTTTTCTCTGTGTCTCTGTTTTTGGCATTTTATTTTGCTGTCACTCCGTGTTGCTCACTCGCTCCTTCATCCTTTTGTGGTCTTTCTCACACTGGTGTTTTTTTTTTTGCCCCCTGCTGTGGCTCCATTCTCCTTTTCTGTCTCCAATTCTCCTCTGTCTTTCCCCTTTTGACCTCTGTCTTCTTCTTTCTTACAGAGAGTTTACTTGTCTCTCACTCCCTGTATCCTGACCACAGTCTCGGTGCTACCCTTTACTCTGCATCGTGCCCCTCTTCTATCTCTCTCTCTCTCTCTCTCTCTCTCTCTCTCTCTCTCTCTCTCTCTCACAGCCTCTCTCTTTTGTCTGTCACTACAACTCTTCTGTCGGAAACATGCACTGTTTCTCCTCACTATATTTGCCCCTCACCTCAATCGCTATTTACAGCACACTCTATGTATATCACTTTTTAGTTTTGCTACTTTCTTCTTATGTTTAATATTTGTTATTTATGTTCCTACTAGCCATACCCCCGGTCCTGGCTGGATCTATAGCTGACATCCATGTGGGAGTCTGTTATAGCCTTGTGTATGTTTTGCAGGAAATGCATTTTAGCGAGGTTAGCGTTACAGGTACCTAACAATAACACATTGCAGTAATCCAGCTTGGCCAAGGTGAGGCAGTTAGTGGGTGTCAGCAATTGTATAATTAGTGTGATGAGCTTGGATGTATAAACCGTGGAGGATCAGAGTAGGCTGATGTGTTTGGTCATAATAAGGTTGGCATCTCTGTATACACCAAGGGTTTTCACCTGTTTGAGTATTGATATTGGAGTACCATCAATGTTGATAGTTGCGTAATCTCAGTGGAGGGTGGCTATTTAAGCTGGAAGTCCCACAATGAGTATTTCTGTCTTCTCATCGTTGAGACAGAGACTGTTTAATGCCACCCAGTTTTGGATGATGGCATATATTTTGTAAATGGTCACAGTGTCTTTGTCATAGTTCCCAGTGATGGGTATGAGGATCTGGGTGTCATCAGCAAAATTAGTGTAGATGACACCCAGATCCTCTAGTGCTGAGAATAGGAGCTTTATAAAGTGTGGGTGAGAGGCATAAGCCTTGAGGGACTCCAATGGGAACTGGGATCGGGTCCGCTGCTTCTTTGCCTATGGCCACTCACTGTAGGGTGTCCTGACCCACGTTTAAGCTACCCTGCTACAACATTTGGTGCTGTGGGCTTAGGAAATTCAAGATGGCGGAAAACCCACATGTGCGCCGAAATCCAGGAAAGCTGCGCAGTTGTGCGCACACCAAAATGGTTACCTAACTTGCCACCCACCAGGGTAAAGAAAGGTCTTTGTTAACAAAATCCACTTTTACTGATGTCAAAAAGTTGCTGAAATCGTGACTCATTGGACCACTTTAAAGATTCAACCCTTTTTGTGGGGTTCCACATAACCATCTTACTGTAAGGAGCCCCATCAAAACAATGTTAAGCAAGGATTTACTACCATGTAAGAACCATTCCTGTTTAGAATGCATTAATCCAAGAAAATCCCAAAAATGGGTGCAGTACCAGTACTCACCACTATCCAAAAGCCGGCGTTTTAAAACCCACTGTGTGTTTTTCTGAAGGCAAGCAAAATGCCTATTTCAAACCTTGCAACATGTGCAAAATATTCACTGAACACCAGCAGACATTTGGCAGAATGGAGTTTTGTGTGCCTACAAAATCTGGGAAATGAAGAGCCCAAAAACAATGCTTATAACAAAAATGCTATGGAGTCAGCAGCTTAAGCCTAACTGCAACTGGATTTAAAACCACCAAAATCGAAAATGTTAAATTAAATGAGTGACCTATGTTTGGTGTCACATGCCTTTGTAACTGTTGAAATGTCATAGTTTTGCACTTAGAATCAGCATTCTAGCTGCATGTGTAAAATTACAAGTTATTTTAAAAGCAACAAAAAGTTAGCTGAAGGTCTGGCTTAAGGAACTTGATTTTGCCTAGCAACGGATCCCATCAGGAGTGAAACTTGAGTCACAACTATGTTCCCAGGCCAATGTTCCTTTTGCTGCCCACACTAAGGATATGCCATCTATCTGATAATTGAATTTCCTGTGCTCTGCCAGAGAGTGAACAAAGCCCTCTCCACTCAGGCAAAGGTTTTTATTACAGACGTCGTAAAAAGTGGCTTCCTCCTGGAGAAGCTGGGAGGGGCACTGCCTGTGAGAAGCAAGCTGGCTTGGCAGAAACTGGAAAGACTGGTTTCTGTACCATGTGACCTGAAAAGACACACCCCTGCAGCAAGGATATGGTTTTATAAAAAGGGGGATAATTCATAGTGCGGACATGTGAAAATTTTATAAATGATACCATAATTCTTGTGATTTTTCTGCCCACAGTTTAAGACGTGGTAGGAACCGGTGGTATGTTCAGGGGGGTTTTAGCGGAAAAGTGGATATTACTCTAAATGTGTGCATGTTAAAAATCTGAAACTTCATCAGTTAATGTCCCTACCCCCTGCACACATGTATGTAAAGTTGGGTCCATGTCGGAAATTGAAAAAGCAGTTAAAAAGTCAATTATGTACACTCTTTGAATGCAAGCTCCGAGAATGAGCAGATTTGGACATAGACATGGCTAAATTCAGCCACACCATGTATATGTAATTTCAAACAACTGTGTAACTCTGAAGTATGGATTTTGATCATATATATATTTGGGTGCACAGATGATAAGGGAGGATGTTTCAAGAGATCATAAAATGACATCAATCTGACTCACAGTTCAGTTTGCCAATCAAGCGGAGGAATGGAAGCCTGACCAATGACGAATGAGAGGGGCAAGTCTAGTGATGCAACACACACACCCATTCTCAAGAAACAGATAAAAGCAGAGAGTCAGGACACATAGAGACATTCAATTTCATCTGCCGCTGGAAGCCCTGCCGGAAAAATCCATACTTACCTCCATCAAACTCCAGAAAGCCAAACTAGAGACTTCAATCTATCCAGAGCAGAGACCAGACCAGAGAGAAAGCAGTGCTGTGCCTAGCAGAGACCAGACCAGAGAGAAAGCAGTGCGGTGCCTAGCAGAGACCAGACCAGAGAGAAAGCAGTGCTGTGCCTAGCCGAGACCAGACCAGGCGCTGTGAGCAGAATCCGGAAAGACCTGACCAGACTGAAGATCGTGACCAAGTCGCTTTCCTGTTCAAAATCTCTTGTGAGTACTTAGCAAAACTCAGAACACATCTCTTAGTTTAAATTCATCTAATTCAATCTATTTAACCTAAGTAGAACTGCCTCCTATCTGTCACCTGTCATTTCTAGTAAAATTTGTCATTTTGAAAAAGTGTGCGTTTAAAATTTACAAAACCAAAAACGACCTTTACTAAATTACTCATATCTCCGCAACCGTTTGGGCTAGAGACTTGCAATAACTTTCATTTGGAAGCTGAGATCCCAGGATTTCCTACGACCCCAAAACGGTAGAGAGTGTCCTTGCGGTTCCTTTGTAATAGCGCTCGGCGCATCCGCGAATTTTGCCGCGATTTGCAATTTCTTCACATGTAAAAAACTGCTGCTGCCTGATTTCATTTGCCAGAAATTCGTTTAACCTGCTAACTATCCCTGCATCATTGCTAGTGTGAGCCTGGACTAATATTAACTAGATACCACTCATCCTGAACCTCTAAAAGGGAATTAAGAGCGTTTCCAGCATATTTCTCATTCATTGCTAGCACCTATCAAAGCATTTGCCTGTGTTTTCAAACTTCTGTTTAAGCTTGCTGGATTGAACTGAATTACAGTTGATTGCATTTCTGAGAACTGTGTGTTTTCCTTCCATTTCCTTGCCTTGCATCAAGGGGGGGAGGGGAGTAGCCAGAGAAAAGTGATTACATTGTTTGGTTGAAATCATATTGCGTATTTTCTGTACTGCATTCATTGAATATTGCATCCACCTGAGCCTACATAAAGCATCCTCTACCACATTATACTTTTGTTCCTATTTACCAGTGTGCTACCTTATCCATTTCATGTCAACTCATTAGTGATTAAAGAAGTGTGCTAGTGCCAGATTCTCCGTTGTTAATATTTACCATATCAGATTAAGTGTGATATTCAATTATTAATTTATTAAAAAGTGTGATATATATTTTAATTTATCAAATAAACCTTTTAAACTTGCAAAACAGAATTACTTCTTGGCTCAGTGGGGTCAGGGGGATTCCAAGAGAGGGGTGTTATACAAGGGTAGTCATCCAGAACGCATGAACTGGACCTAAAGATATATCAATAAGGGTTTTCATTCAGTATTCTAGACTAGGCGTTAACTTGGCTGTAGTGCTGAATTGAATCCTCTTACAAAGTGGGGGCTCGAGCCGAGACGTTGGGTTAGATTTACCAGTTGTGCAGCTTAATACAGTGTGCTAACTGACGGGATACATACACCCGGTCGGATCACCACGCTGCATTACGCTGTGAAGCATTCCTCAAAAGGGACACTCCAAGAAAAGTTCTGTTCTGCAAAAATAAAATACTAACTTCTGTAAGTCAGGACAGAGACCAATCTCTAGAATGACGACCTTAGTAGACATGAAAATAGCCAGAGAGCACCTCTTGCATAAGCTATTTGTGAGAGGTGAATGGACCGAACAGGGCCAGGATGTGTGGTTGCAGGCCATCACACAACAGGTCACTGAAACAGGGTCAGATATATATAGAGATCAGGGTCCCTTACATGTGGCCCTGAGTGAACTATATATGGCTCCTAAAGCCAAAGAGGAACACAATAAGATCGCCAGGATAGCAGCATACCTGTACCTATATATGGGAGACATGCAGGATAGATGTGCTGAAAGCCAAAATCTGGCAAATAGGCAACAGATGGCATTACAGAAGGTCCAATCTGATCTGGACTCTTCTGAGCAGAGGCTGCAGAGGAGCCAGGAGTCAGAAAATGACAGCAGACTGTACATTACTAAAATAAAGGAGGATATGGATGTGCTGCAAAAGGAAAAGTCAGAACAGGATACTAGATTTCTGGCCCTGCAGAAGGAGCACCAAGACAGTTTGGACTCCTTACTGCAGAGCCAGAAAAAGCTGGAGCAACAGATCAATTTCAACAGGGCATGCACAGAGCAGGTAGCCACCCTGCAAATCCAACTAGACAGAGAGAAAGAGGAGAGCAATAAACTGATCCTGAAAGACCTGGATACCCAGGCAGAGTTTGATCAGGAGCGCCAGAAAGCTGGTGCCTTCCAAAGGCAAAGGGACGACCTGGCGGCACAAATGCAGGCTCTTAGTCAGGAAAGAGACGCCTTAGGCCAGGAAGTCTGCCATTTAAAAAGGAAAATGGAAGAAAATCACCTGGCCCACCAGGGACTGGGTGACCTCCAAAAAGAAAACCAGAACTTGCTAGAGCACACCAGGAGGGTGGAGGATGCTCTAGCAAGAAAGGAGCAGGCCAATAGGGACACAGCTCAGGAGGTAACCCTCCTGCAGCAAAGACTGGCCCAGTTCTCCAGGACCAACCAGGAAGCACAGAGGGAAAATGAGGCCCTCTGTCAACACAATGATAGGCTCCAACAGCAGGTAGCGATGCAGGAGAGACTGATAGAGTCGAGTAAGGCCTTAACTGAGGAACTGAAGGCACAAATGCAGGCTCTTGCATTGCAACAGGGAGCAGGGGCGGATAGAGATGAGGTTCGCTGGGAAATGGAAACTCCGGAGCATAACCTCAGGAGCCCTAGTACCAGAGGCCCTCATACCTCTCAGTCCCTGGACTCTGCCACCCCCATGTCCCCTGGCGCACATGAGCACAGGGCCACAGGGATGGCAGATTACTATCCAGCCAGAAGCATGGGGCTCATAGGCCAGTACCATCCAGGAATGGAGGGGTGGGCATCCGGGTATGGGCACCCAAGTACAATACAGTTCAGTGGGGAACCCCAGGAGAGTAGGCCCATTAAGGGCATCCTGAAAACCTCTGCCCAGTTAGGTCAGTGGAGGGGGTACCCATCAAATCCTGACAGCAAGGAGGAATCTGAAGACTCCTCTGAACTGCGCAGGACACAGGAGACCAGGTCCCCACATTCTGCCAGCCATTCCCAGGCTCGCAGAATCCGGGAAAACCTGGAAGAACAGACGGGAACCTCTGGGAGCAGTGCCTCTGAGTCCGACGAAGAATGGACAAGGGTTACCCGAACCAAAAAGGCCAATAAGGCAAAAAGGGCCTTGCTCAAGGACCCCTTAAAGCAGATTAAGGCGATCAGGAGCGTCATCACGCCTTATCATAAGAACGCTAAGTATTCTGTTTGGGAGCACTTAGAGTTGTTTGAACAAATGATGGAGACTTTCCATTTGAAGGACAGCCAAAGCTGCATTCAATATGTAAAGTGGACCTTCTCCCCGGAATACTCCAGTTTCTTTGCGGGGCTGGAGGACCAAAATCATTTAAGATGGTCCACCTATAAGGCGGCCATCCTGAAACATTTTTCTGTTCACAGAAATCCTCAAGAGGCTCGCAAGGCAGCCTACAATTTGCAATGTGGGGAGGATCAGGCCCCACAAGAATTTGTGCAGGAGTTAAAGCGGGCTTTTGCACAGACCACAAGAAGGGTGCGCACGGATAGCCGTGAATTTATAAACACGTTTTTCCATGCCTTGCCCAAATATATCATGACCCAGCTCGTGAGGGATTTTCACGAGAAAAGATCTTTAGACTGGGTCATTGAACAGGCTACCCGCATCTATGAGGTGCAGAAGCCCATAGAAAATAAAAGCAATGCCCAGAAAAACCCCAAAGCCAACAGCACCCCTGCTGCTGTCAAGGTGGCAGAGGTAAAGGTCACCCCCGTTTTGGATCTGGAGATGGGGGGGCCTAAAAACCTACCTGCACCTAATAATGCTAGGCCCAGAAGGTCCTCGGGCCAGTCACAGACAGGGAGCCAGGGAGGCAGCCCCACAAATGGGGTCCCTCGCTCTCCTGACTATGTAAGTCCTCGCTACAAAGGTAACAGACCCATCCTGGGTTATGTGTGGACTCCTCCAGCCCAAGGGGGGGGATCCAGACAAGCACCTAACCCAGGGAACTTCCCTCCAAACTTCCCACAGGAGGGCAGAAATTTACCAAACCCTGGGCAGAACTTTTTCCCCAGATATCCACCCGACTTTCAGCCCCAAAACCATCCATCCTTCTTTCCCCAATTCCCTGAGCCCAGACCACTGAATCCGGGAGAGGGGAGGCCAAGGGTGGAGGGGTACCCAAACCTTCCCAACCCGGGGTATTACCAGAGGAGGGACAGCTACCCTTCCCGGGATCAGCCCAGGGGAGAAAACAGGGCCCCGTATCAGCCTGAGCGGGTTTCCCAGTTAGAGCGCCAGGTTCAAAACATGGCGCGGGATCTGGGTCACATACTGAGGACTCAGCAGAACCCTCAGATGGGCGTGCCGGCGCAGAACGCACCCAACTCTGGACCTGGTGCTCCAGAACAATGACGGGGGCAGCACCCCGATAACTCACCGGTTCCCAGGGAGGAGGCACAAGGGGAAGGGGGGTGTAAAGCCTTGGAGGAAGCTTCCTTCCTCACTTGTAAACAGCCCATGGAAACCCAGGAACCGGAAACAAAATCTCTTGCCCCTGAAAGTCTGCCTCCTAAGGAGCAGAGGGGGGGTAGGAGAAACAAAAGACCCAAACAGACTCAGTTTGAGGAGGAGGTACAGATCTTCCAATTTGAGGGAGAGGGATCCTCAGAGGACCCTGAGAAAAGGATCTTCTCCTTCAGAGAGGGGGGAACTCCTCCCAAAGAAAAATGGGTCCCTAGGAATGCAAATCCAGACTGGGGAGATGTGGAGACTGAGCTACCGCCGCCCATCATCTCATCCCAGAACCAACAGCAAGAAAATCCCCTGGTTCAAACCCATCCTGGGGACTGCCTCCAAAAAGGGGGGGGCAGCCCAGAACCGGAACCAGGGGAACCCACAATGGCTCTGATCTCCAGTTGCCAACTTTTTCTTTCAGATTCCCAAGGCTCTCCACAGAATTCTGCCCAAATTTCTTCTCTGGCAATGTCCAAAACCAGAAAATTTGCCCACCAGTTGTCCAAAAATGTACATTATCTGTGCCCCCTTGAGGAGAAGGAGGGAAGATATTATGCCCCGGTACAAGTACAGGGGCAGGGTACAATTTCGGCACTGGTGGACACTGGATCTCAAGCTACCCTTCTGTCCAGAAGGGCCTTTGATGAACTGAATGCAGGAAGGGGAGAGAATTACCAAATTCCTCTCACCTCTCTTCCTGGACAACTCCAGAACTTTGACGGGAAGGAAATTCCCGTTGAGGGGACGGCAGACTTGGACATTAAAATTGGGCGACACAAGCTGAAACACCCGGTCATAGTTGTGACCCCAGAGGGCACCCCTTGTTTACTAGGGAATGACCTCCTGAGAAGGTTGTCACCCCTAATAGATTGCGTAAACAAGGTCCTCTGGACCCAGACTAGCCGACCAATAAAATTAAAACAGAGTGTCAACCATGTTAGTTTAAACGGCACCTGCCACATGGTTGAACAAAAATCTGACCAAGTAGAATTTCACTTCCAGAATAACCAAATTCCAGACGTGACAGTAATAGCAGTAGGACAACAGACTGGTGATGGGGGGTCCTCTCTATTTCTGAAAATCAACCTTCCTTCCAGTCTAAAGTGGTATTCCACGCTGGAAGGAAACACTTTGAAATTCTATACCAATCCACAATCTGAAACTCCCACTCCTATAGTCCAGAAAGATGTGAAATCAGCTCAAAGCCTGGCTGATATTCAGCAAATTGGAGAGCAGTTGTTCATCCCTGTTCAGTTAAATGATGGGAAGGACTCTGTTCTCGCTCGAGTGTGTGTGAACAACGGTAAGAGCTTCATCAGCGAAGCCATGTTCCGCCAACTCCCAAAAGATCCAGCCATTCCCACCTTCAAACTGATAGACAAATGGGAAATGGACCTGGAAGCACCCAATTCAAAACATCTCCTGCCAAGCAGGTGTATGCTCAAAATCTCCATTGGCAACAAGAGCATAGTCCATAATTGTTGGGTCGTGCGAGACGTCCCTGCCGCCTTTTACTTAGGCAGTGACATTCTCAATCGCTTTGCCATTAGTTTGGACCTAATAAACTTCAAAGCTTGGTCCCGATTAGCGGATAATCCCATGGGCTTTGATGATCCAGAAAAAGCATTTAGGTCAGCTCAATTGCTACCTTATGCAGTTGAAATTCAGGTAAAAGAGGAAGTCACCATCCCAGAAAGGACCCGACAATTCTCCCTGGAAGTGAAAGTTAAAAGAGGACAATATTTGCAAAACCCTGATGCTTACATACATCTAAATGCTTCTCTCCAACAGCAAGGGTTGGGGGTAAACCCAACACCATTAGTCAACATAGAACATGACACCATTCCAATAGAGGTGGATAACAGCGACTTCAAGAGTATTACTCTAGCCGCAGGCACCATTATTGGAATGGCGGTTGATGACCGACATTTTTCCATCGACTTAGTAAATGAACTGTTAGGACCAATCCCCAAGGACGGTTTTGACAGTGACAGTGATGACAATAAAACACCAGACAGGATTTTTACCCGGCATGGGGGGAACTTCCTGGTGTACACTTCCTGCCCCTATGGTAAGGAAGATGTGACTTGTGACTTCAGGAGGGAGGAGGTGATTTTCCAGGTTCATGAAGGCAGCCTTGCCCACCTGAAGCCTCCAGTCCAAATCAGCACTCTGACCAGGGACTTCTCCACCCAGCTGGAGGAGGCCGCGGAGATAGCCAAACCAGAAGTCTTTCCAGGCTTCAGGCAGATGGTGGAAGAGAGAGTCAACCTAGCTGATGCCTGTGTGACTCTGGAACAAAAGCAAAAGTTGAAACAAGTTTTCTTGGATTTCCAAGATCTCTTTGCGGTAGACTCATATGACTGTGGTCGCACTGACATCCACACAACCACAATCCCCACGGACCCTGGCATGACTCCTGTGTTTGTGAAGCAATATCGCTTGCCTCTCGCATCAATGGAGTCCCTTACTGAAATAATTAAGAACCTTGAGTCCCGGGGAATAATCCGTCCAGTCCACAGCACCTTCAATAATCCGGTGCTGGGAATATTGAAGCCAAACGGCCAGTGGAGACTCTGCGCTGACCTCAGGGAGCTCAACAAACGGGTCCACACTTCCCGATGGCCTCTTCCCTACATTGACCAAGGGCTGGCCCAGATTCAGGGGTCACAGGTATTCACTGCAATAGACCTGACCAATGGATACTGGACCGTGCCTGTCAGTAGGGAGGACCAATACAAGCTGGCTTTTACCTTTGGGGGCCAGCAGTACACATGGACCCGGACTCCCTTCGGATACCTTAACTCCGGTAATGAGTTCAATATTTTCCTACATAAGGCCATGCCCGACCTGGGTACGAGGGGTAACCTGGCTTATGTAGATGATGTCCTCATCAAAAGTTCATCTGTGGAGGAACACATAGCAGAGATCTGTTATGTTCTGACACAGTTGAGGGCCGCCGGAGCAAAACTTTCCTTTCAGAAAGCACAGTGGTGTAGAACCCGTGTTAATTTCTTGGGGCATGAGATTACTCCTCAGGGTCTCTGTCCCCAGGAAAAGAAAGTGGAAGCACTTCAGAAACTGAAAGACCCCACAACTCTGCGGGAACTAAGGAGCCTCCTTGGACTGACTAATTACAGCAGAAAGTTCATTGAGGGCTACGCAGAGATCACCAGACCCCTGATTCATCTCCTGAAGGGGGGGGTCAAGTGGGAATGGGGTCCAGAACAAGCCGAGGCAGTAAAACAACTCAAAAGAAGCCTCTCACAAGCGCCTTGCCTAGCTTACCCTGTCAGAAACAAGGAGTTCTTCCTGGAGACGGGGTTCTCTAATACGTGCTTGACGGCAGTATTATATCAAAAGCATGACAAGGTCAATAAAGTAATCTCCTATGCGAGCAAAACTTTATCCTCTGTGGAGGAAAAATTCAACGATTGTGAGAAGGCACTCCTGGCAACGGTGTGGGCATTGAAGAATTACCGCCCGTTTATCCAGGGGGAACACATCATAGTGGAGACTCCACACCAGCCTCTGCAATATCTCCAAAGTGACAGAATCCGGGCCGGAAATGTGAGTAATTCCCGAATTACTTCCTGGATTCTGTCAATGCAAGGCTTTCCTGTGGAGGTCAGATATGGCCAAAACAAGAAGAGTCCCCTCGCGCAAGGTCTGGCTGACTTGCATGATTGTGCCAGAGAAAACTGTCTCGAGGACGAAAGTCTAAAAATAAAGGACAACATGGAGGCATACCTTAATTCCCCCCACAAAGTCTTTGAAGAAGACAAGTGTGAGGGAATGCCCACTGTGTATGTGGATGGATGCTCTTACCATGTCGACAACAACGGGGAGAAAGAACTGGTGGCCGGCGTAGGGAATGCATGGGTGAATGAGTCCCCAGAACCCTCCGCTGGATACAAAATTGGTCCCCGAAGTAGTCAGGTGGCAGAATTGATGGCTGTGCATCAGGCCATCCTCACTGCTGTCCAGCATCAACTCCACGAACTGGTCATAATCACAGATTCGGATTATGTACGGAACGGGTTCGTGGAGCACCTGGTTAATTGGAAGACCAGAGGCATGGTATGTGCTAACAACAAACCCTTGAAACATGGGAAGTTGATCCAAAACATTGATGATCTGGTCACCTCGAATGGGATGACCATCTATTGGAAGAAGATCAAGGGTCATTCCAAAGTAGAGGGACCAGACAAAACTGGAAATGACTTAGCTGATCAGCTGGCCAAAACCGGGGCCATCCAAGGGGATCTAATTGAGATTGAGTCCCTGTTGGGGGAAATCCAGGTCACTGCCATCACTAGGTCCCAGACAAATGCTCACAACGACCTCTCAATTGCACAATGGAGTAAGGAGACCCCTGATGCTGATTTGATTACTGCTCAGAAGGGGGATCCAATAATTGGTAAATTTTACCAGCACCTTGAGGACCCTGAGAACTTTCCCCTGACGGATACCGATTACATTGGGAAAGAGGACCTAAGAGTGTTGATGAAATGTCCCAAAATGTTCCGGATCCAAGACGGTTTGTTGGTAAGGAAATCCAAAGCTGGCCACGATCAGTGGGTGGTTCCTACCTCATTCCGAAGCCTGATGTTAAGTCACGCCCATGATGCGGCCACTGCCGGTCATAGGGGGTTTCACACAACATTGGAAATCTTAAGAGAGGTTGCATACTGGCCACACATGGGGCAGGACCTCGACCAGTACCTGAAGGGTTGCCTTGTGTGTGCACAATTTCAGCCATCATCCCTCACACACCGGGCGCCTTTACAAAAGAGGGGAATGACACTGCCATGGTCAGATTTACAAATCGACTTTGTAGGCCCTGTGATTCGCTCGGCTAGGGGGAATAAGTACATGTTGACCGTGACATGCTTGTTTACCAAGTGGGTGGAATGTCTCCCAGCCCCAAATTGCAAGGCAGAAACTGCAGCGGCCTTGATGATTAACCACATCTTTTCCCGTTTTGGTCTACCTCAAAGGATTGAGTCAGACAGAGGTAGCCACTTCACCAGTGAAGTAATGACAAAGATGTGGGAGATACTGGGGGTCAAGAGAAAGCTGCATATTGCTTATAGACCAGCTTCTTCTGGGGCAGTAGAGAGATATAACCGGACAATTGTGAGCATATTAAAGAAGTTTGTGGCAGATTCTGGGCCAAGTTGGGATATCCGATTACCTCTGGTCCTAATGGCCATCAGATCTACCCCTTCATCTGCAACCAAAATGTCACCATTTGAGTTGATGACTGGGCGCAAGATGGTGCTTCCGCAGCATTTGCTCTACAGGACCCAAGAGCAGACACTGATAAATGCCTCCACTACTCATGAGTATGTAGAGAATTTAAGGAAACACCTCCAACATGCTTTTGCTTATGCTCAGCGGAATCTAGAAAGATCGACTGATAGCATGAAGACCCATTATGACCTGAAAACTTCCAGGAAGGAATATCAGGTGGGAGACCGGGTCTATCTATACAACTTCCAAAGGAACCAGGCCAAGCAGCGCAAATTTTTGCCTACATGGAAGGGACCCTTTGAGATTGTCGATAAGATCTCCCCTGTGGCCTACAAGATCCGCATCCCCAAAGGTGGTTCGGCAGAGGGGGAAGACAAGTGGGTCCACATAAACCAGTTGAAATGTTGCCATCCCAGGCACACTCTGCAACAACTGGAGGAATCCTCTGGAATCCTAGCGGGTACTGTATCAGACTAATTCAGTTCCAATCATAAAACCTACCACATCTAGTCTCTAAAATATTGTGATTTACATGAAACTGTCTCTAGTGATGCTGTTTTTTTTTTCAAAATAAGAATGTAATATTTCGTTACGATGAAATGCATATGCTGCCCCACTATCTCAACAGTGGTGGAAAAAAAAAATCGTCTATGAGTAGATATTGCCGCTCTTCCTTTATCATCCTAGGAGAGATGAAACCATGAAGGATGACCAAGAAGGACGATCCGGAGACCGGGAGCAAAGACACAACGGGCCCGGGGTACCGCCCAATCTTCCCATCAGGACCGGCGAGGAGAACTGATCGATCTGACCGGATGGAGAAGAAGATGCTGAACTGTGCCATCTACAGAAGAGGAAGAAGATTATGCGGACAGACCGGTGCGTGAGTCAAAACCCTTGGGCACGCGACTCCCCATCGACCCAAACTCAAAGTGCAGTCACGTGGGGGGGCTTGTAGGGTGTCCTGACCCACGTTTAAGCTACCCTGCTACAACATTTGGTGCTGTGGGCTTAGGAAATTCAAGATGGCGGAAAACCCACATGTGCGCCGAAATCCAGGAAAGCTGCGCAGTTGTGCGCACACCAAAATGGTTACCTAACTTGCCACCCACCAGGGTAAAGAAAGGTCTTTGTTAACAAAATCCACTTTTACTGATGTCAAAAAGTTGCTGAAATCGTGACTCATTGGACCACTTTAAAGATTCAACCCTTTTTGTGGGGTTCCACATAACCATCTTACTGTAAGGAGCCCCATCAAAACAATGTTAAGCAAGGATTTACTACCATGTAAGAACCATTCCTGTTTAGAATGCATTAATCCAAGAAAATCCCAAAAATGGGTGCAGTACCAGTACTCACCACTATCCAAAAGCCGGCGTTTTAAAACCCACTGTGTGTTTTTCTGAAGGCAAGCAAAATGCCTATTTCAAACCTTGCAACATGTGCAAAATATTCACTGAACACCAGCAGACATTTGGCAGAATGGAGTTTTGTGTGCCTACAAAATCTGGGAAATGAAGAGCCCAAAAACAATGCTTATAACAAAAATGCTATGGAGTCAGCAGCTTAAGCCTAACTGCAACTGGATTTAAAACCACCAAAATCGAAAATGTTAAATTAAATGAGTGACCTATGTTTGGTGTCACATGCCTTTGTAACTGTTGAAATGTCATAGTTTTGCACTTAGAATCAGCATTCTAGCTGCATGTGTAAAATTACAAGTTATTTTAAAAGCAACAAAAAGTTAGCTGAAGGTCTGGCTTAAGGAACTTGATTTTGCCTAGCAACGGATCCCATCAGGAGTGAAACTTGAGTCACAACTATGTTCCCAGGCCAATGTTCCTTTTGCTGCCCACACTAAGGATATGCCATCTATCTGATAATTGAATTTCCTGTGCTCTGCCAGAGAGTGAACAAAGCCCTCTCCACTCAGGCAAAGGTTTTTATTACAGACGTCGTAAAAAGTGGCTTCCTCCTGGAGAAGCTGGGAGGGGCACTGCCTGTGAGAAGCAAGCTGGCTTGGCAGAAACTGGAAAGACTGGTTTCTGTACCATGTGACCTGAAAAGACACACCCCTGCAGCAAGGATATGGTTTTATAAAAAGGGGGATAATTCATAGTGCGGACATGTGAAAATTTTATAAATGATACCATAATTCTTGTGATTTTTCTGCCCACAGTTTAAGACGTGGTAGGAACCGGTGGTATGTTCAGGGGGGTTTTAGCGGAAAAGTGGATATTACTCTAAATGTGTGCATGTTAAAAATCTGAAACTTCATCAGTTAATGTCCCTACCCCCTGCACACATGTATGTAAAGTTGGGTCCATGTCGGAAATTGAAAAAGCAGTTAAAAAGTCAATTATGTACACTCTTTGAATGCAAGCTCCGAGAATGAGCAGATTTGGACATAGACATGGCTAAATTCAGCCACACCATGTATATGTAATTTCAAACAACTGTGTAACTCTGAAGTATGGATTTTGATCATATATATATTTGGGTGCACAGATGATAAGGGAGGATGTTTCAAGAGATCATAAAATGACATCAATCTGACTCACAGTTCAGTTTGCCAATCAAGCGGAGGAATGGAAGCCTGACCAATGACGAATGAGAGGGGCAAGTCTAGTGATGCAACACACACACCCATTCTCAAGAAACAGATAAAAGCAGAGAGTCAGGACACATAGAGACATTCAATTTCATCTGCCGCTGGAAGCCCTGCCGGAAAAATCCATACTTACCTCCATCAAACTCCAGAAAGCCAAACTAGAGACTTCAATCTATCCAGAGCAGAGACCAGACCAGAGAGAAAGCAGTGCTGTGCCTAGCAGAGACCAGACCAGAGAGAAAGCAGTGCTGTGCCTAGCAGAGACCAGACCAGAGAGAAAGCAGTGCTGTGCCTAGCCGAGACCAGACCAGGCGCTGTGAGCAGAATCCGGAAAGACCTGACCAGACTGAAGATCGTGACCAAGTCGCTTTCCTGTTCAAAATCTCTTGTGAGTACTTAGCAAAACTCAGAACACATCTCTTAGTTTAAATTCATCTAATTCAATCTATTTAACCTAAGTAGAACTGCCTCCTATCTGTCACCTGTCATTTCTAGTAAAATTTGTCATTTTGAAAAAGTGTGCGTTTAAAATTTACAAAACCAAAAACGACCTTTACTAAATTACTCATATCTCCGCAACCGTTTGGGCTAGAGACTTGCAATAACTTTCATTTGGAAGCTGAGATCCCAGGCTTTCCTAGGACCCCAAAACGGTAGAGATAGTCCTTGCGGTTCCTTTGTAATAGCGCTCGGCGCATCCGCGAATTTTGCCGCGATTTGCAATTTCTTCACATGTAAAAAACTGCTGCTGCCTGATTTCATTTGCCAGAAATTCGTTTAACCTGCTAACTATCCCTGCATCATTGCTAGTGTGAGCCTGGACTAATATTAACTAGATACCACTCATCCTGGACCTCTAAAAGGGAATTAAGAGCGTTTCCAGCATATTTCTCATTCATTGCTAGCACCTATCAAAGCATTTGCCTGTGTTTTCAAACTTCTGTTTAAGCTTGCTGGATTGAACTGAATTACAATTGATTGCATTTCTGAGAACTGTGTGTTTTCCTTCCATTTCCTTGCCTTGCATCAAGGGGGGGAGGGGAGTAGCCAGAGAAAAGTGATTACATTGTTTGGTTGAAATCATATTGCGTATTTTCTGTACTGCATTCATTGAATATTGCATCCACCTGAGCCTACATAAAGCATCCTCTACCACATTATACTTTTGTTCCTATTTACTAGTGTGCTACCTTATCCATTTCATGTCAACTCATTAGTGATTAAAGAAGTGTGCTAGTGCCAGATTCTCCGTTGTTAATATTTACCATATCAGATTAAGTGTGATATTCAATTATTAATTTATTAAAAAGTGTGATATATATTTTAATTTATCAAATAAACCTTTTAAACTTGCAAAACAGAATTACTTCTTGGCTCAGTGGGGTCAGGGGGATTCCAAGAGAGGGGTGTTATACAAGGGTAGTCATCCAGAACGCATGAACTGGACCTAAAGATATATCAATAAGGGTTTTCATTCAGTATTCTAGACTAGGCGTTAACTTGGCTGTAGTGCTGAATTGAATCCTCTTACATCACGAAGTGTGTTCTGCCAGGAAGGATTTTACCCACATAGTGGCATCCATGGAGAAGCTAAAATCCTTGGCAAGTGAAGTACACAGTTTGTCGTAGTCTACGAGGTTGAAAGCCACAGAGAGGTCTAAGAGCAGAAGTATGCAGAGTTTTTCTGAGTCTCTCATGGTGTCCATTTGGATTTTGAGATCTAGTAGGGCTGTTTCCGTGCTTTGCTTTGGCCTGAAACCTGATTATCTTGTTCCAAGGAGCTGGCTCTGCTCAAGATGTATTTAAATTTAATTGTAAGCTATTTTATCTATGAGTTTGAGTAGGAATGGGACCGTGGTTATAGGTCGGTAATTTGTCGGTACTGTAGGGTCCAGAGTAGGGTTTTTTTAGAATTGGAGTGACCCACGCTTCTTTGCTACTTGCAGGGACTGTGTTGGTGTTGAAGGAAGAGTTAACACAGTTAGTGATGCTGGGGGTTAGACTGTAGGCGCTTGCTTTGACTAATTTAGCTGGGACACTGTCTCCTTTATAGGTTGCAATTGTTTGGAGTTATCTGGGTCGGGAATCCCTGCCTACTGCGCACCTTTCTTTAGAACCACTAGGTAAGTCAACCTGCAGCCTCACTCCTTGTTTGTCTGGGGACCAACTCCAGATCCCCAAATGGCTGAATGGTTAGTGGGATGACAAACTGCGGATAATGATGGGCGCTGGGGGGCTAGTACTTCATTGAACCAAAAGTGAGTCTTTTTGTTGGCGCATCGAGTTTTCATTGTGATGGGGGCTATTTCATCGATAGTGAGAGTGAGACATTTATGGTAGTAGTCGGTGATGATGTTAGGATCACTAACGACTGAGTTGTTTTCTAGTGTTTTGTTAAGGAGGGGTGCAAAGTTATCTGTAGTGAGTTTGCGTGGGTTTTTGCTGCAAAGGTAACCATTATTATGGTTTTGGGAGGACGGGGTTGGTTACTCATGAGGGTGAATTTTATGCAGTAGTGATCTGTCCAATTGAGGGGTGTAATTAGGTCTATAGTGAGCCTGGTGTTAAGAGTGAGGATCCAATCCAGGGTTCTACCTTTGGAATGCATAGGGGCATTCACCAATTGGGTGAAGTTCATGTCTTTGAATGTTGAGTGGAGGGCTACCGCTTTCGGGTCTTGGTCATCATTGAAACCTAAGTTCAAGTCACCTAAGATAATACCTTTTGTATTAGGTTTAATGATGGGTGAAAGAAGTAGGGGGATGTCTATTTCTGGGTGACTATTAGAACTGGGTGTTCTGTAAATCAGCAAGATGTTGTGGTACTCTCATTCATGGTGAATTTACCTAGCAGTAATTCGTAACCTGCAATTTCCTCAATGGAGCTTGACCTGATTTGTAGTTTGCTATTTGCTATTATGGCTACGCCACCTCCTCTGGATAGGGTTCTGTCGGCTCTGAGAATGGAATAGTCGGGTGGGGTAGCTTGGGCTAGTAGTGGTCCTGAAGCTTGGTGGAGCCAGGATTCAGTGATTACTAGTATGTACAGGTTTTGTTCAAAGTCGTGGATCTCAATAGTGTGAGCTCATAGGGAACGGGCGTTTACGAGGGCACTCTTGAAACTAGTGGGTGGCTTAGTATCCGCGAGCTTAGGATTCTGGGGATGCGGGACAGTGGATGCTTTATTGGAGGAGGACGGGTCATGGTTGAGTTGTGCTTTTTGTATTGCCACGAGTCAATATATTTAGGTGATTTGGGTGTTCTGGTGGTGGGGGTGAGGCTCCATTGGATAAACTTGGTGCAAGATCTTAGATGAGGAATCCTTTCATTCCCTATGATGGGGTGGGTTTAGATGCCTAACATAATCAGGGGTATGGGTTCAAGGGCAACTCTGTGGTCGGAAGGTGTGGACTCTCTACCTGAAGTTGTGGTGATGGTGCAAGGGGAGTGAGCATTATTGATGTTGTTTGGGAATTGTGAGGTGAATGGAAGAAAGGGTCTTGGACAGGGTTTGGGGTAGTGCCTGTGGCAGGCCAATCTGGCGAGGCCATTGCTGAAGGCAAGGAAATGGTTACCTGTGCACGGAGTGCTATCTAGCATAAGGCAGAAGGGGGATACAGTGAGCATGGCTGTTTTTTTTAGAGCAGGCACGACTAAAAGCAAAGATACTCCCACAGTGCCAAGTGGCAGGTGGTATAAATGCAATGTGCATTGTCAACTAAATACACAATGCTAAAATCCTAAAATTCTAACAGGACACAGTTTAGCTAGTGGGCTGAGTACAAGGAGCATGCCCGACTAAATGCAGCTGTGCTATAGGATGCAAGATAGCAAGTGGTCTAAATACAAAGTGCAGTGTCAACTAAATGCGAAATGCTAAAATTCTAACATGGCACTGAGTAGCGAGTGGGCTGAATACAAAGAGATTCTGTGCTTTACGTACAGGAGACTGTTGTCATAGCACAGGCAGGTAGGAGGGCTAATTACGCAATGCTGTTGAATGTGATCCCCCAAATAAGAGTATGATTGGAGGAGCTGATTAGGGCCATATAGTACGGTGAAGATCCACTGGTGCGTAGTAATGCAGATAAGACCAGATAGAACATCCGCTGCTTTAGAGAACTGGTGGTGCCAGGGCAATAGTACTCACGTGCAAATATGCAAGTTGTCACAATGTCAAAGTACCCGATGAGCCGTTATAGGTGGCATGTGGTATCGGGAATGTAGCAGAGCTTTGTCAGTGGGGATGATACGCCCGTTACACACCGTTGCGAAAATGGTTACTTAGGATCGGGCGAAACCAGCCTCATTCTGGCGCTGCTTAGTGCAATCTTGGAAAAGCAAAACACATGCACGGTTCTCCTGGCTGGGGTCGCAGATGTAGGAAAAAGTCATTTTTGGTGAAAAGGAGGACAAATTGTAGCATAACGTAAGCGATGAGCACACAGGGGGCACAGATTTCAGATTGCCTCACCCTGATGCTAAATACTAACTAGGCCCATATACCTTTCCTCCCGATGCCCCCTGCAGGTCTTCCAAGTCCTCATTTAGGAGATGCGACTACTGCAAGAGGGACATTTGAATACCATACATCTTCAAGAAATTCCCTACTGACCTCCTTTTCCCTTTGTTACCTAGTCTTCTGACATTCCAGTCACCAGCTGAACCTAACTTAGACTAGCCGTTGTTGCATATTATCCCACCTATTTCCCAACCACCCTTCAGCATAACGCGTCACACAAATCTTCCCACCATGTTTCGCATAACTGAGAAATAACTCCAAAAAAGCACCAACCGTTCATGCCCCATCTAGTCATCCCCTTTCCCTCCACCCATCAACACATCCCCCCTCCCAGTACCCAAATTCCAAACAATGAAACAAACCCCTTTTCAACCCACATCCGAATGTCCCCTCACCCTCATTCCGAACACCTAGGATGCGTAGGGTCACGGACCAGGGGTGAAGACAGGCAATACGGTCACCCACCCCACATGTAGTTATGCACATCACTGGAAAGGGAAGACGCTCGATCCTGTCTGGCCATCCAACAGTTATATTTATCCCAATGGGACAGTAACTGGAGTTTCAACTGAGACAGCTTGACTCCCAACCTTCAATGTTCTAGTCTTCAGCCAGTCCCAAACTTCCACCGCGGGCTGTAAAAAAACAGGACTTCATGTATCTTGTATTTTCTTTCTCTAGTTTTTGGCTCACTGCATCATAAGTCTATCCCAATTTCTGGACCTCCTGTGAGGAGAGATTGTAGTCGTGCGAGCCTCCAGTTAAAATGTATTCCTGTCCTGGAAGTTAAGAAATATTGGCACGACTATTCTTGGAAGGGCTCCAGAGGTGGGGGTGTCCCCAGCATCCTTTGTGTCCTTTCTATAGTACATAGTTTTGCGAGCCCTCATATCTGGAAAGTGTCTAGAAACTATTTTTCTAGAAAAAGCTCCAGGCATTCATCCTCTTCCCGCTCCGGAACTCCCACCACTCGGACATTACAACACCTGCTCCATAGTGACTCCTTCCATGCATTCAGCTGCCGCGGCAGAGGCAGGGACCTCATTTCACCAAAATGTCAGGGGTAGCGGAAGTGACACCACATGACCCTTGACCTCTGATGGCATCACAGGAAGTGGTGTCATTTGACCCCACCCCAAAGTGATAACGATGGAACATGACCTTTCAGCCCTTGACAAAACAGGAAGTGGCATCCCATAGCATTGTTCCTAAGTACACTACGAAAAATATAGTTACGATATCACTATAATGAGATGTACATTTCATCCAAGATCATTAGGATCTGTGTGTATAGACCCATATTACCAAATGACTGTGAATGCAAGCAGATGTCCATGGCCAAATTATAATGATGTGTCATTATATAGCACTTATGCTTAAGAGCTTTATAGAACAAATATACATACTATATCACCCAACCTGTGTTGGTTCTTATTTATCGACCTCAGAAGAATGAAAGGATGAGTTGAGGTGTTTAAGAAAAGACGAAATCAGTGACTCAACCATTGAAGGGTGCCTGAAATAAACCTTTAATGAGTCTAGCAATTATTGTATAGAATTCCAGAAAGACACATTATTTGGTATTCCTATTCTTTCTTATTTAGGGTCAGTGCTGAAAGTGTTAGACTTGAGGCACCCCTGTTCTTTTTTTAAGAGGCCTGAACAAGAAAGCCAGCAACTCAAAAAGTAAAGAGCCACATGGTGCTGGCCACAGACCAGGAGTTTGCATCCCCCCCCCAAAAAAAAAAAACGCTTTTTTATTTTTTATTTTTTAGGGGTAGCAAGAGAGACCACAGAGGTAGCAAGGGAGACATCAGAGGTCGCAGTTGCGACCTCTGGCAACCCCTAAATGACATCCCTGGGCAGAGGCAGAGTTGCATTTCATTGGGGATCGGTGCATATTGTGTTTACTCTTGGAGTACAGATATTTCTCCATCTTCAGTTGCCCTTTAACAATGGTGCCTAACTCCACTTTCCAAATGACTATTTCTAAGGCACACTCCGGAATCCATTATAAATCACTGAAGTCAAGCCAAAATGCGGACCCCGGGGTTCTATAAGTCGAATCCTGCCCCACTCAGAGCGACATATCAAATAGTGGCATTCGCTCTGTTTCCCCAAAGCCGATAAGTAGTCCACTCCCACTCCAAACTATTCAGGGCCAAACATCTGATCTCTTCTGTGTTTGTCACCCAGTACAAGGAAACCTGCCCCCAGCACCAACACCGGAGAAGGCTCATCGAGCTCTCATTCAGAGCACCCTTGGGGATCCAGCACTGCCCTCCTGCTTCCCTGAAACCCTCTGCTCCCAGCTAGATTGCTCATTCAGCCCCTCTCTTCCCCCTGTACTCTCCTCTCAGCTCCCTCGTAGGCTGTCCTTGTACAGCTTCCTCACATTGGGGGGTTGGAGGGTGGAAGAAAGTCGTACAGCTTTGGGGTGCTGCTGGGACAAGCCTTAACAACTCACAGACCCCTCCACAGCTATTATTCATTTACCCAGTGCCTCTACTCCAGGAGGCTCTGTTGCCAGCCTTCATGACCCAATTTCAATCAGCATTCTGTCCTAAGGTCCTCGGCTCCACAGGAGTTCCATCCGGCCTCCTCCTTTTCCAGCAGTCCCCCTCTCGGCCTAACCAAGAAGGCAGTCGGACTTGTTGCTTCTCTGCAGCTCAGGGAACCAAAGGAGAAGAACTGTGTCTACTAGGCTGTAACTCAGTCACAGTAATCTTCCACTCCGTTCCCTTCTGTCTTTGACAGGATATCAAGACGGGTGGCCGTGGAGTACTCACTAAGTGCAAAAACATTGTATTGCTCCCTGACACACATCCCTGCATTTAGAGTGTTAATAGCGCCTTGATGCCCATAGGTTATGTGCACTTAATAAATAAATAAATAAATGCATATATAAATCTCCAAAATTGAAATGCTCAGTTGACATGATCAGGATTGTGCACCATGTATGCCACTTATATCAACACATATTTCACACCTCACTGGCTCTTGGTGAAGGCAATTGTTAAATAGCAGTTGCGTTGCGTGATCCAATTTCATAACTGTAAACAGAAAAAACATATGAATTATTATAGATTTAAGAAAACTTCTAATTAAACATATTCCTTCACTCATTATTTACAGGTGATAATACATACTATCATGGTGCATTATTCCCTTGGGCACTGAGTAGTGTCCCAACATGTCTATTGCTATTGAAACACTCATCTTTTTTCCAATCATATTCAATCTAATTTGGATTAATTATATTATGGTTACTATGTCTGTTTGCTTATCTGTGTTTTTGTCATCATAGCCTTACCCATGAGGTTTGCGCTCAAAGTGTGTCTTGCCCTCACAATGGCACAGTTATGACTTTCTATATTTGAAAGTTGTTGCCACCTAAATCAGTACACATGTCCACACGTGTTTCAGACCAATAAAAATGCCTCATACATGAAGTAAAGGAGTGATAGAAAGGCTTGTTTACTTCTTAAGTTTGAAATCTTTAATTTTGAAGGTATGCTCTTCCAATGTATTTGTATCATAAAAACCTGGGCATTTCAAGAAACGAGAGACTGATCTTACACCTTGTGGTTTATGTCATATTATCGCTACCCACACAATTATGCAGTTGGTCTCCAATTAATTGATGAAGGATGGCACTTGTTCTAAAGATTATCCTGTACGTATCTAACAAACACAACCATTCTGAGGTTGGGAAGGCTGGGAAGTAGTACTGGGTTAAATATGGGTAGGACTTTGTGTAATGGGAATTACCACTGAGTATTCAGAGCATTACCACGTTGTTGCTGTTCATTGTCCCAATCCTCAGGTAAGAGAAAGTACCAGACAGGATTGGGTACATCACAGCAAATACAAAATATCATCAGGTAGTCTTAATGCTCAACAATGTTGTAACCTTTATTGCCGATACCAACATCAACATGAAGTCCAGCACTCAGAACTGCTGACCCAAAATCAGAAGCACCTCAAGACAGAGAAAGTTGGTTGTGGTTAGTGAGCATGTCTAGAGAAGCCCATGCATTAGCACTACAGACATTGGAAAGACACCCCAAGAAAGCCCGCTTCACACATCGAATGGAATTCTACTCAAACTGTAAGTCATCAAAGGTTTCCTCTGATAAATTGGATCGCAGTCCGGAGGAATATTTTAAGCTAACATGCCCCCTTTGGAAACTGACAACCAAAAGATACCTAGAGGGCATTGTATGACTGAATGCCAGCCATTTAATAAATGTAAGCCCAACCAGTTCTACCAACATCAACAGTGCTCATGGTGCCCCACTCTGGATGAAACATTGTAGGCTAAACAGTATCCTTACCCTTGAGGAAAGAGTTGACCACCTTTGGTCAGAAGAGCAGATAAGGATAAAGAACCAAACCCCTTGGAAGGAAATGAAGGAAAAAGTAGGGACAATTAAGAGTTCCAAAGTTCACCACTAAGAATGGCTGAAATGATGGGCAAAAGGAAAACAGTCAGTCTAGTCAGAAGCATTTTTAAGGATATTTCTCTAATGCTAATGGTGGGGCATTGAGTCACCTACGAATAGGAGGAAAGTCCATTGTGGATCATGTCTAATGAACGGCCTTGAAATCTGGAACTCACTTGAGAACACAAGTAGCATACTTCTCTGCCACCCTAAAGGCCTTTTCAGGTTCCTTCAATGGCAAAATGGAGGCAAGCTGACAATTGGTGAGAAAACTGTAAGGCAAAGGATGAAACATTCTTTAAGGAATTCCGGTATGAAGAGGGGATTGGAGGACAACACCTTTTGTATCTTAGATTATAAGCAGAGGTACCTCTAGTGTTTATCATTGGTTTTTTTGATTTGCAGGTTCACCAATTGCTCAGATACACTCAGAAGGACTTGGACTAGACCCCTACTTTTTTGCCAAGCAGTCATATGTGGTCTTTATTGAGACATTCCTGGAAAAGGGGGCAATCTTATTTGGGAGGAAGACACAAGCAGAAGCCAATCCCTTAAGAAAGCAATGTGAAGGAGGATAGGAAAGAAGGATTTCCTCTTCCAAGCTGGAGTCACCTCTATTACAGCCGATCTTTCCTGCAAGGGAAATCTGGTGAGAGGTGCAAGGGAGAAATTATTGAGACAGTCATCCAGGTGTAAGTGTAGAATAATTGTTTTTCTGTAAAAGTTAGGGAGAATTCTCCAGAATGGCTAATTTCCATAACCTACTGAGTGCCTCAGCAGCTTTGCTGGATTTCTATGATATATGTTTTCACCCGGTAAGAGTGGGAGCCTTTGTTCCCACTCTTACATATGTTTTGCTGTGTGTGTTTAACATTTTTGTGTTTATAGACTATGGAGCTTCACCTACTCCATAGGCATCATCTTTTTACTATGTGTTACACAGCATCTTTAGTGCAGTAAAACAGGGTTGTCTTTTTCAGACTTCCCACTTTAAACTCCATTTTCTGGGACTGACTACTGTCTCCCAGAACATGTAAAGTTGCCATTGACTTTATTAGTCTTTTTAAATTCACAGACCCAGTACAAACACTCTTACACAGAGTACTGGAAAGGATTAAAAGTGATCCATTTTTGTCTGTCTCTCATGGAACATTATTTTGTTCCCCTTTCTTTAAGATTTGGCTGGTGGCAGTGGTATCTACCCTATTTTTCCTACTGTGGTCTATGTAAATAGCCTTGGTACTGTGTTAAGCTAAATTAGTTTCCTCAAACTTAAATCTGCTGGACCCCATTTACTTTTATTTGTTTCTGGCTGGTTTTATTTGCCATTTCTTTTTGTAAAGGTCTTTTTTGTGTTTTATTCTGCATGCTAAAACAGGTTTGGTTCCTTTGTTCGCCGTCCTTTGGCGGGTTTCTGCACAAAAGCCCTCCTTAGGTGCCTGAATGTCTGAGGGGGACAGGATGTGAGGGAGGGGTTTGAGATTCCCTGCACAGGGTCTCCTTGGAGACCCATGTCGCACTCTGTATGATTGGCTTTGGTGTCAGCCAGTGCTGCGTGAAAGGGGGAAAATTGCATAAAAAGCAGGTCTCTGGGACTTGGAAGGCAGAGTCGCCACTGGATTGAGAGAACCGAAGAGAAGCTGAAAGAAGAGGACCACTACCACGACTGAACCTCCCGGTGAAGCCCTGCTGCGGGTCCGAATCTCCAAACTTCGATGACAGAGAAGATCTGCAAGGAATCTTCTTCCCTTGAGCTGGTGGTACCGACCAGTTCGCCAAACACCAAGCAAGGCCTCCCTCCCCTGGTCGAATTTTGTGCACAGCTGCAGTGAACCGGATAGCCAGGAGGACCGGACCCTGTTTGGGTTTTAAGGAGCATACTTTTATTTGTTGCTTTGCTCTGCTGCTGGTTTCTTCCCTGGGCAATGCAGGACCCTCCAGTCTTCCTACTTCGTGTCAGTCCGACAGTCACTTCAGGAACAGTGAGCCTGCAGGATCTGCCAGGAACTTCTGCCTCAGCTCCAGCCTTCTTCTTCGTTTAAGGTACTTTTCTAACCTGGTTGTTCGTTCCGTCCGACCGCAGTGAAAGTGTTTGAAATCTTTCGCCAATCCGAGGGCTTGTCCTTCTTTACTCTTTTAACTAACATTTCCTGTGACCAACTTCGTTTCGAACACTTGGCAAAGACTTAACCACAAACTACTCTGAACTGTGTGATCCTCTGCAAAGACTCTGCAACATTAACATTGGCCCAGGCCTATTGATTTGAATCCTCATTGTAGCAAGCCTTTTTCTAGATTGCCCTGCCTAACTTATTGGTGTGCTTAATTTTGTTTAACCTTGCCTTTCTCTCCCTTTTAAATTGCTGGACTGCCATTTTGCTTGCACTTAATTTTGAGCTTAACCTGTCCAGAATTCATAGTAGTATATTAAGAGTGTGATTTTCTGCTACTTTATTTAGTGAACTGTTTTACAAATGAATGTGTAAATAAATGTATATTCTTTTACTCAGAAACCTTGAGTCAGTGGTTGGTTCAATCATAGCAATTGCTGTCCTTTGTGTAACTATTGATACTGCTCACTTTACTCTTGAGATAAGTCTGGCTGCTCAGTCATCGCTACCACTTTACTGTGTAGTACAGGCTTGTACCAAAGGTGCATTTGTACTGTCACTTGTAGTCTTAATTGTGTGTGGTGTTTCCAAAGGGTACTGCATATGATTCTGCCTAACAGTAAAAATACTCACCAGCAGGGCTAGAACTTTGGGAAAGACAACAGGAGTCTAAGAGGGGAGCCACAAATCAAATATGTTTCCCCTGCAATGCAAATTGGAGGAATCAACTATGGACATTCTGCATCATGATGTGGAGGTAGGCCTCCTCCAAGTGCACTGTTCTTTGTGTACTGTCCAGATGGCCCTCTTTGTTAGGAATGCAGAAACTGTATTTTCCAAAGCAACTTGTCTACTGATGTCTTTTTTCCAAAGAGTAATCCCGAGGTCCGAGTTGGGGACATTTAAAATTAACTGGATCGCATGTACATCTCGTGCCAGACCCAGAACCCAACTTTCGGAAATCTTTGCCTTGCATGACTCCAGAAAAAACTGGGATTTCTGGGAACTAGCAGTGTGACTAAGAGCAGTTCACATAGTCAGGACCTGGAGAATGTTGCAGTTCTCGGAAGGGCTTTAGAGGTGGAACCTTTGGAAGAGAGAGGGTGTAAACGATGGCTAATAATGATCGACTCACTTTTCAGAACAGGAGCCTTAGGCTTGTTGACAGGAAGGCAACACGTCTAAGGCTCCTACACTCTTAAGCTGTTTTCTACAAATAATAATAATTTTTAAAAAACTATTCTGGGTTAAAGAAAGGTGCCCCAGGAACAGCGGTTGTAGGGGGGTGGCCTTCTTGAAGGCTTTGCCATCCATACACTGAGCCAGGTGTGACATCTCCTGGCAACCACACCACTTCCTAATGGCAAAGGTATGAAGTATATAAAATGTAATGTGTGATGCAAACATGAGATGTTTCTCCAGCATCTTTGTAAGAGGTGAGCTGTCAGATCCATTCTCTCGAGCAGCAATGAGGGGTTGAGCGTAATTCCGGATTGACTAGGAGATATGTGCCTTGTAAATCCCATGAGTTGTTCTCATAGTGCTTTCAGTCCTTCTGTCCACATGGTCTATGGGGAGGAATCTTCATGAGGCCACAGAGGTTTCATTCATAAAACATGGCATGAATAAGTCCACCTAGAATCAGTCTGAGAATTCAGTATGAAAGCCAGCAGCGGGTACATTTTGAACCAATGCTTTAGGTTTGCAGCCTTCTTGGAATATTGGCATTCCTTCATAACAATAGTTTGGATGCTTTGAAAGACTGCTAGACCATGGTCAGAGATAGGGACATTGGAGACATCCTCTGTCACAGGCGCAGACAAATGGGTGAATTATGTCTGCCAGGGATGTATTAGCAAAGTGATGGCCTATAACCTCATCAATGATATCTCTTCTACAGTATTCCAACTGGAGTCCCAATTTCCATTCTGCAAAGTTGGTTGAGGAGGAAGGAGTCAGTAGATGAGGTCACTGCACTAGGGTCTTGCCGCCCCCTCTTTAAAAGAGGATGGTGATTACCCCGAACACTGTTAACTGTGAACTCAAAGAGTTTTTTGAGGTCCTTCACACTTTAATGGTGATAGTGAAGAATGCAGCCCCAGGCATTCTGGGGATAGACGGGTCACTGCTGGGGGATCTATGGTCCCATTTGCACCTTGTATATCTATGGTGATTGTAAGAGTGGGATCTGTCACAACTGCTCTCTGATCGCTCCTTGTGCCCAGTGTTCCTTTCCATGTCAAAACTAAGTACTGTCTTGCAGAAACAAACAAAAAGCACAGCTGACTTGATTGGCGTGCCTCCCCTTTACCAGATAAGTATATTTGGCTATCTGGGAGTTCTTTGACACCTTCATCACTTGCCTGCCTTCCGCTTTTATTCAAATTACTTCAACTTTCAGGGATCTGGATTGAAGTGGGTAATATGTACACTAAGGGTTTGCAGATGTATCTACCCAGAGAATAAAGGCAGGGGGAATGTATAGGAGTGAAGATAGTAATGTCATAAATTCAAGACCTCCAGAGAGAAGAACTGGATCCCAAGGCAGTTGTCACTGCTGCATGAAAAATGTTAAGTGTCAGAGTGATGAGAACAACTGTGTCTGGTCAATGGGCAGGCGATATACCTAAGCCTACGGTGCACATACACTCGGACGGGGATGGCATGCATGCAACCGAAAGAGTGTTGGATTGCAGTCCTTTTTTGCCTGCTCCACAAGCGATTCAGAGGAAAGAGACAAATCCATCCAGCCGAAATCCTAGAGGAAGGTAAGGATATCCAGTGGGCAAGCACATCATTGGAAGAGGACTTACAAGAAGGTCTTAGTGTGAGGAGGTTTGTTTTCATACATTTCCTACACTTGCCTTATGCTTGTTTGCTGCATGAACACCCTGGTGCAGAGTCAAATTGTAGGCAAGCAGTACATGTGGCACAAATCACTCGTAATGCATGGCTGCCAGTAAGCTGTAATCAGTTTAAATGTTATGTTTTGCTGCTATGTGACAACATGACACAATTCATGTCATGAACCAAATGTATTCTAAGGAAACATAACTACAACTGTAAGAACCATTAAGGTTTTACTAACATAAAAAACAAAATACAAGCAAACTTGATACAATCTATTTCTATTCACTTAATTGCAAAAATGAAGTCCAATGCGCTTCAGTAAAAAGACAGTTGTTGTATTGGAGCTAAAAAAAAAACATATAATGCAGCCATTTCTGGCCTTTGTATATCTAACAATCTGAGCACAATCCGTGTACATCTAATCAATAGTTGATTAGAGTTGTTGCCGAGTGGTTGTCTTTGGCAGAGCGTTTTGCACTGCAGTCTGTCTAAGTCTTGCTTGCAGCGGAAGAAGGAGCTCTCATCCAAGGCCTCAAAGACCCAATTCAAACACAGAGCGTTTGGGGAGTTGTTGTCTTTGGCAGTCTTCGGCTGGCCTTTGGTAGGGGTCTGGCATCGGCGGTTGGCTGGAAGCCTTAGTGAATTCATAATACTGTGGTTATTTGGATCAGCACAACACTGCAGGACTGTGAGCCGACACGCCAATCTTTCTAGTAAGTGCTTGAACGTGCCTTCACAAATACTTGGGCTGCAGTACTGAGCGTCGCTTCGGCTCTGGCTCTTGCTTCACTTACCTGCTTTACTTTGCTTGTTTTACTTTGGTGACTGTGGGGTTGTTCTCCTTAGTGCTTCCTTTGAGCCAAAGATGGACCAGGATTTTCCTATCTGGGCAAAGATAACAGCCTTTCCCACAGGGTTGAGAAGTCAGGCCATGGTGGATAACTCATGCCATCCCATGCCACGGAAAGGCTCTGCTGGTGGCACGGCAGGATGAACTTGTAATGATTCATTGTGAGATTAGTCCCAAAGATAGATCAGAATGTGTCTTTGTGGAAGTACTGAAACACAATTTGGAGGAAGTCACTTCACTGTGGGGGGATTCCCCCGTGCGCAAAAGGGTCCATTTGGCCAAGTCTGAGGTTGAGGATTGATATGGGGATGCGGACCACTAGCAAAACCACTCCTCTTATGATGAATTCTTGTCTGAATGTGACCCTGCTGGTCTCTCATGGGGGAGACTGGATTCTATTGACCTTATTTCATCTTCTGGACATGGCCTAACTGTACCTTTGCTCCCAAGAGGGAGGCGTCAATACCCTCTCAGGGGATATGAACTCTGTACAGTGAGTCTAAGGTGCAATGCAGAGGTACAGACAGAGAAGCGGAGTGTCTCTAATGGTGTGGGTACAGACCAGGGGAACAATGTTTGTGCGACTGCACCTCCACTGGGCAATATTCTTCTCTCAGAGGTGCCCACAGGAAATACATTGTTGAGTGGCCCCCTGAACTATGCTTTTTGACTGCTAGGGAAGGGCTGCAACATGAATATGGGAAACTTCCCGAATAATATGTATACCCCAAATTTCTTGTGAATTAATGCTACTGGGAACCTCCTGACTCCAGAAATGTAGTGAGAAAGGTTTAACGCACAAACGTAAAAGATCCAAGTTTTGGAGAGGCTGCTCATAAACAAGATGAAATCAAAAATGGTGGGGCAGGGCTCGGATAAACCCTACAGTGGGGCATGGCAGGAAAGATACTTTGATGCTTTCAGGGTACGTGCCCTGCCCTGCCTCTGCCTTACTCACCCACCAGTGTCGCTAATGGGCGGCTTGTCTTTGGTCCAAAATCCAATTTTCCCAGGCATATATTGGTACTCACCGGTGTATTGGGAGAACATTTTCCAATTTGTTTGACCCACGCAAATGTTTTGTTCAGTTTTGCAGAAATTCCTTCCTTGCGTGCTTTATCATCTGCACATTTTGCAAGATATGGTATGATATGGCATTTATAACGTGCCTATAAACAAGTGTTTCAAGGGTGGCCTTTCCTGATAGGCAGTACTCCAAACAATTGTTTTAATGTTTTCGCTCTAGACTGGTGACCGATGTGATCCTCTCAGAAAGGGCAGCTCTGCACAAGTTGAGATTCTTAATTGCTCAGCGACAGGAGCAAGGTACTGATATACAAGCTGAATTGTGTAGAGACAATGAAAGTTTGGGTATGATAACCCATGGTTCCGGTAATGACGGACTGACCAAGCCCCAGGAATGACATGGGGTTCTTAGGAATTGGCAGTCTGATGTCAATTCGACTTTTAGATGCAGGGCGGGAGGATGTTAAACCTAGGGTAACGGACTTTCATATATGTAACACAGAACTAATGTTGAATTCATGGAATTCTTGGAGGAACACGCATCTGCTTACACATGTGGAAACTTTAAAATGTATAAAAGAATGAAACTGTGTGTTCCTACAGGAAACCTGGCTCACCTCCCCTCCATCGCTAGATGGATTTCGGTATGTTTTCAGTCAGCTAAACCCAGTAGTGGGTTAGGCCTGACGGGGGCCTGGTTATTGCCATTGAGAGTGGGTTCTATCTCTCCGTTCAAGAGTTACATAACCTACCTTATTGGGTATTGGCAGTAGAAGCCTCACCTTTTGAGGATGATTTTCATTTCCTTTTGATAATTATCTATTGGCATAAGGGGGTCTCTCCAGTTGAGGTCTTTTCATCAGCTGTAGTGGAGCTGGTCTCACAATGGCAATCCCGGACCTGGTTTCAAAGGATAGTCTTGTTGGCAATTTAAATGCCAACTGTCTCCTGCCAGATATTGGTGGGGGAACTATGGGATATCCTCCCTTAATCCGTTGCATTAGATTTTAAATCACAGGCTGGGATGAAATGGTATTGTGCCACCGCCACTTTAGGTCAGAAATTGCTGAAACGGGAGTTAGGAGTTAGAGAGAGTAGTCTTCCAACTTGGTCTCGGGCATGAGTGAATCCATGTTACATTACATCGTTGTTAGTAAATCTCTGTTTGAAATCTGCTCTGATTTTAACATCATAAAGAAAGTTTGGAGTGATCATTGTATGTTGAGAGCTAACTTCAAACTCTGGATAAGGGCAACGGAAAAATGATGGGGCGCCCTAGTAATTTGAAGGTCTTGGATGGTTTAAAATGCAGTGCGCTGGTCTGCATATAACATTGGCATTCTAAACAACGTATTTGACTCTGTGATGTCCCTAACCCCATTCAAATGGAAATTGTGAGTTTTCAATGTTGAATATTTTGATACTATAATTGAGGGACTCATGACGAAGGCAATAAACCTTTAAGACTGGGAATGGGTCCTGAAACCACCTACCTGTCTACAATGATGTACTTGCTATTATGAAAGCAGACAAGAGCAGACCTATTAGTGTAATAAAAAGTTCCAATGATTCCATGGCCCTGCAGTGGTTGAAGTGTCGGGCGGTTAAACAAAAGTACAGGAACATTAAAAAAAAGCAGAACTCCTGCAGAGAGATGAAGAATCTAGGCCTAAGATTATCATTAGTAGGGATTTGGGTGCTTTCTGGACCTTGATGAATGGAGATGATGCTCGTCTTATCACCTGTTAGCTGAATGCAGTTGCAGAGCATGAATGGGTTACGGTTTTTCAGGTCTTTGTGCTTTGAGCAAGGCAAAGCAGGAATTTATAGTACCCAGGATGCCACAAGAGACCCTGCGTGACAATAAAGTTCAGGTGGATGTTTGGGAGGGTGATAGAATTGATACATTCCAGTAAGTCCTCCAGGACAGCGGGCCATAATGGCCTGACCAACAGTACGTTAAAGGCTGATCCTTACAACTGGGTGAATTCACTTCTAATACCAATAGTGTGATTTCCCCGAATTCCTTTCTGTAGTCTTGGCAGATGGCCCATGTGGTTCCCATTTTTAAGAGGGACAAAAGCATGGAGGCAAGGAATTATTGACCCATTTCCCTTTTAGACATGTACAGTAGGATCGCTGCGTCGATCCTGCTTGAACATCTGGAAATATGGTCTGTCTCCTCCAACAGACTATCAGTATTTCAGATGTGTTTCCATAAAGCCCATTCCACTGACATCAATGGGCTGACCGTCAGAGCTATTCAGGTGTTGGCCTGGTCTGAAAATGCAGGCTGCACCTATGTAGCCTCAACGGATCTATCTTCCACATTTGATCGAGTCAATCAGAGATGGCTGTGGCAGAACTTGGATAGATGGGGCCTAGCTAGTGGTTTGCTAAAACTCCTTATTGGTCTAAATGAGAATTCAGGTGTATGGGTCATTTAAACAGGGACAGGTTCTTGTCCCGATGCATTGAAACTGCTTCTGGACTGAGGCAGGGATGCTCTTTGGCTTCCTGCCTCTTTAATCTTAATGTGACTGACTTAAATGACTATTTCAGCCCCTCTACCCTGGTTTATCTGAAGCTCAGTGGTTTGAAGATTCTGTGGTTAGCCTACGCAGACAATTTTTTGCTGTTTTATAACTCAAAGGTGGGCCTGGAAAGGCTGTTGGCATTGATGGCCAGATTTGCGGAAGCTAACGGGGTATTTATTAATCCCTCAAAAACCAAAATCTTAGCCTTCTCCCACATTAGGCCCTTCCAATATGGCAGTTTGCAAACATGGTCATTAGATCTTCGACCAGTATTGCTTATTTGGGCTTTCTGATTTCGGCAGTTACTCTTTTTCAAAATCTTCATCAGATTTTACTTCAGAAAACTATCCCATTATTAAATCAAAACCGAAAATGTTGGTGCTTTTCAATTAAACCTGCTATGCAATTTTTACGAAGTGAAACTTATCCCTAAGATCATTTATGGGCTCAGGCTTTACTTTAATGTAGTCCCCAAATGGTTGGATTTAATCGAAGTTAAGATCTTGAGGCGGGTTCTTGGGGTTCCAAGTTCCCCCCATATTGTGGTGCTTAGATTTGAGTTGGTTCTGATCTCTATTAGAGTTTGTGTTCAATGGAATCTAATGACTCTTTATATAAAATTACTCTCTCGTCTCTGCGTCCTTATACAGAGAATTGAATATGTGAATGATTTTCAGGGAGGTTCAACTAATTTTTCATCTGAACTTAGGCGTGTGGATCGATATTGCAGAAGTTGCATGTGGATATTGAGACCCTAGTCACTAACCCCGACAATGTAAAATGCTTCTTTATGATGTAGATTGTATTGAAACTCTTGATCACTTTCACAGATATTCCTCTATGAGTCATCTTAAACATGAACACAAGAAAAGTAATTCTGCCTTACTTGATTTTATTTCCAAATGCTCAATATAGAGCATTTGGAAATACTTCGTATTACTTCGGAGAGGAATGATTACGTCTGAGGAAGCCTCCTGTAGATTTTGCAAGATTAAGGACGTTAACAAAACATCTCGACACCTAATCTTGTGTTGCCCTATACTGAATTATCTCAGGAAGTTACTCCCTGCTATGAACTGGATCAATAGGGAATCTTTGTGGCATAGATGTTTATACAGTGAACATACCACCGATGGACCATTTAAAAACAGTTGACCTTAATGTTAGATTTTTAGTTTTATTGTTATGACAATTTGAAGTGTGCAAATGATGGTCAGGCAGTGAAGCCTTGTGAATCAATTGATCTCAAACTAGATTCTTGGTTTTATTTTCACACAATAGTATGAATTGTGTTATATGAGTAGGAAACTGTGTCTGATAATATGCTTAGGATTATTGTATTAGTTTTTACTAATCAATGTCTGATGCTGATTGAGATCTGTTCTTGATGTTATCATTTTCTGTTGTAAAGGTTTTTTTTCTAAACCAAATATAGTAAAAATAAATATAATAATAAAACAATCAATTAAATCAATACCTTTCTAAAATAACACAGTTATTTCTATAACATACATAATTCTCTGTAGTCACTTCCTAAAATGTTAAAATAATTCAATAAACTCAGCAAATGCTTATATGATACTATTTTGTCTTCATTAATAAGGCAAGTATATCTACTGCGTACACTATCCCAATTATCTCCACTCAATATTAAGGTTGATAGCGCTCAATAAGGTTTTACCATGTACCCACAGTCTATTCAGGTGTAAATGAAAGAAATATCTCCTTCAAGCAACTATTCCAAATAAAATCTGGATCCAAGGGTACGCTCTACTTAATACCCTTGCTAATAGAGCATTGGGCTTCATTACGAGTTGGGCGGTGTAGGAAAAATATGTCGGAAATACCATATACTGCCACATTCCTGCACTGCCCAACTACAAATTGGCGGAAAGTTGGAGGATTCACCTCCTGCTATGAGCTTGAGATAACAGCTTTCCACCAATTTTGCTTGAATTACTGTTGTGGTATTAACGGCACAGTAATTCAAGAGAAAATACCCCATAGAGTCCAATGGATTCTAAAGAAAATGGGAATTTACTCTGCAACTGCCACTTGTAATCCAGCAGAAATTTCGCCAGACCAAGTGGTGGTAACATAAATACAGTTTGCCCGTATGCTGGCAGATTTACTGCCAGGATAATTGAAAACATAACATGACCACCAATGTCTCACTCACTAAGCTCAGGCATGTGCAAAGAAGGCATTCACCTCCTTGCACAGCCTACCTGAAAATGGTCTCAGCACAGCTCAATACCAATCTACTGCCAATAACCTCCATAATGTCTACAAGATTCATCTTCAACCACGGATAATCCACATGGAGAAGCACATTAGGGAAGGAGTGTATGTATTGGGCTGGAAAAAGCAAGCCATTGATATACTTTTCACCTTTTGCCTTAGTAGAGAGGGAAATCCACATCTGTTTCAATCACAATTCATATGTTCGTTGGTCAATCTGTTATTTTTAGCTTTTGAGAGGTGGTGCAGACCCATCCTTAGGTATGTTTGCCAGCACAATCCCTATCTCCAAATCTCTGCCCACGTGGTCTGTTTATTAAAGCTCGGGAATATGTGTGTCTCCACCTGCAACAGGGTTAACCATAGTTTATCACTGGGAATTGCCAGTTTCCAATAGTACATCGAAAGCAGCATGAGGAAAATGGCATTTACAGAGCAGATGTTCAGCTCACACAGTAAGAACACCATTGGTAGCAAGGATGGGAAGTTGAAAAGCTGCTTCAGCTCTATAGACGTTTGATGTCATTACCTCTTTTCCTGCCACACACCATACTCCCGTACATAAGTTTAGGAATAGCTTTTATCTTTTACACGGTCACCAGGGATGCCAGGCTATACCCCACGTGCTGAACAGCAAACCTATTAATTACCCCAATAAGCTTCTTGAAATCGATCTTTAGTTTCTCACGGTGCAGTCTCCAGTTTAGTTGACTGACCATAGTCACTCCTAAATAGTGGTAACTCTGAACAAGTTCATTAGAGACTACCTGCAAATTCCAGTGGAATCTATTCCCTGATTATTTCCTACCCGATGTAAATACCATAATTTTTGTTTTCAGAGTATTGATTTTAAGATCATGCGTTTTGACAAATTCAGACAGATTATTAATTAGGGTGTGTAGTCCTCTTGGGGTAAGGTTCATCAGTATCAAATCATCTGCATATAGTAAACACCTAATCTAGGTTAACCCCAGTTTGGGGGGAAACAAATTAGAAATGTCCAAGTAGCTCGTTAGATCTGCTATACATAAATTAAAAAGTAGAGGGGCTAATATGCAGCCTTGTTTTAAACCAGCCTTCATTCCAAAAGGTGTAGTAAGGTCACCATCTGAATTGATCCTGACTCTATTACCGTGGTGTCAAGGTGAAAATTGCTAATCACATTTAATAATCCACGTGGATGCCCCAAGCACCAAGTTTTTGCCAACGTGTTCCCCCTGATTAACAGTATCAAAAGCTGCACTGAAGTCTACAAACGCAGCATAAACTGATGTCTATAGGACCAATTGCTTTCAATTATGGTAGTTAGTAACATTACTTGCTAGTAGTTGAGCAAGCCTTATGAAACCCAAGTTGGTTAAGTGGGAGGATATGTTTTTTTAGACCCATTCCGATAGTTCTGATAGTTCTTCCAGAAGCACCCTAGCGATAATCTTGACCGTGGTATCCAACACAGCCAAGATCGCTACTTGACTCTGGCTTAGGACCTCATTTGTAGACTGGAACAACAATGCTCTTAGTCTACATGCATGGCAAGCAACCAGTATTGCTAATGGCACGTAAGATAGGAAACAAAACCGCTGCCCATCTACCGGGGTTACAAGTCATCAAGGCATCAAGGCATTGCACCAGTAATGCAGGTGATAATGTCCACAAAGTTGTGTTCAAAGCCCCAGCTCATTTTAGCCCAAGGAGATTCAACCGGCCATTCTATATCTCTGTCCAAGCAAGTGTTAATATAATCCTCCCATGCCTTCCTAGAGGCTCCCTCTATCAGGTTCTGGCTCCTAGGGACATCATTTACAACTTTCCAGAATGCTATCAAGTCGTTTTCTAAATGATCACCGCTAAGAGGATTAGCAGGATGTGCCCTGACTTAACTCAAGCATTACCCTCAAACATCATGCTATATGAAACAACATTAGGCCATGTTGCTCAGATACACCTGAAATGCACCTGACACATATTCACTATGGGCTTAACACTTATCCCAGCACATTCTACATGGTCGCTTTTCTAGGGGAATTGCAGGTGAACATGTGCTAGCGGCAGCACCAGAGCTGGCTACTGTTTCAGGTTGAGGGAGTACACACTCTTCGCTCGATACACCATGTGTTCTCCTGCACCTAAAAGAGCAAGCAACGGTTTGGACAGAATGATCATTCTTTTCAATGGCAGTGATTCGGTGGTTGCTCATGGCGACCATTTCTTGACAAACTGACTCATGGCCAGCAACAATTTGGACTAAAGTAAGAAGTAAGTTTACCCACACCAACTGTTAATTTTTTAACATTAGCACTTGGCATTTAGTCTGGTCTCAGTGGGCATGCCTATTGGCTGGTTTCATAATCTTGATATGGTCTTGGAGCTGGCCCTTTATGTGCAGGATTGAGCCACACTGCTTCTCTGTGCTTTCTAGATGCTGTTTCCTGGCTGTTTCACACAGCACTGGCATGATTGCCTGTATTTGTGCCTCTCATACTCCCTGAAGTAGCTGCTGGCACTTAGGTTGATGTAGTTATGGCTACCAGTGAGCCAGAAGATGGTAGCTCATGTTTTGGTGTGTGCCTCTGGAGCGAACCCCTCTATTATGGCACCAGCCAATGTCAGATGTGCCCTGTGGACACTGGATTACACAACCTCCTCCCCCTGTTTTAGACCTCCAATAGAAAGCTCATTGCCCGCCATCTTGCTCTGTTCTGCTAAATATACCTGGCCAACTTGCACATCCTCACATAATGCAAAATGAACAGTTGAAAAGACAATTGGAACATGGAAAGTTCAATTGAAGGCAATGCATTTGGAATGGCCATTGTTGATGGACCTATTTCTTCTCTCCAATCGTAGATCACCTCAGCCTTCCATTATCCCCGCCCCCATCCCACGTATCTCTGATTCATTTGCAGACTATATATAACCCCTAGGTGCATCACATACGTGCAATTCTCCATAGGTCTGCGCATAGCAATCCCTATTTCACTGGGGATTATTTCACATATGTGTTTTATCAACTCCAGTTTTTTTGACCGCATTACCTTACTGCCTGTGCCCCACCTGCCTGCCAACATCCACCAGTGTTTATATGAGGGGGGTCACAAGGACTTTGGTCAAAATCCTGCTTAGAGTCAATTCCACCCACTCCTTCCAGGCTTCATAGCCATGTGCTAATTAATCCAACTCCATCCCAATCACACCTGGACTCATGTACGTGGCCATGCAGGTGTGGATCTCTTGTTGATGGCCCACACTCCCTATTGCACTCCCCCTTTTGTGTCCACTGCCTTTACCTTGCACATAGTCCACTCTGTGGTCTGGCAGACTGGGTGACACCCAACAGAAAATCTAGCCTTCAATCTCGAAAGGTATGCAGGAGAACAACTCAAGCCAATTATAAAAACTCCCACTGACCTACTCAGTGCTTTTTTTTGGTCATGCAATAATTCTCAGGATTATTACTTGTTAGCCAGTTTTATCGGTGGTATACATTGATCATTCTGCACTGGATCGACAGGCATACAAAAGATCACAAACTCCATCCTCATCATCAATCCCCCTTACTAATGTGTCAGATGTACCTCTGCCCCCACCCTTTCACCCTTCCTCTTCTATGACTGTCTTTTCTTTCCACCCAAACTAAGTTCTGGACACCTCTAGTAGGGGAGGCACATTAAGCCATATTCTGGACAAACCTCTGCACTTTAGAACACTACAGTGGTGTCTAGTGCACTGTAAAAAAAACAAAAAAAACAGCTAACATAACATATATTTATTTTGTGGGGGCGGGGTTTGGGGGTTGG
Source organism: Ambystoma mexicanum (assembly GCF_040938575.1). Lineage (NCBI taxonomy): Eukaryota > Metazoa > Chordata > Amphibia > Caudata > Ambystomatidae > Ambystoma > Ambystoma mexicanum. The sequence goes on from NC_090934.1 coordinate 320,993,309, forward strand.
TGGTACATTCTTGTGAGGGGTGATGCTCGGGCGATATGACCTGAGAGCCTGTGATTTTTTCAGAAAATACTGCAAGCCCACTATTATTTACTGAACTATTTTTTAGTGAGGCCCTTTTTTCGTCATCCTTTTTGATTTGGAGCTTTTTGGCATTGATTGTTTTTCAGGTCTAGAAACATTTGTACTATGAATGTATGCCGTCCTAATTGACAAGAGGTCAATTTCATCAGCTACACAAACACAACTCATCACTCTTACTGTTTTTTTCCTTTGTCTCTTTTCACCTCACTCGATAACATAAGTCATTTAACATAACATTCAGTATCTATTAACAGCCCTTTTATGATTATTCTTATTTTTGCCAATGTTTTTGGAAGGCTTGTTCCAGGAGTGAGAGACCTTGGAAGGTGACAGCTGAGTTGTCAGAGACAACACTCCAGCAGGTTCTCATGATGCGATTATGGATTTCACTGTGAGCTGACTGTTGAGTCAGGAACCACACAGCATATGACTATAAGGTTATTTATTTATAGGTAAAGACAAACTAAACTGACAGCAGGCGTCCTCCTAGGAAGACCCCTCTAAACTGTCCCGGACCACAAAAGTAAACAGTTCCACATTCTAAATGGAACTGAGACACTCACCAGAACTCTGCAAGGAAAACATTACATCATAATGCATCATAGTATTTGCTGAAAACATTTCTGAGTTGCAGTAACATATATACAATTCCAAGACCAATCTCAACACATCTCCTTCCTTTAATAAAAGAAAATTCTAACCTACATAATAGTCATCTAACCTAATTGGTCTGTTCCTTACTCTGCTGACTTTCAGACCGGTGTTGTCACAACTGTTTCTGTCACAATTAAAATCCACCACTCTGTCTGCACATGATCCAAAGACTGGATTTTCTTCTGCTTCTGGATTCCTCTCACTACCCTCAGCAATGTCTATATTGCTTTTAGCCAGTCTAGACATCGCCCAACATTCACCACCCTCCATAATAACAACATTACCCCTTATGCTTGCAATCCTCTTGGGACCAATAAACTTGCTAGTAATGCATTTGGGAGACGCTCTAGGATTTTTTACATAGACCCAATCCCCAACAGACCAACTTGTCTCTCGTGCGGCTTTCTTGTCATCAAAGCGAACCTTATACTCGATCTGAGTTTCCTTAATTAAATCCATTATTTTCTTTCTGTCTACATTCACACTCCTAGCAAGATCCATCCATCCCGGACATAATTTTGTCCCCGGGTGTCTACCCTTGAGTGATGAAAAGGGAGAAACTCCAGTGATGGAATGTGGGGTTACACAGTAACTCCAAACCATTTCTCTTACCACTGTACGCCACTCAAGTCCCGATGCCATAGCCAACTGCAGACCACCTTTGATAAATCTATTCATTCTTTCAACCAAACCATTCGCTCTGGGTTGATACAACGCTGTCCTGTAATGTCTTATTCCGTACCTGTTCAAAAATTCCATCATTCTGTCCGAACAAAACTGGACACCATTGTCTGAGACAAGCTCAGACGGAAACCCCTCCCTAAAAAACACTTCCTCAAGGAAAGTGATCATTTGGGACGTGGTCGCTTCCCTTATAGCTTTCCATTCGACCCATTTTGTGTGATAATCTACCAGTACAATGATATACTTGAACTCTTCTCCCAACTCCTGAATGGGTCCCATCAAATCTACTGCTAACTTCCTCCAAGGCTCTGTGCGAATAGTAACAGGTCTTAGCGGTGTTTCCCTAACACATTTGGACTTATCGCTTCTTTCACACTCTTTACATTTCCTGACTACTCTTTCTACTTCCCCATCAATACCAGGCCACCAAAACGATTGCCTTATATGTCTCTTGGTGCCTCCCATACCCAGGTGACCTTGGTGAGCTATCTCCACAAGTTTGGCTCTCACAGCAGAGGGAGGTATAATCCTCAACCCTTTCCTAAGTTGAACCCCATTCCCCGACAAATTCAACTCTTCTTTGATATTATAGAATGTCTCAAATTTCTTTTCTACCAGATCCTTGCTGGGCCAGCCCATTTTGACCCAGATCTTAACTTGGCCTAACATATCATCAATACTATCCGCCGACAGCCACTCTTCTTCACATATGGCATTGTGCACCATTTCGCAAATCCCTACAGAAAACTCTGTATCTGTATTATTGGAATCTTCACTTTGAATAGGCAACCTGGAAAGACAGTCAGCGATAACATTATCCCCACCAGGAACATAGACCATTCTAAAATCATACCCCAAAAGATCCACCATCCACCGGGATATCCTGGGTGATCCTTTTGTCCAGTCGGCACTGCCTAGCAACTGAACCAACGGTTTATGATCCGTTTTGACCAGAAAAGATTGGCCCCAAAGAAAAAATTTAAAATGACTTACTGCCCATGAGACGGCTAACGCCTCTCTCTCAACTACCGAGTAATTGTTCTCTGCCCCCCTTAATGGGCGAGATGCAAACGCTATGACATTTTCAACGCTCCCTTCATTTTGAAACAGGGCAGCTCCGAGCCCCAACATGCTTGCATCCACAGCTAACACAGTCTTCCTTCCAGAAACAAACCCACCTAAGGAGGGAGCTCCAACTATGCCCTGCTTTATTTTAACAAAGGCTTCCTGGCATTGGTCTGACCACACATATTTGGAACCCTTTTTTAATAATTCTCTCAAAGGAGACGAAATATTTGCAAACCCATCAACAAATTTGTGATAATATTCCGCCAACCCCATGAATGAACGTAACTGATCCTTATCATGGGGTTGTGGAGCATTCACAATGCTGTCCACCAAGGACTTCCTGGGAGAAATGCCCTTATAAGAAATGTTGTGTCCCAAATAATCAACTTCTTTCATAGCGATTCTGCATTTACTTCTTTGTACTGTTAAACCAGAATCCCTAAGTCTAACCAAAACAGATCTTAACACATTGTCATGTTCGATCATGTCCTTAGCAAATATGAGAATGTCATCCTGAAATACGGTCACATTATTAAGACCCTTGAGGACCGTCTCCATCACTCTCTGGAAAACAGATGCTGCCGAAGCTAAACCAAAGGGCATGCGCTTATACATAAAAACCCCTTCCGGAGTGATAAACGCAGTTAAATGTTGACAATTTCCAGAGAGTGGCACTTGGTGATACGCAGACGGTAGGTCAATAATGGAGAACAGTTTGGGCTCTCCCAGAGTGGACAGGATCTCCGAAATATTTGGCAAAGGATGTCTCTCCACTACAATGTTTCTGTTCAAGCTGCGTAAATCCACACACAACCTCAAGTTACCATTGGCCTTAGTAACTAACACCACAGGAGACAACCATTCTGTGGCTGCTACTGGCTCAATCACTCCCTTCTTCATCAGACAGTCAAGTTCTTCCTTGAGTTGTGCCCGCATCTTTAAAGGAACTTGACGAACCTTGTGTACAACAGATTGAGCATTTTTTTTTAATTTGATGTGATGTTCAAAATCCTTAAGTTTGCCAAGATCCTCCGTGAACACTTCCGGAAACTCTTTGGTCCAGCAATCCTCCACTTCGGCAATCGATACGGGAACTGGTGCACTTGCTTGCACTATTATTCCCAATTTCTTCTGTTCTTCCCATCCCAACAACGATGCTCCCTTCTCTGCCACAAGGAACATGGCTTGACATGTTCTTCCCTTGTAACACACTTCTGAGGAAATTTGACCAACAATTTTTATGTCAGAGTTGGCATATCCGCATACTCTTATGCCAGTGGGAAGTATACTTGCATCATCTTTTTTGAGGACATTTCTAAAAGTTTCTCTAGATATAATGGACCATGGTGAGCAAGAGTCTACTTTCATAGATAGTTCAACTCCATCAATGCTGAACAGATCGACGGGGCCTTTATCATTTGTGGACACTTCCGATACTTGAAATACATGCTTGGGAGTCATCTCCTGCACGGCCAAATTTTGATGTGGATAATACCCTGTTTTGCTGTCAAGTTCTCCAGTATTGTCCATTTTTGGTTCTACATAGCTGATCGACCTACTCCTGCAAACATTTGCAAAATGGCCCCTTCCCTTGCACTTGAAACAATCCGCATTCTTGGCTGGACATGACGGATAGTTCATTCCATGCCTGAGGCTGCCACAACGAGGACACATATTCTTTGCAATCCAAGGCCCTTTCTTTGCCATGGGGTAATTACCCCTCTTCTTTTGATCCACAACACAAACCGGGGTTTGGTCAACACTGAGCTTATCAATCTTGAGTTCCTTTACATATTCGGACGTTTGTTCAATGCTTCTTGCCATCTCGATAGCCTCTTGGAGAACCATGTCTTTTGTCAATAGTTTTTCTTGAATCCTAGGATTGTTTGTGCATCTGACAAGCTGATCCCTGATGAGCGAGTCTGTTAATTGCTCAAACTCACACGTATAACTTAGTGATCTGAGACAGGCAACATAAGATTCCACCGATTCTGATCTCTCTTGTACCCTCTGAAAGAACTTATGCCTTTCAAAACTGACGTTCTTTTTGGGCTCAAAATGGTCTCGAAGTTGCTTTAGGGCAAATAGGTATTCATCCATATCCCCAGATGCTTGATCCCTATTTCTTGGAAGACCATCATATATCCTGCGCCCTTCAGTGCCCAAATTATGAAGAAGTAATGCTTTTTTCCGTGCTGCAGGATACCTGTCTCCTCCCATGGCCACTAGATAATTTTCAAATATGTCTTTCCACCTATCCCATGGGATAACTGGGCGGCCTGGCTCGTTGACAAACGGCAGAGGAGGTGGTATGGAGGCCATGTCGAACAGGGAATAGGACGATTATATTGCTAAAAGGAAATGAATTTACTTAGTAGTTGCTTTGAATTTACTGTTTTGCCTAAATGAAAATTTTGCACCGTTTTGTCTTGATGGGAGTTATCAAAATTGAAGATTACCATCAGTTGCCAGCAATATGTAAAATGTCACTTGGGAGACCAGGATGTCCACTTGTACAGTTTTGTATAATGAGGCTGCCGAATTCATGAATAGATGTGAGATTGTGTTTACTTTATCTCATGAGGACACACACGGCTTGTTTGGTGTGTGTGTCCCTTTAAATATATATCACAGGCTTGTTTGGTGTGCGTGTCCCTTTAAATATATATCACAAGTCTTCAACTCGCGCTTTCCTTTGATAAGCTTGGCGCCGCGAGTGAAGCAAAGCCACTCTTCACCGCTCGCGAGCACACGTCTGCTCGCGAGCCTCCTGTTCATGGGCGGGGCTCGCGCTGTGAGGTATGCAGCACTGGCTTCGTTCGCGAGGTTAAATCAGCTCGCGAGTTCCTCTTGCTCGAGCTGGGCTCGCGCTCGTTCGCACTGAGGATGAGCGGCGCTGCTCGTTGTTTACTTAAAACAAAACGAGAGCGCTCTCCCACGCAGCACTTCCCATCAATCTCTCACATGCATCTGACCTGTTGGGGATGGCACCTCTCCAGTCTCCACTCCGATTCCCTCTCCTTCGGCGGCAGATGATTAAACGCCTGCTGTCACGCCGCCGCAGGAATTCAGCTTTACACAGGTCTTCACTACGAATCCTCGTCGCCAATGTTGAGTCAGGAACCACACAGCATATGACTATAAGGTTATTTATTTATAGGTAAAGACGAACTAAACTGACAGCAGGCGTCCTCCTAGGAAGACCCCTCTAAACTGCCCCCGACCACAAAAGTAAACAGTTCCACATTCTAAATGGAACTGAGACACTCACCAGAACTCTGCAAGGAAAACATTACATCATAATGCATCATAGTATTTGCTGAAAACATTTCTGAGTTGCAGTAACATATATACAATTCCAAGACCAATCTCAACACTGACACACGCCCTTTGAATCTCTCTCCCAAACCTGTGCCATGGTTAGGCCTGTGGCTTCACCTCTGATAATAACTGCGTTTCTCGTACAGCGAGGTTGAGTCATAGTCTGCAACCACGAGCCAATTAACTCAGATCGCTGTTGTCTGCCCCATGCATGTCATAATGATCTGTCGGCTCCTTGAGCCATGCATTGATGAGCTCTAATGGTGCAATTATGAGAAGGGTGACTCGATTATTTCACATTGCACCTTCTCCCAGTGTTCATTACATGTCTGACCACGTAAAGGGGCTTTCTAGTGCATTTTCTTACAGACTTGTTTAAAAACAATGATAATTGGACTATTGGAATCTTTTACTATCCTTTGAAACCATAGAGAGGCAGAGGGCAACAATCATAGGTATGACCCCACTGCATACATATTTCAAGATCCACATTTTCCTTTATTTATTTATTTATTTATTTATTCAGATTTGTATTGCGCACAACAGCTCGGGAGCATTGTGGCGCTTGTTACAGTGAGGGGTGACAACTTAGTTACATTGATATAAGAACAGAGGTCAACAACTCAGTTACATAGATAGCAAACAGAGCTTAGTTACATAGGTGGCAAAAACAGGCAAGCATAAAGACCTCAGCCTTGCCCTCATCCTCTAGCTATGCCTTTTATCTTCTGTCTCTCTGGGGTGTAGAGAGGCAAGGGTTAAGTAACATGGCAGTAGAGGGTTACAAGCTCAACCCGAGGAAAAGGCGAAGCTCCTCACTGCTTAACATCTTAACCTCCTTAATCCTTAACAGCTCCCACTAAAACTAAGTAATGTAAAAGCATTCAGCATTCAAAGCAGGAGGCGTGGAAGAACGGGAGTGCCAATGTGCCTGGCCCTCATGCATCCATCCCGTTGCCATCACTTCAGTCCTTGCCACAAAGTTTGCTTTGACAGGGCGCTGGCAAGGGAGAGCCTTCAGCCTCCATTCATGGAATGACCATAGCAGGGGTGTGACCACCAACATCTATGGGCCTGTAGTTACTGTCATTAATTTGCATTCGAGGAGTTGGAGTAGAAGCCATCAGGAGCAGTAAGAGTTGTTTGACACTCACAGAAGCTCGTGGTACGAGACAATCGTTACATTAATGGAGTTGGGATAACATTTCTGTTGGTTTTTCCGTCACAGTTATTCCCTGACTAACTCTGCTAAAAACTCTCCAAAACTCTGCATACCCACCACCCAACTCAGACCCTCCCTGCAAAACACTCAAGCTACAAGCACTCTAACAACTTTCCACAGCACCCAACAAGCTCATGCAACACCTGCATTCAACCACCGACAAAACATCACACAAATGCCAATCAACTAAAATTATACCAGCACACAGTGACAGGTTGTTCCCAAATTAAACTACCTACAGCACATCAGAGCTCTCTTCTGCTTTTCCCTCTCAACCCCACTAACCAACTGACCACACCAACGTCCTTCCTTTTCAGATCTGCATGAGCACCTGGAGACCATGAATAAAGGCAGCGGTGCCCCGTACAAGTCACAATAACATAACCAATTTTTTGGGCGGTAATGGAATAACTGACAATTTTACGAAACTGCCCAAATTCCTACTTTGGGGTGAAGTGGTATACTTACCTACAGGATTGGCTGCAGGAAAGTCCCAGACTTTACCTCCAAACATGTTTTCCGACCCGTAATACTGCTGTAAATCTGCGAGCCGCAGCGGCGGTAACAGTAAATCGGCTTGAGAGCAATTCTATCAGAATTACTGAAAAACCTCAAATGAGGGGGAGAGTTTTGTTTCATTGGAACATTCGCTCTGGACAAAACAGAACGTTCTAATGGCTTTATAACCCTCCTCAAAAGGCCAAGCCAACAGGAAAGGTCTCTTTTTCGTTATTGAACTTCGCTGTAGTGTAGTGCAGTAATAAAAACGAGTGCGTTTAATGTCAGTATGGCCTGCTGGCCTGGGCTATCAAGCTCCATTCTGGTGCCTCTGACATGACCATTTTGGGTGTCTGATATATATCTTGTTTCACATTGTAAGATGCTGTGATAATGGTCAGCCTCCATGTTTGTTTTGGCCAGGTGTCCAGATAAGAATTCGAGGGAGTGGTATGTTACTTCTGAATTTGGCAAGATTGGAGTAGCAATCTTTTTATGGAGTAAAACACGCAGTTCTCATTCCTAACTGGAAAAAAAGCATATTTAATGTATTTGAAAAAACTCTTTGTGACTGGCATTTGTTTCAAATGAATGAAAGTAATTCGTGAAATACTGCAGATTCAAATCAGGCAGCACTATGTAGCAAAAAGCTGCTGCTCGTGCCATTCACCTGAGCATATCACCTGAGCAATGTAGGTGGCATAAAGTCTCAAACGTGCCTACCTCACTATTTTTCCTTGTTGATTACAATAGTCTGGGGCATATTTCTCATCTGGATCACTGTATGATTGCATTGAAATACAAATTCAGTTCCCCTAAAGCAATGACACTCCCTTCTTGGCATTGACGTCCCCACTGTTTAAGGAAGTTCTGGCACCACCCATGTTCTCAGTTTTCTGCCACTGCGATACAAAGAAATTACTCAAGATTCAGGACAAGCATTATGTCCGCCCAGCAGACCAGTAATTGGCCAGAGAGCACAAGAATGGTTGTGCTAACCAGGTTGGCATAGTGATGGCTGATTGATCCGGTAGAAATGTGTAAGCTTTCTTGCAGATCAAGGTGCACGCCCAGCACCCATATTGCCAAGCACTCCTGTAGAGGGGAGAGGACAATGGCATCACTAGTTCAAAAGATCATCCACGGCAGGGCATCGCCTGTCCACTCTAGTCCTTGCCAGTGATACTGAGAAAGGGCGCTTCCTCAGTACAGCATCATGTTGTGGCTACAGCGAACTCACACAAACACGGCATCCTTTAAAAAAGGCAAACACGTTCAAAACTTGAAAGAAGGCCTGGAGTGGCCACTAACTGTCAAGGGCACATGTCAGTGCAGGTAGAGCTCCTGTAGCAGACCCAGTACTTAGCGCTCACATTGCTGAGACAAATCAGGCACTGATTTCTGACCGTCTTCGTCTTCATCAAAGGCACCAACGTTGAACATCATTCCTTTGATATTGTATTGATATTGTACACATTTTAATTGTCTAGATATGCTGACTTTTCTTAATAAAGGCAGAGTGCTAAGAATGATCATATATTTTAACATGTATTTCACCAGTTCATATCTCCAGACTCTTGTGCATCTTTCCAAAACCTCTATTTCAGAGGTTATTTTTTCTTATTTTCATAAATATCTCAAATATATCCACAGTGTTCCCTATTCTGGAGAAAAGTGTATTTAGAACATCTCCTTTAGGATCTCAAGCAGCATTAGTTGTGTTATTATGCATATCTCGCAGTGGCTGTGATCTTTTTGTTCTCTATGGTTAACGCAACTACTGGACAATATTTACAGGCCGATTCATGGAATTAATGTGCGCTGAAAATATCGGCGCAAGCGTGCGAAAACGTGCGATTGGCAGTGAAAGAGCGAAAATTGCAGAGCAAGTGCGAATATCGCAGGGAAACCAGTGCACATCTATTCATGGAAGTCCGTGTGCGAGTAAAATCTGGGATGTGCGCTGAAAAGGTGCGCGGCGCACACCGGCGCACAGGTCATCTAACGGCGTGCGCAAAGGCCACAGCGAAAGCGCACATAGCGTGGCGCATATAACAAAAGTAGGCGGAACACGGGGCGTGACACGCGGACTGGGGAACAACTCGTGAAAATGTGGACGTCACGGGGGACGTACAGAAGGCATGTGCGCGGAACACCCACACGCTCGCCTACAACATATTCATGGAATCAAATAGGGCAAAACAGCACACGGGCAAAGACGCGCACAGGCCTAAACATGTTCGCCACACGAAGGCAGGCGGTCGCGTCCCTGCGCATGAAAAAAATGTGCACCAAAATGTGCGCCCACAAAAAGCATGTATATACAGCGATGTAGAATGTCCCATACTAATGTGGGCCTTTAGGACAAATAACGTGCAAAGGGGTACGTGACAAACACGGACACACGCTGTGTGAAAAATAGCATGTGCGTGTATTTTGGGGGTGCGCGGGAAGTCCTACACGCTATTTGCCCTGGGGGAGCGGGGTACATGTATTACAGGGGTTTGCGTGAAGTTTCACACGTGATAGGCCTTGGCCGAGCGGGGTACGTGTAAATCTGGGGTATGCAGGAAGTTTCACACGCGATAGGCCTGGATACGTGTATTTCAGGGGTGCGCATGAAGTTTCACATGCGATTGGCCTGGGTACGTGTATTTCAGGGGTTCGCGTGAAGATTCACATGCAATAGGCCTTGGTCGAGCGGGGTACGTGTAAATCTGGGGTTTGCGGGAAGTTTCACACACGATAGGCCTGGGTACGTGTATTTCAGGGGTGCACGTGAAGCCTCACACGCGATTGGCCTGGGTACGTGTATTTCAGGGGTGCGTGTGAAGTTTCACACGCGATTGGCCTGGGTACGTGTATATCAGCGGTTTGCGTGAAGTTTCACACGCGATTGGCCTGGGTACGTGTATTTCAGGGGTGCGCGTGAAGTTTCACACGCGATTGGCCGGGTACGTGTATTTCAGGGGTGCGCATGAAGTTTCACATGCGATTGGCCTGGGTACATGTATTTCAGGGGTACGCATGAAGTTTCACACGCGATTGGCCTGGGTACGTATATTTCAGGGGTTCACGTGAAGTTTCACACGCGATAGGCCTTGGTCGAGCAGGGTACCACTCACCGTCTGCCTTGCATGTAGAAGAACGCGCAACCAACACCCACCCGCTGTGAAGTAATAGCGTGTGAACCCCAACGCCTGGAAAAAACTGGCACCGCATCCCACGAAAAGCACGTACAGGCCCGTGCATGATACGCCACAGATGCTCTTACGCGCTGAGGGCCTTTGGTCCAATGAAATCGCGTATGCGTGCTGATGCGTTTACGCCCTAAGGGACTTTCCTCGAATTACACACTGACGTGCAAGAATTTCACGTGCCAAATCAATCCGTATCAAGCTGGCCACGCGAAAACACACGGAAGACCACGCTCCTGCCCAAAAGGCCAAATTACTGCCCCCCCAGAGCCCTGGCCAGCCTCCCACGAGCAATCTGCTGCTGCCTGCCTGCCTGCTGCTACCGTGCCCTGCCATTTTGTGCCTGCGCATCTGCCATCTGCAGGGGTCCAGTTGCTGTGTCCACCCCTGCTGGAACAGAAGACTCCCGACTGGTATACCATCGCTCCACAGCCCAGCCCCAGGACCCAGTTGCCCACCCACGCCTGCCTCGGGGGTCGCCATGTCGGGGCAAACACCATCCGAGACCACTGGCGACCCCCAGCCAGAGGGGCAGAGGACCACCAGCTTCAGTCAGAAGGAAGTTGGTGTCCTGGTGGAGCTTGTCCTGGGGCATTATGATGCCCTCTTTGGATCATCACGCGCCAATAAGGAAGGACGGGACAGGATCTGGGATGACTTTGTGGTTGCCATCAACGCAGAGGGGGTGGCAACCCGCAACTTCAAGCAAGTCAAGAAGCGCTGGGAGGACTTGAGGTCCAGGACCCGCTTAAAGGCCCGGCGCCTCGCGGAGGGGGGCCGGGGCTGCATGAGTTCCATCCAGCTGAGGGTCCTGGAATGCGTATGCCCAGCGCTCCATGCCCAGATCCTTGAGAGGCAGACCCATCTGGAGTTGAGCGGTAAGTGGCCAAGCATTGCTCTGTGAGACAGGGCATGTTGCAGTGTGCTGGTTGTCTGATACTTGCCTGTATGTGTGACATAGGCCATGTACGTATGTGTGTGTGCAGGGACATCATGGTCATGCATGTGAGACCAGTAATGTGTGAACCACATGGTTGGTGCATGTGTTTAAATGCAACATGGGGAGCTCTATGCGGAATGGACACATGACAGCATGCCAGTCTCTGTTCCTGGACATGGTTGGGAGTGAGGGATTGGTGCTGATGCCATGTGCATGTATGGTGTCCATGTCTGTGTGTCTGACCTGCGTGTCTGTGACTTTTGAATGCCATGGATGCATGACAAATGTCTGTGACAATGTTCAGATTCATTGATGCAGCCTAGTCATCCTCGTATCCACTGTGTCTGGTGTGTACGAGGCCAGATGGATGAAACTACGGTGAAGTGTGTGCACGTGATAGGCATGACCCATGATGCATGTGAGTTTCTAACCAACATTGTATGTTTCAAGAGTCCCTTGGACATGTATGCTAATGTCCATAGCATGCGCCATGCCTGTTACTGCATATGTTTTGCCTGCACTGACCCATGTGTTGTGGAGGGACATGATGGAAGTGATGTTTGACAGTGCCACTCATCTGCTATTGCTTCCTGTCTAGGGGACCATTGTACAGTACCCTGATGCTTGTCTTCTATGTCTCCCTCTACACAGTGGCAAGTGAAGAAGAGGGTGGAGACGGAGCTGTGGAGCAAAGCGGTGGGGATGCCCCCACGGCTGCAGCAGAAGCGGTGGGTGAGCCCCCACAGGGGCTTGCAATGGCGGAAGACGGTGTGGAGCCATCCAGGTTGGTGGTTTCCACAGAGGAGGAGGAGGCCGCTACTGAGCTGCACATGGGGCCTGGTGGGGGTGGTACCACTGGTGCAAGTGGTGCAGTCCAGGGGCAGGTGCAGGAGGCAGCACAGGTCACCGTGGAGGGGCCTGTGCATGTCACTGTCCCTGACACTGTGACTGCACCACCATGCACCAGCAGGGATGCCCCATCCCAGGCCCGTCCGCAGGTAGGGTGGATGTCCATGTCATCTGACACTCCTCTACCTGCGGACGAGGGGACCCATGGCCGTATGGAGAAGGTCCTGATTGGTGTCACGTTGCGCACGGGTGTCATTCGTGATGACGTGCGTGCTTTCCGGGGGGAGCACGCACGTCATCACGAAGAGCAGCGTGCCTACGTGGCCCAGTTGGGAGCGACCATGGTCGGGGGTTTTGTACATGTGTTGCCACTCTGGCGACCCTCTCCTCTGTGGAGGCTATGCGCCAGTCGTTCCAAATGCCATCTTCCGGCCCAGATGCCACCAGGGCCCCCTGTGGACCTGCCCCGACCAATGCAGCCAGCTCGGTGGGGCTCCCATCCCTGCCACAGTCGGGAGTCGGAGGTCCAGCAGGGGTTGACACACCAGCAACTGGACCCCAGCAGATGGAGGATGTGCCGGCATCATCGGGCAGGGCACGTGCACGACGACGTCGGTGGATTCCATCAGCCTGGATGCCGTCGTGCTGGCAGAGGCAGTTGCGTCGGAGGCAGCGGCAGGCTCTGACGTGGGAGGCATCATGGCTTGGTGCCATCTACATCCGAGGGGCAGGCATCGGCCGGAGGGCAGGAGAACCCTGGAATGGGAGTGTCTGCCGTGTGGCAGCGGTTGGACCAGCAGATAGGTGCGGAGCGGCGGCGTGTGGAGGACGAACGGCCCACAATGGTCAGGGCGGAGAACTCCGTGCGCAGGGTGCTGAGGCAGGCTGAGTGCCTCGAGGGTATTCACAGGGAGTTGGAGCTGGACACCGCATTATCCCTGCGAGACCTCGGGGCCAGTGAACATGCCCGCCTCCAAGCCATTGAACAGGAGTTTGATGATGCCTTGGCCCATGACATCAACCAGTGAGCCATTGGACTTGCCCGTCGCCATTGTATATAGTTCCTTAGTGTTAAGTTTCCTTTCTTTTTTTCTTCCCTTTGGGGCGCATGAACTATGCCCCACATTTTTGTATATAGTTGTTTATTCTGTAGGCTTTTTTGTAGGTTTCCTTTGGACAGTTGGGCTCAAGGACCCAGGATTTCATCCTTGTAAATAGTTGGAGTGTGCATTTGTCGGCTTTTTCTTTTTTGATTTTTCCATGGAGCCATGGATTTTACTTTTTCATTTCGGTTTGGATTTGCTGTGTTGGAAGGAGACTTTGGAGACATTTTTGATTTCATACATTTTGGATTCTGATTTCCTTTTTTTATCATTATGTGACATTCTGCATCGTTTTTCTTATATCCATTGTTTGGTATTTGATTTTCTTTCAACACATTTTTTGTTCAATACATTTGTTCCCGTACTTCAATGTGTGGTATTCTCTCATTGGTTTCATGCATGTCACGATGTGGGTGTTCACATTCACTGGCACCCATTGTGTGTGTGTGTGACGGACATGTGCTGATGTACATACATGCCATTTGGGTTGTTTCATCCAATGGGCATTTCAATGTGGGGTGTATGTTATGCTTGGTTGGTTATTTGCCCCTGACTGCTGGGGGGGTGGGGGTGCTGGGGGACATGAGTGGGGGCCTGCAGGCAGGTGCCCCTGACTTCTGGGGGGTGGGGGTGCTGGGGGACATGAGTGGGACATGAGTGGGGGCCTGCTGGCAGGTGCCCCTGACTGCTGGGGGTGGGGGTGCTGGGGGACATGACTGGGACATGAGTGGAGGCCTGCTGGCTTGTGTCCCTGACTGCTGGGGGTGGGGTGCTGGGGGACATGAGTGGGGGGCCTGCTGGCAGGTGCCCCTGACTGCTGGGGGTGGGGGTGCTGGGGGACATGAGTGGGGGCCTGCTGGCAGGTGCCCCTGACTGCTGGGGGGTGGGGGTGCTGGGAGACATGAGTTGGTGATCATATTGCAATGTGACATGTGGCTTGGCTGAGGGGCATGCCCATGGTGGATGGGCTGCCTGCGGGACATGACCAGGGGTGCACGGTAGTCCCCTGTGGTGTGGGCTGCCTGCAGGGGGCGTGGAGGGGGCAGAGGGGACACCTGGGAGGACCCACAGTGCCAATTCACGTGTAAAACTTCCCGCGCACTCCTGAAATACACGTACCCAGGCCAATCGCGTGTGAAACTACCCACGAGCCCCTGAAATACACGTACCCAGGCCAATCGCGTGTGAAACTTCCTGCGCACCCCTGAAATACACGTCCCCAGGCCAATCGCGTGTGAAACTTCCCGCGCACCCCTGAAATACATGTACCCAGGCTAATCGCGTGTGAAACTTCCCGCGCACCCCTGAAATACAGGTACCCAGGACAATAGCGTGTGAGACTTCCCGCGCACCCCTGAAATACACGTACCCCGCTCCCCCAGGCCTAATCGCATGTGAAACTACCCGTGCACCCCTGAAATACACGTACCCAGGCCAATCGCGAGTGAGACTTCCTGCGCACCCCTGAAATACACGTACCCAGGCCAATCGCGTGTGAAACTTCCCGTGCACCCCTGAAATACACGTACCCAGGCCAATTGCGTGTGAAACTTCCCGTGCACCCCTGAAATACACGTACCCAGGCCAATCGAGTGTGAAACTTAACGCGCACCCCTGAAATACACGTACCCAGGCCAATCGCGTGTGAAACTTCCCACGCACCCCTGAAATACACGTACCCAGCTCCCCCAGGCCCAATCGCGTGTGAAACTACCCGTGCACCTCTGAAATACACGTACCCAGGCCAATCGCGTGTGAAACTTCCCGTGCACCCCTGAAATACACGTACCCAGCCCAATTGCGTGTGAAACGTCCCGTGCACCCCTGAAATACACGTACCCAGGCCAATCGAGTGTGAAACTTAATGCACACCCCTGAAATACACGTACCCAGGCCAATCGCGTGTGAAACTTCCCACGCACCCCTGAAATACACGTACCCAGCTCCCCCAGGCCCAATCGCGTGTGAAACTACCCGCGCACCCCTGAAATACACGTATCCAGGCCAATTGCGTGTGAAACTTCCCGTGCACCCCTGAAATACACGTACCCAGGCCAATCGAGAGTGAAACTTAACGCGCACCCCTGAAATACACGTACCCAGGCCAATCGCGTGTGAAACTTCCCACGCACCCCGGAAATACACGTACCCAGCTCCCCCAGGCCCAATCGCGTGTGAAACTACCCGCGCACCCCTGAAATACACGTACCCAGGCCAATCGCGTGTGAGACTTCCCGCGCACCCCTGAAATACACGTACCCAGGCCAATCGCGTGTGAAACTACCCGAAAGCCCCTGAATTACATGTATCCAGGCCAATCGTGTGTGAAACTTCCTGCGCACCCCTGAAGTACACGTACCCAGGCCAATCGTGTGTGAAACTTTTCGCGCACCCCTGAAATACACATACCCAGGCCAATCGCGTGTGAAACTTCCCGCGCACCCCTGAAATACAGGTACCCAGGCCAATCGCGTGTGAAACTTCCCGCGCACCCCTGGAATACACGTACCCAGGCCAATCGCATGTAAAAATTCACGGGAACAAGAGTTATACACGTACCCCACTCGCACAGGCCCTTTCGCGTGTGGAAGTTACCGCGAAACCCGTAATACACGTTCCCCGCTTGACGTTTGCTGTTTGGCAGTCCGGTAAACTAGTCCAGGGTTGGCGCAGCCCTTTGCGCTTGATTGGGGATTTTGATGGCTTTTCCTTGCGCGAGGGCATTCTTGGGGGCGTAACTGGCGCTGCTGCAGGGTCGCTGCGCCACTCTGCGCCACGGCTGCTTTTGGAGGCTAAAATCCATGAATACGCTGTGCGCTGAAATCGATTTTAGCGTAAGTGGCTGGCGCATACATTCGCACGGGAACACTGCGCCAGCCGCGTGTGCCACTTTTGTGTGAATTTCTATGAATTACCCCCTAAATCTGTTCCTTCCCCACTTTGTTTGTCGCAGCTTTCACATGCACTGGAGTAGGGAAATGCATGCAGCTTTTCTGAGTAGTCCACTATCATTTTAGTATGTTTGTTTAGACATTAGTGTGATGACTCTCATTGAGAAATTATGAATTTCACTCTCTTAGATATATCTTAGATACAGGGCTGAATTTGTAAAGAAATGAGTGCAATGGCCCACATTGTTTCTAGAATTCTCGAGACATATCAGAGCAGGCCGCTCCCCACCACCGATGCCACCAACCATGGCTGTTCCTAATAGTGTCAACATATTTGGGGTTAGACACTGTTAAAGCCAGTGCTAACATGTTGCTGTAGTTCCTTACTTGGCAAGTTGTCCTTAACGACTGCCTAGCCACAGAAAGTAGAGCAAACATGCATTCCATCTATGGTAAATTGATAGACAAATGCAGGCACATGGATTACGAACAGATGAACTTTACTGTGAAACAAAGCATTAACATCCTCCTGTGTAGTTTGACACTCAGGACAGGCACTTCTCCTCGGCAAAAAAGCATTTTCCCTTGCATTGTCCCAGTGTTGGTGCTGTTGGCTGTCCTGTTCTTGTCACACACCGTGCTGTGTCAGAGTTTCGGGTTACTAAAGTAGAGGAGCAGCACCATGGTTATGCAGACTGCCGGAAGCAGTGTTCAGGTACGACCAGTATGGATGTCCAGCATTGTCACCTTCCAACTTATTGCTATTCATGGAAATGGATAACTAGCACCGACAACTCACTGTGGATCATCAAGTTCATGAACGCCAGCCCAGGATGCAGAAAGGCATAGCCAGTGGATACTGTTGTTACTTGTTCTGTTGCTTCTACTGACTGTAATATACAATAATAACGTTGTCAAAACAACACATCATAATCAAACTGACACAATAAGTGCCGGGTCTCAGAAATAGGTGTCAGGTCTGAGCCCTGGCAACCACCTCCAGAAATGAAGCGCTGCTTAGATAACTCAGAAATCCAACATGTCTTTACCTTGGTTTTAGCTTCATGAGAAAAAACATAATGGATCGCCAAGGAAACCAATGACCAATCTTCCCCCTGACCACACACATCGTTTTATTTCTATACCAGGCTGTTCTGAACTCCCACGTTTTCATTTGATTGTAGAGATTGGGTTGTTGCCCTCTAGTGACAGTCTTTGGGTCTCATTACAAGTGTGCCGATCTGGATAAAAATGCTGTAATAAATTGGGGTGAGTCGAGCTTTAGCATTTTTTCTGAGCCAGCATTCTTCTAGTTTGCTGGTGAGGGCCACAGAACTCCCAGCAAAGTGCCGGTAAGTTCCCATTCCCATGAAGTCCCATAGGATCACATCAGCTTCTGGAGGATTGCCAGCCGAATGGATGTGCATGTTCTTGCTTAAAATAAAGCAATGTCTTCTAAAGATTGTATGGATTCTTCAAGAGGTGTTTGATGGTTATGATAATGGAAGTATGGTGTCCAAGGGGGACAGGATGCAGGCAGCCCTGGTAAGTGTCCTGTATTGTATGTAACAGGAACACTCAGGTAAGCAAGTAATTATAGGTATGAAGAGGAAAGAGTCACTGAGCATCCAACAGCATGGGGAAGATAGATGACTCTGATCAACTGACACTCAGGGAACCCTCCGTCTAAGGCAAGCAGCAGTCAGGAGCCCACACTTTCCTTCACCCACAGTGAAGAAGACAGGGCAGGGCATAACAGTGGTAAAAGTGGTGCCAACTATGTAAAACTTGATAATGGACTGGCATGGGGTAAATGTAGAATAATGGAGGTTCAGATGTAGGAATCACGTAAGGAGGAAGCAGATGTGTGGCATAGTGATTGGAAGGTGATATGACAAATGAGTCAGTGGTGTGTGAATTAATGGCGGCGGAGCTGTGTGTGGTAGATATCGATGTGATAATGTTGATGCACAAATGGGCGTGGCGGATTACTGTGAAGTTGAAAACGTTGCATTCCAAAAATGTCGTCTGCCCACCACGTATGCGGTGGACACCCCTGCAGCCCCTGCTGCCTGCCTATCCCCTTCCCATATACTGGCCCTCATTACGACCCTGGCGGAAAGTGACTGACCGGACTGCAACAGCGTAAATAGCGTTTCCGCCATTGCACGAAGGAGCAAAGTGCGGCCCATTCCGACCCATCGGGCACGAGCACCACGGCATGGCGGAAGTGCAAAGTCCGCGATGGAGGAAATGACCCCAAAACGGCCCACACCGCCGCCGTACGGCGCCCTAGGTGCAATACCGCCACCCATCACAGCGGACACCGCAGAGTGCGCCTACCGGAAAGTACGGTGACCGGAAATATACGGAAACGGAAGTAAAAACATGGGCCCGGAACGGGAAACATCCCGCCGTACACCTATAAAACCACAAAAACCACACAACCACTAAAAACACTACCCCGAGACACACCCCAACCCGTCATCCACCCTAGCGAAACCAAGAAAAATGGGAAAAGTAGTGAAGAAAGCGTGCGACCGCAAGCGGCAGGTCCACTTCTCCCGTGAGGAACTCACCGTGCTAACAGAGACCCTCCAGGAGAATGCTGCCGTCGTCTTCTCCACGCAAATGACCAGGACGGCACTTGCGAACAAGAAGGCCATATGGGCTCTGGTGGCACAGCGGGTAAGTGCGGTGGGGACCGCACCCCGCAACCCACAGCAATGCAGAAAGCGATGGGACGACCTGCGGATACGCGTCCGCAGCATACTCTCTGCCAACCGCAACATTGCCACAGCCACCGGGGGAGGTCCTGAATCACCCATCAAGTTGACCCCCTGGGAAGAAATCTGTGCCTCCACCATCGGAATGGAGAGCATAGAGGGAGTCGGAGGGATGGAGAAAGGAGTGCAGACATCCGAAGATTCAGGTAGGTGGGCCAGATAAAACAATGCTAAATCCACAATGTCCAATCATGTGAAGTACCATGTGTCCACATAGTGCAACAGAAACACATGTCCAGGAGAACGTCCACACACATCGCCCTGATAGCGCACTTTAAAACTCACAATAAATACATAAATAATTAAAAACCCCTAAAACACCCACTACACGTGCAGCAGGCACACCCTAACTGCAGGCTGCCAAACAACTGCACCCTCACTCCACACACAAATGAAAGCACCTCCAAGGCCCCGACCCAAATCACCCTCAGGTACCACCCCAATGCATGTGATACAATGCCATTCCAATACCCACAGACCCATTAATAACCCTCGCCCTCCTTTACTCCACCACAGGGTCTGATCCAAACGACGAGCATCAGGACACCCCTACCAGCGCACCTGCAAAGAGGGCCAAGACCAACGGCCAAAGACCCTCCACCTCAGCTGCACGCATCAAGACACGGCAGCAGCACACATCAGGTGGCAGCACAGAGGAGGGAACATCAACAGGCACCCCAGCAGCCAGCATGCCCACAACACCACCACCACAGGTCCCCCCAACGGATGCCACAGAAGGCACTGCCTCTGGTGGCAGCAGCACCATAGGTGACACCCCATTGATGGCAGCATGCTCCGACACAGAAGACGGGGATGTCGAAGTCAGATCCATCCATGACCTGTCCCATTCCCCCTGTCTGTCCCATCCCATACAACATGAGGATACCACGCAGGGGCACCCACAAGACGACGACTGGCCATCCCCCACAAGCCCTGTGGCAAGGCAACATGAGGTCAACAGCCCCTCTGTGACACCCCCGCAAATGGCCATGGCCCAGCAGAGGCAACAGTCCCTAGACCAGTTAATCGTGCAACAGCAGCAACTGGCCACGCTCCTCAAGGACCATGCCGATGAATGTGGGCGCACTAAGGCAGACATAGAAACATCAACTGAGACACTCAGGGCAGAAATGGAGAGAAGTACAGAGACACTAAGGGCACAAATGGAGAGTAGCACCGAGAGCCTGAGAGTCCAAATGGAGAGAAGCACCGAGAGCCTGAGGGGGGAACTGCATGCGACGTCCAAAGACGTATGTGCCGAACTTGCCGCAGTGCGCCGTGTGCTCACTGAGCTCTCACAAACCCTTAGGGACATGCATGGACGTGAGCAGGCAGACACATCATCCGTTGCAAGTTCCGTCCAGGGCAGCCCCCAACGTAGATCTGGGAGGAACCTGCGCTCCACAGGCAGGGGTGCCCCTGACACCCGCAGAGGGGGCTTGCAATAGCGACAGCCCACTGACAATGAGCATCTTTGGACACTGGTGTTCGGGGGGGAGGTAGGAGGGTGGAGGGGGTGTGTTGGGCTCACTTGGGTGGCGGGTCGATAGGGTGTTCAACATGATATCACATATGCCATAAACAGTGCACGATCAACCAATGAGATGTGTGGACAATGATCTTTGTGTACTAGGCCATCATAGGCGTACAGTCCATATTGTGCATGTACCAGACACACACAGTGCCACGAGTCCCGTGTCCATGTATCAGCCACCAGGCGTGAGTGCTAGAAGCATGCATCAATGAGATGCTGACGAATGTCACGGCCCTCCGGTGCCTCGCAGACTCCTTGAGGTGCTGCCACATCCCCACCCTCATCATGACCATCATCAGGTGCTTGCAGTTCTGCGTCAGGGGGCATGGGCACATTTCTACGTACGCACATGTTGTGGAGCATGACACATGCCATGACCATCTTTGCAACCTTCTCATGGCGGTACAGGAGTGCCCCGCCAGACCTGCTGAGGCAGCGGAAACGAGTCTTCAGTAGGCCGAATGCCTGTTCAATGACTACACGGGTACGTGAGTGGGCATGGTTGTAGTCCTCCTCATGCTGGTCCCGTGGGTTCCGGACTGGTGTGAGGAGCCATCTCTTCAGTGGATACCCAGCATCACCTGTATGTGGACGATAAACGTATGATGTGGAATGCCATTGCTACGTACGCACACCCCCCCCCCCTTCCTGCCAGGTCATTGCCGCATCACATACCCCACATCATCATGCATGAAATGAGACTCACCGAGTAGCCAGGATCTGTTCCCTGCGTGTCGCTCCATGTAGCGTGGTATAGTAGAGTTCCTCAAGACCATAGAATCATGGGTTGATCCAGGGAATCTGGCACAACAATGTGTAATGATCCTGTTGGAGTCACACACCATTTGTACATTCAGGGAATGAAATTGTTTTCGGTTGCGGTACTGGGCCTCCATGGCATGTGGGACGACCAATTCCACATGGGTGCAGTCGATGGCACCAATGCAACCCGGTATGCCGCCAAGTGCATGGAATCCCACTTTTGTGTTGGTAATTTCCTGCTCCGAGCGTGGTAGAGAGATGTAGTCGTCTGCGTGCTGCAGGAGGGCATCGAGCACTTGCAATAGTGTCCGTGAGAACAGTGGCTGAGAAATGCCATGCAACTGTCTGACTGTGTGCTGGTAGGTGCCTGTGGCCAGGAAGTGGAGTACAGACACCACCTTCAGTAGGGGTGGGATGGCGGTTGGGCTATCTATCATGCTGACAAGGTCAGCGTGTGTCATGTCCACTATTGCGGCTATGGTGTCCCGGTCCAAACGGTAGAGGGTGTGGATCTGCTCATCAGTGAGGTAGAACGGATGTGCTCGGAGGCGTGGGATTGCGGGCTGCCTGCGTGGTGGTAGTGGCTGTGCTGGCGGCCCTTGCTGGCCCTGCCTTGGTCTCCTCCTCCTCCTGCGTCTCCTCCGTGCGGCCGGTTGTAGTTGGTGTTCGTCTTCTTCTTGGAGTTGGAGTACTTGCAGTGCTATCAGGTCCCCCAGGGCCAACATCGCGAGTCCTGCCGGTAGCATTTCGGAGTGGGTGTGGTTGTGGGAGGAGACTGGGTGTGCAATTTATGTGTTTTCAGGCTGTATGGCCTCCACCTGTGGTGATTCATTCCACCTGTGCAAGCTGCTCTCCCCTTTGGGCGAGCACGTCCCGCACACAACGCTGCAATTCGAGGAATGGCATCTTGCTATTGCAATCATGTATTTGTACCCGATGGCCGTGTAACATTTGTTGATATGTACATTCGGCTATGGTCCCATTGTTTCACATACAATCTTTGCAGTCGCGAACAGACTTGTGATGGGTCAGTGGAACGTAGTACTCGAGTAACGGTGGGCCCTCATGCATCACTGTACCGAGTTGCAACGACGGGCGGGGCGTCCCATTAGTGGGTGATGGCAGTTGCCATTTTCACACACAGCCGCACTAGATGGATTAATTTGTGATTTCAAACGGCCACAGATGCCTTTTCGACGTGATGTTGCAAATGAGGAATTCGAAGGGCGGCGCTTTCGGTTTTCAGCTAGCGGCGAGGAGATGCCCACAGGTCTGACTGCAAATATAACGTTCTATTGTTCAATGTCCTTGAGACAGGGGCCATGGTGAGGAAGCAATGATTGATATGAATAGTTTGGGATGCGCAATAGTGACGTGGGCGATGAGGCCGGACGTTCCCAAATACATGTAACTTCACAACACTGGAATTACGGGCTGGGGCACTGTGGATTTTGCAGGCTGCATAACGCACAGACTCTATGGAAATTTCGAATGTTTTGTGAGTAAATATTCAGGCGTTTTTATAACAGGATGAGGGAATGATTAATGGATGCATGGGCAGGTGATTTGATACAGGGTTTGCCATGTACAGGGCTTCTTGGAATCTATCCGCCTCCCCTGCGCTATGTGATGCAGGGCTGCCATAGTGGGACCATCGTCTATCTGGCCTTGTTGAGCCCTCCCTGTCTCGACGCGCCTTCAGACACTTGTGTCCATGCACGTTAACATTCCCATCTGATGGAATCTGTTTTGACAGACGCATGCACAGGTACACTCGTTTGTGATGGTGTTTACACCTCGATATAGATAGTTATGAGTCGCAAGTGGTTTTGGGGTGGTGATGATCCTTTCGAGTGGGCTAGCATGCATATGACTGTGGATTTAGTGTGATCATTGAAGTGAGTTGTTCGAATGTAGTTCTGATGGCCATTCTGTTCTTTTTCTTTTCTTTTGGTTGACAGGTATCTCCTCCCCTTTTGCCACTGCCATCTGTATGCCACTCCTGCAGATGGCGTTTACTCCCGACACCTGCTGCTTCGTGTTAATCAGTGGAGCAGCATTACGATCTTATGGGACGATCGCCAATGGGCCACATGCCCTTACGCAGTACTAGTGGCTCGGAGCAACATTTCGGCCTTTCAGCTGGACTAGTGCCTCCCCATTGGGACGGCCCTGCGGTTCTGTGCGCTTCCATGTTGCCTTTTCGTACGTGAATGTGGCTCTGTGTACCATGATGGAACAGGGCGTCACACAAGTATTAGCTGGTCATTCCTTGCGGATGCAGCCCACAATGGTGATATGTGTTTTGGAGTTCATGGACTAATGGCTGTATGGGCTTGGTGATTTTGTTGTGCATTAAATTTCTATTCTGATATGGGCCGTGTAGCGTTCTTCTTTGCGAGTGATGTGGCATATTCCTATTTGGGGAGCGATGTATTGTGAGGAGATCTGCATTGGGTTCCAGCTTCGGAGTATAGTCGCGTGGTACTGTGCTGGGCGCGTTTGCCTACGGAGCCCAGTGAGGTCAGGGATGGGGGCTGCCAATATGACTGTTTGAATGTTGTCATGCTCAGGGGCGAGGGATTGGGTTTTGTGTAACAGATGCCGGTCAGCCAGGTGGACTGGTGGAATGTTGTGATTTTCGGAATATTGCTGGTCACAGGTGCCTGTGTTTGCGTGCGTTTCTGGGGGGGGGACTGTGGTCATGTCCATTGGAATGGCTTCTGTATTTGTGCCATCTGTGCCCTGCAGCTCCCATTGGCCCCTCTTGTGATTCTTTTGTTCGTTGGCATGCATGAGTGACTTGTACATTTCACTGGTTGCATTGTGACTTCATTGCACCTACGGGGAGTTGTACTTTGTGGGCAGGGAGCGGTGTACAGGCACTCAGTGGGGCCGTTTACGGTTGATTCGCGATGCCGTACTTCTCACCATGGCGGAATGGTGCTTTCCGCCATGCTTGATGGCGTTAGGTACATGTCCGCTAGGGTCGGAATTCGCGTACCCTTGCGCCATGGTGGTATTTACGGTTTGGCATGGCGCGCGCGCGCGTACTTGGTGCAGTTAGCGTTGGCGTTCACTACGGTGTCGCTAATGGCTTCGTACTTTGCGGTGACGGGTCATAGTCGCACCGAGCGCTATTCGATGGCGGTATTGCATTTCCGCCATCGTTTTCCGATTTCCGCCAGGGTCGTAATGAGGGCCACTGTGTTTAATGAGCGGCACGCAGGCGGGCCGCTCTCTCTCTACTTCTCTCGCCGGCACTCACACAGGCTCCCAGGGGTTGCTTTTAGTGGCCACTTCTTTTGCCACGTCTGTGTTTATGCACTGCAGCCGGCCGACTAGAAGCTAACAAAGGTGAAAAGAGAGCACATTACATTGAATCTCACTGAATGCAAACGTGGCATTAGATGCAGGATTTACACAAAAAAGAAAGATTTTGGCATATTCAGCATTTTAGTAAATATGACATTTTTGGACAGGCTGCACTTGCTTTTATGGACAATTCAATCATTTAAAATCAGTATTTTTGGGTAAAACGTGTGGTAGGGGAACTGAAAATCGTGGCAAGGAAGTAGTAGTACAGAATCTAAAAAAAAAGTGCACTGGTACACTTTAAACTCTGCCTTCACATTGTGAAGATTTTGGGTTGCTGTACTGAGTGCGTCGAAATACTCATACTACTCTGAACTCACATTACATCCATTTACAACAGAAAGTTGCGCTATCATCTATACTATTGGCTAAAGAATATAGGAAAGCCGAGCCTGCAAGATAGTCATGTAATAACCACAAGGCCAATCGGGCGAACGTCGGCCCCCCTCGAAGGGTCTCCATCTAAGGTCTGTAGATTCCCTGGCTGGGGCACCATTACAGGCTACCTCGCAGCACTGAAGATCATTTGGCAGGCCCTTGTGGCTTTGAGGATCCCAGATCAGCTATTGTCCCCGGGTCTTCTCCATCATGGCACCCAGGCTGAGGCATTGTGCTGATGAACACTAAGCAGCCTCCATCAAACTTCCCGATTGGCTGCCTGCATCCTTTAAGCCCACCCGGGCCCAGGAGCCGGAAGGTGAACGCTGGCACCCCTCGAAGGGCCTCCATCTAAGAGGCATGGATTACCTGGCTAGGGCACAATTCCAGGCTACCTCGCAGCACTGAAGATCATTTGGCAGGACCTTGTGGCCTTGAGGATCCCAGCATAGCCATTGTCCCCAGGCCTTCTCCATCATGGCTTCTGGGCTGAGGCATTTTGCTGATGCACACTAAGCAGCCTCCATCAAGATTCTTCTTGGGTGCCTGCATCCCGTAAGCCCACTCAGACCCGGGAACCGGCAGGTGAACGCCAGCCACTCTGGAAGGGCCTTATCTAAGGGTTGTGTATTACCCTGTCTGGCCCAGACCTGGCCTGGGAGGGCCCTGCCCGGTGCAATCTCAGATGCCTGAGCATCAATGGCTATTTACCCGCTAACTGTTGGGTAAGTCCCATGCTCTCATCTGTGCTTCTTCAAAACCAGACCTCCCCTGTAGCCTTACGATATACCGCTTACAAAACACCCCCTCAACCTGCTCAGGTGGCAGCCTATGTCATGTCTGTATCCCCACAGCATTGCTAAGT
This sequence comes from Ambystoma mexicanum, assembly GCF_040938575.1. Classification (NCBI taxonomy): domain Eukaryota; kingdom Metazoa; phylum Chordata; class Amphibia; order Caudata; family Ambystomatidae; genus Ambystoma; species Ambystoma mexicanum. The sequence continues at coordinate 321,019,517 of NC_090934.1, forward strand.
GTATTCCTGTATTACCCTTATGCATTGCTGCTGCATTGCTCATGTTCCCCCAACCATGAGCCAACCTCATTTCCCTTCCGAATTTACATCCTTGCTGCCACGCCTTGCTCCACGCACCGCTCTGGTTGCATGCACTTTGTGACTCTGCCATCCAGTGCAGCCCGTTTACCCTCCCAACTAAACTTCATCTTGTTCTCGCCTGCATAAGTGTGCCTACGGACCCTTCTTGAACTTCCCACTTGGCGTACTGATCGGCTGCATTGAATCCTCCCCATCCAGCCTTTATGGTACTGCCACCTACTCATCTATGCACTTGTAACTGCCTACTTGCTTCAGCAACGCTTGTGATGCTTTTCACCTGCATTGAAATAGTTAACCGGCCTGTTCCAAATCAGCCGGCTGTATATAAAGTTGCATTTTGACTTCTAAATTTGAAAATCATTTGTGATGCTTTGTAATCTGCTGGCTTTCACTTAAAGCGAAAGTGTGCTAAAAAATGTTATTGTCCCGATCGTTCGGGCATGTGTTTTTCAGCATACTGCGATCGATCGTAAAAATCGTTCCTTTGCATCTTACCTTAGTTTTCATCACTTTTACACATGCGAAAACAACGGGTTGGGTGCGGCCATTTTGTGCTAATTTTATCCATTGCTGTATCGTCCTAAGTTCAAGTGTCCTTGCGGCAGTAAATCATATCACCCGCCCCTGAAACTGACATCACTAGACGCTTACGTCCCTTTTCACAACACCAATGCATGTCTTGTGTTGTGCGCAAGCTATTGACGTGTCTCCATGGAAATGGCGGGACGCTTATTCAATAAGTATAAATTCTAATCAGACAACATCAGAGTTGCTTTTTCAATTGCTTCACTGTCTTTTTTTTGTATTGCCTGTGACTCGTTTCTGCTCTGTTCAGCTATCTTCATAGCACAAAGCCCATTCAAACAGATACTTACACTAGCATTAATATTGATTTCAATCGTTACTTGTGTTTTATTTAAAAATGCGTTGTATAATCGCAACAATACAGCCCTACCAGTATGAGCCAGAGTATTCTGAGGAGGAAGTAATTGAAAGAGAAATATGCTGAAACGATGGGGAATCAATCGAAAGTTGGAACATGAATCACCAGAGCATGAGCCTGAGCCTAGTCGCATGGAAGACATTTCCACCTGGTGTACCTGCAATCGCTGCGAGGTCATGCCAAACGAGGTGGAGAACTGCTGCTGCAAAGAAAACTATGGATGCTTGGCCTACATATCAGAAAAAGACACACCACCGATATGCGTTGCCGAGCTGCTTGACTTCAGGGCAGCCTGCCCCACAAGGTCCGTGTTGAGGATTATGATGGTACTTATGCACGAACTTCGCGCAACAGTTCTCCCTCATTCCAATTAATGAGTAAGTGTACTCTAGATGTGATGTCCTTTTGACCACTGAGATGACAAACATTTCCTGTTTGTCTCCTACATTGTCGTAACTTTGATCGATCACTGAAAATTGAATATATTTTTCTCGCTTTTTGCAAGTTGGAGTGTTCATTGCTTACGTGTCTTTCACTTTCAACTAAGAAACAATATTTCTCTGTGACCCAAACCGTTATGGATTGAATGGGTGTTCACTTTTGTAATGTGTCTAGACTGCAAAGCCCAAGTTCATTTATCCATGAAGTAACTTTTGTAAGGGCACTATGCCATAGAATTCAGGATGCGTTTTCAAGTAAGGGTGGTAAACTTATATGGTTAATTCAACTACAGTATGTATGTTTCTCTTCCACAGGAGGTACAGGCTGGTGGCCTACCGTTTGTTTGCATGATTGCTTCATGAGAGGCTTGGATTGCGTGTTCGGCGAGTATTACACAGCCTGTGCCGTTGGAGCAATTTGTGCCAAATTCCCCAGTAACAGCGGACATTACAGAGGATTTTCACACACTGTGTTGCAACCTCAAGTATACAATTTGTAGTTTGTTTGTGCAATCAGCATCACCAAACTAAATAAAATACAAATGAGCACATAAAAATACTTGTTTACATTTTTCAGTGAATCAAGAACACGCTCACTCGTTTATGAGGAACATAAAAGAATGGTTGGTGCCCTTTTACACTCACCTCGTCGGCAACAAATCATCCCCCCTCCATGATACCCCACTCCAGTACTGGGTGAGTGGGTGTGCACAGCCAAGGTGCCAAACACCATGTACACTTCAAAAGGGTTCTTCTACATGGTAACCATTGTTCTCATGGCCTCTGTAGGGTATTTTGGGGAGTTTTGGGGCCTGACGGTATTTTATTACCGCCGAAAAATAACTTAGCAATAATCACTCCTTGTATTCAGATTTGGCCATGTGCAACAATAATACAGTGGACATGCATTATTTCAGCACCCAGACATGCATATTTGGTATTCGTGGTTGGTATCCGTGGTTGGTGGTATTTTGGTGAGCATAATTCCCTTGTTTTATTTGTGGCCCCAATGTCCAGAATCCCTTATCTTTGCTTAGATTTTTCGTGTAATCACTAGAGAGACCTCAGACCTACATTGTAGGAATACCACATTTTCAGTGTTAGTGTTAGTGTGCCACCATGGGCGATCTCACTGACTTATTTACGACAGAGAGCTATATGTGGTAATTTTGTGGTATTTTCCACTACCTTATATACGGTAGGGAACTATGTTCAGAGAGTCCCTCTTCCCGTTGGCTCATGTACCTCCAACGAGCTATGCTACAAACAATCACTCTCAACTGTCCATACTGAATATGATCATGCACACATCTGTCTTAAAATGACAATTGCATTGTTTAAAAATCTCCCCTCATCATCAGCACTGTATTGGTAAATAGAAGACACACCACCCGTCTGCTTTCAAATATTTTTCTGTATTATAAAAGTTGCATTTAAACACGATCTCACTCTTTACAGAAATAAATAAAACAGCACATTAACAGCATTGTCTGTAATACACTGAAAAAAATGGCGGAGAACAGAACACAATTTGCAACATTAACGTGTGATTAAGGCACCGGAATCTCCTTTCCTAATCTGACTGAACATTCTCGTACACACTCAGCTCCCACACTTATGTAATTACCTTATCTGTTCAGAGTTTTCTTCAGCTGTTCTCTTTCTGAATGTGGCTGCCTTGAAGATTAACCCCAGTGAAAACAAACGCCTGCCGTTCTCAAACCGGGGTTATTATCTGGAATTCTCAGCTTTTGCAGATAGGAATGTCTCAACCAGGAAAAAATAGGTCCTTCTCCCAGCTCTGCCAAATCTTGACTGTCATTCTCTCTCCTCAAACTCCCCCCAGCAAAACTCTGATCACTCCCTCTAGCATGATACTTGCTATGACGCTGCTCCAATCAGAATCAATCATGCCATCTCCTCCTTCTCTACACAATGGCTCATTTTTATAGTAATACTTTGTAACCAACTGATTTCCTGTTCTTTTGAGCTCTTTTGCTTCCTGTAATTATGTGGACAGGGCAGCAGAGAATAAAAAAAATGGATGTGCGTTTAAAAGTTCACTTTCAGAATAGGCCTAATTCTGCAGTGGAGACACATTTTTATTAGTGGATTATGTTTCATTAGTCAGGTTAGTTGTAAGTAATGCTAGTTATTATTTTCAAATGTGTCTCTCGCACCATAGGCATTTCAGGTGAAAAATAGTGTGCATTTTTGAATGTGCACGTGTGCTTTTAACTGTAAAAATAGATTTGCATCTTATATGTTAAAATCGTTTTTGACTGAATAGCCTGTCTTTCCTTGTTAATCTGGTAACACATATAGCAATGCACCGCACCCTTGTGGTGGTGCTGCATCAAAAAAAAATTGCTACCTGTGCAGTAGTGCTGTACTCTGTGCTGGTTGCTACCTGTGCAGTAGTGCTGTACTCTGTGCTGTAACACGCCAAATATCCTTACATACCCTCCTTTTGTTTTTTAGAATCTGGCTACGATCCAAGCCAATTCCTAAAAACAATTTGTTCTTTTTCTTCTTTTCACAACATATCAATCCAATAAAATGAATATTCATGTTCATCAATGAAAAAGTTGCAATCAATACAGTATTCATCTGAGTTCATTAGTTTACAAAATGTTCTACATTTGCCTTCTCAGTGGAAGTGGCATTACTCTAAGTTTAGATTTTTCAAGTCAATTAAAAACAATGAAATAAAACAACTAACCAAAACAAATAATTAATATAACAAATTAAAATAAATAATTAAAATAATAAATACGTGGAACTCCATATGTCAGCACTCTTGTCTGCCTCTGATATGTCCCGACCAGCGATGTTATTTGCTTCATTCGAGTACACTTTCATCTTGGCAATCTTAGATCCATAGGAGTCATCTTTTTTTAGCATTCTGGTTATCTTGTCTTCACCTCCACCTGGAGGCAGGCATCTTTTGGTCTTCATCCAGGGGACTCCAGGACTCCATCGTCTCCCGTGGCCTCTGATCCCGGAACCTCCGACCAAATAATGTTAATTTTCTAAATCAAATAGAAAATAAAAAAATTAAGTACATAGCACAATACTAACCTCACCCTTTTGCCAAAATAAAACATGCTTGGTAAAAATATTTCGTTTTTTTTTCTGAAATTAAACACAAGTTAAAAGAAAACAAGCACACATAAACAGCATTCAATATTTAATAAATTTTCTCTCTGCACACCAACCATGAGCTTCCGTTATATGTGCATTTATTTATTTATTTATTTATTTTATATTATATATATTTACATATACTACAGTGTTTATGTGCCATCATAACAATCAACTTTTTAACTTCTTTGTCACTGCCTCCTGATTACACCCATTTATTTTCTCTTTTTGTGTTCAAGGGACTTTATCTGTTTCTACATGCTCAAGCTGCCTGATCCCATGTCTGGGATGGCATGGTTTGATTTGATTTACATGGACAAACTGCTCTATTGCTGTTTCACCTTCATTTTTCAAAATTTTATACACTACAGGAGAGACCTTATCTATAATTCGAAATGGCCCCTGCCAGGCTGCTAGAAATTTAGAATTTTTCTGTTTACTTTTTCCAAAATTAAACTTGTATACCTGATCCCCTACACTGTATTCCTTTACTGATGTCGTTTTATCATAATACGATTTTGCACTGTCAGCAGCTCTTTCCAGATTTCTCTGCACAAAAGCAAATGCATGTTGCAAATGCCTCCTCAGTTCATCAATATATTCATGAACTGTGGATGCACTCACAAGGGTTTGCTCATGTGTTCTGTATAGTAGGTGTTGTGGTAACACCATTTTCCTACCTGTTAAGACCTCATGGGGGCTAACACCTGTTGCTTTGGCAGGAGTCGACCTGATTGCCATCAAAACCAACGGTAAACGTAAATCCCAGCTGGAACCTGCTTCTGCCACAAATTTCATTAAAATATCCACAACAGACCTATTGCTTCTTTCAACTGTACCTGAAGACGCCGCCCGATATGCGATATGTAGTTTCCTTTTCACACCTAGTATTTGCCATACCTTACTCATTAGAGTACTTGTGAAATGGCTTCCTCTGTCTGACTCAATTTTTTGTGGCAACCCAAACCTTGAGAACACATGGTTCACCAGCAATGTGGCTGCTGTTTGCGCACTACAATCTGGTGCAGGAATGCATTCAATCCACTTCGACATCAAACATACCACACTCAAAATATAACAGTGTCCCCTGCTTGACCTTTTTAAAGGACCTACATAGTCTATTTGGAAATCTGACCATGGGAGAGTTAGGCCTCTTTTCATCAATGGTGCTCTATGCATTGGTGAAGCAGGTTTAAATTGGGCGCATACTAGACAACCTCTATTATATAATTCCACATCTTGGGACATATGTGGCCAGTAAGCATAATCTTTTAGTATTTCTAATGTTTTTTGTGAACCTCTATGGCCTGCGGTTATGGCATCATGTGCATGGTGTAGCATTAGTCCTCTGAATGAAAGGGGTACTACCCACTGTATTTGTCCTGTTATGGACTCTCTAATCATGAGTCCATCCTGTAATCTAATTCGTGTTTTGTTCTTTAATAGCACCCTCAACTCTTCTTTTCCCATACAATCATTTTCTGTTAAAGGATTTTGTTCGGGATCTATCAAATGATTATAATAGATTCCCAAAATTTGATCATTCTTTTGTGCCTCAATCAAATCTTGGTCTGGCGTGTCATGACTCCACTGCACCACTGGTTGATCTACCTCCTTTGGTGCTTTAGAACGTGTGACTGCATCAATTTGTATTTCACCCATTAAATAATCAATAGGTAGCAATTCTCCCATCAGAGCCCCAATCTTAGCCAGGTGGTCTGCCTTATCATTTCCCTCCTTATCCTCTCCTGGTGTTTTTAAATGCCCACGAATTTTTCTCCAGTATATTGTTAACTCATTCTCTAACACCAATTTGTCTATGGCTTGTATCATTTTTCCATGCTTAAGTGGCTTTTTGTTATATGTAACCATGCCTCTTGCTTTCCAACCAGGCAAATACTCCACAAAGCTATTCCGTGCATAGTCAGAATCAGTCACCAGGACAATTTCACTGAACTTTTTATCAACTGCAGTAGCAATTGCTTTATAAATGGCTGCCAATTCCGCCACCTGACTGCTCCTATCTCCAATCCTCATCCCTATACTGGGGACACCTTCACATTTCAACCAGACATTTCCTATTCCTGCCACTAACTGTTTATTACTGTCATTTTCAATGTGAAAAGCACAACCATCCACATATACAGTTGGCAAATCCTTGCATGTTTTTTCATCAAAAGCTTTGTGTGGTGATTGTTCAAATTCCTGCAAACTAGTTTCTACTTCCATTTCATTTGGTATTTGTTCAGCTGCACAGTCATGTAAGTCAGCTAACCCTTGAGCAATTGGGTTCCTTTTATTTTGTCCATATCTCACTTCTACGGGAAAACCTTGTAATGCTAGTGTCCATGAAGTGATTCTGGATTGCGCTAGATTACCTGATCTAATTCTTTTACTCTCTAAAAATTGCAAAGGTTGATGATTTGTTTCAATAATTACCTTTTCTCCCTGAACAATGGGGCGGAAATGTTGTAGCGCCCACACAGTGGTTAATAGGGCCTTTTCACATTCATTAAATTTCATTTCAACTTGGGAAAATGCCTTACTTGCATATGCAATGGTTTTGTGATTCAAATCGTGTTTTTGTGATAACACTGCTGACATACAATGTTCCGAAAAACCTATTTCTATAAAGAAATCCCTGTCCTTTATGGGGTATGCTAAACATGGTGCCTTTACAAGACATTCCTTTAATTTAGCCACTGCATCAGACTGCCCTTTTTCCCATTTCCAGGGAGTATTCAGTTTAAGCAGTTTAGTTAATGGTTGAGTGATTTCTGCATAATTTTCAATGAACTTTCTGTTATAGCCTGTCATCCCTAATAAACTTTTTACTCCTTTCACATTTTTAGGATCTTTTAATCTTTGTATGGCCTCTATTTTCTTCTTTTGTGGATTTAGCCCATGTTCAGTCACTTCATGCCCTAGAAAGTTCACTTTTTTCTTGCACCATTGTGCTTTCTGCAAAGATACTTTGGCGCCTGCTTTCTGCAATTGGCCAAGTACATGTCTTATTTCATCAAAATGGCTTTTCAGGCTTTCATTTTTTATCAGGACATCGTCCACATAAACTATTGTTCCTCTTTCCGCTGCATCCGGCATGGCCTTTCTCAGAAATATGCCAAATTCGCTCCCACTATTGATGTACCCGAACGGAGCTCTAAGCCAGGCATATTGAGTCCTGTCAAATGTAAAAGAAAATAAATGTTGTATCTCCTCTGCCAATGGCACGCACCAATATCCAGAGGTGAGATCTAATGTGGTAAATACATTTGAACCATGTACCTGAGCTAGGCCCTGATCAATGAATGGCAGTGGCCATCTAGATATTGGTACTCTTTTATTTAACTCTCTCAAGTCTGCACACAGCCGCCATTGACCATTTGGCTTTAATACACCTAAAATAGGTGTATTGGATGTGCTATGAATGGGCCTGATGATTCCCCGTGATTCCAAATTTTTAATAATCTCTGCCAATGATTCTAAACATGCCAGCGGTAGTCTATACTGGCGTACAAACACTGGATTTCTGCTACAACCTTCTGGTAGTGTGGCCACATGTAAATCAGTTAAACCACAATCATAAGCATATTTTGCAAATACATCCTTAAACTCCATAAATATCTCCCTCAGATTGTCCCTCTCTTCATTGCTTTCACATGCATCCGCTAAGGAGATCTGCTCTTCTACCATTTTGGAAAATTCTGGAAAATCTTCTGGTAAGGGAATCTCGGCGCTTTCTTCTAACTGTGTGGCTGTGTCTTTTTGTAAAGCTGCCACTTTTAAATATTTTGGCATATCAGCTTCCACTTCAATGGGCTGATTTTCTGTTTCATTTTCATTTAAATCAAATATTATGCAATCCTCTTGATGGCAGCACACTGTCTCATTTGAATCATAAGGATACACAGAATGAATTTTAAATATTCCTTTGGGCTGAGAGTCCAGGTGTTCTGGCAACTCGCCCTTGGCATCTACATATTTTTCAGGAATATTCCCAATCACCATGTTATTTAAATCTGCCGTATAATGTGATCTTTGTATGGCCATTCCTAAAGGGGAGTTTTCCTCTAAATGAATATCCTGACAACCTTTATTATTTACCATGATTTTTACAGATCCCTCACCAATGTCTACCAATGGAATGTATTCATAATCCAGGCCTTGCTGTTTTATGGATTCATTCAGGCATAAAAATGCATCAGAGCCTTTCATCTGCTGTCCATTTTTGCATTTCAGTGTTATTGCAAACTGTTTTGTAAATGCAGGGATAATAGTATTTTTCCTCATTTGTAATTCGATTGCATAAGGAACCAGTTGTGCACAATGATAAGCCCTTCTTTTGTCTTCAAATTCAGGTGCCGGACCACCTAGGCGTGACCATATTTTTTGATTAAGGAAATCTAACACCATACACATTCTGTGCAAGATGTCATTTCCCATGTAAAATTCATTTTGTGCTCCACTCACTATCCATACATTATGGTAAATTGTTTTCTGCCCAATGCTAATTTTAAGCATGCATTTGCCTGCAATTCGGTTTTCAAAGTCTGGACTGTCCAAGCCAGAAACATATTGGTTTTTTATCCTAAATCTCGGGATTTCTTCCCACTCCATTATTTTTTGCAACAATTTCTCATTAATGAAACTCCTTTCATGTTCAAGCGCTAAAGTGGCTTTTATTGTTTTAAAATAATCATTTATACCAACATGAACCCATGGTTGCTCATCTTCCATGTGTATTTCTGCCAAAGTGGTAATGTGTTTTTCTGAATCTGTTTTAGGAGCAATATTCTGTTTGCACGTTTTCTCTTTTAGATAAAAACATAATGTGTGCTCATCTATGGCAGTCTGCCAATTGTTCCTTGGGTCCAAGTATATTTGTACAGGTAGTTTTTCATTGTCGCTCTGCATTTTGTCTTGACACATTAATATGACAGTGACACTAGGTATGCAGCTATTCTGGAGATATACCTCCACAGCATCATTTGTTTTGGCAACGGTGTGACATTCATTTATATTTCTGTTTTGTGATTTTAGTTTCTTAGGCCTCAATGGTTTTTTGGTTAAGGACCACAGCACTCCATTCACCCCATCTATGAGAGGAGACAATCTTTTCAGGCAATCTGTCCCCATCAGAAATGGAATTTCACAAATAGATGTGATCAATACCTCTTGTTTCATTCTGTGCTTTCCTATTTTTATGTCAACCTCAGTTACACCTATGATGGGCACCTCCTCCCCATTAAAGTTATGCACTGGGCCTTGATTTTCCTTCACTGTGATCTCACTCTGTGGAGGTCTCCCTTCATTGATACTCTTTACCAGCTCCTTGGACATAATTGTGGCCTGTGCGCCAGTGTCAATCATAGCAAAGGTGTGGCATTTTTCTTCTACAGTGATGGGTGCATAATATCTGTCCTCAACTTCCTCTAATACACATAAGAAATGTGAATTCTTACTGATTTCAGGGCTCACCTTTCTCAGGTCTTTTTCACTTTTGGCTAAGCACATTGGTAAATGAAAAGACATTTTTCCCTCCTTTTTACCCATTTCTGTGCGAGAGATTTTATTCATTTCTCCATGTTCAGAGGTTTTTTGGAGTGTGGCCACTGTTCGCCCATCCATCTGGGTAACATCAGAGACCACATTACAATCCTCCAACTGAACATGTGTAACAACATCATTCAGCAATTTGTCATTTTTTAATTCTGTGCATTTGTGATCATTTAGTATAATACCGGCCCTTTCAGCCTCTTCAAAAATATGTGGCTCAAAGAATTCTTCAGGTGATTGACTTGTACCCTCCTTGTGAGTATTTCCTTTTTCTGTCTGTGTTTGGTCATTGTTTTGCTTGCCCAGGGAAGGAGCTATAGCATCCCCACTTACTCCCTGTTCACTGGTATTCCCCATGCATGAGTCATTTTTCTAAATCTGTTCCTTTGTTCTTTTGGAATTCCTAATGTTTCTTTTTCATTTGTGCAAATCTTTACTGTTTTATTTAGCTCTAAGTTAAACCGTACCTCTTTTTTAGAAGTATTTGCACTTTCTGTCACAATTTCATTTACTGGTACTTTCATTTTTAATCCATTAGGCATCTCAGAGTCGTTATGCAAAATTATATCAGAGCAATCTGTCATTTTGGCACTGCAGTTATCATGAGTACTTAGTCACTTTTCGGAAGCCCCCCGGTCATTGCTATGGCCATCAGCCCCCTCTTTGGAAGGTTGTTTTTGCGCTGTATAGAGCTTTCCTATTTGCTCAGCTAACATTTTCACTTGGGCCTCAAGGCACTGGAACCTTTCCATCTCTCTAGGATCCTCTTTCTGTGGCCTAGGTCGATATTGGTTGTTTTCCCCCTGATTGGATCTATTCTGATACCTCTCAGGTGATTGATGTCGGTTGGGATGGTTTCTGAACTCTTGATTCATTTGTGGAGGGGAGCGGGTTGCGCCCATCCTTTGATTATAGTCCCCTGGTGGGGAATCATTGTAGTGACGTGGACTGTAGTTCACGTTTTGCCTCATGTCCTGTCTCTCAGATTGTGGGTATTGGCCCCTAGGTTGATTTCCATTATCAGTAAATCGATCCACATATCGGGGCCTATCCTGATTACCATATATCATGGTGCTGGGATCAAATCTGCTCTGTGTCCCCAATGACTGGTAGGGACCATCATTTCTTTGATCTTGATTTTGTCTCTGGTTATTGTTCATGCCTGCCATATCAGGCCGGTATCCTACCCGGGGTCTGTCCCCTAAATACCTAGGGCTGATGTAGCTCTCTCTATTACTAGGATCATGTGATTGGAACATTGGTACAGGAAATGGCGATCTTTGTTGATTACCCCTTTGTTCAGGTGTCACATTATTTTTACCTTGGCTTTGAGCAGACTCAAGGGACATTTTGGCTGACCTGATTTCCCCTACTGTGGCTGAGGGTTCTTTAGATCTAGGTCTAGTATCTTTTATTTTTTCACTTTCTCTACCCTGACAATAGAGTACCTCATATAGTTTTGTGCTTTGATGTACAATCCATTCAAGGGACTTGTCACGGTCAAATTCACGGACCAATTGGGATATGATGTCTTTCTGTAGCCCATAGAAGTATGCAGTTTTAAACTCATTGGAATTTGAGTCAAAAGATACATCAAAGCGAGAAAATGCTCTTTTTACGTCTTGTAAAAATTGGCGAGGGGATATATTAGGTCCAGCAGTAATTGTGTACGCGACTTTCTTTGCCTCCTGCAATGACTGAAAAGGAGAAAAATGACGCCTAATTTCTTTTTCAAACTCCAGCCATGTCATATTCTGCTGTTCATTTAATCCCCTTATGATGCTGGCCGTCGGGGCATCTAAAGTTAAATGAAAATATTGTCTGTACTGTTCCTTAGGTATCTGGAGTGCTTTAAAAATGTCATGCACCGCTTCTAAGTGATCCTCAATGCAGCATTCACCTCCCTTTTTAAATGGTTTGATCAGGGGTTTAATGGATTTCATTATTTTTATGGGGCTACTTGTTGCAATGCATGGAATTGCACTATTTTGTGATTCACTCCTGTTTTCAGGTGTATGAGATTGGTGGCTGCCCCCAATGGGAGTATCAAATCCCCCAAGGGCGCTGCAACCAAGTTCAGTCACCGGCCCAGTCACTGGAGCACTAGCTCTTTGGGCAGAGCTAGAATTCACCTCCACTCCATTGAATGTGGTACCCTGCCGCCTCTACTGGGACCTGGGAATGCACATTTGCTGTTTTAAGTCCTTACACTTTTTAAGGAGTCTGTTGGCTTCATCTTGCAAATAGTTGTTTTCACCATTCATTTTATTAATCACCTCCTGCATGTCGCACATTTGCATTTGGCATTCATTGAACTTTTTATTTCTCTTGTCTCTTTCTTGAATCATTTTAATCATTTCTTGTTCTGCACTCTGGAGATCACCTTCTTTTTCACAATGTTCTTTTTGTAAAATCTGCATTTCTGAAACAACCTCATCTTTATCCTGCCTAATGTGATCCACTAAGGCTTTTAAGTGTGCCAATTCTTGCTCACTATCTTCAAATTGTTTCTTGCTTTTGGATAACTGAGTATCAAAGTCTCTGCATTTTAATTGCATGTCTTTTTGGCATACATCCAATTCTGCTCTCAACATTTCCTGATTTTTACTTGCCCCATCTAATTCAGTCTTTAACCTGTTAATTAGCTGAGTATCATTCTCTTGCATTCGCTGGGACTTGTTTAAAATAAACCATATTTTGCCGCATAGCCGTATTAAACAGTCTTTCTCTGCACATTTATCGGCTGCATTCAATAATCTTGTAAGGCAGACCTGAATTATGCTGCCTTCTGCAAAAATATTGTCTAGTTTTTCTTTCTGCACCTCACCCTGAATGCGGTTACTCCATTCTAACGTGCTATTTGAAGACCAATCCCCATGTGCAAACAACTTTGCCTCTAAATATTGCACTAGATCTGAGAATGTGGTTTCCCTTTGTAACATTCTGAAATTCGTTTTTAGTGGCACACTGCTATTATAAAATGGGTTCCCTTTAATGTGCAAATGGCAGTGTGAGACACACTTGCCACGCCCAGTCGGTACTCTATGATCACTTTCCCGGCCTGCAACGCACCATAAATATGTAGGGTATTTTGTGGAGTTTTGGGGCCTGACGGTATTTTATTACCGCCGAAAAATAACTTAGCAATAATCACTCCTTGTATTCAGATTTGGCCATGTGCAACAATAATACAGTGGACATGCATTATTTCAGCACCCAGACATGCATATTTGGTATGCGTGGTTGGTATGCGTGGTTGGTGGTATTTTGGTGAGCATAATTCCCTTGTTTTATTTGTGGCCCCAATGTCCAGAATCCCTTATCTTTGCTTAGATTTTTCGTGTAATCACTAGAGAGACATCAGACCTACATTTTAGGAATACCACATTTTCAGTGTTAGTGTTAGTGTGCCACCATGGGCGATCTCACTGACTTATTTACGACAGAGAGCTATATGTGGTAATTTTGTGGTAATTTCCACTACCTTATATACGGTAGGGAACTATGTTCAGAGAGTCCCTCTTCCCGTTGGCTCATGTACCTCCAATGAGCTATGCTACAAACAATCACTCTCAACTGTCCATACTGAATATGATCATGCACACATCTGTCTTAAAATGACAATTGCATTGTTTAAAAATCTCCCCTCATCATCAGCACTGTATTGGTAAATAGAAGACACACCACCCGTCTGCGTTCAAATATTTTTCTGTATTATAAAAGTTGCATTTAAACACGATCTCACTCTTTACAGAAATAAATAAAACAGCACATTAACAGCATTGTCTGTAATACACTGAAAAAAATGGCGGAGAGCAACATTAACGTGTGATTAAGGCACCGGAATCTCCTTTCCTAATCTGACTGAACATTTTCGTACACACTCAGCTCCCACACTTATGTAATTACCTTATCTGTTCAGAGTTTTCTTCAGCTGTTCTCTTTCTGAATGTGGCTCCCTTGAAGATTAACCCCAGTGAAAACGAACGCCTGCCGTTCTCAAACCGGGGTTATTATCTGGAATTCTCAGCTTTTGCAGATAGGAATGTCTCAACCAGGAAAAAATAGGTCCTTCTCCCAGCTCTGCCAAATCTTGACTGTCCTTCTCTCTCCTCAAACTCCCCCCAACAAAACTCTGATCACTCCCTCTAGCATGATACTTGCTATGACGCTGCTCCAATCAGAATCAATCATGCCATCTCCTCCTTCTCTACACAATTGCTCATTTTTATAGTAATACTTTGTAACCAACTGATTTCCTGTTCTTTCAAGCTCTTTTGCTTCCTGTAATTATGTGGACAGGGCAGCAGAGAAAAAAAAAAATGGATGTGCGTTTAAAAGTTCACTTTCAGAATAGGCCTAATTCTGCAGTGGAGACACATTTTTATTAGTGGATTATGTTTCATTAGTCAGGTTAGTTATAAGTAATGTTAGTTATTATTTTCAAATGTGTCTCTCGCACCATAGGCATTTCAGGTGAAAAATAGTGTGCATTTTTGAATGTGCACGTGTGCTTTTAACTGTAAAAATAGATTTGCATCTTATATGTTAAAATCATTTTTGACTGAATAGCCTGTCTTTCCTTGTTAATCTGGTAACACATATAGCAATGCACCGCACCCTTGTGGTGGTGCTGCATCAAAAACAATTGCTACCTGTGCAGTAGTGCTGTACTCTGTGCTGGTTGCTACCTGTGCAGTAGTGCTGTACTCTGTGCTGTAACACGCCAAATATCCTTACACCTCCCAAGACCCAGTGTCTCCAGGCTACCCTCTTTAAGACCCCTCCACAGCAATCCACATCAGTAAAATACAAAGCAGTGTACCGGGCCTTTTGCCCTCACCTCATGCCCATCCATCCCCCCTCCAGTATCAGTGTACCAGCATCACCGATGACATCATGAATAGGGTGCACATTCTAGCATTGGATTGGTGAGGAGCCTACAGAACAGTTGATACTTTATGGAAAACAAGATGATAATTGGCCTACGTCCCTCCGTTGCTCTTGGCACACGTGGGTCAGCTGGGTTCATCTCCGCAGTGTGAAGGTCAGGGCAAGGGAGCACACTTCTTTCTAACTAAACTAAAAAACAGGAACTGATAATGCAGAAATAATGGCACACATGAAATCTTGTATGAATAGAGGTAATCAGGTCACTTGAGCTAATGTATTGGCATTCTAAACTTGCCCTTTTGGATTCTCTTTGGTACCGCAATCTCTGCACTGAGGTGGCCACCCCAAAGGTTTGATCTGCCTTCTGGCCCGCTTGGGTCCTCATAAGATCGGTCGACGTTTGTTATTTTTTGGGAAACTATATTGCCACACAGGATTAGGGTTGTGGTGGGAGTCATGGAGAGATCAGAGCGCTGGAGGGTCAGATGGGTATCAGCATAAAAGGAACTGGGGGGTCGGAGCTGGTGGGATCTTGACTGGCGGAGTGCTGGTTGAGAGGGCACGGGCAGTTTAGTGGAGATGAATGGGCACTTGGCTGATGACTTGTGACTGTCTCACACACATCGCAGAGCACATTCTTTTGGAAATCATGCTACGGGATTGTAATAAGGCATGGCTGGCTTCCGTGAGAACAGGGCTCACGCATAGCTGAGATGGGGGAGGCGATGGTGTGGGCTGGCTATGCGAGGCTCTGGGGATGGGAGAGCTGAATTTCTACATAGAGACGGATTTTCGGGCCTGGTAGAAAAGATGACGTTTGGCCTAGTTCAAAATGGTTTCTTATGGCTGTGCTGTAGGCTATAATCTATGGGCTATTTTCTAAGGGCTGTGGTGCAACAGAATGCAGCGGGGGTGGCTATGCCTCCCCTCTTGGTTGTTACATATGGTATGTTTCTAAAGTGACGCAAATGTGGGGGGCAAGGATCGTCTCCTTCCCAGCAACAGTGACCATTGTTCTCATGGCCTCCCCATACCCAGTATCTCCAGACACCCCTCTTCAAGACCCCCACCTGGCAATCCACATAAGTGTGTCTCCCTTCTGCTGTGTTCCGGGCCTTTTGCACTCGTCTCATGCCCATTCATCCTCCCTCCAGTATCAATGGCATTTTGCATTGTGGCCATGCGCTCGCAAGGGGGCTGGCTGGGTGTGAACGACTAAGGTGCCAAACACCATGTCCACTTCAAAAGGGTTCTTCTGCATGGTGACCTTTGTTCTCATGGCCTCCCCAGACCCAATGTCTCCAGGCTCCCCTCTTCAAGACGGTGGCAAGCCATATAAGTATGACTCCCTTCTGCGGTGTTCCGGGTCTATTGTGCTCGGCTCATGCCCATCCATCCCGCTCCAGTATCAATGACATTTCACACCTGTGGCCATACATTCACAATGGGACTGGCTGGGTGTGAACGGCCATGCTGCCAAACACAATGTACACTTCAAAAGGGTACTTCTTCACAGTGACCATTGTTCTCTTGGTCTCCCCAGAACCAGTTTCTCCAGGCACCACTCTTCAAGACTCTGCAACAAACATGTCACACATTCACATACACACCCGCTTTTCTAATCCTTGTTAAATGTTGGGACCAGAGCAAATATATCGATGCCAAGGTTTGAGCTGTTCCCTCATTAGGGTTTCCTGGAGCAAGGTAAGGTAGCGCCTCACTCATTAACAGCTATTTACAGTATAGAAAAGAGGAAGAAGGAGAGATGTTGTTAGCTGTCTCTCTGAAGTGCATGAGGTGTTGACTGAATTATGCTCCTGCATATACAACATTTTCACAAATTGATAAGATGCATGAGGAAGATGTCAGAAGGCAGTCGAAGTACCTGACACTCAATGCTAAAAGTGGGTATCTGCTGCATGTGCCCTCTGTGACTACAAAAGCAATGGTAAAGTGCACTCACCACAGTCTCATGGCAAACCAGTTGATTCATTTAAACAGGGGATGTACAATACAAGGCAGAGGTTTGCAGGTCACTGAATAGTGAGCAAAACAGCATATGCGTGGATAGAACCAGCCATTTTGTAAAGGTCTGGGCTACTCTGTAAACTGCTAGGGTTGTGAAGAACCTGTTTCGAGGTACCTATTAATTAGAACTCTGCGTCTTCTGCGTTTGTTTTACACAAAGTGATTAATCAGGTTGCATCAACGTAGGTAACAATGGAGTCCTTGGTTCCTCAACTCCATTTGGAAAAATGTAGTCAGTTTTGGCAGTTACACTAAATTATGCTAATGTGCCCATTTCTCCAATAACAAAAGAGATTCCAGAAGCCTCTTTTTGGTTCACAAAGTGTTTTTATGTATTATTGGGTGCCCTTTAGTGATGAGACGTGTTTCGACGGATTGGCCGTCTTTTTCAAATCAGGGCTAAGTATCAAAATTCTAAATAGATTACAATTGTTTGACAAAATAAATCCATAATTTGTAAACCACAATTTTGCACAATTCAAGTGGTCATTGCCAAAAATAAAAAAGAAGAAAATCAACATTTTTTGCGTCCATATCCATTAAAAAAATAAAGAAAAAATTGAACAATTGTATATAGAAGGTAAGAAATAACAAATAATAATAAAAAATTGGCATTTTGAGGAGGCGGAATGGGTAGGAGGTTTGCAGGTATTCAAAAAGAAAATAAAAAATAACAGACAAACAGAAAATTATTTTGGTATGATATCAAGCATACTGTTGGATTAGCTTATGGTGACTTTCTCTGATTTGATTCACCATAGGTACATTGAACTCAAAACCTTACCCGGTCTTTTGTGATACACTCAAAATTCCTTAAAGCTTTTTCATCCAGTCATGGGGTAATCCCAGTTAACCCTATAAGACAATCCCACATTACATGAGCGAGCTTGTCCATGTTTCTTTTCTCAACGCTAAATGAGTTCCTGGCTGTTTCATAATTTAAGCTCTATTCTCTGGTTGTTAAGAAATAATTAAAGTAAAGCGTGTGTTTTTAGCCGTGTATTTTATGTGGTGATGTCATTTCTATCAGTTTGATTGACTCCAGGAGTAAGGTTTTCTTGTACGATCTTGTAATGCGTCTTCCGTATGTGATGTGAAAACAGTATGGTGTGCTTGCACCATGTGTTGCATTCAATGCGCGTGTTTAGAGATGAGCCCCATTTAATATTTCTTGTACGATCGCGTAATGCGTATTGTGTGCTAACACCATGTGTTGCATTCAAAAGCGTGCCTTCGTAGGTGAGCCACATTTAATATTTAGTGATCAATGTCGAGCATATGCACTTGAGGCCGCGTGCGTCTATTATAATATAAAAAATGCTCGTGAATCATATCCGTGCGGTCCGGGAGTGTCTTACCTTTAGTATCGTGAGCTCTCTGCAAAATGGTTCTCGTTCGGGTCTGTCCACTACAGAGACTCCATATTGTTGTTGGGTCGGGTTGCTAAGCAACCTAGTCCTACCGTTGTTTTAACTATGGCCACCATATTTTGGGCTGATGTTCATCTGAATATGTATAGTGTACGTATTTTAGAAAACATACAGACAACGCTCTTCATGGTGAAAAGAGTTCTTTTGAAATAAAATGCACTTTTTAGGCACATTAGCATAATTTAGTGTAACTGCCAAAACTGACTACTCTGTAAACTGGGTCTACAATTCTATAATTCTGTCTATAAGAGATCATTTAGAACACCCTTCCTGGTGTGTAGACCTATATGCACATACAAACATGCAACATACAAAATAAGCTTTAGATCCTTAAAAACTGAGCACAACAGCATTTCCATGGATAATATTAACTGTTCTGTAAGTACCTAAACTACAGTGTAAGCTGGCTTTAGGTTGATAGAATGCTGCTGTTAGAGCTGCGTATTCTACCCTGACATGTGTATAGACATACACACACACACACAGACATGCACACTCCGTGACTGTGGGGGGCGTAAATTCAGCGCCAGAATGACATGAACTGAAATGCAAAGAAAGGCCTACACTCTAAACGTGATACAGCACTAAGGCATAGCAAATGTGAAAAGTGGGCCTCACTGAACATTACCAACATGGAAAGGCACACAGGTGAGGGATATACTGCCTTAAAACATTAATACAGCTGAGTGTGCTCAATGGATTCTAAAAACAGGAGCTTCTTCAAATGCTGACTTCATGTATAAGGGGAAAAGACACATTATGATTGAGGAAAACAAACAGCAGCATTCTACATGAAACGCCCATACATGGAAATGCTGTGTATTTGGGAAATAAAAAGAAGAAAATGTGCCTTACATCTGAAAGCGAAGCCAAGCAACATATTTCATTTGAAATAAATAAAACAATTACTTTTCCAACATATAAATTGACATTATTTAAACGGAAAGGACTACTTTGTTTTAAAGTGGACACCGGCTTCACGTGTTAAACAGATATTTTGGGTGGATAATTGAAAATGAACAGTCATGTCCTTTCAACTGTCAGATTACCAAAATATACTTACACATGGACAGAAGGCCAAGAGGCAATGGGCCTCATTACGCGGTCAGCGGTAACCCGCTGGTGCCAGCAGTGTGTTGACGCCAACCCCGAAACACTGAATCCACCACCTGACTTCCCCGTGCCATGGGACATTGTAAGTCCCGGCAGAGCTGGAAGTCAGGCAGAAGATTCAGTAACTTCCCATTCCCGTGGAGTCCGATGTGGGAGTGGGGTTACGGAAGCACCAGCAAACGTTGATATCAGTGGCAGTGCTTCCGTGACGACTCTGCCTAATGGGGCCGATGCGCCCCTCAGAGTCATATCTGCCGGGCACTTCAGTCACTGCAGGCACACTCATAGTGTGGTAGTCTGTAAACAAGAGTTCTGGTACACTTACCGGCACCCCCGTTTCCGCACCGCCAAACTCGGAAAGAGACCGAATATATTGGAATAACATGCTGCACATGTAAAATACATCTTCTTGATTTAAAAAGCCATTGTTTTCAGATTGAACATGTGCCTTTCTTTAGCATCATCCCCCATTGAACTGCTGGACTGTGTAATTGGCAGCTCTGATCCCAGAGACCCTTGGTCTTTTTCAGCAAAATGCAAGGACATACAGTTTCGTGATGAAATTCATGGAGGGGTCAGATAACAAAATACAGGCCTGACGTCTCAGACTGTTTTACAGTCCCAATACACTGTGCCTTAACGTCAAACAGAGATTCTCTAATGCACTCAATTGCAGGGCTGAAACAACATTGAGCTAAGCACAGACCCATGCCATGTGACTTCCGAGAAATTAAACTTACTGTACTTGCTGGATGTGAAACCAAATATTTCCATATTAATGCATTACTATTGAGTCAGGACCCAGGCCATGTTAAAGCTCGGAACAAACCCATCAGTTCTATGAAATATATCAACTACATGGAAGGTGTGGAATTTGAGGTATAGATCTAAATTTTTTTCTGATTTTCCAAAAAATCATAGAAATCTGAAAGTTGGAGAGATGATCAAACGTGAAATTAATGGTTGGATTATAAAGTTTCATAGTCCCCACTAGGTGAGTTTTGGTACAAAGGCAAGGAAATTATAATGTGCTCCAGGAAGGTTGTGCCGGGAACAAATTAGTTTCTTTAGGCCTGCCAAAAATAGCTTCATCCGAAAATATAGATCTATTATGGTGTTTAGATGTAAGTTACACAAAATTGTCATGTGGTGACTTTTTGGAGTTGCTAAAGTGTACATTTAAAATGGTAATTTTAGACAATACTCTATATCCTCCCCTCATTATCCATAATCTCATAAACCCCTTGCCCTATCGGCTGGCAGAAGCTGGACTTCTGGAATTAGGGGAAAACAAATGTCCAATCCGAGGTGTGGGAAAATGGGTTGGCAGTGCCACATTTTTCATAATATGAATAATGTCATAAGTGCTATGTATGGCCAATCCCCTATTACACTCGGCACTGGGACACTTGATGTAGTTTGCTGAAGTATTTTTGCTGGAATTTTTCATTTGGAAGACTGGGAGTACCATCTGAGGGAGACAGCATAAAACCTGACTGGGCGCTGCTGTGAATGGCTGAGCTATCTTTGCCTGAGGTGTGAGCTCACTCCTACCTGTTCCCAAAAGAGGGTCCTAATACCTGCCTGGCTTCCTGAGCTAATAATAGAGATCTCCCATGTAAATAAACATGTCCCAATTATATTAAATGTGTGGGGAAACTACCTGCCTTAATCCATTCCCGTACCTGTGGGTGGAAGGAGGGCAAACTTGTGTCGACCCTTAGCA
Organism: Ambystoma mexicanum; assembly: GCF_040938575.1. Classification (NCBI taxonomy): domain Eukaryota; kingdom Metazoa; phylum Chordata; class Amphibia; order Caudata; family Ambystomatidae; genus Ambystoma; species Ambystoma mexicanum. Next base: position 321,040,871 of record NC_090934.1, read on the forward strand.
CATTTGATTACAAATAATTAATTAATCCCCCTATAGAAAAGATCACAGGATGAATCTTGGTAACCCTCTTTTTCTTGTAAACCCAGACTTGTTTACAGAACGGGGGTGTCCCTGATCCCAAAACCAAATCACCAAATTCCTTCATTACATTTGAATGTGCCATTCTCTCCAAATGAAAATCCCTATCCATTCCAAAATCCCCATACCTTCCCTTTTATTTGAATGTGGTGTGTCCCAAAATGAATGTTCCCATGTATTCGATTTCCCATAACCCTGCCTTTCATTTCAATGTGTCATTGTCCAAAAATGAGAATTCCTTTCCATTCCATGGACCCAAACGCTGCCTTTCAAAATAATAAGAACATTTCCAATATATTCCCGCTTCCTAAACTTTGCCTTTAAACCAAGGGGTGTCACAAATAACTGATGCCTGTGTTGGTGCTGGGAGAAAAGAGTATTTTGCCAAATAAATTAAACCAAGCATGATTCTCCAGTTAAAGGATATACACTCTCTCCTGGAGGTGATCAGGTGACACTCATAGCAGAAAGGTTTCAGACTGCGTTGGGGTAAAGAAGGAACCAGGGTGCTGCATACAGGGTGCATTCTGATTGACTCTGTGGGCCTCATTCCGAGTAGGGCGCAAAGGGATAGCGGGCACCGTTAAGGACATTGGTGCCGGAAATCCCTTTGCGCAATACTACGAGGTCCCTTAGCGGGTCCCGCTATGGGGGCCTGGTTTTACCAGGCGCCCTTAGCGGGAGCTGCAAAGGGACCAGTGAACAAATAACGGTACCGCAAATTGCGGTACAGTTATTAGCTCCCTCCCCATTCCCAATGAGCCCTATGGGGGCTCAAATGGGAATGGGGATTGCCTTTTTCAATGGGAACTTACTGGTCCCGCAACGGTCGGACTACACCAGTGAGTCCCCATTGAGCCAATTCGGAGTCGGCACCAGTATTGGAGGCAGCCATGGTGCTAATAGCAACATGGCTACCTCCAATCTCGGAATGAGGCCCTGTGTTTTGAAAATTGCCCATGTGTTAATGAGCAGAGAAACGCCATGTGTAAAGCCCTGTGTGATTTGGTTTAAATGCAAACCTGTGTGATTTGGTTTAAATGCAAACCTGTGCTTATGCAATTGAAGTGTTATAAATACCTGCTAGTTCATTATCACAAGAAAGTTTTCTGTGTGCTAAAGCTATTGTGTTGTGACACAGGGTTGGTGGCTTGTGTTATTTTCAGTGTCATGTTTATTAATCTCACAATTTAAATAAATCTATATACATTCTTCTATACAGCCGCCTGGTTGTTGGCTCATTTGTATTTGTATTTGTATTTTATTTGTATTTATTTATATTGCGCACCTAACCCCAAAGGGGTAGCAAGGCGCAGAGGCAACAAGAGGATTGCAAAGCTTGGTTACATACAGGGCAAAGAAGTCCAGCCGTTGTTACAATGCTGGACACGCCAAAAAGAAACAACGCGCGCCGAAGAGGCATGTTCATTGGTGGTACAGGGGAGGGAGCTGGGTGGCATTATGCAGGTTTATGTCTCTGTGCTGTATGCTTAGAAACAAATGTATTTTAAACATAATTGAGCTTTTCTGGATGTTTCTTTTTCTACCTTCAAATACAATTGAAAAGGTTTTACAAATGATTTGCTTGTTTGTATACTTGTATCCACAAGTACGAGATGTCAAAGCCAATCGGTCTGGATACACATATACGGATTTTCATCTCTCTATGTGTTTGCTGAAAAGTGTGAAAGCCAATAGGCATTATTGCGGAAAGGTTCCAGGTGTATGTAGCTTGCATTGTATTGTAAACTGGTCAATTCACACGTATATTTAATCAAAATGAAACACTTGAGCTCCACATAAAATGCATTTTACTTTTGGTAAAACAGTGTGAACCTTTCATTTATTCAAAGTAATGATGTGCTACATTATATTCTGTCACAGCCCACATATATTCCATAGACTAGGTGAAAGAAGGATCCTTGAGAGGGAGACCAAACCTGCATAGATTATCAAAGGTACAACTCTGGCACTGAAATATGTGACCAGAGAGACTCCTTCGAACATAGATTGCAGCAAAGCGTAATAAAAACAATGGGGTTGGAACCTAAGGCAGTCATTTCCAAACCAATGGTTATACAGAGTACATAACTGATATGCTAGCCTGGGCTGAAGCTGCAGTGGTTTACAAGGGAAGTAGGTATCTGGAAGGATTCATGTGGCTAGATGCCCACTCACATTATGGCTTGATCATTTGAAATTCTAGAAAGAAAGTGAAGGTGGATTCCGCAGATAAGTGTGCTTTGTCAAAATGATTATGCGCAGACTATTTCACATACAAAGTTATCACCTAGCCAGATATTGACCCCATACTCAGAGTCTATGGGCTCATTCACAAATTATGTGAAGCCAAAGTCCTTGGTACCTTGAACTTATTACAGATTACTGGCAAGAGGACCTGATGAATGGTGCCAAGGAGAGGTCAGCATTTTTCCACACAAAAAGCACACTTCTGGGCCACTGCAATGCCATTTGGGTTCAACCAATAAATCTTGCACATTCCAAAGGATAAGAAATGTGGTTGTAATGGGTCTGGAAGACTTGAGCATCACGCAGCTAGATAACATTGTGCAATTTTCAATCACACTTGGGAAGACCACCTATTTCACCTAAAAGTAGTGCTGTCGGCCATGCAGGAAACTAGCTCAACTGTTAAGACAATCAAGTGCCAGATAGTGCAGTGAACTTCTCAAGTGCAGGCTATTCATAAATGCGGTATTCCAATGACCCAGACTCAGAGGAAACCTTCTTTGGTCTTGCTGAGAATTGTTAGTACGTTATCAAGGGAGAAGCCCCAATGTATCTACCGTCCATTGAAAAAGAAAAACTAACCTCAAACGTTTTTCTGAAAGTGAGACAATATAACACCACTTTTCAAAAAGCTGTTAAAATCTTGAAAGATGGCTTGGCATTCCTACAGTTCTGAAAACCTCTATGAGAGGGCAGGAATTAATTATCATAATGAACACTAGTGATTATTTTTATTGGCGCTGTTTAGCGCAACTAAACTCAAGAAGAGAACAAGAATCAAAAGCCTTCATTATTACCAGGATGACCAAGAGAGGGAAACTAGAACACTATTGACGAAGAGGTCGTTTGATGTTGTGAGGCTGTCTCCAAGTTAGATACTACGCTTTCAGGGCCATTTTACAGTTTAGACCAAGATCAGATCTTTCAAGTGGTTAATGGCTATGCAAGTGGAACATCGTAAACTTCCATGTTTGGCCATTTCACTAAAGGAATTAGATATGAACAACTCACTCAAGCCTGGATCAGAACACTCCAACAGTAATGGCCTCAGTAGACACATTAACTTAGAAGATGAGTTTGACTCTAGAGGGATTTTCTGCCATTTTATATCTCTGGGCATGCAAAAGAATTCTAACTGTGAGTTGTTAACTGCTGAGTGATATTTTAATTATAGGAATAAACTGAAGCAGGGTTATGCCCTGAAATGGTGCTTTGCCAAACAAGCCTACTTTCCAGGTGTGCTCTAGTGACAGTGGTTAAACCCATGCTGGGCTCTGTATATAAATCACTGACATCTGCATATTGTATCCTTGTAATCCTTCTTCTGTTCAAAGTCCTATGACATACGAGGAGCTTTGGCTAAAATGGCAGCTTTCCAGAAAAAAAGTTGTGTGCACCCTAAATGTGTTCCTAAGAAACTGAAACTGTGTAGCAACTTCTATTGATACCTTCCTTTAAATTCCCATTTGTATTAGTGGGAGGGTTTGATTTTAAACAACAGTCTGTTGGCCGCACTGATCTATCAGTACCAAAAGATCAAAAGATAGTGGGCAAAGATAATATTGTATACATTGGAAGGAATGGGAGACACAAACATGTTCGTGGCAGCAATACGGTTATATTGTAAATATTAAAAACCGTATGTAAAAACACATTTCCAATGTTCTGTCATACATGGTAGCAATACACACCAATGCATCCAATGGACAGAAGGTATTCATAAATGTAAGGCAACATATTGCCAAATGAGAATGCTGTGCTATGAATATAACATTTTATGGCCACATTAGCTTTAACATACATTGTCATTCACTGACTGGTCACATGAAAGCAGCTGGCTTGGGCCCAACCTAGTAATCCACTTAGTCCAAGCAAAAGACATATCCACAATTTATCTAGATGTGAAGGGGTGACTTTCAAAGGTTTAGCTTAACCCATGTTAGATTTATGGAGACTTTACAGTAGCGTTGATTAAGATAGGAGATTAGCAAATGCATCCAGGGTGCTTTGTAATTAAGGAGGCAGGAGAGGGGTGGAGCAACGGTAGACTGGGAGCTCTGAGGCCTTGAGTATCATTTCCATTTTGAATCTCCCATCATGCTCAGTAGATGGCACCAGACATCTCTACCAGATGAAATGCACTCTGGGAATCACTACAAAAGAAGGAGCACACTTCCAATGGAGATTTCCCCAATGGACCCAATAGCGGGCTTGGAAACCATCATTCCCCTACAAGGGCTTGAAAGAAAGATATTGGGAAGGAACTACTCAGTTAATTTCTTGTTAGAGGTTTAAGTAATCAAAACCGCCTTCCATATTAATATGTAAGAAGAATCAAGGTGAGAGAAATAGCCATTGGTTAACATCCTGTGAAATAGAAGATAGTGTTTCTGGGTGAACGAACGGCTTTGATTGTAGCCATGGACTAGAGACCAAGGGCACCCAGACAACTACAAGGAAGCAATCATACAGGCTAAAAAAGAGACTTATAACCTGCGCATCTCGCAAGCTGAATCCAACACGGAGTTATTCAAAATTCTCAAAGAATAAGAATCCCCTGCGCCCATACTAGATACGTGCATCAAAGATAGCTCTTGGTGTAATAACATCCAAAAGGCTCTCCTCGCCAAAATAACAACCCTTCAAGCGAAAATTAATGCCAAACAAATCTCTCTCCTCACAAAACTCCCTGCACCTAAAATAGCCACCACCTTCACCCAGCCTCCTTTCAACATTTCACCTCTCACCATCACAGAGGTTGAAAAAATCATCAGTAACCTTAAACCTTCCAACTGCCAAGGTGACTTTTGCCCTACACCTATCATTAAGGAATCTGCTCATGACTTTGCTCCTTTCATTACCACATTCATCAACTCGTCATTTCACTCTGGAATTGTCCCTAACAATCTGAAGGAGGCCTGGGTCATCCCACTGCTGAAAAAAACTACACTGGATCCATCCTAACCTACCAATTTCAGACCTATTACTACAGTCCCATTCCTTCTAAAAATCCTAGATAGACCTGCCTACCTTCAGATACAGAAGTATCTGGAGACCAACATCCTACTCAGCACAAGACAATCTGGCTTCAGACCCAGGCATGGGACAGAAACGACCCTATTAGATCTTAAAACGCAAATAGAGGACTTAAAAGATAAAGGCAAACTAGCCCTCCTACTACTGCTGGACCTCTCTGCAGCCTTCGATTTGGTCAATCACCAAATCCTATGCCAACATTTGAAATCAGCTGCCCACTTTTCGGAAAATGCCACTATCTGGATTAGCTCCTTCCTGGACAACAGACACATGAGAGTATTCACACCCACCGGGATCCATCCCCGGTCCCCTGCAGAGTTCCTCAATGGTCATGTGTATCCCCCACAGTCTACAATGTATTTACCAAACCCCTGTTTGATGTGCTTGACTATCTGGGTGTCACCTACACCAACTACGCTGATGACACCCAGATACTCATCCCCATCACTGGTGACTACAATGTTGATTCCAAAGCTCTGAACGACATCTACCAAGTCGTCCAAGACTGGATGGCGCAACACGAGCTCTGTCTTAATGACGACAAGACACAGCTCCTCATCCTTGGCACCCAACAAAGACTTAACAAGCTTGACACGTCGTTCAGTGCCTTCAATATCGATGTTAACGTCATCAAAGTTGCCAAAGAGACTTAAACCTTAGGAATTTATCTCGATTCTACACTCTCCCTCAATCGACAAACGAATGCAGTTGCAGCTGCCTCGGCTTACACGTGTAAGTTGATCACAGCTTGCCACCTTTTCCTCTCTACTCAGAACTGCATCATTCTTGCTAGGACATTGGTTATGTCTACACTTGATTACTGCAACACACTCTATCAAGGGACCAACCAACGTAACCTCTACAAACTACAGATCACCCAAAACAATGCTATTAGAGATGCCCTTAACATTCCCAGATCGGCACACCTCACCAACACTAGGAAGAGCCTACACTGGCTTTCTGTTGCTCAGAGGATATCACTCAAATCAAGGACCCTTACACACAAATGTGTAAATAACCAGGCCCCCAACTACCTAGCCGCCGCTTCTCTCAGTACACCCCTTTAGGGACACTCAGATCAGCCCAAGCACACTGCCTTACGATACCCAGATACAACCTACAGACAGCCGGCGGTGTCAGCTTCCCAGTCCTGGCGGCCAAATTATGGAACTCTCTGCCTCTCTCTATCAGAACCTTGCCCTCCCCTACCCTGTTCAAACATAAAGCCAAGCTCTGGATACACTCTACATCTTACCCATCGTCACCTTAAGCCACCGACTGGCTTCCACCTTGCCCGACAACTTGTTCTGCCAGCACTTGTTTGCCTGTGATTTTATTATGTTTTGGCTGTAACTGCATTCATGCCAATTCATGTACCTATGTGTCTTAAGATATGCGCCTGGTTGCCATTGGGCCTTGTGCGCTATACAAATAAATAAAATACAAATACCAATACAAATACAAATACACCCACATGAAGAAAGTGCTCATACATGTAAATTTGAAGAATTCAGCCAGAAGATGAAGAGCAGAAGAAAACTACATTTCTAAAGGTTGCTTGGAAGAATATCCCAAACACCTAAATTCCAAGAAATGATACTTATAGCTGTTGCTGAAAAGGACCAGGAGAGGGGTTTGACATTGCGGGGGCCACCCTATTGGCCTAGATTATGCAACGTCAGTCTTTTGCTCCTAGCATTTCGACAAGGATGCCAAAAAGGTAGACTATGTACATTTGTTCCATGTAACCTTTATAATTCATTTAAAAACTTTGGGGCCAACTTGAGGTACAAGTTGGGGCACAGTACACAGAAGCTTTTGTTCCCACTTATAATTCTTCAGGCCAGAGCATATTTTCATCAAAAATACTGAGTTCTATATATCTAGCATGCATGGTTTGGCATTTCTCTGAAGTCTGGTGCCAAAGAGCAAGTTATGTTGCTGGTTTACAATGATCCCGGAAATGAAGTGGTTGAGAGGAGTATTTAAGAACAAGGTAGGCAACCAAGAGATATTCTACTCATGTCAAATTAAAATAAGGGAACTGTTTCTTTTAGGAATGGTATAAGGAAGGTTTCCAGAAGACAAGCCAATAGGTTGGAACAAGTTATAAATGACATTTGTCTTTACAAGTTTGCAACAACACCCAAATGTCAAACACCTTTATTGTATTAACTGAGAATATTATTTCGAGATGGTGCAATGCATTAGCTTTCAAAGTTCCATACACTTCTTCATTGAATGGAATTGAGTAAATTAAATAAATAAGGAAACCCTGTGCCAGACATTTCTTTCACATAGAAACAAGAGATGTTCTAGGAGAGATACCTTAGTGGTCATGCTGATTATGAAGTAATGTGAAATGTATATGCATAGAATGCTTGTGTAAACATTTTACATGTGAATTTCACATTTTAATTTATGTGTATATCATAGAGGGGGCACAGTAACAAATATCGATTAGCACCTCCCCATTCGCTCCACTATACAAATGTGACAGCTTTTACACCAGCATAAAATGTTTATGCTGACGTACATCCTCTAGATGCTTATGGAAACTGCCTGCCTTTTGCATCCTCAAAAAGCAGACAGAGTCCAAATGCTGCCTACAATACATAAATGGCAGGCGGTGTGCACTCAATTTGCACTGCCGAGTACAAAAGTGAGGCGTAAAGGCAATTTCATCAGCATTTTACATATCCCTTTTGCACTTTTCGGTGCAAATGACAAAAAGTCCATGGTGGAGACTTGTTTGCACACAAGTGCAAATTTAGGTGGGCCCCTTTGTTCAATTTACGGGGACTTAGAAAATGAACCCCTTTGTTCAGACCAATAAATCAGAGACCATGAAAGACACAGAACAGCCGCCCTTGTGAGATAAAAAAAACACATAATTTGATCATGAAGATCAAGAGATCTGCTATGACACACATAGAGTAAAACTACAGAACAAATGCACTTGGTGGGCACTTATTACCTAATATTAACACAAATTAACAGAATTGTTAAGGACCTCCCATCAATAGTCAGTAGGACTCATGAGTTTAGATACACTTTCAAGGAATCACCCTTAATTTTATACAAACTGAAACCTATTGCAGTCCCTGGTCGTAAGGGCATTCTGCCAGATAAACAGTAACATTGAATGGAGTTGGTCCCCAGACGCTCTGGCGGATCTGTAAATGAGAAAGCGGGATCAGTTAGTAAGTTGAAGAGGGAGTAGGATAGTGAGAGGAGTGGTGTTCTGTTGGCAGCTTCATCTCGGTATACACCGTCCGCAGAGCTTTTATGGTATGTCAGTCCGCGTGTGCTGTTGGTGCGGCTTATGTGGTGTTGTGGTGTGCTGAAGTGCATGCGGCTTGTGGTGTGAGAGATGGTTGTGCGAGTTTTTTAGTGGGTTAAGATTGCAGAAAGTTTGAGCTTTTTTTGGTTAGTGGGTTATATGACATTTAACATGCTATAATTCACAATTCTGTCTAAGTGTGGCGCATGCTAACATGCACAATTCCATCCAAGTGTGGCACTTGCTAACTTTCACAAGCCTATCTGGATGCAATGCAGGCTAATTTTCCCAATTCTATCTAAGTGTGGCACATGCTAACATTCACAATTACATCTAAGTGTGGCACTTACTAACCTTCATAATTCCATCTAAGTGTGGCATTTGCTAACCTTCACAATCATATCTAGATGTGATGCAGGCTAATGTTCACAATTCTAAGTGTGGCACATGCTAACATTCACAATTCCATTTAAGTGTGGCATTTGCTAACCTTCATAATTACATCTAAATGTGGCACATGCTAACCTTCATGATGTTATCTAGATGCGACACAGGCTAAAGTTCACAATTCCATCTAAGTGTGGGACATGCTAATGTTCATAATTCCATATTAGTGTGACACTTGCTAACCTTCACAATGCTATCTAAGTGTGGGACATGCTAACACTCACAGTTCCATGTAGGTGTGGCACCTGCTAACATTCACAATTCTATCCAGATGTGACACGGCCTAATGTTCAAAATTCAGTCTAAGTGTGGCATATGATCACATCCACAATTCCATCTAAGTGTGGCACTTGCTAACCTTCATGATTCCATCTAAATGTGGCACATGCTAACATTCACAGTTCCATCTACGTGTGGCACCTGCTAACATCCACAATTCTATCTATGTGTGGCTCTTGCTAACATTTGCAATCCTTTCTAGATGTGACGCAGGCTAATGTTCACAATTCTATCCAAGTGTGGCACATGCTAACATTCATAGTTCCATCTAAGTGTGGCACATGCTAACATCCACAATAACTTGTAAAGGATTTGTGTGTCGTCTGGGTACTTGCAGCATGCAAGTTGTGGCCTCATATTGTTTTTTCGAAGATTAGTGGTGAGAGACAAATACCTCTTGTTTTGTCTGCTCCAGGGGAGCCTTTCAATGAAAGGATGATAAATAGGTTCCACAGAGAGACATTTCTTCTCCATGCCACTTCCAACCTGCTGCTTGGATGATGGGAGATGCTGCACAGTGCAAGGGACTCTTGCAATTGAAAGCACCTTCTAGGTCCATACCTAGCAAATGTGCAGCAAAATCAACTATATTGAAAAATACAAATACTGAACAATTATATGTTTCACCACAGCCTGCATTGACTTCTAAGAAGGAAGATGCTTGAGATCAGTTATTCAGAAGAGCAAAACTATATACAGTTTTCAACCGTTTAATGTGTTTGTTCATTCCTTTGTTCATCCATCTACTGACTGTAAGTGATTTCAATCCGGCACACACCCAAGTTAAAGCCCAGCATGTAGTGTACAACTGAAATCCTTATTTATTTTTGTCTATAAGTTCAATATTCTGAACGATATCCCACTCATATCACACCCTTCTCCTGGAAACCCCCCCCCCCCCCCGGTCACACTGAACCAGGAATCAGGCTGGTTTACAAAGGGAAATATTTATTTATGTATTGAAAATGTGATCACAATATATTTTAATAGGTAAACAACAATCACCAATTGGGTGACAGAACACTGGATACTATCTTTAATACACTAGGAATAAGTAATGAGCAAAATAGACGCAGCACACAAAATAATAATTTTGTGTTGGTTCGGACAGATGGCACCTTGGTTAGAGGTTCCCACTGCAACACCCCTCGACCCCCAATTGGCAATGGAAAGAGATGGGAGGAGAGAGCAGGTATTCAGGGATAGCACATATCAAACAGAACATCAGTCCCACTTCCCCCTTCAAACACAAGAGAAAAACAGAATTGAATTTTCAGCTGTCAGGATGGCTTTAAAATTGTCTTTTAGAATTGACTGGGCAAAAACCCAAATGTGGTCAAAAATGCTTAAATTGTTCTAAATTCTTATGGGAGCCGCTTTGAACAGTTGCACACAATCACAAGCAATGATTTGGTCCAAAGAAAACATTTGAACTGTTAAAGTCCAGGTTGGAAGCAGTTTAGGGCTATTTCACACGTGTAAACCTTTCAGATTTTTAAAATCACTGCAAACTTTTCATTGCGCGATATTCGCGATAACGGGAGAATCACACTGATTTGCAGTGCGGTTTTGGATTCTATGGATAGCTACAGATGTTAGGTACAAGTAGGAGTTTCTATCACAAAAACTGAGGGAGTTATCGAGGTTTTAGTAAAGGCCGTTTTTGCGAGATAGGCGCGAGAATGGAAAACAGAAATGCACTTTTGAAAACGACAAATGGGTTTGCTTACACTAGACGATGACTATGAAAAAGCAAATACCACACAGTAATCTTACAGTCACTTCATCAGGGTGACCTGCCTGCTAAGGAAACTCGACTTCTTCAGATGAGAAAAAGGTCAGCGCAAAGATGGTTCTAACAATACTGGTTCTGAAGGAAAGATAGGATGGGTTTGAGATAGGGATAAGACAATGCAAAGATTCTCCTAACAATACTGGTTCTAGCAACTGCTCTGAAGGTCAGCTAGGTCTGAAGGTCAGCTAGGGCAGCACAGCTCTGGGTAGTGCAAGCAGAACAAGGGACTGTAGGGTTACAGTTACAGCCCCTAAGTGGTGGTAGACCCAGAGGCAGTGCAGGGGTGACTTATCAAGAAAGAGTCTGGACTCAGTGAGACACTGAGGGTAGCCAAGCAACCAGTCGGTACAGCAGACACGTAGGTTGAGTAAGCCAGCACGGAAGGGAGAGAGAGAAAACAGAGGAGAAGAGGAAAGTTTTGAGCTGCTTCCGGATCTTCAGGATGTCCAGCTCAAGTTTGAGAGGGGCAGGGAGGCCGTTCCAGAGGGAGACACCTGCAGAGGAGAGCGATCTACCCCCCCGACTCTCTGCCGGAGAAGCGTCTAACCCTTAGAGAGTTGGAGGTAGCTGAGCGAAGGGCTTGAGAAGGAAGGTATTTTGCAAGAGAGTGTTGGATGTAGTGTGGGCCCATGCCCAGAAAGCATTGCGGACAAAGCAAAGGGTCTTGAACTTGATCCTTGCTGCAACCGGGAGCCAGTGGAGGGATTTCCGGGCTGGATAGATACAATCCCTGGGCTTGAGGCCAAAGATAAGTCTCGCAGTCCTGGTCTGTATTAGTTGCAGAGGGCGGAGAGTAGAGGAAGGCAGGTTGAGAAAGAGGCTGTTGCAGTAGTCCAGCCTAGAAATAACCAAGGATCTGGAGACAGTGAGCTTCTGGGGGAAAGTGAGAAATGGAAGAGTCCCTTTGAGGAGGAGCAGCTGGTAGGACTTCTTGGCGACATCTGAGATGTGAGGAGAGAAAGAGAGAGTGGAGTCAAAGATGACAAAATTGTTTTTTGCCTCGCAGGAAGGTGAAGGAAGAGGGCCCAAGGCTGGCAGCCAGAGTGCGAGAGGGAAAGCAGGGGCAGGGTCCCAATGAGAAGGATTTCCATCTTACTGGCATTAAGGGAGAAAGATCGTTGGAGGTTCACCAATCCTGAATCGCGGATAGACAGTCAGGAATAAGAGAGCGAGGAGAGGAATCGGAGGGGAGCCTGAAAGAGTGTCATTTGTATAAGAGGAAAAGGGAGAGATCAGGTAGGCCAAAGGGGCCAAGGAGAGGTTGAAAAACCAGGGCGAGAGGATGGAACCCTGAGGAACACCACATGTATAGAGAAGGGTGGCAGAGAGAAAGGGACCAAGTTGCACCTGGTTGGGGCGGTCCAAGAGGAAGGACGTTAGCCACTCAAGGGCCTGATCCGTGACGCCCAGGTTCTCATTGAGTCGAATGTTCCAGTTGTGAAAGAGTGATTACAGAAATCAGCCAAGGCTGGAGAGAGGGTGTCAATATGGTCCTTGATGGTTCTAGAGGAACAGGGGAGCACCTGTTTGGACAACAATTTCATAGATCGGACTTGTCTAGAAACCTCATCAGGTATTGTCAGAGAGAAAGAGGAGAAAGGAGGAAGAGAAGTAGAGATGACCAAAGCGGGGCCAAGAGAGGAAGAAGGAGAGGAAGAGGAGATGGAGGACAGGATGTCCTGAGTTTTAGCAGAGAAGTGAGAGAACAGAGCCATACAGAGGACCTGGGAGGGAACAGTAGAGGTAAAGACTGCAACAGGATTGACCAGTTACTTGCAGATTTTAAATAGTTTGGCCATGTTGTTAGAGGCCACAGAGACGCAGGCTTGAGTTGAATGTGTGTTCTCTTCTTGATGAGTGTTATTGCTTCGACTGGCATTTTGGTGCAACCAGACTAGGTATGTCTAAATTTGGCCTGGCATGATTTACTATAATGTACTTATGTGTCTACACTGGTCTACATTGTGCAGCCAGTTGTACATGCTTTCATTGTGGCATGGCATTTTGAGTAGCAAAGCATTAATGTTCCTGTGCACTGTTGGTGACTTGCATGTATTGGATTGTTATTACCCTACAAAATCATTGAAAACACTATGGGCCTCATTATGAGTTTGGTGGCAGCCATGGGGCATTAGCTCCATGGCTGCCGCCAAACCGGGCTCCTTTACCAGGTTCCTGCAATGAGGAATAACCGGGTTATTCCAACATTGGAGGACCCGGTCATTCCTCCTTGCAGGAACCATTCCCCATTCCCATTTGAGCCCCCATAGGGCTCAATGGGAATGGTGAAGGTGGTAACAACGGGCACATTATGAGTGCCCCGTTGTTACCTCCTACTTCCCCTAGCGGGACCCGGAAAGCACGCCTAGTTTTAGCAGGCGTGTGATCCGGGTCCCACGATGGGAACCTTGAAATCAGCCCTGTCGGAATAAAGGGGGCCCCCTTCATTCCGACACCACACAGGTCGTAATGAGGCCCTATGGCTTTTAAGCCAATTTTTCTCAAAGTGTGCTGTATATTGCATTAAAACATATACTTATATCTTTCATCTTTCTCCTTATGCGGTGTGCGGCATACACCTTCAACAGCACATGTGTGCATATTGTGCAAGCGTGATAATCTAGGCCGGCCCAGAGTGTGGTGCGACCCGTGATTTGTTGCTGAGTTGGGGGGGGCCTCAGCATGGCTGGCGGGGGACCCCCACATTTTGTGTTACGCCACTGCATCCATCTGTTCATTCATTCACTCCACCATGCAGCCATTCAATTAAGCCCTAGGTCTGATGAACTTTGTGTTGAAGTTCACTATGGCCACCAGCTAAAAGCAAATCTGCATATCTGCTTGTGTGATTCAGGTGATAACTACGCACTATGCAGGGTATCACTGATGAAACGTGGGGCGGCGCACAGATGAGTATTTTATCACACCGGTAAATATAACCATTATTTACGACTGACTTGCTGAGAATCATGTGATAAAGAAGACATTTCCGATCTGAGGAATGCAATTATGGCCATAAAAGGTACATCCTGTACTCAGGCAGCACATGTGAGAATTGCCCTGCGTGGCAGCAGCCAGTGTTTTGAGTATTGTTAATCTGGTAAGGACGGACCCATGCGGGCTTGAAATGCATTTCAGTCTTAGCACTGGGGCACACTATTATCACAGCTGTTTTCAGGACCAAGCAGAAACAGCGGCCTCTTTCGTGGGCGTGCTTTTCTGCCTGTGCCAAATACTTGGCTGCATAAGTCGTTCTGTGCTTTTTGCACCCGGGAGGGCTTGTAGTCTACCTTCTCTTTCAATGCCTTTTGGCCAGTGGAGTGTTACTCATGCCCTCACTCCATTGTGACAGGAGGACCCTCATAGATTCAAACAGCAAGGGTGCAGTGGACCCTCGGGGAACATGAAGTAACAGAAAGCATCCTACTCTCTTGAGCCTTTGTCTCACCCTGTCTCTGCCCGCTTACTCCCAAGCAACAGTCTCCTCCTCGACTTTCCCTCAGCCAGCAAACCCGAGTCCCCGCTGCTGCCCCACCTATATTCGCAAGGAAGTGTTGTGGTTGGTGGAAGATATCCACCTCTGCCTGCCCTTGCAGAGAAAGTTAGAGAGAGTGTGTGCATGCTTGTGTTTCCTTATGCAATGATCTGTGCAGGGATGGCTGCATGTTTGCTGTCTGCTTAAGACTGGATGTCTATCTGTGTGTGCGCGGTTGTCTTTCTGTGAATTTCCTATGGGTGTGCATAGGTTCCTCTTTGCGTTTTTAATTGCGTGAGTATATGAGTGTACACTGGTAGCTGTGTGTGAATGTGCATGGGCAAGAGACTGAAAAAAGGTATGTGGGTGTTGTCCATGCATGCGTGCCTGTGTTCTATATGTGTGTAGAAGGACATCTCTAGGAGAGTTAGTGTACATGGATTGGGTGGGTATGTTGTTCATAGGGCTGTACGAGTGCACATGGCTATGTGAGTGAATGTGAGGAGAGCCTAGTGATGCAATCTGTTAGAACATGGGGTAATACGTGTCATAAAATGGGAAGAACTGGGGCGTATTAAGACATAATTCGACCAATAATTACACAACCTAGGCTTGTGCAGACAATACCTGGCCTATTGGGTGAATAACTAGGCATATGATGGCAAAAAATGGCCTGCTTTTAAAGTACACGGGCAGTGGATTACAGTTACCAGAGGTTAGATGGCAATTCCTGACCTTATGTCAAGGCATAAGGGTATCAGGTAGTATTATCCCCACCAATAATATTGCCATGTATATGGTCGTGGGGTAAGGCCATAGGCGATATTATTAGTGGGGATAATTTATCGGGTTAATGAGACTGGGTGTTGCGGGGGTGTTCCCTGTTCCATTAAAAAAATTATAGGGGTTGCAGGGGTGTCCCCCGCAGGTTCCATGGCTGAATATCGCCGTAAAAATATGGTGATATTCTTGAATGGCGATATTTTTGTGGGAATATTAACACATGGAACTGACATAAGAGGAAGCTCAGGACTGGGGAAAAGTATTATAGGGAAGGACGGAGGGCTGCAGTGCAAGGCATTATTTCCGCAGCAGCATAATTCACTCTCCCATTTGGTGACAGCACAGCTCAGGAGTAAGGGAAGCAAATGGCCAGGCAAAGAGAATTGCCTGGGGGAACTTAGGTTCTGCAAGAGCAGCACTGTGACGATGAGTGCCTAAGATATAGGTGCATGCCTCCTAACTCACACGCTTTTGTCAGGTGTCACCCATATTTTGTTTATCATCTGTTTTCGCCCACCCTGGGGACACACAAGGTTGGAAGGTATGTAGCTACAGCAGAGCTAGGGCTTGGCACCTGGCAGTGTCGTGTATGAGCTCTGGACCTTTGCTGTATTTCCTATTGCATACTTGAGGATGCCTCTCCCTGCCAGGGGAAGAGGCCATTCCTACCTGCCCTCATGAGTCCATAATAGTCTGCCCATGGCGATGTGTACCGTTAATGGAGGAGAGGGCACACTAGTGCTCTCTTCAAACTCTGGAGCAAAGCAACTGGGAGCACCACTTCCCGGCATCTTAAATGAGAATTATAACATGTGACGCACCATGCTCCCTCAAGCCAACCATCTTCCCCTGCATGTATCCAGCCATAGTAACGTGGGCATTCGTGATTGTGAACTGTTTTACTTTGCAGGAGGGGAATCAAAGGATAGGATCACTGATCATGCAAAATGTTTGCCACTCAGTTTTGTGTCTTACTCCTAAATCTTTCCCGATTCCCCATGCCATGCCAACGTGATCTGGAGAGAAACTCCAGGGCAATATGCCATTGTTTCCCATTATCTTCCTAACCCTGCCCCCTCTTCATTTATACTCAGATGCTGACCCGGGGCAAAGAGGCACAATACGGTGATTTAGATGTTTATTCATGAAATGAGACAAATCAATGGGCCACTGGGCCCTTCATAAGGGAGGACACTGTTAAAAGCCACATCACAGAGGTGTGTGCCGCTGGGGCAATGCCCCATCTAGGACACTGACAGTGTCCTAGATGGCAGCTGTAATGGCTTATTTATTGACTGCCACACTGGGTAATGGATGGTGCCACTCCAGATAGGAATAATGCTGGCAGAATTATGTGTGAACCACAACATTATGTGAACCAGGTACACTCGTTGCAGTTGCCATGGGGCACCAGGTTTTGTTAGGTATGATGAGGTTGTAATGCGGCCATTGTTATGGCTATTGTGGCTCAACGTATCAGCATGTGTTGGGAGGAAGGAATTGGGTTGTATAGATAATCTAGATTTGGAAATGGTTGGTGCTGGTTTGGTCTCCAAAGGTGTCATATCTAGGAGTTTCAGGCGATTGTCTTGTTGGTTGGTTGATGTGTTCATGTTCATGGTGTGGCTTTGCTTAAGTGTGTGGGCATATTAACAATGTTATTTCTGTAGTGCTAGGATTCTTAAGTTACCCGGGTACAGGCATAAGTATGGGCATAGATATATGAGGAGGTGTAGCGTAGTTGTTTGGCTATCCAACACTAATGAAAGCTAGTAGAATGATGTTGTGTGTTGAATAAATGATTGCTAAGGAGAATGCTGGAAGCATGGTTTGCGTGAGTATTCTGAGATTGTCAGTTAAGCCTGAGCTGGAGTAGATGAGTATGGCCACTCTGTGGTCTTATTGTAATACTGACTAAGAATAACTGGAACCTGTAGAACACATGCAATAACGTACCAGGCCATTTCTACAAGGGGGTTAGGGCTAGTATGTTCCTAGGAAACTTCCATGCGTCTTTGTAGCAACCACAGATACAAGGTTTTCAGTCCACAAATGTGGGTAGTTTTGAGATTGCATATAGGCAGGAGACCTCATGGTTAGAGACATTCATGGCACTCAGCAGTCATGAGTATTGGCGATTGGCCCACTGCAAGAGCTTGATAAGGACATGTCTTCAGGTGACCAGTGGAACTTTAGCACCACCAATCACTTGAAGGTCTGGTAAGAACGTTACATGTTCAATACCTAGCCTCCCAGAAGTTTTCCCAGCAAGAAGCCCTTTTCCTCACCACTCCTAGGCCCAAGGTCGCCCTTTAAATAGAATAGCTGGGCAACATGCCTAGAAGACCATGACACTTTCTTTGAAGGACTTTGACTTATTCGATTCCCCCTGACAAGTCTCGAGCACAAGTGAAGGATAGACATTAGAACGTCTCCCGCCCCATGGGGCCTATGATACCTCTAGGAATAAAGAAAACAGACACAGATTGAAATAAAGGAGAATAAGTAACCCCATAACTATCCTGATGTGGAGGACACCGATCTGTGCTTGTACAAGGCCATTTCTGATACCGGAGAGAAATACCACCTACCATTTAACCTAGACTCAGCTCATGTCAAGGCAGAGTTAAACAACGACAGTGTAACAATTGCCGTTTGGCTAGATTTGGTCCCACTGACCATTTATTCAGGGCCGGTACTTAACCTTCCTCAGGTGTAACCCTTGGCCTAGGGAACAGTATGACTGCAAACTGGTTTGGATCTACTAGAAACAGGATCCTATTCAGTAGATGTGGCTATCATCCCAAAGCTCCCCAAAGACCTTGTGGTGGGGACCAATTTTATAAGGTTTGAATCCTGGTTTGACAAAGCACAAAGGTTCTTTCATCAAGCGCAAAGATTAGAAACCCACCTAAACCAACAAACAAGATGGTATCTTTGTCATGGGTTACATCATGGTAGTGGTGGCAAAGTGTATTTGTTTAGGCACACACTTCTCATGGGAAAACAATTTCTAGGTGCTAGGCAAACATTGAACATAAAACAAAACAATTGATGAAAAGACAACAGAGTATAAATATATACAATCAAACAAATCACTAAATTACAAAGCAGTGTTTACTCAATTAAAACTTCCATCAGTGTTTAAGGTACATCAAAAGACAATTAATAATGCTTTAATCTAATATTAAATATTAGCAGCTCTAATGCCTATTAGCAGTTTATTTCACAAACCACACCCAAAGGGGTCCAACAACCTTCCTCCATTACCTGCTGTGCTGTATTTGCCTACTAACAGTAAATCCTTAGTGCTGGACCCGAGAGAGCGAGCTGTTACAATTTTCCAGATCAGGGTCAAAAGCCGCATTTTAATTGGACACTCGATTGGTCGCCAATGCAAAGATCTTCCTGCCTCTGAGCTATGGTCACATTATCTTAGACCGCATATCGCCCACACTGCACGTAAGAAGCAGCTTATTTGATATACCCAGGTACATGGATAAACAATATTGTACATGGGATAGCAGCCCTGCTTGAACAGAAGATTGTAAGTTGTTTTGACCGACCAAAAAAGAATATCTACCAATGATGTATGGAAGTGTTCACTTCTGGCCACTGCATCAATCTGTCTTGTAAAGGTCAGTTGGTCATTGAATAGGACACCCAGATTCTGAGCGGACGCCACTGGTTTGGTGGGTACTCCAAGGCTAGCAGGCCATGTAAATGGAAGGGGAGATTCTGCCAACAAATCAAACAGTATTTCTTTGGTTTTATCACCATTTAATCATAGACATTGTCCTTGCATCTAGCACTGTACTGTGGCGAAGCCTTCTTCTATAGCTTTACCTTCCTTAGAGTTGCTGTAAAGATCAACTAGAATTTGGGTATCATCAGCAAATAACTGGCAAACCACCTCCCTGTTCTCTATCAAATTCACCAGCGAGTGCATATAAACATTGAAGAGAAGAGGGGACAATGCTGAACCCTGCAGAACTCTGCAGCATCAAAGACAACTTGCTGCGACAACTTTCCCCCTTTTGAGCCTCTGTTTTCTATCTTCTAAGTAAGGACTCAGCCAGGCTAAGGCAGAAACTGACATATTCATTGATACTTCTGGGCATTCTAGAAGGATACTGTGCTCCACAGTATCGAACGCTGCTGAGATATCCAAGAGGACAAGGGCAGCTGGGAGACTTCTGTCCCTTAATTCTAACAGTTTCTCATGGATGAATGGAACCGCAGTTTCCCTGCTATTTGAGGGGTGGAGTCCTGACGGGGGCCTGTCAAGAAGTTGCCTTTTTTCCAAATGATTAGATAGTTGGATAGTTGCCTCAATCGTCATACAGCCAGACACTGTCCAAATAGAGCAAGGATTCACAATCTTGCCAGGGAGAGATATAAAGAAAGGGTGGAGGATGTGATGAAGTCACATTATGCGACTCTTTGGTAGGACTCATCATATAAAATGATAACTGGAGTCCGGATATGGGGTAGTCCCCACAGCCTCCATGTTCTCCAGGTCCACATATCCCCTATTGTCAGAGGTTGAAGCTGTGCTGCCAATGCAATGAAGCCAGGGTGTAAAACAGGGTGGTGAGCATTCCCAAAAGTGTGTCAAACTAGTGTCTGGCCTCATAAAACATCTCAAGACCCTCAACGATGATGATGGTCATCATAAATATCAACATGATCCTCATAAACAGTAAAACCAACAAGCTAGGTTAATTGAAAAATATATAATATAACATGAGATAGCACACATTAAATATTGATGCAGGGCATAGATAAACCTGCAATAAAATCATCATCTAAATATAAGCTGCTAGTGCATGTAAAGAGCAGCAGGATATTAGTGAAAATTTCAAATAAGCAACAGAAGGTGCAACATGCATATTGCTGTGGCATGCAGGGGTCTGCTAAAATGGACTACTTACATGTGGGTGCTTCTTGTTTTCATGCCAACCTTATATACCTCAAAAGGCCCACGCTACTAACAGGGATCTGGCCATTAAAAAATTAAAACACAACTGACCTGCATTCTGTAAATCTCACTTTCTGTAATACAGATAAAGGTGTGTTGTTCGTCTCATTTGTATCACTGCACAATGAATAACTCTTGTTTAAAATTACTTTTGGTCATTTGACAAGCATCGCCTCCTAATCTCGCATGAATATGGGCAAGTCAGAGCGATGTCCATCTTGTTCTGAAGACGCTGAAAGTCTACAAAATGTTTTCTGTCTGTGCTCACTGTACAAAGTGATATGCAATATAGATCTAATCCCATGCTTAAGAAATAGAGGAATACGTTCTCTTCCCATATGGCCCAAGCACGGTGGATGAGGAGTAGGTTCCTGGCGATGAGTTACAACGGCCTATCCTAGAATGAGCTATTCCATCCTATCCTAATCTATTCCATTGTAACTTGTTGTCGCTTTGTAACTTTATTAGTTATACATTGTACTAAAAAGTGTGATTGACTGTGCATTATATGTGGAAACAGGTCCTTCAGCAAGGATGTTAGTCTCCAGTGATGTTTTTTAATAATTTATTAAATTATTTAAATTTGGGTCGATCATTGTAATTTGGTGTATGTCAAATTATGAATTGTAATGATCCGTGTGATTAATCATTTAATGACATATGAGACCAAGTCTTACGCGTGGTCAGTATTTTGTCTTACACATGTATTAATCTGCGAAATGGTTTTACATTTTCCACAAAATATTTTTTGTTCCTACTGTTTTGTACTTTTATGGTTATTTACAAACGAAATAAAGCTTAAATGGTGATGAAATAATCCATCGAATCATGCTCTAGTATTTAGAGTTCTTTCATACTAATATTTAGTCCATAATGGACAGTTCTGCACATTTCCGGTCAGCAGAGTCTCATGACCATTTGTGGTATGCTTAAGTAGCTCCCTGAATCCTCTTTCACACACAAAATAATCTAATAATTGAATTTTCAACAATCTATGTGCCATGCAGGTGCATGTCCCCAGATTAACACAATAGTGCAATGTACCAGTTCTCCCTAGGAGGTCCTCTACGTACCTTAAACGTGGTATTGATGGATAGTTCATGGTAGATAGTAAACATACAAGTGTCTACGTCCAACTAGCTTTCTCCTTACCCCAGATTCTTAGCCACAACAATATAGGTGCAAGTGATAGTACATGGTCTGAAAATAGCAATGTAAGTTCTCTCATGAATCATTTGGGGCAGAAATCGGCAAACCCACAAGAGCTTAATAAGTGTTTTTCTTGTGCTTGCAATGAATTAGTTTTAATAAATTCAAGCTGGCCACGTTCTCCCCTTTGCCTTTAGACACCCTCAGCATCTAATGCACTGGTTGGGTTTTCTCGTTCCTACTGAAACGAGAAAACAAGAAAAGCCTCATAGTGCCTAGGGCATTATCAAAGTTTGTTTTGCTACGTGGACATCACTACCCAGTCTCATAGAAAAGGTAATGCCTAAGTAATAAAAGGCTAGAGTAACTTAAATTACCTTATGAGCAACAGCAAAGGATTGTAACTTAACAATACATTCCTTCTGATTTAACACATTTCCTTTTTCATTGATGTTTCCATGAAGCGTGTATAGATTTTAATATTTATAGGAATTCTGTAGTTCCTGCAGTAAGAGCTGTATCATCAGCACATGCAATAACCGATATCAACAACCCAGATAGATGAGGACATCAGCTTTCTTATAGGTAGTGTATTCTTAAAGACAAGGGGCCTCATTACGAGTCAGGAGGAATGGGTTAACGGGGTCCGCTAATGGGTGCAGACCCGTTATTCCAATTCCGCCTGATTACGAGGTCCCCTCGCGGAACCCGGTGAGGACGTCTGGGGAAACCAGGCGTCGTTACTGGGTCCCGCGAGGGGACCAGGGAGCTAACAACGGGTTGGTCGTAATCGGCCCATTGTTAGCTCCCTCTCCCATTCCCATTGAGCCCTATGGGGGCTCGAATGGGAATGGGGAAGGTCCGGGCCCGGGTTCAGGTTCCCTGAGGGAGGAATTACTGGGCCCTCCAGACTCGGAATGGCCCGGTAATTCCCCATTCAGGGAACCCGAACCCAGTTTTGGAGGCAGCCATGCCGCTAATAGCGGCATGGCTACCGCCAAGCCTGTAATGAGGCCCAAGGACTGGGTACTTATTTGCAACCCTGCTTAACTCCACTATTAAAAGAAACACATAGGGACAATCTCATGTGCTTCCAAATCGTACACATGCCTTGGTTCCCTGATGTAAATTGATTAATACCTTTTGTAATGCTTGAGGGCTTTTCAGATCAACCAGCCATTGCCACAACGTGGTTCTGTTGACCTTATCAAAAGCACTACCATGGAGGCCAGATAAATACTTTTTTTCAGATAGAGAGCATGATACATAATTAGAAATAGGTTTAATTACTCTTACGTTTCTCCAAGATCTTCCCTCAGCACCAGTTGTATTGAAAATAAGATGATGGGAGTCCAGTAAGGAGCAAGGTCTATACAACTCAGCCAAATCTCTCTGCACCATTTTAAATCGGGAATATTATAGCTGACCTCAAGGACTCTGTACATTTGCCTTATAAAATCATTGCATTAAAGATACTTGGTAACAAAGGAGACAAAAAATCTTTCAGGCTCTTAAAGATATGTTCTGAGATACCTCCCGGTCAAGGGCTTTTGTGTAGTGCCGGTTTACCTATAGCTGCTAACATTTCACCAACAGAAAAATCCCTCATCTCCTCACAAGAGCATATCATTAAGGATCCACAAAGGCTAATTAGTCCTTCGATATCTTACAAGTATCATAAATTCCTCCTTTATATAAAGAATTAAATCATCCAGGCAGCACATGGATCAATGGCATTTTGATCACACACTAACTTTGGGCCATGATTCACCAACTCCCCAAACCTCCTCAGGTTTCGCTGGAAATCTGAAACCTCTCGGTCTTCTCAAGCGATGGCTGCTTGTTCAGCTTTCCAGAATTCAATAGCTGCTTTATAATCTCAATCATGTCAGAGCAGGATGATTTGACAATTTGTAATAAAGCAGCCATTGCAGTTCTACTATTCTCATTAAACCATCCTTTCCTAGAAAACCTATTCCTAAATAATCTTTATTTATAGAATAATAGTGAACCATTTGTCTTGAAATTATCATGATGTGAGAGTAGCATATCTGGTTCTCATGTTTCTCTAACAACGTGTGAACTACTGAGACATTTAGTTTAATTATTAATTCTTGAAGCGCAAGTTCAATGTTGGGGTCCCATCATATTACCATTCGAAAAGAAGATATCACTTCACTCTGTGAAATCATCTCTTTCCCGATAACAGGGCTCTTGCCTAAACACTTAACTTTGAATACGATTGATTGGTAGTCACTAAAACGTTGCAATGACACCTTAAAGCCAAAGAGAGCATGCCATTTATGAACCAATATGCAAACAAATCCAGATTTGTTAAGACATTTGGCATCCCTCCAAGGTGTTTTTCCCTGGGTTATATCCATGGGAAGTCCACCATTAATGAAAGAAAGACCCCATTCCATAAGAATTGACACATACGAGCATCTAACATTTCCAGTAACATGATACTACAGAGCTTATCTACTCCCTCATCATAATGATGTTCTGATGGACTGCTGCCTAGTATTAAATTGAAGGTACTATTAAAAAACATGAATATAGTATTTATGCTCCGGCGGGTGGCAGACATGCTCTTTAATAGCCTGCCAGCCCGAGGTTTGGAAGGCTAGAGCGAAGCGAGTGCCTCAGTTCAGGCTGCGGGCCGTTAAAGCCGTTAAAGCCGATGTCCACCCCGCTGCTGTGGCTTGAAAGCTCTTCTCACCCTGGGATTTACCACAACGCAGATAATTTTCTTTTTTTCTCCAACGGGAGATCAGCTCAGCACAAGCCCATTTCTCGTCAGATAAAATAAAACCATGAAAAATAAATGGCTTCCTCCATTAAAATTGAAAAGGGACTATGTCCATTTTCGGAAGACGGGGCCATACAAAGCATGTTCCAAAATGGCAGTGGATGCGGACGGCGAAAGTACAATTGCACCAGTGAAAGGCAGATTGTGATTGATCAATCTGTCTTTCCGGGGGTGCAAACTATATTTCTTCACTATGAATCAGGAGTGCTTTCATTTTAGATTAAAAATGTAACTAATGCAGATTTCAAACTTTGTGGGCTATTACAGAAGTTGATCAGGTAGAATTAATCCTTTACCGTTCTTGGTAGAAACAAAATATGAATGTGGCAAGATTGAGTAGGTATGTGTTTCATTTTTTTCCAAGTGTTGTTTTCACAGAAATGGACCAAAGCCAGAGCATTCCACCATTTTGTGTATTCCTAATGTCAGATAAGATGCAAATCGATCTAAATGAGATGAGTCTACAGACCAAGTTGTATCAGGTAATCAAACAGTCTATACCAGGCTCAGCCATCTTAGAATTGCGCCTGTTAATGGTCCCACATAGCATATGAGGATTTCATGGTCAATCTATCTCTTTTATAAAAGATAGAGATACAAAACAATTATCTCTTATAACTGATCCCCTAGTGACAGGAGTTTGTGGACACCAAGCAGCCTCAAAAGGTTTGCTGTTTCCATTGTCTGATTTGGCAATATAGGGCTTCCGTTGAACAAGGGTCATATATCATTTTTCTGTTGCTTAATGAGCTGCTATTTGGATGACAATGGCACTATCAATACTCTCCTGCCGTCCGGAAGGGTGCTTAAGTTAAACTTCTTTGCATAAGTTGCCTTATTAACTTCAGTAAAGGTAAGAACAACACAAATGTATCTACAGTTACTCAAATATGTACACATGTGTTTGTGCCAGAGCACAAAAGTGTATTTTAATTGTGTAGATAAATAATTAAGTTTACAGTACCACAGTAATGTCTCTAATAGGCATAGGCAAACATTCATATAATAAAGTCAAATCAATCAATTTTGGGTGATTCGTCAAAGTCGAAGCTGAGACAAATGTTCAGAAAAGTTCATCTGAAGTTCGCCCACAATCCTTAAAGGGGAAAACCAGGCTGGCGCTACCATTCAGTCTCAGGGAGCTTCCAGAGAGGAATGTCATTGCTCAGGGGGCAGGCTTAGGAAATGCAGAGAATTGTATCAATATTTAGCATAGTTGTAGGAAGCAGGGTAGGGAGAAATAGTGACTGACTGGGAACCAGTCAGAGAGTTATATGTTTTGGTAGCAGCACTGTGTGACAGTTTCTGAGGTCTGGAGTTGATGAACAGCCAGTGTCCACCTTCTGAAGTAAGGGGAAGAGATATGTCCCAATTGGTGACATCTGGGTGGATGAATCAGAGGAAACCGGAATTCCTGAAGGTAGCTCCTGGGAGAGACATGCTCACCTGATTTAGCTGATATGTAGTGGATGACACACTACTTAGTATCCATCTCTTGAAGCGAGTGGCTGAGACATGTGTCATCCGGGGACACCACGAAGGAGGAGCAGAAGGAGCAGGGACTCCTCAAAGGCAGCTTGTGAGAGATTCATGCCCAGCTGTTTGCTGAGAGGAACAGCAGCCATTTATGGAGGTGGCGGGTGACACACCAGTCAGAGTCTTTCCTTTGAACTTTTAGGAGTCACAAGCCATTGGGTGACTCCTGGGAAGATGAGCAGGAGGAAGTGGGAATCTCAATAGACAGCATTTGGGACAGCCATGTTGGCCTGATTTTGCTTGGAGGGACCAGCAGAGATTTGGGCAGGTGGGGATTGACACGCTTGCCAGTGTTCATCTCTGGAAGAGAGTAGGCAAGACACATGCCATCGGGTTACACCTGTGAGGAGGAGAGAGAGTAGCCAAGAATCCCTAAGGGAAGCATATGGGAGAACCAGACTTTCCTGATTTTGCTGTGAGGAAGCAGCAGAGATTCTGGGAGGTGGTGGGTGGCCCACAAGTCACTGGGCCTCATTACACGGAAGGCGGTAGGGGATTACCGGCACCGGTGCGGGCACCTACTCCACACCGCCCTGCTACGAGGTCCCTCAGCGGGTCCCATACTTAACGTGTGGTCAGACCACACGTTAAGGTCGGGACCCGCTGAGGGACTTCAGTGCAAATAACGGTACCGCAAATTGCGGTACCGTTATTTGCTCCTTCCCCATTCCCATTGAGCCCTATGGGGGCACAAATGGGAATGGGGAATGGTTCCCGGAATGGGGACTTACCGGTCCCGCAAAGGTCGGAGTAGGCCGGTAAATCCCTATTCCGGGAACCTGGCCTCCGACGGCGGTAAGGGGGTAGCCATGGCGCTAATAGCTAATAGCGCCATGGCTACCGCCTTCTGTGTAATGAGGCCCACTGTCTGTCTTTTGAAGTTAGAGATTGAGACACGTGGCACTGGGTGACACCTGGGAGGAGTCGTGGAGAGGCATAGGAATCCCTAAGGGCAGATTGTGTGAAAGGAACACTCACCTGATTTTGTTTGTGAGGGAGCAGCAGGAAAATGGGGAGGAAGCGGGTGAGACACCAGTCTGTGTCTGTCTTTTAAAGCAAGTGGACCCATGTGGACCCAGATGCATCAGAAGCATGTGCAGACACGGAAAAGAGTTAAAGGATCTGAGGTGTTCCCTCTTGATTCCATTAGACAGGCATCACAGCAGTCAATACAATTACCTGTGAAAATACTTAGTCTATATACTGCCTCCAATTGGGAATAGGACACCAAGCTGTGCCCCATATAGCCCGGAAGCTGATATCAGGGATCCCGCATTGCTTCAGGGCGTTTGAGTATGGTCAAGAATTTCATGTCCCATGGAAGATCACTCCTGCTGTCTGGCTGTAATGCTGGAATTGATCTGTTGCCCTACTCATTTGTAGAAAACATTAGATTTTGGGAAGTTCCCACACAATGTTTATCTCGTGCAACTGACCCCAAATCAAGTAGTACAGAAGTGGTTCACCAAAATGTCCACTTTTCCATGGACATGTGGGCCAGTTGTCAGAGCACTGACTGCATGGTTGTCACAGCACTCTTTGTGGTCCTTTCTTCATCCAACAGCAAAGAGGGAACTCAAAGAAATGCGACGCAGCAGGTAGATGCAGATTGGCACAAGACAACATTGTTCATGCAAGGGTATCAGACCAGAAGCTACAGGGCAGTTGACATCTTGTAAATGGTGGAGGAGGTGGAAGGCTAGTGGCTAAGTCCTTGTTGTTTACATTTTGACTTGTTTGCTGCAGCAGACAATGGATAAATGTGACCTTGTTGCACTATGGATTGGCAAGTCAATACAGGACCCCTGCTTTGTACCTGATGTTGCATGCTTTATAAGCAAGTGAGCATTTGGAAGGAACGCTCACTGTGACACAGAAGATCACCTCCCATTTCAGCCGGGCTTACCATGCCAAAATTCTATCTGCTAGTGTGTAATAAGCTGCACTGCACCACTGGAAGATGCCCATGGCCGTATGTTGGAATTCTACTTTGCACATGCTGAACAGGCTTAATGAGAAGAGCAAATCCATGAAAGGTTAATGCAGCGTTTACAGGAAGATTCAGAAGTGTTTTTTTTTATTCTTTTATTGGGCCCATGTTGCCATTTCAAAACTTAACTACATAACATCACATTGTGTTGATATTTTCGCACAATGGTGTTTCAAAATTGATGTTATGTTAATTGTGTGCTTTTCGTCGCATGCCATAGGGAAGGAAAACTCCCACTCCCCTCAAACACTGCAAAGAAGATGCAATGTGAAAATGTGCAAAGATGCTTTTTTTTGCAGAGCTTGCAACATCAATTGGTGTATGAATTCAGGCAGAAGAAAGAACAAAAAACAGTCCAAATATAGTCCTACTACATTAGCCATGGGAAGCTCATGGATGATGGTGTGACCAATAGGCAAAATATCATTGACAACTGTTGATGGTTGTGGCAGAGCCTAAGTGGATACCAGTGAAGGCCCAGCCTATGGGGAGGAAAATCGCCAGGACACATTCTTTAGTCAATAGGGCATCTTGAATAGAGGAAGGTCATCAACAGGAACAGAAATTGGCAGTTAGACGTACAGATGCTATGTACTGGTTACGTAACCTATCGGAAAGGATGCTGACCTGTTATGTCATTGATACAGTGAGTGGTCGATCTAGCTTGCGACACTTGTGCGAGTAGCTGTTGAATTGCTAAAATGACACTGTGTGCAGTCTGAGAGAGTATTCATTGCGGTTAGTATGATTGCCTCTAACACCAGACAAAGTGTCACTGTGCCACATGTTGAACAATTAACATTTATTAAAATGAACAGTCACTTCATTGCGGAAGACTATGAAATGGCATCTACCCTTAACCGAAACTCCAGTGCAGATGATGATGATGATGATAGTGATTTGTTATCCAGTACATGTGATACACCAGCTGTGTGGTTAAGTGGTATTTGTTGTTAGGAAAGAGATAGCTGGAGTACTAACTGCGACTAAGTGGTCCTGACCAGCTATATTTTTAAACACTCAGATTGTTCTCAGGGTACAGCCATGTTCAACGGATTTACCACACTGTGCATCAACCCCTTAAGCTTCTCTGGTTCTCCATAGGGAACAGCCACCCCTTAAAGTTTTCAGGTTCTCCTACAGGGGGTATCACCTCTTAAATTTCTCGGGTTACTCACGAGGCATATCAATATTCTACAGTTCAAGGGGTCAGGCTCAGTATGCTGTTACCCCTTAATATTGTTAGGTTATTCCATATAATGCAGCCACCCCTTAATGTTTGAGGTTTCTGCAGAGTGAACTGCCATCCACTAGGGCCACATATTCTACACAGACTACAGCCACCTGTAAGAGGATTCAATTCAACAGTACAGCTAAGTCAATGCCTAGTCTGGGATACTGAATGGAAACCCTTATTGATATATCTTTACGTCCAGTTCATGCGTTCTGGATGACTACCCCTATATAACACCCCTCTCTTGGAATCCCCCTGACCCCACTGAGCCACGAAGTAGTTCTGTTTTGCAAGTTTAAACGGTTTATTTGATAATTTGAACAATATATATATATATCGCACTTTATAATAAATTAATAATTGACTATCACACTTAATCTGAGCAGTAATCAATAATGGATAGTCCGGCACTAGCACACTTCTTTATAATCAATGATGAGTGGTTATAGGATGGATACGATAGCAACAATACTTTTATGGTTTCAAATGGATGCAATGTGGAATGAAATGCAGTACAGAAAATAACTTGATAGGATTTCAGCAAAAGACAATGTAATCACTTTCTTGGACAATTCACCCCCCCCCTTTTATGCACTGTAAGGAGATGAAGAGGACACAGTTCTTAGGAATGCAATCAAATAGAATTCAGTTCAAATCCCCCCCATCAGCTTATACAACAGATAGGAGTTTTGAAACACAGGCAAAATGCTTTGAATATGGTGACAATGCAGTGAGAAATATGCTGAAAATGGTTTTAATTCCCTTTAGGAGGTTCAGGGTGAGTGAAATAGACTTGGGATGAGTTCAGGCTCACTTTAGCAAGGATCTAGGAGTCACTAGCAGGTTAAACGAATTTTTGGCAAAGGAAAGCAATGAAGCTGCTGTTTTCACACGTGGCTGGATTTTTAACCAAATTGCAAATCGCGGTAAAATTTGCGAGTGCGAGAATCGTGATTACGGCAAAAGTATGAGGAGTAGGAAGTCGGTTCTAGGCTTGTTGAAAAGCTGAGATTCTAAGCTTCCAGAGGAAAGTTAAAGATTAAATAAAGGTAGCTTTTCCGATTTGAAATTTTAAAAGTTCAAAGCGACAGGTTACAGCTTGCAGCGAGAAAATGACAAGTGACAGCTTTGCAAATGACAGGTGACAGTTAGGAGGCAGTTCTGGTTAGATTAAAATAGATTGAATTATATTATTTTAACTAAGAGATTGGTTCTGCACAGTTCTGCTAGGTACTCACAATATAATTTTAAAAGGAATGGGCCTCGCCACGGATCTGGTCAACAGGTTTTCTTCACTCGCCACTGACGGTTTCTGCGCACAGCGTCTGGGTCAGCTCTACTCTGCTGGTCTGGTCTGGGTCTCTGGTTCTGATCAGGTCTGTGGGTCCGGATACAGCGGTCTCCGGTTCAGCTGGTCTCTCTCTGGATACAACACTGCTCTCTGGCAAATGGCAAGAGTTCTTGCAAAGAATTCAAACAGCTCGCCTGGCTGTGAATAGTGGCAATGATTTGAGGCCTGCTAAAGAGGGATTTAGCTTGTAGTTGACCTCTCTGCAACCAATTCTGAAGTAAAGTCTTGGTCTCTGAAGGTGGATAGATTGGAGTCTCTGTGTTGGCTCTCTGGAGGTTGATGGAGGTAAAGTATGGATTTTCCCGGCAGAGCGTCCCGCAGCAGATGGAATAGGATGTCCCTATCTGTACTGACTGTCTGCTTTTATGTGTTTTGAAAGTGGGTGGAGAGGCTAGCTTTCTAGGCCCTACCCCTCTCCACTTGTCATTGGCCACTTCCTCCTCTTCCCCTTGATTGGGGGAATGAAATGAAGTGTCATCATGATGAGGTCTGTTTATGATACAGAGAACCCACCCCTGTCAACTTTACACACAATCTATATTTGACCTAAAGACATATTTCCCCGATAGACAGTTGTTTGGCATTGCATACACACATCATGCATTTACTGATGGTAGCCCCTGTTCCAATTCTGTCGTTTCTAGGAGCTTGGGTTCAAAAATGGCAACATATTTCACTTTTTGGTCAGGTTACCAATATTGGATTTGTCACCGCATTTACACAAATGTTCGCAAAGCATGTGGGCATTAGGTGGTGGAGTGTCAGATTTTTAACATACATACATTTAGAGTAATATCCTCTTTTCCGCTAAAACCCCCCCTGAATATACCACCGGGTCCTAACACGTCTTCAAATGTGCATAGAAAAATCACAAGAATAATGATATCACTTATAAAATTTTCACAAGTCCGCTCTATGAATGATCCATCTTTTTAGATTTATGTTCTGGCCCCAAAGGGGTGTGGTTTCCCCCCAGCACAAGGTTGAATTTCTGGTTTTTCCAGTTCTGCCAAGCCAGCTTGCTCTCACAGGAAGTGCTCCTCCCCTTTCCTTCCAGGAGGAAGCCACTTTTACGACCCCCCCCCCCAATAAAACATTTGCCTGAGTCAGGACAGGGCTTTGTTCAATTTCCTGCAGAGCCCAGGTAATTCAATCAGAGAAGTGTCATATCCCTTTTGGTGGGAACAGCAAAAGGCAGCTAGGCCTGGGAACACAGCTGTTGTGCAAGTCTCAACTCCTATCGGGGGTAGCTGGTGGGCAAAATTCCCTCTCTTTTTAAGCCAGGCCTCCGCTAAATGTCTCTTTGGCTGCCAGTTTTCCTGCCAAATCAAACTTCCAATTTTTACGCATGCAGCTAGAATGCTGATTCTAAGTTTAAAACTATGACATTTAAACAATTGCAACCTATGTGACACTCAAAAGTAGGTCACTCATTTCTTTTAAACATTTAGATTTTTAGTGTCTTTCAGTCCAAATTTACTTAAACTGCTGAAATCCACAGCTCAGCCAGTTTTGCTATGAACATTATTTTAGGCTCATCCTCTTTCCAGATTTTGTATGCCCACAAGACTTTATTCTGTCAAATGTCTGCTGGTGTTCAGTGAGATTGTTGGATATTCTGCAATGTTTGAAATGGGCATTCTGAGCTTGCCTTCAGAGAAACAAAGGGTGATTTTTAAAGTGCTTTCTAGCGAACAAGCACTGCTGTTTTTCTCTTTGGCACCCCATTTCACTCATGGCTCTTCTGACCCAGCACAACCGCACCGGGGGGTGGCAAGTCAGGCGACCATTTTGGTGTGCGCACAAACTGCGCGGGTTTCATAGATTCTGGCGCACATGTGGGCTTTTTGGCCATCTTGGATTTTCTAAGCCCACAGCACCAAATGTTGCAGCATGATAGCTCAAACGTGGGTCAGGACACCCAACAAATCCCCCCACGTGACTGCCCTTTGAATTTGAGTCGATGGGGAGTCGGGTGCACAAGGGTTTTGACCCACGCACTGGTCTGTCCGCATAATCTTCTTCCAATTCTGCAAATGGCACAGTTCAGCATCTTTTCCTCCATCCGGTACTGATCGATCGGTCCTCCTCGCCGGTCCTGATGTGAATATTGGGCGGTACCCTGGGCCCCTCGCGTCTCTGCTCCCGGTCTCCGGATCGTCCTCCCTGGCCAGTCTCAAGGTTTTCTTTCTCCTAGGACGACAAAGGAAGAGCGGCAATACCTATTCATAGACATTTATCCCCCACCATTGATATAGTGGGGTGGCATATAAATTTATAGTCAAAACATATGAACATGCACATTTCTTTTTGCATTCAAAAACGAAAACACCCACATTGAGAAACTCAGAATTTGATAGGCGATATGTAGGATATTTTAAGTTAGAACTGAATTAATCTGAGACAGTACCCTCTAGGATTCCAGAGGATTCCTCCAGTTGTTGCAGAGTGTACCTGGGATGGCAACACTTTAGCTGATTTATATGCACCCACTTGTCTTCCCCCTCTGCCAAACCACCTTTGGGGATGCGGATCTTGTAGGCCACAGGGGAGATCTTGTCTATAATCTCAAAGGGTCCCTTCCATGTAGGCAAACATTTTCGCTGTTTGGCCTGGTTCCTTTGGAAATTGTATAGATAGACCCGGTCCCCCACCTGATATTCATTCCTGGAAGTTTTCAGGTCATAGTGGGTCTTCATACTCTCAGCTGATCTTTCTAGATTCCGCTGAGCATAGGCAAAAGCATGTTGAAGGTGTTTCCTTAAATTCTCCACATACTCATGAGTTGTGGAGGCATTTATTAGTGTCTGCTCTTGGGTCCTGTAGAGCAAATGCTGAGGAAGCACCATCTTGCGTCCAGTCATCAACTCAAATGGTGACATTTTGGTTGCAGATGAAGGGGTAGATCTGATGGCCATTAGGACCAGATGTAATCGGATATCCCAACTTGGCCCAGAATCTGCCACAAACTTCTTTAATATGCTCACAATGGTTCGGTTGTATCTCTCTACTGCTCCAGAAGAAGCTGGCCTGTAAGCAATGTGTAGCTTCCTTTTAACCCCCAGTATCTCCCACATCTTTGTCATTACTTAACTGGTGAAGTGGCTACCCCTGTCTGACTCAATCCTTTGCGGTAGACCGAAACGGGAAAAGATGTGGTTAATCATCAGGGCAGGTGCAGTTTCTGCCCTGCAATTTGGGGCTGGGAGACATTCCACCCACTTGGTAAACAAGCATGTAACGGTCAACATGTACTTGTTTCCTCTAGTCGAGCGAATCACAGGGCCTACAAAGTCGATTTGTAAATCTGACCATGGCAGTGTCATCCCCCTCTTTTGGAGGGGTGCACGGTGCGTGAGGGATGATGGCTGAAATTGTGCACACACAAGACACCCCTTCAAGTATTGGTCAAGGTCCTGGCCCATGTGTGGCCAGTATGCAACCTCTCTTAAGATTTCCAGTGTTGTGTGAAACCCCCTATGACCGGCGGTGGCCGCATCATGGGCGTGACTTAACATCAGGCTTCGGAATGAGGTAGGAACCACCCACTGATCGTGGCCAGCTTTGGATTTCCTTACCAGCAAACCGTCTTGGATTCGGAACATTTTTGGACATTTCATCAACACTCTTAGGTCCTCTTTCCCAATGTAATCGTATCCGTCAGGGGAAAGTTCTCAGCGTCTTCAAGGTGTTGGTAAAATTTACCAATAATTGGATCCCCCTTCTGAGCTGCTGTAAGCAAATCAGCATCAGGGGTCTCCTTACTCCATTGTGCAATTGAAAGATCATTGTGAGCATTTGTCTGGGATCTAGTGATAGCAGTGACCTGGATTTCCCCCCAACAGGGACTCAATCTCAATTAGATCCCCTTGGATGGCCCAGGTTTTGGCCAGCTGATCAGCTAAGTCATTTCCAGTTTTGTCTGGTCCCTCTTCTTTGGAATGACCCTTGATCTTTTTCCAATAGATGGTCATCTCATTCGAGGTGACCAGATCATCAATCTTTTGGATCAACTTCCCATGTTTTAAGGGTTTGTTTTTAGCACATAGCATGCCTCTGGTTTTCCAATTAACCAGGTGCTCCACGAACCCGTTCCGTACATAATCAGAATCTGTGATTATGACCAGTTTGTGGAGTTGATGCTGGACAGCAGTGAGGATGGCCTGATGCACAGCCATCAATTCTGCCACCTGACTACTTCGGGGACCAATTTTGTATCCAGCGGAGGGTTCTCGGGACTCATTCACCCATGCATTCCCTACGCCGGCCACCAGTTCTTTCTCCCCGTTGTTGTCAACATGGTAAGAGCATCCATCCACATAGACAGTGGGCATTCCCTCACACTTGTCCTCTTCAAAGACTTTGTGTGGGGAATTAAGGTATGCCTCCGTGTTGTCCTTGATTTTTAGACTTTCGTCCTCGAGACAGTTTTCTCTGGCACAATCATGCAAGTCAGCCAGACCTTGCGCGAGGGGACTCTTCTTGTTTTGGCCATATCTGGCCTTCACAGGAAAGCCTTGCATTGACAGAATCCAGGAAGTAATTCGGGAATTACTCACATTTCCGGCCCGGATTCTGTCACTTTGGAGATATTGCAGAGGCTGGTGTGGAGTCTCCACTATGATGTGTTCCCCCTGGATAAACGGGTGGTAATTCTTCAATGCCCACACCGTTGCCAGGAGTGCCTTCTCACAATCGTTGAATTTTTCCTCCACAGAGGATAAAGTTTTGCTCGCATAGGAGATTACTTTATTGACCTTGTCATGCTTTTGGTATAATACTGCCGTCAAGCATGTATTCGAGAACCCTGTCTCCAGGAAGAACTCC
The DNA here is from genome assembly GCF_040938575.1 of Ambystoma mexicanum. Taxonomy (NCBI): domain Eukaryota; kingdom Metazoa; phylum Chordata; class Amphibia; order Caudata; family Ambystomatidae; genus Ambystoma; species Ambystoma mexicanum. The sequence continues at coordinate 321,076,177 of NC_090934.1, forward strand.
TTGTTTATGACAGGGTAAGCTAGGCAAGGCGCTTGTGAGAGGCTTCTTTTGAGTTGACTTACTGCCTCGGCTTGTTCTGGACCCCATTCCCACTTGACCCCCCCCTTCAGGAGATGAATCAGGGGTCTGGTGATCTCTGCGTAGCCTTCAATGAACTTTCTGCTGTAATTAGTCAGTCCAAGGAGGCTCCTTAGTTCCCGCAGAGTTGCGGGGTCTTTCAGTTTCTGAAGTGCTTCCACTTTCTTTTCCTGGGGACAGAGACCCTGAGAAGTAATCTCATACCCCAAGAAATTAACACGGGTTCTACACCACTGTGCTTTCTGAAAGGAAAGTTTTGCTCCGGCGGCCCTCAACTGGGTCAGAACATAACGGATCTCCGCTATGTGTTCCTCCACAGATGTACTTTTGATGAGGACATCATCTACATAAGCCAGGTTACCCCTCGCACCCAGGTCGGGCATGGCCTTATGTAGGAAAATGTTGAATTCATTGCCGGAGTTGAGGTATCCGAAGGGAGTCCGGGTCCATGTATACTGCTGGCCCCCAAAGGTAAAAGCCAGCTTGTGTTGGTCCTCCCTACTGACAGGCACAGTCCAGTATCCATTGGTCAGGTCTATTGCAGTGAATACCTGTGACCCCTGGATTTGGGACAGCCCTTGGTCAATGTAGGGCAGAGGCCATCGGGAAGTATGGACCCGTTTGTTGAGCTCCCTGAGGTCGGCGCAGAGTCTCCACTGGCCGTTTGGCTTCAATATTCCCAGCACCGGATTATTGAAGGTGCTGTGAACTGGACGGATTATTCCCCGGGACTCAAGGTTCTTAATTATTTCAGTAAGGGACACGAGAGGCAAACGATATTGCTTTACAAACACAGGAGTCATGCCAGGGTCCGTGGGGATTGTTGTTGTGTGGATGTCAGTGCGACCACAGTCATATGAGTCTACCGCAAAGAGATCTTGGAAATCCAAGAAAACTTGTTTCAACTTTTGCTTTTGTTCCAGAGTCACACAGGCATCAGCTAGGTTGACTCTCTCTTCCACCATCTGCCTGAAGCCTGGAAAGACTTCTGGTTTGGCTATCTCAGCGGCCTCCTCCAGCTGGGTGGAGAAGTCCCTGGTCAGAGTGCTGGTTTGGACTGGAGGCCTCAGGTGGGAAAGGCAACCCTCATGGACCTGGAAAAGCACCTCATCCCTCCTGAAGTCACAAGTCACATCTTCCTTACCATAAGGGCAAGAAGTGTACATCAGGAAGTTCCCCGCATGGCGGGTAAAAATCCTGTCTGGTGTTGTATTGTCATCACTGTCACTGTCAAAACAGTCCTTGGGGATTGGTCCTAACAGTTCATTTCCTAAATCGATGGAAAAATGTCGGTCATCAACCGCCATTCCAATAATGGTGCCTGCGGCTAGAGTAATACTCTATTAGAATGGTGTCATATTCTATGTTGACTAATGGTGTTGGGTTTACCCCTAACCCTTGCTGTTGGAGAGAAGCGTTTAGATGTATGTAAGCATCAGGGTTTTTCAAATGTTGTCCTCTTTTAGCTTTCACTTCCAGGGAGAATTGTCGGGTCCTTTCTGGGATGGTGACTTCCTCTTTAATCTGAATTTCAACTGCATAAGGTAGCAATTGAGCTGACCTAAATGATTTTTCTGGATCATCAAAGCCCATGGGATTATCCGCTAATCGGGACCAAGCTTTAAAGTTTATTAGGTCCAAACTAATGGCAAAGCGATTGAGAATGTCACTGCCTAAGTAAAAGGCGGCAGTGACGTCTCGCACGACCCAACAATTATGGACTATGCTCTTGTTGCCAATGGAGATTTTGAGCATACACTTGCTTGGCAGGAGATATTTGGAATTAGGCGCTTCCAGGTCCATTTCCCATTTGTCTATCAGTTTGAATGTGGGAATGGCTGGATCTTTTGGGAGTTGGCGGAACATGGCTTCGCTGATGAAGCTCTTACCGTTGCTCACACACACTCGAGCGAGAACAGAGTCCTTCCCATCATTTAACTGAACAGGGATGAACAACTGCTCTCCAATTTGCTGAATATCAGCCAGGCTCTGAGCTGATTTCACATCTTTCTGGACTATAGGAGTGGGAGTTTCTGATTGTGGATTAGTATAGAATTTCAGAGTGTTTCCTTCCAGCGTGGAATACCACTTTAGACTGGAAGGAAGGTTGATTTTCAGAAATAGAGAGGACCCCCCATCACCAGTCTGTTGTCCTACTGCTATTACTGTCACGTCTGGAATGTGGTTATTCTGGAAGTGGAATTCTACTTGGTCAGATTTTTGTTCAACCATGTGGCATGTGCCGTTTAAACTAATATGGTTGACACTCTGTTTTAATTTTATGGGTCGGCTAGTCTGGGTCCAGAGGACCTTGTTTAAGCAATCTATTAGGGGTGACAACCTTCTCAGGCGGTCATTCCCTAGTAAACCAGGGGTCCCCTCTGGAGTCACAACTATGACCGGGTGTTTCAACTTGTGTCGCCCAATTTTAATGTCCAAATCTGCCGTCCCCTCGACGGGAATTTCCTTCCCGTCAAAGTTCTGGAGTTGTCCAGGAAGTGAGGTGAGAGGAATTTGGTAATTCCCTCCCCTTCCTGCATTCAGTTCATCAAAGGCCCTTTTGGACAGAAGTTTAGCTTGGGATCCAGCGTCCACCAGTGCCAAAATTGTACCCTGCCCCTGTACTTGTACCGGGGCATAGTATCTTCCCTCCTTCTCCTCAAGGGGGCACAGATAATGCACATTTTTGGACAACTGGTGGGCTAACTTTCTGGTTATGGACATTGCTAGAGAAGAGATTTGGGCAGAATTCTGTGGGGAGCCTTGAAAATCTGAAAGAAAAAGTTGGCAACTGGAGATCAGAGCCATTGTGGGTTCCCCTGGTTCCGGTTCTGGGCCGCCCCGCCCTTTTTGGAGGCAGTCATCAGGATGGGTTTAAACCAGGGGATTTTGGTATTGTGGGTTCTAGGATGAGATGATGGGCGGCGGTAGCTCAGTCTCCATATCTCCCCAGTCTGAATTGACATCCCTTGGGACCCATTTTTCCTTGGGAGGAGTTCCCCCATCTCTGAAGGAGAAGATCCTTTTCCCAGGATCTTCTGAGGATCCCTCTCCCTCAAATTGGAAGACCTGTACCTCCTCCACAAAGTGGGTCTGTTTGGGTCCTTTGTTTCTCCTACCCCCCCTCTGCTCCTTGGGAGGCGGGCTTTCAGGGGCAGGAGATTTTGTTTCCGGTTCCTGGTTTTCCAGAGGCTGTTTACAAGTTGGGAAGGAAGCTTCCTCCAAGGCTTTACACCCCCCTTCCCCTTGTGCCTCCTCCCTGGGAACCGGTGTGTTATCGGGGTGCTGCCACCGTCATTGTTCTGGAGTACCAGGTCCAGAGTTTGGGGCATTCTGCGGTGGCATGCTCATCTGAGGGTTCTGTTGAGCCCTCAGTATGTGACCCAGATCCCGTGCCATATTTTGGACCTGGCGCTCTAACTGGGAAACCCACTCAGGCTGATACGGGGCTCTATTTTCTCCCCTGGGCTGATCCCGGGAAGGGTAGCTATCCCTTCTCTGGTAGTACCCCTGGTTGGGAAGATTTTGGTACCCCTCCACCCTTGGCCTCCCCTCTCCCGGATTAGGTTGTCTGGGCTCAGGGAATTGGGGAAAGAAGGATGGATGATTTTGGGGCTGGAAATTGGGTGGATACCTGGGGAAAAAGTTCTGCCCAGGATTTGGAGAGTTTCTGCCCTCCTTGGGGAAGTTAGGAGGGAAGTTCCCCGGGTCAGGTGCTTGGCTGGATCCCCCCCCTTGGGCTGGAGGAGTCCACACATAACCCAGGATTGGTCTGTTTCCCTTGTAACGGGGACTTACATAGTCAGGAGAGCGAGGGACCTCATTTGTGGGACTACCTCTTTCACTCCCTGTCTGTGACTGGCCCGAGGACCTTCTGGGCCTAGCATTATTAGGTGCAGGTAGGTTTTTAGGCCCCCCCCATCTCCAAATCCAAAACGGGGGTGACCTTTACCTCTGCCACCTTGGCAGCAGCAGGGGTGCTGTTGGTTTTGGGATTTTTCTGGGTATTGCTTTTATTTTCTATGGGCTTCTGCACCTCATAGATCCGGGTAGCCTGTTCAATGACCCAGTCTAACGATCTTTTCTCATGAAAATCTCTCACGAGCTGGGTCATTATATATTTGGGCAAGGCATGGAAAAATGTATTGACAAATTCTCTGCTGTCTGTGCACACCCTTCTGGTGGTCTGCGCAAAGGCACGTTTCAGTTCTTGCACGAATTCTTGTGGGGCCTGATCCTCCCCACATTGCAAATTGTAGGCTGCCTTGCGAGCCTCTTGAGGATTTCTGTGAACAGAAAAATGTTTCAAGATGGCCGCCTTATAGGTGGACCATCTTAAATGATTTTGGTCCTCCAGCCCCGCAAACAAACTGGAGTATTCTGGGGAGAATGTCCATTTGACGTACTGGATGCAGCTACTGCTGTCCTTCAAATGGAAAGTCTCCATCATTTGCTCATAGAGCTCCAAGTGTTCCCAAACAGAGTACTTGGCGTTCTTATGATAAGGCGTGATGACACTCCTGATTGCCTTAATCTGTTTCAATGGGTCCTTAAGCAAGGCCCTTTTTGCCTTATTGGCCTTTTTGGTTCGGGTAACCCTGGTCCATTCATCCTCTGACTCAGAGGCACTGCTCCCAGAGGTTCCTGTCTGCTCTTCCAGGTTTTCCCGGATTCTGCGAGCCTGGGAGTGGCTGGCAGAATGTGGGGGCCTGGTCTCCTGTGTCCTGCGCCATTCAGAGGAGTCTTCAGATTCCTCCTTGCTGCCAGGATTTGATGGGTACCCCCCCACTGACCTAACTGGGCAGAAGTTTTCAGGATGCCCTTAATGGGCCTATTCTCCTGGGGTTCCCCACTAAATTGCACTGTGCTTGGGTGCCCATACCCGGATGCCCGCCCATCCATTCCTGGGAGGTACTGGCCTATGAGCCCCATTCTTCTGGTTGGTGAGTAATCTGCCATCCCTGTGGCCCGGTGCTCATGTGCGCCAGGGGACAGGGGGGTGGCAGAGTCCAGGGGCTGAGAGAGATAAATGCCTCTGGTACTAGGGCTCCTGAGGTTATGCTCAGGAGTTTCCCTTTCCCAGCGAACCTGGTCTCTATCCGCCCCTGCTCCCTGTTGCAATGCAAGAGCCTGCGCCTTCAGTTCCTCAGTTAAGGCCTTACTAGACTCTATCAGTCTCTCCTGCATCGCAACCTGTTGTTGGAGCCTATCATTGTGCTGGCAGAGAGCCTCATTCTCTCTCTGCGTTTCCTGATTGGTCCTGGAGCACTGGGCCAGTCTTTGCTGCAGGAGGGTTACCTCCTGAGCTGTGTCCCTATTGGCCTGCTCCTTTCTTGCCAGAGCATCCTCCACCTTCCTGGTGTGCTCTAACAAGTTCTGGTGTTCTTTTTGGAGGTCACCCAGTCCCTGGAGGGCCAGGTGATTTTCTTCCATTTTCCTTTTTAAGTGGCAGACTTCCTGGCCTAAGGTATCCCTTTCCTGACTAAGAGCCTGCATCTGTGCCGCCAGGTCGTCCCTTTGCCTTTGGAAGGCACCAGTTTTCTGGCGCTCCTGGTCAAACTCTGCCTGGGTATCCAGGTCTTTCAAAATCAGTTTATTGCTCTCTGTCTTCTCCCTATCTAGGTGGCTTTGCAGGGTGACTACCTGCTCAGCACATGCCTATTGAAGTCTACCTGTTGCTCCAGCTTTTTCTGGCTCTGCAGTAGGGAGTCCTAACCTTCTTGGTACTCCTTCCGCAAGGCCAGAAATCTGGTATCCTGGTCCGCCTTTTCCTGTTGCAGCACATCCTTATCCTCCTTTATTTTAGTGATGTACCGTCTGCTGTCATTTTCTGGCTCCTGGCTCCTGAGCATCCTCTGCTCAGAAGAGTCCAGATCAGATTGGGCCTTCTGTAATGCCTAATCGCCAGATCTTGGCCTTCAGCACATTTGTCCTGCATGGCTCCCATATGTAAATATAAATATGCCGCTACCCTGGCAATCTTGTGGTGCTCATCCTTGGCCTTCGGGGCCATGTATAGTTCACTCAGGGCCACATGTAGGGGACCCTGATCTCCCCATATATCTGACCCTGTTTCAGTGACCTGTTGCGCGATTGCCTGCAACCAGACCGTTTGGTCCTGATGAGTCCACTCACCTCTCACAAATAGCTTATGTAAGAAGTGTTCTCTGGCTATTTTCATATCTACCAAGGTCGTCATTCTAGAGATTGGTCTCTGTCCTGACTTACAGAAGTTTGTATTTTATTTTTGCAAAACAGACCTTTTCCTTAGAGCGTTCTTTTGAGGAGTGCTTTACAGCGTAACACAGCGTGGTGATCCGACCGGATATGTGTATGTGGTCAGCTGTATTAATCTGCACAAGTGATAGATCTAACCCAAACGTCCGGCTCGAGCCCCCAATTTGTAAGAGGATTCAATTCAACACTACAGCTAAGTCAATGCCTAGTCTGGGATACTGAATGGAAACCCTTATTGATATATCTTTACGTCCAGTTCATGCGTTCTGGATGACTACCCCTATATAACACCCCTCTCTTGGAATCCCCCTGACCCCACTGAGCCACGAAGTAGTTCTGCTTTGCAAGTTTAAACGGTTTATTTGATAATTTAAACAATATATATATATATCACACTTTATAATAAATTAATAATTGAATATCACACTTAATCTGAGCAGTAATCAATAATGGATAGTCCGGCACTAGCACACTTCTTTATAATCAATGATGAGTGGTTATAGGATGGATATGATAGCAACAATACTTTTATGGTTTCAAATGGATGCAATGTGGAATGAAATGCAGTACAGAAAATAACTTGATAGGATTTCAGCAAAAGACAATGTAATCACTTTCTTGGACAATTCACCCCCCCCTTTTATGCACTGTAAGGAGATGAAGATGACACAGTTCTTAGGAATGCAATCAAATATAATTCAGTTCAATTCCCCCCCATCAGCTTATACAACAGATAGGAGTTTTGAAACACAGGCAAAATGCTTTGAATATGGTGACAATGCAGTGAGAAATATGCTGAAAATGGTTTTAATTCCCTTTAGGAGGTTCAGGGTGAGTGAAATAGACTTGGGATGAGTTCAGGCTCACTTTAGCAAGGATCTAGGAGTGACTAGCAGGTTAAACGAATTTTTGACAAAGGAAAGCAATGAAGCTGCTGTTTTCACACGTGGCTGGATTTTTAACCAAATTGCAAATCGCGGTAAAATTTGCGAGTGCGAGAATCGTGATTACGGCAGAAGTATGAGGAGTAGGAAGTCGGTTCTAGGCTTGTTGAAAAGCTGAGATTCTAAGCTTCCGGAGGAAAGTTAAACCAAACGGTTCCAGAGATACGGACGATTAAATAAAGGTAGTTTTTCGGATTTGAAATTTTAAAAGTTCAAAGCGACAGGTTACAGCTTGCAGCGAGAAAATGACAAGTGACAGCTTTGCAAGTGACAGGTGACAGTTAGGAGGCAGTTCTGGTTAGATTAAAATAGATTGAATTATATCATTTTAACTAAGAGATTGGTTCTGCACAGTTCTGCTAGGTACTCACAATATAATTTTAAAAGGAATGGGCCTCGCCCAGTGAAGAAAACCTGACATGATTGCCTCTAACCCCAGGAGAAGCCTCACAGTGCCGTATTTTGAACAATTGATGTTTATTAAAATTAATATTCACTTCATTGTGAAACATTATGCAATGATATCTAACCATAACCTACACCCCAGCTCAGATGATGATGACAATGAGTTGTTACCCAGGACATGTGATACACTCAAAAGTCAAGCTTTGTGGTTTAGTGATGAAAGCAGTTAGGAGGTGGATAGCTGTACTGACTAGTTGAATTTGTACACATTTCATTGCATCAGTAAACTTCAATTAATGTTTTTGAATCCCGGTCACACACTTCTTAATTTATTTCATGTTCTCCCACAAGAAGAAGCCAATCCTTGGGGATCTCAGATTTTTCACAAGGTACAGCCACTCACCTTGGTTCAAGTTATCCCCCAAACTGTACAGACACCCTTTATGTCTTGCAGGTTCTCTCACAGGACAGTCATGCCCAGTGGTGGCTGGGCAATATTTGAAGTGGAGGGGCATATATGTATGTGCCTGATATGGGGGAGTGACCGAGCACAGCAAGGGAGCCTGAACCAAACAAGGGGGGCTTAGGAGGGTTTTACCGCCAAGCAAATTGTAATGGGGTGAAATGGTGCATTTTACTGCACATTCTGTGAACAATTTGGTAAAAGATCACACTGTGTAAAACCAGTTTTGATGGTAGCACAGGAAAAATCACAGTAGATGTAAGTCACCCACAGTGCTCAGGACCATTTTCCAATACATTTTCATGATGCCATTGCCCACAACATATGCCAATATATAAAACATGTTCATTGTGGCTGTGCTCATATATGTGCATGCAGGCTGCACCAATACATTTCTTCATTGCCATATAAGAGATTCCAGCCAGTAATACATGACATGCTACAGAAAGACTGGCTATACTGAGAAAGGCCATTTTGCTATGTAATCACACTTACGTTTGATTCTACCCTTGATACAATGTACAAACATTCCATGACACTCAAAGACTATATGACCAGACTGGAGACACCAATGTAAGCCAGTCTAGCCAAGTATTAACACACATCATGTTTGCTTTACTCTTGATGCCAATTAAAACGTAACACATGCCATGCCGCAGTAAGAAAGTAAATGCACACTGACACCATAGGCCAGGCTAGCCACATAATAATACTTAGCATGTTTGGTTTACCTTCGATGACAAGTAAAATAAGCCAGGCCTCATTAAGAAAGTAAATGCAGATTGGCACTATTAGTACCAGTCTTCAATTGCTTTCTTAAGGTGACATAGTATATTCTACATTGCATCAAGGGCAAAGCAAACCTAGTAAGTGTTATTGCATGGCTAGACTGGGCTTTATTGAATATAGAGGAACCATGGTAGGTATTATTATGTGGCTAGGCTGGCATACCTGTAATGTACATTTAATGTTCATGTAATGCAAGCCAGTTCAGCCACACAATAATACTTACCCTTTTTGCATTACCCTTGATGGCAAGTAAAACATGCCATGTCAAATTATGAACATATTTGGAGACTGTAACCACTGATATACCAGTCTAGCCAGCCAAGTAATAACACGTATCCTGTTTGCTTTCCCCTTGGTGCACAGTATCAGTACAGTATAAAGCAAACAGGGTATGTGTTATTATGTGGCCAGGCAGTCTAGTCATGTAATAATTTGTATTATGTTTGCTTAACCCTTGATGCAGTTACTGTGCATCAAGGGTAAAACAAACATGACAAGTGGTATTATGTGGCTAAACAGTCTAGCCAAGTAACAATACTTATCATATTGTATTTACTTGTGATACAGCTACTATACATCAAGGCTAAAGCAAACATGCTAGGTGTTTTAATTTGGCTAGATTGTCTAATCCTGTCCAGCCACTTAAGTGTTATTATTGCGTTTTTTGATCATGTTTGCGTTACCCTTGATGCACAGTAAGTGTTATTACATGGCTAGACAGGCCTACATTTGTGGTGCCAGTAACTGTGCTTCAAGGGTAAAGCATACATAAGTGTTTTGATATGGATAGATAGACCTACTGTAGGCCAGTCTCGCCAAGTAACAATACTTCACCTCCCATGTTTTCTTTACCCTTCATGCACGGTACTGAGCATCAACGGTAAAGCAAAACAGAATGCCATGCCCGCAGCAGAACCCACCCCTAAATGTAGAGGTGGGGGATGACACACACACACATAAACAGCACTTTTACCTGTGTATTCATATATTGTGCAAACCACTTCTTGCATGCACACAGTCATAAAATCAAACCACAAACATACATGTGCATGGACATTAACCTCCTTGAATTGCCCAGCGAGCAGCACTACCTTGACCAACCAGCCTACCGCCCCTTTAAAATGCACATTAGTTAATGCAAGATCCATCCCAGCCCATGCCTTAGATTTTAGTGCTCTTATCACAATACATGACCTAGATATTTTAGCCATCTCAGAGACCTGGCTACATGCACCCTCTAGCCCCCACCTATCCATTGTTGTCCCCCCCCCAGGCTTTATCCTTTTCTGGAGTGACAGACTCAACTCCAGAGGTGGTGGAGTCACTCTGATGGCTAAAGACACCTTACCCATCAGACAGATTAGCACAACTCTTAATAAGAATTGTGACCTACTCGTAGTCAAACTATCCATCTCGCATACAGACACTATCACCATCTATGTCACCTATCGCCTGGCAGGCGCAGTCCTATCCTTTTAAGAGGACTTCCTACATAGCCTGGGTATAAGCATTAAATCAACTTCTAAAGCCATCCTCTTAGGAGACCTAAACCTTGGTCTCAATGACCAGGATGACTTAAATGCCACCTCTGTAGCTAATTCACTCAGTGCATTAGGATTTAAACAGTGCATTAGTGCTCCTACACATGCCAAAGGATGCATCGTAGATTATAAGGTGTCCATCTGCGCTAACACCCCACGCCTGTGGTCTGACAAACACATTTGGGGTCATTACGAGGTAGGCGGCAATGGAAAAACGATGCCGGTAAGGGATTACTGGCACTGCGTACCGCTCCGTGCTATTATGAGTCAACAAACCGGTATCAGCACCACCGCTTATACCGTGCACCCCCGTACCGGCATGCGTGCGGGCACGCGGCCCTTCGGTCCGGCAATACCGGGATGGCACTAACAGGAGGACATCACAAGTCATGCAGACATGCAAATACCGGCATCATGAAGGTGGTAATAAGGGATACCGGGATGCAGGCATCACCGGCATCGCAAACCACCCGCAAACAACAATGTGCAGTGTTCCCAACTGTCACAGGTGCACACAATCAGCACAGGTGGAGGCAATGGAGTCTGGCCCAGCACAAAAGGAGCACACCCAGACACCACACCCCTTTCCACACCAAAATGATTCCACTTGCAGTAGCAATATTGGGACTGGAGGACATGCTTGCATTGCTACACGAGCAACAACAACAACATGCACCACAGAGGAGACGCAGGAGGAGAAGGAGGGTGAGACAGGCCCAGCAAGCGCCACCAGTGCAGCCAGTAGTACCACGCAGGCAGCCCCCAATCCCTCACATCAGAGCCAGTCCATTCAACCTAACCCCAGAGCAGATCCACACCCTGTACCGTCTGGACTGGGACACCATCACCACCATTGTGGACATGATACACAATGATATTCTCAGCCTGATTGAAATATGCACCGCTATCCCCCCTCTACTGAAGGTAGTGTCTGTGCTCCACTTCCTGGCCACAGGCACCTTCCAGCACACAGTGGGGCACATGCATGGCATATCACAACCCTTATTTTCTCGCATGCTGAACCAAATGCTGGATGACCTCCTGAAGCACTCAAGGAACTACATATCCCTTCCATGGACTGCCCAGGAGATCTTTGACACGAAAGTTGGCTTCCATGCACTGGCAGGCATGCCAAATTTTATTGGTGCACTTGACTGCACCCATGGTGAATTGGTGGTCCCGCATGCCATGGAGATGGTGTACCGCAATCGTAAGCTATATCACTCCATCAATGTACAGATGGTATGTGACTCCAGCAAGATCATCACACATTGTTGTGCCCGATTTCCCAAATCAACTCATGACTCAATGGTCCTGCGGAACTCCATGATACCAGGCTACATGGAGTGACATGCAGGACGACGTGCCTGGCTACTTGGTAAGTCGCATGACAGGCACATGGCAGTGTAATGGGGGAGAGATGCACACACCACCATGGTGTCATTGTTGTGGTGACAGCACAATGTCCACATCGCAAAACACTGTGCCCCAAAGCATCACAAAATGAACATGACAACCAATCCCCATAGCAATGATGGAAGCTGCACACCAATTACAACATGCCTAACTTTTAACCAGCCCACATCCCACAGCGCATCCACCACCCATCATCAGACCTCACCCTCCGTAACACAATCCAGCAACATGCTTTGAGTATGCACAATGTAAATGTCCGCAGCAATTCACAACACAGGACAAGCATCCAAGAGAGTGCACAAATCAATCCCACCAAGGGAATACACTGCTTTTCGCAGGACCACCACTACAGTAGCGTTGCATGCCACCATGGGAATAATAAGCGCTGAATGATACATAATGCTGAGACTTCTGCCAACGCTGCCAGTAATATAATCATACTAATCACTACACATCACATAATGACACCAAACACAGCGGTATGCATTGTATGAGTGGATAGGTCTATAGGACCCCCTCCCCAACATGCCCCTCCTGCGTGGGGTTCGTGGCTTGTCAGCGCCCCCCCATGCGCCTGTGCTCGGGTGGCAGGGTGGCTGCTGATCGACACACAGGGCCAACCAGCTTGTACTGTAACATACCATGGACACCATTTTGAAAGCCTCAAGACTCCATTTTAGATAGAAGCGACCAAAACCCCAATGAAACAGCCTGCCTGAGAAAGCTGCAGCTGGCCCCCGCTCACTGCGCGCAGGGAGCAATGCACTCCCCCTGTGCCTCCACCCCATGGCAGATCTGCTGAAGGCCCGTTCTCATGAGCAACCAGACACAAATGAGTATCAGAACAAACACTGTATCATTTACCTTTCGCAGTACATCACTGTCCCCGAAGTGACCTGACTCATGGTTCAAGTCTGGAAAATAACAGGAACCATCCCAATTGAAAGGGCCTCAATCGGGCATCTAACCCCTAACATCTGAAAATATATGGTGTCAATAACCTTCCTACATGAACCCGTGCACACATTCCCCAGATGAGGTCTTGACTACATACCAAAACTCACTGATTCACAGAGTTGTTTGCAAATTATAATACCGGTGTTTGAAAGGGATGAAGCTTATAACATTGATGCAGCAAGAATGACCCTGGTCCATTGCAAAATACTGTGTGCCTTGAAGACTTAATGAAAGGGCTTGATAGAGCCCCACCTAATGCTAACTAATGACTGCTGCTAGTGTACAAAGGAAGGTGGAAAAGCATTACTAAGAGTACTTGCGTGTAAAATAGTGAAACGTGTTTAAAGGGGCACAACCGAAAATGCAAATGCACGATTGAATACGAACGTATTGCTCCTATGCTCCTGAGTACACAATCCAACATGATGCTACCTCATGTGTTATCTATCTATTGTCTTATGAATTACCAATATGCACCCAATGAATGATATGTAGTATATGTGTCACTGCCAAACTTTGACAGCTTTGTATGAGAAGCGAACAAATGTATAAACAATAGAAACTTGTAATCACCTTAATGCTACTAACATTATTAACTGTTCCCTCGTATGATAGATTGTACAACCCAGACACAGAGAATCGCGTAAAGCCACAAGGCCTTCTCCCCCTCCTCCCGCCAAGGCCCGCCAGGGCTCGCTGGTGCACGAGCAGCACAACCTCACCTCCCCTTCTTCTGCTGGACCCGCTTCAGGAATTCACCTCCCCCATGTCTGAGGCCGCCATAGTCGGCCAAATGAATTATTTACAACCTGGTCCTAAACCCCACCGCCTCAAGGGGCCAGAGGTGTACCCTCGCTGATCCAGTAGTACTCCGGTTCACCCCAAATTAATGAGCCTTGGAGATAGATATTCAACCCTGTACTAACATATCATAAAGTAATTCTTCACCACATCTAACAGAACAGAACAGAACAGAACAGAACAACAAGGCAGCTCACCTTGTGCCCTCACACCAGACACCCAGGCTTATGACACATGGTCAACAGGTCAAAAGTAACAGTGCACTGATGTATTGGTGAAGCTCCACATCACATGTTGTTTCTCCGGTTTCCTAATATTTCCTAGAGTAACATATTGTAGGATTTACAGGACAACTGGAATCATCTAAAGGATGAGTGTTTGCTTGTGTGTGGCCACAAGGGCAAAGTGTTAGTGCAGCCATCAATCATCGACACTGACCGTGCCTGGTCTGGCAGCTCCACCCCGACGAGCCCAGCTGACTCATCCACCCCACGTTGGCACTACGCAGATGTCCACCAATCCCGGAGCGGCTCATCACTGCATCACCTATTGCTTAGTCGACGCCACCCAATCCCTGAGACTATGTGCCCCCTATAGCGTTTAGGATTTGTGACGTGGTTTTGTAATAAATATGACTGTCTTTGCTATTGTCAGACAGAGCTGTCTCAGAGATTGCAGAGTCCTTTGCATGCCCTATATTGATTAGATAAAACCTTTTACATCACCCGCACTTGATCTTGGTCTCATTCCCTCCTGGGGTGTGTCCTTTATTGCCTCTCATTGTGGGGAGGGTACTGCCTTTTGGGGACGCTTGCTTTCAGCATCCACAGTGCATGAACAACAGCAAGGGAGTGGACACCCTGTATCATCTGGAAGACGCAACCCACACCATAAGACCATGGCACAGCACACATTGTGGCAAGTTAAAATATGTGCATACAACCAGGGACATGTGCATGTGAACAACAAATATCTGCAGGCATTTGTGATAAGTACAGGTGTCCATTAGGAATTCACTTACACATACCTTATTTTGCACCCATGCAGGTGATAGTGGCTATCCCTTGAAGATGTGGCTCCTTACCCCTGCAGAACAGGCATGAAGAGGACTACAATCATTCCCATACCCGTACCTGTGTGGTGATCGAGCATACCTTTGGCCTGTTGAAGGCACATTTTCGCTGTCTTAGCCGGTCGGGTGGGGCACTCCTGTACAGGCATGAGAAGGATGCCAAGATCATCATGGCATGTGTCATGCTGCACAACATGTGCATCCGCCGGAAGTGCCTCTGCCCCCTGACATTGAACAGCAACCACCAGGTGAGGGTGAAGAAGATGAAAAAGATGGGGTTGTACATCATCCCGGTGGCGATGCACAGGAGGGACGTGCTGTGTGCCAGTCTGTGATAAGCCAATATTGCTAAGACACATGGATGCAGAGGGTACCATCAATGTGGGACTCAGGGCACTGGGTGTGGGGGTACATGGACACTATGCACTGTAAACCAATGAATGACACATACATAATAAGGAATGCCCAGTCAAGTATTTATTCAGGTACACAACGGGTGTTTTTAACAGGAAAAAGTAAAAAGTGCTCATACCCTCTACCTCACACACACCCCCTCTCCCTCCCGCCCACAACTCCCCCACAAACCCCCTTCCGCCTCCCCCTCCCCCACAATCCCCCACACACCCCTGCCCCCCTCACCCTCCCACCACAACTCCCCCACATACTCTCTCCCCCACAACTCCCCCACACATCCCCTCACCCTCCCCCACAACTCCCCCACACATAGCATGCAATGTTATGCCACTCGAGTCTGCCTAGCTGTGCACATGCAGGCTGAGCCTGCAACTAATGTCCTGTGTCTGACTCCGGGGGTGGCATGTTGGGGCGGCGCATGGTGCGCACAGACCTGCGCAGGGGGCTGGTCTGTGCAGAGCTTGATGAAGACCCTGTGGGCGCATGCTCTACTGTCGGGGCAGGACGCAGAGCCTCCATGGCATCCGCATTCCAGGCAAGGACCTGCCTCACTGCCAACACTGCCAACAGCTCCTCACCGATCTTCTGGGTGCTCGACTCTATGGCCCCTTTCATGTCCGCAGTGTTGTCTCGGGCCTCCCTCCTCGATATATCACCATCAGTGACATATTGTTTCACTAGGCCTGTCAGCTCCTGTTGGCGCGCCTCCATCTGTGACATCCTAAACTTCCCGTCCCGGACCCCTGTGGAGGTGGATGGCAGGTGTGGCAAGGGGCCCAATTCTGGTGGGTGCTGTGTGGGGCTCCAGGCCTCTGGTTCAGCCTCTCCTCCCGACTGGACATGCGAGGTGCCATGGGTGAGCTGATGGGTGCGTACTGGTGTGCTTGGGTGGGGCTTGGTGTGCCAAGGAATTCCATGGAGCGGTTGTCCTCCTCAGGGACACAGACCTCGCCTTGGGAAAGTACCTCATCACCACTCTGTGGCGCAGTGGCAGCGGCCTCCCCAACTGAACTGGTAGCTGCAGACAGGGTCCCATCTGCCACCGGCTCTACAGCTGCGGATTCCACAGGTGGTGGAACTTTTGTAGTAGTTGATGGCCTATGACGCCCCTGTTCCCTGCCATCCAGTGGTGCCTTTCTCCTCAGTTACTGATGTGCCTTGCCAGTGCCCTTGGAGGTGGAAGGCCTGTTAGTGTCTTCCCTGGACCTGGCCCTCTTCGTAGGAGTGGTGGCCTGTGCTGCAGAGTCCTATGCATCGCTGTCGGTATCACAGCCTGTGGGGGACCATAAGAGGGACGGCATCAGTGATGGTTGTACATGCATCATGCATACAATGGTATTAGTGCAGTTGTACTCATTTGATGACTTGCTGTCCTACTGTTGTGGCATACAGGTTATCTGCCAATTGGTGGGGTTGCTCAGGCATACATCAGGTTTACACATGTGTGAGGTGGTGTCTGGTGTGTGACATGCCTTTGTGTTGAGGACTGTGTGCATTGTGACACATGCCGTTTCCCTGTTTGTGGTGTGTGTCTCAGGTATGGCATTGGAATGCTGCATGCATGTGGATGTGTCAGTGCTGGGGACGGCATCTAGGCAGGGATGTGTCCATGTGTGTGTAATGGGCCATGCATTGCCTCACAGCATGGTCACATTGGTGGACTATCATTATACTTTGCATTACAGTGTTTTCTTAGGACACTCACCTCCATCTGCCGATGACGAGGCTCCACGTTCCATTTCTCCCACACCTTCTATGGACTCCATACCGATTGTGCTGGCGCAGGTTTCTTCCCAGCGGCTGAGTTTGATCGGTGAGTTAGAGCCACCGCCAGTAGCCAGTCCCAATGTTTTCTGACGTCCTTTACTGTGCGGGGGGTGGTGCTAACCGCACTGACTTTCTGGGCCACTAGATCCCATAATTCTTTCTTTTTGAGCTGTGCTGCTCTTTTCAGGTCTGAGGCAAAGACCACCTCTGCATTCTCAGCCAGAGTGTCAGCGAGCATGTTAAGTTCATCCTTGGAGAACTGCTCCTTCCGCTGCTGGGATTCCCCTTTCTTTATAGACTTTGGCATGGTGTTGGTGCTCTAGAAGATGATCTGAGTGTTGGTTTGAGGCTCCAGGTCCTGTGTTTCGAGGATGGCAATGGATTGTGTTTTTCAATATGGCCACTGTGCTATTTCCCATTCCGGCACAATGATGTTACTTCCTGTTCTGGTATTAGCGGGCCCGTTATTAGCGGGCCCGCTAATGCCGGAACCGTTAATGCCGGGCCCATTATTTAGGGGGTAGACGGAGGCAGAAGGGCTGTCAGCGCTTTCCATGATGCCGCTAAGGGATGTTTTTGGGACTTTTGCGGCAAGCTGGTACTGTCGATACCGGCATGCCGCTACGCGCCGGCACGCATACTCGTAATCGGCCGCTATTAGCAGCGTCATTGCTACCCGGAGCCGGTATTGCCTCCATGCCGGTAAAAAATGATTTTTACTGTGAATCTCGTAATGACCCCCATTGTGTCATTCACCATTGCACCCATCTGCTAACCTACACTCCCCACCACATCCTTGTCACCTACGCTGGCCCATAACTGCTGAAACCTTACCAAATATAGAATCTTTCCCTTGCTTTGCACACTCCAGTCGGAGGACCACATGTGCTAGCTAACCTCTATTCTAAGACACTGGGCCTCATTACGACTTTTGCATAATGGGTTAACGGGCCCCACTAAAGGAGGCGGTCCCGTTAATCCCACTATGCAAAATTTACGAGGTCCCCTCACGGGACCCGGTAAGGACGCCTGGTAAAACCAGGCATCATTACCGGGTCCCGAGAGGGAGCTAACAATGGGCCGCTCGTAATCGGCCCGTTGTTAGCTCCCTCTCCCATTCCCATTGAGCCCTATGGGGGCTCAGATGGGGAAGGTCTGGGCCCGGGTTCCCAGAGGGAGGAATTACATGGCCCTCCGAACTCGGAATGGCCTGGTAATTCCCCATTCTGGGAACCCGGTAAAGGAGCCCGATTTGGCGGCAGCCATGGAGCCAATAGCTCCATGGCTGCCGCCAAACTCGTAATGAGGCCCACTGACAATAGCCATTTCCACTATTGCCCCCCTTGAAAAACAAAGCCTTCAGTGTTTATCAATTTATGGCTCACACCAGATCTTCAACTGCTCTTCACCAAAACATGTGAAGCTAAGTCAAAATGGAAAAAGCACATTCAGACACTCAGAAAATGCTGTTCACTACTGCAGTTAAACTATACAAACAAGCCATTGTACATGCTAAAGCCTCAAATTACAATGTTAGAATTGAGAATGCCAAGTCCAATTCCCTAGAGATTTTCACTATCCTCAGAGTGTTGGAAGCCCATTCCACCCCCTCCTAACATCAACAGGGATAAGGTTTGGTGCACTAGCATACAAAAAAGGCCCTCCTTGACAAAACTGGCACCCTTCATAATAAAATTATCCTCAAGCAATCCAGGCTCCAATCTCTCCAACAGGCCAGGGGTATCGCCCTTCGACCTACTGCCTGTCTAGATCTTCCCTCGTTTCACTTCTTAAAATTTCACCATGGCTGAAGTTATCACCATCCTTAAGGGTTTGAAACCATCAAGATGTAAAGGTGAGAACTGCCCAGCCTTCATTATCAAGGACTGCTCTGAGTCCCTATCCCCCTTCATCACCACATTCATTGATGCCTCCTTTACCACTAGCCTAGTCCACACTAACCTCAAGGAAGCTTGGATATTCCCACTTCTTAAAAAAATTTACCTTAGACCCCACGGTCCCAAACTACTACTAACCCATCACAACTGTCCCTTTCCTCTTGAAAATCTTGGACAGGCAGCATACATCCAAATCCAGCACTACCTGGAAGCTAACCACATCCTGTGAATGCACCAGTCTGGATTCCCTCCAGGCCACAAAACAGAATCAGCTCTGCTTGACTTTAAGAGCCGGCTTGATGACATCAGGGTGAGGGTGAGCAAGCCCTTCTTCTACTCCTAGATCTCCCGGTAGCTTTTGATCTGGTCAACCATAAGATTCTTTGCCTTCACCCTACCTTTGCAGCCAATTTCTCACCTGGGGCCATGCCATGGATTGCCTCCTTTCTGGAGGAAAGATCTGTCAGAGTCTTCGCTGATAATCCCAATGCCCTGCTGGCACCCATCTCCTGTGGGGTTCCCCAAGGATCTTGCATATCACCTACCCTCTATAACATTTTCACCAAACTTCTGTTTGACCGTCTATCATATGACATTAAAATCCTCCTTCCTCTCTCAGGCAACTACCAAGAAGACTCTGACACTCTAAACACCATCTACCTGACCATCCAGGCCTGGATGGCCACTCACTGCCTCTGCCTTAACGATGAAAAGGCCGAGATCTTCCTTGTAGGGTCTTCAATGGGGATCAAGAAGCTGAATTCTCATTATGCTTCCTTCAATATCAAGGGCACAAACAGTCACTGGATCAAGACTGGACTATTGCAATGTACTCTTCACAGACACCTCAGCACACCCATCCACAAGCTGCAGGTTATCCAGAAAAATGCTCTTCGTGCAGCACTCAACATATCTAAAACAGATCATATCTCCACTGCCAAAAGAAATGGGCACTGGCTTCCGATAAGAGAATGGACTATGTTCAAAACTCTATCAATCACGCACAGATGCCTTTTCAACACCACTCCTCCTTCCCTTTTGCAGAAATTCAGGAAAAGTCCAATCGACCAGACTTGGCGGATCTAGATTCCCCTCCATGGCATGCAAACATTGGAACACACTTTCACTTGCCGTGCATGCCGCACAATCCTTTTGGGCCTTCCGCAGAGCCCTAAAAAACTGGTTGTTTGTGTAAATCTGATCGTGGGGATGTCTACATACGTGTTCGGCCAATCTGATAAGCATTGCGATAACTTGTTATGTAACAGCGCCTTGATGCCTCCAGGCGAAGTGTGCTTTATAAATGTATAAATAAATAAATACATACATACATACATACATACATACATACATACAAACACATTACATAAACATCACTTACCTTACCTGCTTGCACCCTCCACATGCACCGTGCTGCGAAGGAGGACCGGATGGCCCACCTCTACACAAGGTGCACACGCTGAATGACAGGAGAGTGTAATAATGAAAGGCAGCAGAGCAAGACCTTCATTGTCCTTCTGCCTCTCATTATTTTTCTCTGCATGTTTTGCGGAGCACAAAGGGCTCTGCATAAAAACAAAACAAAAATGTGTAGTGGGGGAAGCAATACTGCCTAGAGGCAGACAGCACAGTCACCCATGCAAATAAAGCACAAGGGTGGATTGTGCTTCCTGCCACTCAGATAAGGGGAAGGCTTCCCCCCACCCAATGTGGTGGTGGCCCACCATTGGTCTCTCCCATAAAAGTCTCAGGTTTTCCTTCAGGTCATAGTCACCAATTAAGGGTATTCACAGGGCACATTCACATACTATGGTTTAAGGGATCTGCCACAATGAGCAGCAACCCCTTAATTTCCCCAAGGTCTACCAAAGGGTGCAGCCATCCCTTAAGTGTCTCAATTGGTGCACAGGGAACAGACAACCACTAAAGATCACAGGTTCTGCACAAGGTGTAGCAACTGTGAAAATCAACTTCTGGGATGCCAATAGTACAGGGATGAATATCAGATTCTAAACCATCAATCAAGCCCACACCACTAGTACACCAGAAGGGATCCAAACAGATTAGAATATAAGGGAATTCTAAGACCTCCTTGTCCAATTTTGGTAACATTAACAAAACGGCAGGCTTATCTCCACAAGGCTGTGGATCGTTGGTTAGAGGCGACACAGCGAAAATACAGTGATTAGCCAATGATAAAAGGGACTGTCCAGTCAAGGTTGTATGCAAATATCTACTTTATTATTAATAAAACAGAAGGTTCTAGCACACTACAATTACAACCCACACTCCAAAGGCATACGGAGGACAGAGAGTTTCACAAAGGAAAGGAATACACTCTGGATACTGACAGGAGGGTAGTTGGTAAAGTAATCTTACTGTTCAAGGTTCTTTGGATTTAACACCAAAGGGCAAAGGGTTGTAACTTTCTCTAGGGACCTTCTGAGAAAGACCAGGGGAGGGCGGGGGAGCTAGGAGCACAATGTACCTGGTTCTGAAGAAGTTTGTGGTGATTGACAGCATCAAGGCAGTTCCAGGGCGCTATGCAGCCCGTGAGACAGAGTTAGAGGCGGGAGACAGCTGTGATATCAGGTGGGAGGCAGTCCGACAAGCGAGGCTGGAGGGACATCTGCTGGTTGTCCGGAACGGCCGCTCAGTGCCAAGAATCGTTGTCTCTGTACTAGTTGGCGGATCTGGAATGCTGGTCGAGGAGTCTCGGACGGCTCTGGTTACGGCGGCATGACAACAGTCAGCGGTGCAGCCTGATGTGGTTCGAGGACTCAACTGTCTCAAAAAATGTCCTTAAAAAAATGGATGCTGGATGATGCTTGTGTGGCACTCCTCCTAGCTTCTTTGCAGGGCTTGTGTCCTTTCAAGGCGGACAGCCCTAAAACTCAGTAGGGTGCTAGCAGGCTACAGCCTTGTCCTTTGTCCAGAGACTCTCAGGCACTTCCCATCTAGGAAGCTTGCTGTCAGAAACTAGCAAGGCACACTGTATGCTGGCTGGGTTCCGGTTCTGGAAGTTCTGGACGGGTCCTCTGAGTCCAGTCTCTCCCTCTGTTCCCTGGGAGATGTTTAAGGGAGGGATATTGCTTCCCTCTTGGAACTCCTGGCCTTCCTTCACTGGCAGAAGATGTAAGGTAGACTACACCTTCAGCTCGAGTCCAAATGAGTCTTTCTCACTCCTTACAAAGTATTCAGATGATCTGCTAAGTGAGGGGTTCAGCCCTCTTTTAAAGCCAAATGGGCTCCAGTGATTGATGTAGACTAAGATTACCTTAATGAACCAATCCTGGGTCCCCACCAACAATCTTCTGTTATGCATGAGGTCAGGACCAGAGTGCTCTGCAACAGGACAGAAAAAGGGGTGACAACATATACCTAAGTCCCACCCATCTTCCTGTCTGTTGTAGATCAAAGTGTCTCTCTGGTTAACTGAGCCCTCTGTGACTCTTGATTAAATCACAGGTTTTCCCTTGAAGTATGCGCTGGGAGCAGACTTTCTGTCTCCCCCAAACCACATACCTCTCCCCTCTGAAAGGGTTCAGCTCTGCAGGGGTTTGCCTACAGTAAATAGTGGACCCAGACATGTATTTCACTGCCTTTCATACAGATGGGTGGGAACTAGCTTCAAGTTGACACATTGCACACAAGGGGTGTTAGTCCTGCCTTCCTGTTGTCTCTCTGGCAACCAAGCCCACTCAGCAGGCTATCCTCAATTATCTCTCATTAGTATGCACTGCCACCAGCCGGAGAACAAACGAATGCAGATCCATGGAACCTTCGATATTTTGCTCACGGCTGGAGGAAGGTGTGCCTTCCCCCTTCTTGGAATGCTTTGATGTACACGGGGTTGTCAGATTCCATGTGAATATGACTGGGAGGATGGCGCCAGTAGGCTGTGTCTTCCCAGAATACCGGTGACTGTGTTTTTGGTGCAGGAAGCATATGAAATGGTTGCAGAATGGCCACACTCATTTCTCAGAGGTTGGTCTTGAAAAAACCTGGCGAGCGTA
The DNA here is from genome assembly GCF_040938575.1 of Ambystoma mexicanum. NCBI lineage: Eukaryota > Metazoa > Chordata > Amphibia > Caudata > Ambystomatidae > Ambystoma > Ambystoma mexicanum. Next base: position 321,098,975 of record NC_090934.1, read on the forward strand.
CTCTCCCTGTGCAGATGGTTGAATTCCTCACAACCACCCATTAAGGTTCTCAGGTTCTCCCACAGGGTACAGCTACCCCCATATGGGTTCTTAGTCTTCACCCCTTAAGTTTCTAAGGTTTATTACATGCCACAGCCACCCACCAAGATACATGGGTTCTCCCTCATGACACAGCCAGCACTTACAATTCTCAAGCTCACCCACAGAGTGCATCCACCCTAAGATGTTCTGTTTTTTCACCATTCATAGTCAACCCTAAGGTTCATGGGCCCTCCCTTAGACTGGCACTACCCATGAAGGTTCTCAGGTTTTTCAAAGGATGCATCTGCACTTTAAGTTTTTTATGCCATTTCACAGTGTTTATCCATCCCTTAAACTTCTTAAGATCTTCCACCAAGCACAGAGCATTGATTAAGCTTCTTCAACTCCCCCACATTCTACTGCCCCACCTATAGGTGGGACATCTCCCTGTGAGGCCCGTCCCTCCCCTAAGACTATCTTATTCCCTCCAATGCACAATACCGCACCAGAGAGAAATGTGGTGGAATTCCAATTGCCTCCCCAGACCGCTGGCTACCACTATGTGGTGAAGCTACCCAATGTTAATTGACTACCTGCAATAATGGAAGTAGGTTCCTGCATGCCACATGATATAGTCCAGTGAGTCCTGGTCAAATATGAGTGCTGTCTGTGTTGCACCACACAAAACTGCTTGTTCGGGCAGCACTGTCAAAAAGGGCACTCAAACTTGGACGAGGACCAATGATTTTCCCACAAATAAGAAAGACACCCAGGACACAGGGCAGGTGATGTGAGATGGTGGGCTTGGCAGGCACAGGACTTGGCAACACTGGAAAATCTGATCCTGACAGGACACTCTTCAAAGTAGAGAGCTGCTGCTGAAGTTCGTGGGCCACAAACTGAATACTTGCAGAGTTGCAAGCTCTAACTCGGCATATAGGTGCGTTTACAGTGGATGGCCAACCTCCTGGAGGTTCAAGGGACACTTCCAATGTCCATCGAAGGCAGCACTGTATTGCAGAACATGAGACTGATTAGTCCCAACTGAGTATGGGAAGAGGGAGTTGAGGATCCCCAGTGATTGGCTTTGGGGCTGCCTGATGCTTCTGCTGTATTCTCCTTGACTTCCGAGCATTATCTTTTCTCTTTGGATTCTTGGCTCCAGTGGCATCCTCCATAATGCTCCAGACACTCTCCACTTACCCAAATTTCAGGATGGGGGTACCCCAGTCCTCCAATAAGAAGGATTGGAATCATCCAAACAGCTAGTGGCGGTCAAATCATAGTCAGCCAGATTCCCCCTCATCTGCCCAGCAACAGAAATCCCCTGGGAGAAATGTAGGTCAGAACCAGACAATCCGAATCCCAGTTTCACTCAATTGCAGTCACTCAAAGCCCTGACCGAGAATCCAAGGCTGAATCCCAGGAAATGTGCATGCCCTTAACATACATGCCAACATTCTGTGACCAAAAATCTGTAGGAATCTTAAAGTTTCAAAAATAGTCAGTCGAGGAGGTAATGATAGGAATAGGGCGCGTCAGCAGCCCATTGTCATTGAATGAGCCCGCCGCCGCGGGTGCATTCAATGACAATGAGGCGCCTGCCACGCCTTCTGCCATCACGCCAGCTCGGGGGAGCCCTTGAAAGACTCACCAGAGTTGACGTGGTGGGGGGGCTAATGGCGCCTTTTGTGAAAGGCACTCGCGGCGGAGGGGCGCCTTTAGCCCACCGCAGTGGACGCCTTTTACATCAAAGGCCTGCATGCTGCGCCTTCTCCCGCTACGGCAGCTCGGGGAAGTCCTTGAAAGACTCCCCCGAGCTGGCGTGGTGGGGGGCTAATGGCGCCTTTGACCAAAAGGCACCCGCGGTGGAGGGGCGCTTTTAGCCCACCGCCGTGGGTGCCTTTGACATTAAAAGCCTGCATGCTGCGCCTTCTCCCGCTACGCCAGCTCGGGGGAAGTCCTTGAAAGACTCCCCGAGCTGGCGTGGTGGGGGGCTAATGGCGCCTTTTGCCAAAGGCACCCGCGGGGGAAGGGCGCTTTTAGCCCACCGCCGTGGGTGCCTTTGACATTAACAGCCTGCATGCCGCGCCTTCTCCCGCTACACCAGCTCGGGGAAGTCCTTGAAAGACTCCCCGAGTTGGCGTGGTGGGGGGCTAATGGCGCCTTTTGCCAAAGGCACCCGCGGCGGAAGGGCGCTTTTAGCCCACCGCCGTGGGTGCCTTTGACATTAAAAGCCTGCATGCCGCGCCTTCTCCCGCTACGCCAGCTCGGGGAAGTCCTTGAAAGACTCCCCGAGTTGGCGTGGTGGGGGGCTAATGGCGCCTTTTGCCAAAGGCACCCGCGGCGGAAGGGCGCTTTTAGCCCACCGCCGTGGGTGCCTTTGACATTAAAAGCCTGCATGCCTGGCATTCTCCCGGTACGCCAGCTCGGGGGAGCCCTTGAAAGACTCCCCGAGCTGGTATGGGCAAAAAAAAAAAATGTAAAAAAAAAAAATTTTTTTTTTTTTTTTTTTTTTTTCAAAAAAAAATCGGTATTTGATGTCAAAAAATCGGTAGGCGGTAGGACTGCTTAAAAAGCGGTATCCTACTGCCTAAATCGGTAGGGTTGGCAAGTATGCCTTAATTGCAGGTTTCTGGCCCGAGAGGACAGGAAGATGGACAATAAGCAATATGGGCAAAGCACAGTTCTCAAAACACGAGGATCAACAATTTTGAGCATATGGTTCCTGAAATAGAATGTTTGTGGTAAAAAGATGGTGCAGAGTAGTGCATCTGAGGAAATTGAAAAATATGGTTATTTGCCATAAGCCTGTTGTAGGCACATCACAAAGGCATGCAAACTGTTTTCAGACAGAAAGAAAAGGGTACACAAAGTGGCCCTGTGATACACCAGGTAGGATGATGTGTGTGACAAAGTGTAAACACAGGCACATACAAATGGAAGACAATGGGCCTCATTACGACCCTGGCGGTACGGAGTGAACGGCGCCGTAAAAGGTGCCGGTGCCGTTCACTCCGTACCGCCGCATTACGAGTTCCCCTCGCGGGACATGGTAAGCACTCCTGGGAAAACCAGGCGTGCTTACCGGGTCCCGCGAGGGGAAGAGTGAGCAAACAACGGGCCATCTCGTAATGGACCGTTGTTTGCTCCCTCTCCCATTCCCATTCAGCCCTATTGGGGCTGAAATGGGAATTGGTAAGGACTGTGTCGTGGTCCTTGGAGGGAGGAATTACCGGCCCTTCCAAACTCGGAATGGCCCGGTAAGTTCCCATTCCGAGGACCGGACCCCGACGCGATTTCGGCGGCAGCCATGCCGCCAATAGCGGCATGGTTACCGCCAAACTCGTAATGAGAGCCAATATCACCATTCACTGGCAGCCTTAGGGACTGACCAATGCCCACAAAACAAATGACTTGAGCAAGTGAGTGCGATTTTAAAGGCCTCGCTCACACACAAAAAAACAGCCAGGATACCAAAACAAAGATACACTGTGGATTATATTGCAATCAATGGAGGGAAAGTTGCCAAAAGAAACGTGCCCCCTAACACATATGAATACAGATTGGCTTTGAAAGACGTTATGCAAACTACTTGATCTATCAGGAGATCAACATCTTGGGCCAGGAGGAGCATCGCCAGTTATATAGGCCTAAGCCCTTAATGAGCCATTGAAACATTATGAGACCCGGGCAACACAGATGAACTTTCTTTCGAATCTCTAAGGTTTTTATTTTCGAAGGGGCTCAAAAACAGTGTCAGTAACACATACATGAGTTTGTTGAACAGCTACACAAGAGGTTCATGTCCTAATGTGACGGTGGGGAACTGTTAAATTTACACTGTAACACAAACGGCACCCCACTGGCAAATTTGTCACTCTCCACCATACAAATGATTGAAAATGGGGCATAACGTTAATGCAAGGCGTAAAAGCCTTACCCAAGGCTTTTATGCTTTCCATGTATGTTACGCTCCCATTGAACATGAGCCCCAAAGTGTGTGGGATAACATTCCATGTCTGCTTTGTGGACTTTAGCTCCTCTTTGACACATTTCTTCAGGACCTTCTGTGAGCTAAGCTACAATATCAAGGTATGGGCCCACAGTTAAAGGGAATGTTGCAAGACGTATATGTAACGGTGTGTGAAGGGGCTTGTACCCAGAAATAAAGTTAGAGAAGGCTTGAAGCAGGGATGGGTGCTGGTGACCTTCCTCTTCAACACCTTTGCAGCTGACCCCCACACGTTTTGCCTAACTATACAGGACTTTCTGCCAAGATTAAACCATTTCCTGTATTGAGGTATGTAGATGGTGTGGCCTTTATCTACCAGACACCAGATGGCCTTCAACATCTGACGAATTATATGAAATGATGTAGCATTTATAACCCGCCTGTACATAAGTGTTTCTAGGTGCGACAAGACAAGGGAGGACAACATAACAATCTTACTAGGCCCTGTGTCATTCAGATCATGCAAGTCCGGGGAAGAGGGAAGTGCCAGGGGGGAGGGGTAGGGGGAAGTGCACTTAACTCACAAGTGCAGCCAGCGGGTTGCTCATAATTGCAGAGAGAAGGGGCAGTAGGGTTGCAGATACAGACCCATAAGTGCTGGTGAGCCCGGAGGCAGTGTGAGGGAAACTGGTCGTGCAGGTATGTGGGCCCAAGTTCAGAGGGTGACCAGGTCACAGTGCATGGAGCTGTCAGGTGCATCAGCAGGGGAGAGGAAGAGAGAAAGCGAAAGCGAAAAGGAAGGTCTTGAGTTGCTTCCTGAACCAGAGGTGGTTCTGCTTACATTTGAGAGAGGCAGGGAGGCTGTTTCAGAGGAAGACCCCAGCCGAGCAGAGAAATGTGCCCCCAACTCTCTGCTTGGAGAAGTGCCTGACCCTCAGTGAGTTGGAGGTGGGTGAGCAGAGAGCTCGAGAAGGAAGATGTTTTGGAAAAGAAAGTTGGAGCTAGTTTAGTTTAGTTTAGTTTATTCATTTGTATTGCGCACCAGACCCGAGGGTATGAGGGCGCATGAGCAGCATGGTTATTCAAATCTTGGTTACAGGTTGCTTATACATTGCATTACATAATTACAGTGTGACAATGAAGGACATGTGTACAGTTTGGCAGGAAGGAGATAATGCAGTGCATATATTTAAAGATTTACATATATTTTATACATTTACATATAAACATACATTGCGGAAAGCAGCAGTGTGGTGTTAGAGGTGTTAATGGTTTGTGTTCTTTATCCAATGGATGTAGTTGCATCTAAAGTGTGAGTAAGATTGGGGTGTTCTGAGAGATGGTGGTAAGGAAGTGTAAGCTAGTGTAGTTCCTAGCCCCAGAAAGCCTTGTGGACAATGCAGAGGGTCTTGAAGTTGATCTTTGCAGCCACTGGGAGCCAGTGAAGAGATTTCAGAGCTGGAGAGATACGATCCCTGGGCTTGAGGCAAAGGAATAGTCTTGCAATCCTGTTCTGGATAAGTTGTAAAGGTTGAAAAGTAGAGGCAGTAAGATTTAGAAAGTGGTTGTTTACAATAGTCCAGCCTAGAGAGAACCAGAGCTCTGGAGACAGTGAGCTTCTGGTGGAAAGTGAGAAAAGGAAGAATTCCTCTGAGGAGGTGCAGCTGATAGTTTGACTTCTTAGAGATGTCAGAGATGTGAGGAGAGAAGGAGAGGGTGGAGTATAAGATAACACCACGGTTATTATCCTAGCAGGAAGAGGACCCCGAGTAGGCAGCCAGAGAGAAAGAGGAAAGGAAGGAGCTGGTGTCCCAATGAAGGGGATCTCAGTCTTACTGGCATTAAGGCAGAGATCATTGGTGGCACACCATTCCTGAATTGTGGCCTGTCAGTCTTGTATGAGAAAAGAAGCAGAGTTGGCTGAGGGGAGCCTGAAAGAGAGCTGAGTGTCATCCGCATAACATTGAAAATTGGAGCAGAAAGTAGTGATGCAGAGGGCAAGTGGTGCCAGTTAGTGGTTGAAGAGCCAGAGAGAGAGGTTAGCCCACTGGGGAACACCACAACTAGAGAGAGAGAGAGATAGAAGAGAGGAAAGACCCCAGTTGGTTCTGAGAGGGTAAGTCAGTGAGAAAGGAGTTCAACCAGGCCAGGGTCTGATCAGTAATACCAAAGTTGTCTATAAATGTTCAATGCTACCCACAAAGGAAATTGTAAAAAAGTATACATTTCCAAAATTATGGTGTTTGAGAGAGGGAGGGACCACAGAGAGAGGTGGTTTCTTCTCTGTGGAAAGGGTTTTGCAATTCATATGGCTCAGAAGTCTTTTTAAATCCACCAATAGGTGGAAGGCACAAATTGAGGCCCAAAACAGACATCCTTTTCCCACAACAATCGTGGTTATTGAACAGGTTGCACCGGGGCTGGACCTTCCTCACTACCCATGAAACAACTATAGCAAGATAAAGAGGCCAGAAGGGTCACATATGCCACCAAGGTATTTAGAAATAACTCATAGGACAAGCTCGAGATTTGATGAAGAATTCTGTAACGCCATCAATAAATGCCAGCAGAATATGCTGGTAAAGGCTATTGGGTGGGTTTTAGGTGTACGGGGTCTCATCTACAACTGCACTACAGTTTTCAATCTGATCTGCGGTAATCACTACTTTAGTCCACTGAGGCTTAGTCAGGTAGGATTAACCAGGAAAGGGAGTAGGCATTACAAATGTTGATCTCGTTACATGTGTGACAACGAAGTGTCAGAAACCTGACATCACAGTTTTGGCTCATGGTGGTGCACACACTATTGCAGTTGATAGCTGTAGATGACCAACAAGTCTGTTTGGTAAAATTCCCTCCTTTTGTATTTTTCTGGCATTGTAGTTTCGGGAAATTTGATCATTCTGATCCTCATTTTGCATTGGGCGGTGCAGGACATACAGGCATAGAAGCGAAGCGTAATGCTTTTGCGCCTCCATTTATAGATCCAGCCAATATGTATGATGACACAAGGCGGAGAGGCACAACGTGGATGTAAGATCTCCGCCGTGCTCACCTCCCCCGCCTGCCTCGTGCGAGCACTCTGTTCCTTGCTTGCATGAGATTTTGATGCAGGCATGAAAAAAATGTACTTCTATGGAATCCGCTTTGGGTTTGTACTTCGTTATGAAAGGGGAAAACCGAGTTTACTTCACTTCCCCTCTGTCCTTCTGTAGAACTCGTGAAAGTTTAACATTTCATTTAGGTTATCAACCCACATGTAAGAGCTAATGGTGGTGGGCCACTGTGTGCAATTTAACTTTTTAAAAAAATGACCCTCTATTTGCCTTAGTTTGAACGGGTTGATTCTGTTGTCAGTTAAGGAAAGGAGTCCCAGATGTCCCAGGCTTGACAGGAACAGCATTTGTTGTTCTGCTATTTGTTTAGTCGAAGTATGTGGCTAATGACTGAGATCCCTTGTAATGATGCAGACTCTTTTGCTGTCTTTTAGTCATGCCACAAAGTCTCTTGAAGCATTTGAGGCTGCACTTTACAAATGAAAGCAACATACACTGGTTTGGCCAATGGCGGTTTCTTATACAACCATAAGTGTTCTATTTTGTAACAAATGCAGATTCTTACTGACTGTATCAGGGGGGACTAGAGCTGGGCAGCTGCAAACGTCATTTTGCTCTAAACGTCACTGATGAAATAAACAGTCTTAAGAAACACAGCACCAGTGTATGCACCAAAAACACAGCCGTAATCTTTTAATGAATAGTGATAGTTGGCCCACAGACTCCACTGTCTTGATTGTAACAACATTGGGTGTAGATTTGTTCTTAATGACATATTTGTATTTGTGAACATCCCATTTGTGGTTTTGTGGGACAACGGGTTTGTTTTGCTTGTTTTGCAGGATCTCAAATAAATACAATATATGAGAAAGAAAAAATAGGTGCAGAGTCTAGGCGGCCAAAAGTTGCACGGGCTCGAGTTATGGGAAAGCATTCAGTGTTTCCTGAGAACAATACAAGCCTGGAATCTCCGCAGCCCGGCATCGAGGGCCAGGAAACCAGTCCCTGGGGGGTCGCTTCAATGGAGAGCCTGGACCCCTTGCTGCTTCAACGAGTTACAGTCTCGACCTCGGACTGGCAATATTCGTGATTGAAGAGTGGCCAAGTGGGGGCAGAAGGTCACTGACTGCTCTGATCAGCTTACACAAACTACCGCATTGTTACCCACCTCCCCAAAGCCCCCCCCCCCCACAGCCTCCCACGCGCCGCCCCCCATGGAACCGCCGCACGCTTCAGAGGCCAAACCCCGTATGATATGCGAACAATGATCTAAGGCTGGTGGTCACGCAAGAGACTAAAAACAATGAGGTCATTTTATACAGGCAGTAAAAATGCATGTCAAGAAAACTCACCTGGGCTGGCAGCACTGCCACAGCACAGTGTTCATCTCGCTGGGCCAGAGACTTCTTAGCGGGAGGGCAGAAAGATCACGTTTCTGGGGTGCCCAGCATGCAGGGGTCCCACACCTGGCTGCCTGAGGCAAAGAATTCAGTGCACATGTTTTAAAAAAACTTAAAATCACACATGCCATGGTATGGTACAATGCACTGCTGAGGCCCTGAGCCTGCAATCCAACCGAATTAATCAAAACTGTAAAGTGTTCTGTGGTACATGAAGTTTGTGCTTTCACTATGGCACAGCTTGTATAGCGGGTTCACCTTTCTAAGTGAATTTCCTGGGGGCGGTACCCAGATAGAAGGAAGTGACATCGTGGGAAGTGACATCGCCACTTTGGTACTCAGTAAACAACTTGGTGAAAGGGAGGGGTGCAGAAAAGTGGAAACATTGGCTAGAGCATGTTGTGCATATGCTAAAGTCAAGTAAGAAGGAGATGCACGCCTTCCAGTTGCATTCCAGTAAGCCATCACTGCACCTACTCCACCCCTCTATAATCATCCAGGTTGTAGTAGCCCTCAAAAGGTGGAGAAACACCACTAATATGGGAGAACCAGACAACAACATGATCGCTAAACAGAAGGTTCAGCTGCAAGAAGTACCACCACCACCGAAAACACTTTTGGAATTCAAGGGAAAACAAGAACAAGCAAAGACATTTCTTGATGTAAAAGGGCAACGTTGGTTTGTCATGATCTGCATCACACCCTGCATACCGGAACACAAACTTCACTCCAAAGGTGGTCTAAATGCCCACCTGAAGCTATGGCAGGTTTTGCACTAGACCATAGTGCTGTGACAGAAGAAAGGCTATGGAAAAAGTTGCATCACTGTGCTCTAGTGCAAGATAAACTACTACCCCTGGGAACCGGGCAGACTTACTATTGGACAGCAATATGGTTTTAGGTCCACCTTCTGAGTGAATATATGTATTACTCGTATTATCCTTGTGTTGTGTGTATGATAAACATTAGATGCTATCTGGTTCTTCCCTACAGTTTCAGTAAATCACTCCATAGCACATCACCAGTATACGCGGCCAACTACCATGGGTTTACCACACTAATCTTATGAAGGAAAAGGACCCTGAAATGCACTGCAACAGACTGAGTGGTGGACTGGGCTGTAGGGAGATTTCCCGGTAGGCCTATGCACCCTAGGCCTCTTTTGTATGATAACCTATATTATTTCCAAATGAACTCATAGGAAAAGGTTTGTGCTTGCTGATATGGGGACACTTTGCAAATTATTTTCAGGGTCTCTTTTGGTTCTCAGTCACCCCACTGGCAACAGCACCTGACCAGCAGTCAGGTCAAAAACCTGTGCACGTCATTTCATTTCTAAACTCTGCAGTAAGTGCCTCCAAGGTCAATCCCATTTACTGTCTCGTGGCATCGGGTAGACGTGTGTGATTTTAAAACAAATGTATTATTTCACAAGAAAGCACAGTTGGGCCCGTGTTTTTACCAGGTACTGCCTCCAACCAGAGTTTGGCACATGTCCCCCTGTCCTTATTCTTGGCTCTCTTCCCCATCTCTACTTTTGAAAAAATATTATGTGGTTCATCATTTGCAGGTCAAAATGCATTAGTGATACTGATAGTAAATTGCAATTGAAGTTTTAAGTTGTTCAGATTCTTAATATTGAATGTTCATTTGGCATAAGTGAGTTTGTGGAGTAAGTGATTTCAATCCGGCACACACCCAAGTCAATGCCTAGCGTGTAATGCACAACTGAAATCCTTATTTATTTGTGTCTAAAAGTTCTTTATTCTGAACGATATACCACTCATATCACGCCCCTCTCCTGGACCCCCCCCCCCCGGTAACACAGAACCAGGAATCAGGCTGGTTTGCAAAGTTAAAATATTTATTTATGTATTTACAATTTAATAACATTATGTTTTTATGGGTACACAATAATCACCAATGGCGTGATGTAACAGTGAACAATCTCTTTAATACACAAGGAATAATAATGAGCAACACAATTCAGCACAGATATAATACTTTAGTGTTTGTGAGCAGATCAAATAGCACTGTGGTTAAAGGTTCCCCCTGCACACCCCTCAACCCCCCAATAGGCAAGGTAAACAGATAGAAGTAGAGAGCAGGTATTCAGGAATGGCAGAATTCAAACAAAATAACAATCCCACTTTCCCCCATCAAACACAAGAGAAAACGGAATCGACTGTCAAGCTGTCTGAAGGGCTTTTAAAGTTATCTTTAAAATGGATTGGGCAAAAACAATAAATATGGTTTAAATTGCTAAAATTGTTATAATTCTTATGGGAGCTGCTTTGTAGAGTTGCACACAAACACTAGCAATGATTTAATACCAAGAAACAATTTGAAATCTTAAAATTAAGGTCGGGAGCAATCATAAGCTGTTTTACACGTGTAAGAATTTCCCTAAAACGAAATTCATTGCAAACTTTTCACTGCACGATAATCGCGATAACGGGAGAACCATATGGATTTGGGATGTGGTTTAAAGCTGTCGATGTTACATACAAGCAGAAGTTGAAATTTTGTTTCTAGCACAAACACTGAGGAAGTTATGGACGTTTTAGTGGAGGTCATTTTTTTGAGATAGGCGCAAGAATGGAAAACAGGAATGCGCTTTTAAAATGACAAATGGGTTGCGTACACTAGAGGATAACTATGAATACAATGAATACCACACAGGAACACAGCCACTTGATCAGAATGACTGCCTGCAGAGGTCTCACCTTCTTCAGATGAGAAAAGATCAGCGCAAAGATAGTTTTAACAAAACTAGCACAGGAGGAAGATAGGGGGGATTGGCTAGAGAGTTGAGACAATTCAAAAGTACTCCTAACAATGCAGGTTCTGAAGACCAGAAAGGATGGATTTAAGATAGGGATTGGACTAAACCAATGTACATATGCTAGTGACACAGTTCTATCTATAGATACTCACTAGATATGTTTTAAACGGATCCATCACGATTCTGGTCAGGGATTCTGGTCAGGGATTCTGGTCAGGACAGACTGCTCGGCACATCGGATTTGGGCAGCGTCAAGGCGCTCTGGACACTGCACGGCACAGAACTGGATCTGATCTGCAATGCACTCTGGCCACAGCATGGCATGGGATTGGACTGGATCTGCCCTTTTTGGTTCTGATGATAATTATTTCAGCAGGCAAGCAGTACAGCGCAGCCCGGCTGTATTTTAGTTCCCATTAGGTTTGTGGGGTTGGTTCTGGTTCTGGAAATTGAGGCCTAGCTGAAAGTAGTTCAGCTATGCAATGGGTTCTGCTTTACCAAGTTCTGGAGTCTGGAGCAAGGAAGATGGAAAGTTCTGCAGCAGGGTGCTCCGCCTGCATTCGGATGGTGGGTCAATCTGCCTGTGTTTTTTCTGCCCTTTGCTGTCCCTATTTATGCTATGAAAAAGTGTGTGTGTGCTGGTCTAGCCTAAGCTCGCCCCTTTGACAGGGATTGGTCAAAATCTCCTCCCTATCTTGAAAGGAGGAGAAAACAGTGTGGCATCTTTATGATGTGGGTTTATGAAGCTTAGAGTCCACCCCTAGTCTTTTGAACACAAAATCTACTTTTGACACAATACATATTTACACACATGCAACCTCTATAACAACCACATATATATATATAGATTACATATTTTGTACAGCAGCTACTCCTCCAAACCCTGTAGCTGTGGGATCTTGTGTCTGCTTTTCCCAGAACATCACCCTTTTCATCAGGAACACAATGTCCCATTTATCAGCACATTTCTACAAGTGTGTGCATATAGCGTGGGCATAAGTGTATAAAGTTTCCTACTTCTAGCAGAAACACATTTGGTGTAAAATTACATTTTCTGCCGTTTCCCTCCAAATTATGTCACACGATTTTGTCGCCTCTTGAAATGTGCAGCCAAAAATTAGATTTACGATTTTGTTATTTTTGTGTTTTTGACAATTTTAAGTGGCAAGTTATAGGTATTCAAACAAAATATTCTTTGTGAATGTCCAGCCACAGATGGCTGTTTGTCTCTGCCTCTTTTTGTCTCCCTCCTTCAGTTCAGGAGCAGTCTCCTCCCTGTTCTCTTGGCAGAGGGCATTTTACGACGGTCTTCACACCTAGCCTTTCCTACTTTGCAGCTGTTCATTGTTTCCTTCCCCACTGCAGACCAGGTTCATCCCCCACCCTATAATTATCACTTAGGTGTGATTTCCTGGTGGAGGGAGCTGGAGGGGTGGCCTTGCCTCTGTGAGGAAAGCTGTTATTCCAGTTTGGTTGCTTTTGCCAGGCTTAAATTTAAATGTTAATTCTGTTACATTTTTCCTTAGCTTACAACAAACTTGTGGGATCAAATCACAGCTAAATACTTCTTCAAGATTTTAAACCATGGAATCAAAACAATTACAAGATGGGTTACTTTCAATGATAGGCCTCTTAGCTTGCAAACATTTGATTTTAGCTTATACATGTTTAAAGTTTTAATCCGGCAGGCCCCTGACAGCTGTCATTCAGGCAGCCGAGGGTATCGCACCCAGATTTTGACTGATCCACAGAGCCACTTTTGCTGTGGAAATTCCTTGATGCTTTCAGCTTTTCAGGACATTGTAAGTTCACAATGGTTTCTTGCACTAAGTGAATTGTAGCAACCAGCAAGAATTTTGGATGTTTGAGGGTGTTTTGTACCGACATTCTGCAGTTTCAGCAACAAAGAAAAAAGAATTTAAAGCAAGATTTGGGGTTTCCTTTAGCCAAGCACTGCTTTTCCATCTGTACTCCATCTTCACATGTTGTGGAGCCAAGTGACATGTTTCAGAAGTGAGATCTCTGTTCCACCACTGTCAACCTGTGTGGCAGATTGGGAAGTTATCTTTTTGTGCATTGCAAAGCCTGATTTCCAGAGGATTTGGCGCACACAAGGGTGTTGCGGCCTTTTGGATGTTTCTGGCACCATCAGAACACAGTGATGCCGCATGGCAGAGCAAAAGTCGGTTAGGACATCCCACAGTGTGTGCGTGTATATACACTTGGGCGAAGCCGGAGTAGGACAAAACGTGCCATCAGTAGGGGGCCTCCGCTCAGTGGGCTGTTTTTGAATAAAGAGGATATTGTTTCCGGAGCTCGGAGCATTGTCGAAACTTTGTTTTTGTGATATTTATATATATTTATATGCCCCCTTTTATTATTTAACATAAGGTGTGGCGAGCAGGTGAGGGCATATTTTATAGTACTTATCGGTGCAGCGAGGTCTACATGCACAGTGGGCCACAAACATGCCAGGGTATATGTTTTCCAAATGTAGGCAGGTCTGGGGGAGAGCGGTGTGGGTGAGTATGTACAGTTCCACAGATAATAGCTCCCACATCACATATCTTTATCAGCACACCCTGCCATAAATGTTGTAGGACAGACCAGTCCTATCACAAGTATGCCTGCACCCTAATTCTTACATCTAATAATTAAGGCTGGGGCAGCCTGGTACATTTTGGGAGTCTCACTGGGGTCAGGTATATTCTGTGCAGTATGTTATGCTGCATACATTTGAACCATGTATCACTCAAAATATTATTAAGGTAACTGTATATTGTGCCTTGATGTGTATCTGTCAGTGTATCCAAATCTATCTCCCAGTCCTAAGCCTTCCTTAGCCTTTAGCTCTCTGTTGTGCATGAAATCTAGAAGTGTAAGTTAGAATGTGGCAATGGGCCTTCCTCTTTCTCCTGTTTTGGACAGTCATCAGAAAAATGCCTAATGTTAATTACTCTGGCAGCATTTGCCAGTGCCCTATGGCTCTACACATAATTCGTACCATCAGGAATTATCCCACAGACAAGTCATGTCAGTTCGCCATCATGAAGGAGATCTCCCCACCCCCCATACAGCCAACCCTCATATCTCCCCATATCTGTGCATTTGACCGTATTCCTTAGCAGCGCTTTCAGATTTAACTCCTAGGCTCATGGTTATTGGGTATGGGCATGCAGATCCGTTTTAGTTGGGATTTGTTGCCAGATTTTACACTCTAGACTGATCAGATCACTGCTGCAAGCTACCCCATTACAGAGAGGCCCATTACAGGCTGTCCATATCATGCAGGATGGTTAGGTTTACCAGAGAGCTTCATGGCAAGGAGGTGAGGTAGCTTATAGTACTTATAAGTGCCGCAAGGAGTGCCGTGAGGAGTGCACACACAGCGGACAACATAAATGTCAGGGTTTTTGATTTCCAAATGTGGGCAGGTCTCAATGGGACAACTCGCCCCCCCCCCCCCAGTGGCTCTTTGAATAGCCAGAACAGGGCATTTGAGAGCAGGGCACCATTTCTGTTCGGCCCCTCAGGAAGGCCACCCGGCAGGACAATGAGGGTGCCGAGCAGCACAGTGTTCCTGTTCAACACTCTCATTGTCCTGGCAGCAGGACATATTTCGCGTTTGGCAACTTCATTGTCAATGAGGTTGCAGAACAGGGGAGGTGTCCTTCTGCTCGGACACCATCCTGCAGAGCTCTGGCAGCAGAGCAGCTGTCCAGGGACCAGACACTTTGCTCTGTGTTTCATCAAAGCTCTGCAAAGGGAGCCATTAGGCACTAATGGGAGGGAGGGGGACTATTAGCATGTACTTTTTTCCCTTAAGATATGTGAATGGGGGTGATCAGAAATGAGAAGGGGGCAAAGTTTCCTGCATCTGTAATGGTCCTGCATTTCTATTTTGTTTTTTATGTGTAGGTGTTAAAATGCCATTTGCCACTAAAGTTGATTTTGGGGGAGGGGTTGGTGGCATGAATGAGGCGCACAGAATTGCGTGCACTGCACTTGGGGGAAAAGTAGCAGGACTTTTTTCGTGGCTCACCCTCCCCCCTATTCTTGCAATGCTGGATATCCCCCTGGGGCGGGAGGAGAGATGTTGAGGGAGCAGGTGGGGGTGGGAGGGTGAGTTAAGTGTGAAAAGGCTGGGGCCCAGGGGTGTTGAGATTTGCAATAATTGAAGTTGAAATACCTATTTTTAATTGTCAGTGCATTGATGGCACAGAAAATAGCTCAGTGTGTTGATCACTTGTTGCAGAAATCTATGTTTGTGTAGCAGATCACAGTACCGAAAACCCAGATACACATATTCAGATTGATATTTTTGTTTTAGTAACACCTCCGGTACTACAAAATGATGTGCCTGCACCAGAAAGCGGAAATTATAAAAAGTAACGTAGCATAAGGATGGTGCAGCTCTAGACCTTGGTCCTTCCAAACGAGGTCTATCAAAAGTGGGCTGCCAGGCCCAATGAAGAGCATATTGCATTAGTCCAGAGAGGGGATCAGCTAGCCACATTTAAGACAGTAAAACCAACATGTTGAGCTACCCCAGCTTTGTCACTGGAAAATACTGTGATCGTAGAGACAGCCTCTTATTTGAATTGCATAGTACTCTGCTGTCTTTGATGACTATGTGTGTCGTCTCATGTTCTGGTGGCATTCATTGGCCCATTTTCTTCTTTCTTTTAATGTAGACCATTTGAGTGGAAGGGATCCTACACATGTGTGAGCCAAACAATCATCACAGGTCTCTGGCAAGGTTATTTTTCACGAATGCTTATAGAATGATTCATGACACGTTTTGTTTTATTTTACAATTTCATACATTCCTCTTAGCCTAATGAATAACAATGTGCGTTACTTTACACCATGAAAGACAAACATTCACAAATAATGTCACCTTCCTGTGCGAAAAGAACTGGGAAATAATGGGTGTCAGACAATATTCATTACATGCAGGAGACCACCTAAGTTAGCACTTACGTGCTGTTGGGTACCTTGCATGCAATTTAAACGTTTACAAAACAGAGCTTAAAAGTGAAACGTGAAAACAGGCAAAATCCCCTTTACTTTTCTCTTTTACTTTCTACTTTGTAAAAAAAATGTAAGTGCTGCCTGCGAACGATGCTATACAGATGGCATATTAAAGGATTCCTTTGAAATCTGTGTGCTTTTATCGGGTGCAAAAGCAGGCAGATTGCACAGGAATCCATTGGTTTAATGCCGGCATGAAAAATATATGCAGGCATTAAACCATATGCTCTTCGGAAGGAAAGCAAGGCAGAAATGTTAATTCCATCTCGTGCTTTTTCTACATTTCCAAATGACATCTACAGTGTAAAATCATTGCTAAAGGGCCTGATTCATGGAAAAGTGTGCAGAGATCCAGCAAAGCCTGCGTGCCGAGAACGACTCTGTGTCAGCCTACGCGCAGTACTTAATCTGCAAGCTCCGTGTATTCATGGAATTGTTTGCGCGAAGTAACTGTATACTCAAGTCGCGGATAGAATGCCCCCGACATGCTCCCAAAGCAAAATTGCCAGAACAGCTACCTTTGCTTGCTCCCCCGGGTGCAAATACATGCACCCTTCAAACAGTGCGTGGGGTCCCCAGCAAGCTGGCCTGAATCTCAGGGACCCTGTGTAGGGTCCTACGTAACTGTTACTGGCACCCCGACAACATGCATACAAATTATCGTAACTTTTCAAAACTCAGAAAATCGGTGTGCAAAGCCCGGTAAACCGTTCCTGCACCCCACTACACTGCGTATGCTCACTCCTAAGTCAGATAGGAACCCTGGCTGCGTACACAGAACCCTAAATCCGAAAACCCGATCTTAGCTCTGCGCAGTGAATCATATGCACACATGTCTGTACAGCTGCCTTCGGGTTGCGGATAGTATGAGGGCTTTGTGTGGCCATTTCCCCACTGAGAGGTTGCATGCTCGGATCCATGAATATGTATCGTTCCACGCAATAGTGGGTGTGCAATGGACTGCCTGTGCGCCATCCCTCGTAATGCCCATATTATCCCTTGTTCTTCCTCATGTTTTGTGTTGCGCCCTCTAGACTGCTCTGTGCACAAGCCATGCCCATGCTTTGCGTGATGTTTTACGAAAGGCACATGGCCTCTCGCAGTGATGTGCAGAGTCTGCGCGAAGTCCCTGAAAAGTACAAGAAGGTATTGCACAGTCAATTCCATGAATTGACACACAGGATTGTGCATGCAGTTTGGCAAGCAATATCTCTTTTTTCCACACAGATATTTCCATGAATCGGGCCCTAAATGGCTAACACCTTACTTTTGCACTTTAGCTTTACACGCCACAAATTTTTAAGGTACCCCCAGCGTGATCAAGTGCCCAAATTGCAGACTCGACTCAAATCCCAGCTTCATAATTTGTCAAAGTGTGTGCAGTTCACTTAATCACATAGTGCCTAGCCTGTCAAAACGGCCAGTCCCTACATTATTGAAAATGTTGAACCCCTAAGAGTGATTTAGTTTCCAGGGTACACACTTCAAAATTCCCCACTTCAAAAAGCCCCATCCATGGTTTAGCAGGCTATAATTGTGCTTCATGTGTAATAAAAGTGACTATTAATATACTAGACACCACAATGTTGTTTGTCTCTTGGCACGCTCATGGCAACACCACTTGAAAACCATGTTTTTCTTCCAATCTCAGCCTGTGTTCGGAAAACGTGCAAATTCCTGGTAACTTCTAATCTGTATCTATCTATATTATTGTATACAAACATTCCTTCTTGCTTCCAATCTGTCCACTCTATCCATTTGTATTTTGTATTTGTATTTTATTTATTTATATAGCGCACCAGGCCCTGAGGCATCAGGGCGCATATTTTAGGTAACAACACAAGATGAACATATGCAAAAATACAGATTAAGATACAGTATACAGTAGGAGGCAGCAGTTACAATTATATACAGATTCTGAGGTCTAGGTGCAAGAGGAGGCCTGTAGGATTCACAGGATAGCAGGGTAACAGGAACGATCACAAAGTATATACAAATAAGTAAGCAGAAGAAATTAACAGGTTAAGTACAAACAGAATGATGCAGTGCTGTGGAGAGCAAATGAGGAGGCTAGTTAGTGCAGGGAAGGTCCTGGGCATGCAGTCTTAAAGGCAAGGAAAGAGGGATTGGCTCTGAGAGGGTTAAGAAGTGATTTCCAAAGTTTTGCAGCGAGTTCTGGGAAGCTCACCCCCCTCCCCTTCAATCTCTGCAACTTGAAACGAGGTATGGAAAGGCAATTGGCCTAGGCAGTTCTGAGAGGTCTTTTGGAGGTGTGGTGTGTAAATCTGCAGGCCAGGTAGTTGGGCGCTTGGTAGTCCAGGCATTTGTGAGTCAAGGCAAGTGTTTTGAGTGAAACTGTTTGTGCTACTGGTAGCCAGTGAAGGCTCTGCCTGGTGTCAGAAATGTGCTGATTCCTGGGGATGTTTAATACAGCTCTAATGGTGTTATTCTGAATGACCTGTAACTTTTTGAGGTTGCCTTGGTTTGTTCCTAGATAGAGGGCGTTACAGTAATCTATTTTGGACATGACCAGGGTCCTGGCTAATGTGGTACAGTTGGCTGGTGTGAGAACGGGTCGGCAGGCTGTGATGAGTTTACAGGTGTAAACTGTGGCAGAGGATACTGCGTTGGTTTGTCTGGAGAGGGAAAGGGTGGAGTCAAGATAGATACCTAACATTTTGGTGTTGTTAGAAACTTTAAAGGTGTTACCATCAATGACAAAGGATTTGAAGGAGGGGTCTAGTTTATTGAGTCTGTGGTGAAATCCCAAGATGAGATGCTCTGTCTTTTCATCATTGAGAGAGAGCTTGTGTTTCAGCTGTGTAATCACCGGTAATAGGAATGACTACCTGGGTGTCATCCGCATAATTCGTGTAGGTGACACCCAGATAGTCCAAAATATCAAACAGTGGTTTTGTAAACACAACATAGAGAGTGGGGGTGACGCACGATCCTTGTGGCACACTGCAAGGAACTGGTGAGGGTTCAGCGGCAGCAGTAGGGGATAAAACCCTCATGGATCTATTGTCAAGGAATGAACTGATCCAGGCAGTGGCTTTGTCTGAAAAGTGTGCAGCTAGTTTAAGGTGGCGACAGAGGATTTGATGGTTTACCTAGTCGAAAGCTGCTGATAAATCAAGAAGGAGTAGTAAGGCTAACTTGCCCTTGTCTTTTATGTCTTCAATCTGGCTTTTTAGATCAATAAGGGTGGTTCCGGTTCCTTGGCGGGGTCGAAAGCCCGATTGTCTAAGGCCCAGTAGTTTGTTAGTTTCTAAATAGTCTTAGATCTGCAGGTAGGCTGCTTGATCTAGAATTTTTAGTAAGAATGGCACAGTAGTGATGGGTCTATAATTTGCAGGTATACTTGCATCCAGTGTAGGTTTCTTAAGCAACGGGATGACCCAAGCATCCTTCAAATTATCTGGGGCAATACCTGTATTAAAAGAAGAGTTTATGGAGGTGGTGATGAAAGGGGCTACATTGTGTGAGGCCTCCTTGATGATGGGGGCTGGACACAGATGGCCCTGGCAGTTAGAGGGTTTGAGATTGTTATTGATATTTTCAACCTGAGTAGTATAAAGGGACGTGAAGCTAAATGGTTTATGGGAGTGTGTGCTGGATTTGGTTCTATCATGCTGGGACTTGTATTGCAGGTCAATCTGGAGGCAGGTTTTTGTGTCGTTAATTTTGACTTGGAGTATGGCTATTTGCCAAGGAGTGCTTGCTGAATATTTGCACGCCAGGTACTATCTTTAGTACACGAGTCAAGAGGTGCTGCGGGAGCTTCCAGTTCTTTTAAAATCTTGAACAACTCTTTAGTGTTTGATTTGGCTTGAAGGATTCGTTTTTTGTAAGTGTCTTTTTTTGCCTGGTGGATGGCATCTTTGTAGTTCAAAGTGGCTAAGTCAAGACTAGCATTATTAATTTCAGACGGGCTGCTTTTCCAACGCGCTTTTGGGGTACGTTTTTCTTTATTTAAGACTTTTAACTGTGGTGTGAACCGGGAGTTGAGGTGAGCCCGTGGTGTGAGTTTCTTAAATTTAATCGGTGCAATAAGGTCGAGAGCTTTCAGCATCGTCTGGTTAAATTTATTTACTAAGACAGTGGGATCAGAGCAAGAGGCAGAATGTTCATTGCGCGAAGGAAGGAGAAGTAGGAGCAGTTTTTTGCATGTTATGTCTCTCTTGTTTCTTATGCGAAGTGCAGGCGCGAAGTCCTGCGTAGCGCAAACGTTTTTTGCTAGGATGTCAAAGGTAATGAAGTGATGATCAGTCCAAGCACATGGTTGGTTAGACTCAATAATGATTTCGCAGTTTAAATCCGTTAACCAGTCAAGAGTTCTGCCCTTGATATGTGTTGGTTCACTGATACATTGCGTAAAGCAATGGTTCAATAGTGAGTTAGTGATATCGCGTGCTGAGGCATCATTAGGATCTTGGAAGCCAAGGTTAAAGTCACCAAGTACGATAAATTGTGATTTAATTTTGGTATTGTCAGCAATCATGTAGGAGATGTAGTCAGCAAATGTAGTTGTTGGACTGGGAGGCCTGTAAATGAAGTGTAGTGTGATTGTTTGGTTAGGTGATGTAGCTAGTTTCACAGAGAGTAATTCAGCTGATGGAATCTGTTGTGTGGGAGAGATACGAAGGCTGATTGAATTTTTATGTATAAAAGCAATACCGCCTCCTTTAGTTTGACAGGAGTTTCCGGTTGCTTCTGATTATGGTGTATCCTGTGGGGAAAGCCAATGATAAGAGCGGTCCTGAGGCAGCATGGAGCCAGGTTTCTGTAATGGCGATGAAGTCAAGGTTGTGTGCTGTGATCAGGTCAGCCATGTCAAGTGCATGCGCAGTGATGGACCTAGCATTAATTAGGGCTCCCTTGAACATGGTTTTGTGTGGATCGGAATTGCTAGTAGTGAGTGTGGTGTTCATGGTCAAGGTGGGTGGTGGGGTGGTGAGGGCCCTTTTAGAGAGTACTGCAGTGTTTGAGAGCGTGGTGGCGCCAGTGTAGCGGTGGGTGGCATGCAGGAATCTGGAACCAAGTCTGAGGTTCCTAATATGTACGTGCAGGCTTGATTCGGGGTAGGTTTAGTGGCAAAATGTTCTAGCCAAAGAGCTGGTGAGTTAAGATAGGGGTTAGAGATGTGTGGTGGTGGGGTCAATGCAGGATTGGTATGAGTTTGCATGAAGGTGGTGTATAGTTGTCCATTCAAATTGGAGGGCATAGTGTGTCTGGAGTAACAGGTGTGTGTAATCATTGAGTGAGTGTGGCTTTTAGTGAGCATTACTTCTGAGGGTTGGGTACTTAAGTATGTGGTGAGAGTCCAAATCGAAGGATAGTAACCATCCATGCATGATGGTCTTAGTTGAATAGCCAAGTTTTAGTTGTTTCCAGAAAGTCAAGTTGTCTTCTTCTGTGTGCAGATGTTTGGGCATAAACCTCCATACTTAAGTTACTTATAGGTAGAAGAAAGATCCTCTATGATGCTTCCAGTTCAAGCTTCCCATTGTTACTAGTGCATTATTGTCGATGGCTGATTTTGTGTGAATGTCTTTATGATGGATTTCAGGCCCCTTCCATGCACCCTCCTTTTGAATGGGGACCAGTAATATTTATATATTCCCGAGGTGATGTGATTGTAACCTTTCAGCCTTAGTAGCAATCTGAATGCCACATTCTGTATTCTTAATAGTCTTTTGAGTAGATTTCCTGAAGTCCAAGTTATAGTCTCTAAATGCAGTCAAATCTTGACAGTACACGTGTAATAACTGCCCGGGTCCTGAGCATGAAGCTGAGGTAGAACTTAAGGAGTCATATGGTATCCCGTTGGAAGAAGCAGCTCTTTTTAATGGCTCTCATCTGTGGTTCTAGTGTGATATTGTAGTACACTGTGACTCCAAACTTCCCCAGAGTTGAATTGAGTGGCCAGGGGATTGGTGTGGGGCTTGGTGGTGTAATTCAAGAGTCCACATGTGCAAGCCACGTGCTGAGGTCCAACCTACAGATGTGACATTTGTAAGTTTATAAATGATTTATGTATCATCTGTGAAGCTGAAGAAAAATAAAGATGCCTTTGTAAACAATAAGAAACAGTAGCAGATTAATTTAAACGTTGAAGAGAGGATGGAAGAATTTGGATACTAGGGATACGCCGCATGTCAGGTTGCTAAGGCATGACCTTCAAGGGGCCTTGAGTGTTGTTTCCAATCACTTGGTCAGGAATAAGACAATCCACCATTGGGCAATTGCCTTTACTCCAATGCACACGTGGCTTTTTAGCGTGATCTCATCACTGGTGATGTTGAACACAGTCAAAATGTCAGAAGGCACAATGTGTTGGTTGAGCTAATTTTTTATTATGTCCAATATTGAACATAAAGTGGAATCTCTAATCACCCATTGGCCTAAATCTGTTTTGTGACTTATGGAGGAAATTGTTAATTTCAACATATTCCCCATAGATGTTTGTAGACTAATTTCTCAAGGATTTTGATGATTTGAGGTGTGCCTGAGAATAGGTGTTAGTTTGCTAGATTCTTTGGGTCAGTAGTGGGCTTTCTAAGCAGTGGTTTGACAAAGGCTGTTTTGATGATTAGGGTAATGACTCCTTGCGAAAAAGATGCAAATAGCAGGGCTGGAAAAACCTGGGCTAGTCTATGTTGTTTAGTTAATATTTTTCTGTAGTTGGGGGACACACGTCTTCCTGAGAACCTGCAGGCTTGCTGGAGATGGCCATGGAGAGTAAGTCATGGGTGGCGGATGGACGACAAGCTGCTAATGTCAGGGTAGGAGGTTCTG
The DNA here is from genome assembly GCF_040938575.1 of Ambystoma mexicanum. Taxonomy (NCBI): domain Eukaryota; kingdom Metazoa; phylum Chordata; class Amphibia; order Caudata; family Ambystomatidae; genus Ambystoma; species Ambystoma mexicanum. The sequence continues at coordinate 321,122,027 of NC_090934.1, forward strand.
TCAGAAGCATTTCCATAGTTGGTAGAATGAGGTGGGATCTTTCATATCCATATGGTCTTGGATTTGTAGAATATTATTGGTAAAGTGTATCAGTCTGGAGTCACAGGGTTCTTACATAGGTGTTGCAGCTGTGCTTTGGGCTGCAGGAATTCTAAATTCTTGGATGATTTTGAAGACTTCCTTTTCACCATGTTGCAATGATTCTATCCAATGTGAGAAATGAGCTTACTTGCTTTCATAGTTTTTGCTCTTTAGAGCCGTAAATGCCTATGCTAGCCTAATTTGTTTGTGAAAATGTAGTTTATACTCCAGATGTTCTTGAGCTTTCACTTTTCTTTTTTGATGATGTGATTGACCTTGGGCACAAACCATTTTTTTTTACTTATTTCTAATGTGGGAGGCTAAATGGATTGTTTGTGTTCTGCTGTTCAGGGTGGTATTTATCCTGTTGTGGATGTTGATTTGGTTTAAATTTTAATTGTGCGATGGGGTTTGTGTGCTTCTAGTTTTTCCAAGGTGATTTCTAGTTGGACCTCTTTCCATGGTCTTGTTAACATTGGGGGTCCGTTGGTTGATTTTGCGTGCCGGTGCTTTTGTGAAAATATTGAATGGGATGGGTAAAGAGACTGGGGAGGAAAGGGAGGTAATGTCCTTTTTTGCAGAAGACAACATGAAAGGTGTGTGTGACTTTGTGAATATGTCCAACTGTAACAGTTGTTGAACATATTAAGTTGAGTGATTCAGAGTTTGGGATTATGGCAAATAATGGTCATATAACTTTGATGGAGAATCTTGACGTTTTGTTTGATTTGATCCTCTGATAGGCAGGTTCTGTGATGAAGAGCAGCTCTATTGTAGATGTCAGAAGAATGTTTGGTGCTAGAGCATGTAAATGAAGAAGGATCTATTTACAACTGATTCATTGTGCCTCCATCGTATACAGAGAGGTCACTTTGCTTGCCCAGTGTTTTGGGAAGCATCCTTCAGGAGGCTCTTGGTTGTTGCATTTACTCTCAAATATGCTGAGAATATTATTTGTGGGATCAGATTGATTGTCCTGAGCCCAGCGAGGGGTGCCAATAAAGTGCTGTTTAGTGATGTAAGGTGCGGCTAGTTTGTAGAACTCCCCACTTATTTATGTGTGTGGGTGAGCCAAAATTGACTGGGTTGATTAGGATGCTGCCCAATGTGCCTCCCATAGGGTGGACGTAGTGGGATTCCGCAGACTTGTGTTGCCCCATAAAGGTATGGTATCATCCCATCAGGGTGTCCAAAACTCAACCCTAATAAGGATTGTCTAAATTCCCAGCTGCTAAAAAGGAGTAACATGCAAAGATCCCATTGAGGCTAGCTCAAATGGGGCGTATGTAAGGCCAGGAAGCTGTCAGGAAGCACTCTGCATTCAACCATATGTAACCACTCCTGAATATAACCACTGTGTTGATAGAGGAAGGAGTGCAACCAGGATTCAGGGGGACAGAGTCAGAGTCAGACAGAGACACTGCAGTAGACTACCTGCACCCTACAATAGCATGGCATGCTACCAGGAGTAGTGTCCAAAACCCCATTATTAGGGCTGTCTAAAGCCCCAGCTCCTAAACAGTAGTATTAGGCAAATACCCCATTGAGGCTAGCTAAAACAGAGTGAATTTCAGGCCAGGAACCTGTAAGGAAGAACTTTGGATTTAATCTCATGTAACTGTTCCTGATTACACCCGCTGTGCAGAGAAAGGAAGTGGAGCAACCACAATTCGTTCCATCAGACAGAAACACTCCAGGGGAAAGCGTGCAGTATCTGAAGGATGCAAAATACTGCATACCAAAGAGCTGAATGAAGAGCAAATCCAAGCTGTCACTGACATGGCTTAGCACCTTTAAAATTTCTGAAGCAAAAGTTGTGATGAATACAAAAATTACCCAAATCAAGAAAGGCTCATTACTGCAAGTTTAATATTCCATTAGGGGAAATGAGCAAAGAACACCACCATAGACTCTGAGACAAACCCCTAAAGGTCAGAGCGAATAACAAAGGTTGTCTTTGAAGAGGAAGTGTTGAGTATCGTCCCAACTCCAGTTGCCCCCTCCCATTACCTATTAGGTTCACACCAAAGTATGTGACATATGGGAAACAGGAAAATCAGCAAAGAGCAGCACTTGGGCTCTGCCCAGTACCTATCAGGATGACAGCATCTGTTAATATACCAACACCTAAGACAACCTGGAAAGGTATCCATTAAAGAAGCCATACCTACATTCTAAACAATATTACGGTTGTTTGAATAAAATACCCGAAGAAGCAAAGACGATAATGAAGGAAGATGAATGGTGATGTCATAAGAAACCGGACTGACACACATATGACCTGAGAATACTGACAAAGAGACGAAATACCATGGATAAGTGACATCTTGAGCCGAAGGTGAAGAAGTTGATGTCAAGATGAAGAAACTTATGCCACGTACATGATGAAGATATTCAGTTAGTTTAAACGTGTTGTAAGAGGATTCAATTCAACCCTACAGCTAAGTCAATGCCTAGTCTGGGATACTGAATGGAAACCCTTATTGATATATCTTTATGTCCAGTTCATGCGTTCTGGATGACTACCCCTATATAACACCCCTCTCTTAGAATCCCCCTGACCCCACTGAGCCAAGAAGTAGGTTTGTTTTGCAAATTTAAAAGATTTATTTGAAAAAAATTAAACAATGTATAGATATATCACACTTTGATAATAAATTAATAATTGGATATCGCACTTAATCTGATATGATAAAGATTAACAACGGAGAATCTGGCACTAGCACACTTGTGAATAGGAACAGAAGAAGAAGGTGGTAGAGAATGCTTTATATAAGTTCAGATGGATGTAATGTTGAATGAAAATGCAATACAGAAAATACTCAATATGATTTCAACAAAACAATGTAATCACTTTTCTCTGGCAATCCCCTCCCCCCTTTATGCAATGCAAGGAAATGGAAGGAAAGCACACAGTTCTCAGAAATGCAATCAACTGTAATTCAGTTCACCCCAGCAAGCTTAAACTACAGAAGTTGGAAACACAGGCCCAAAATGCTTTTACATGTGCTGGCAATGAAGTGAAAAATATGCTAAAATGCTTTTAATTCCCTCTAGAGGTTCAGGGTGAGTGGTATCAAGTTAATATTAGTCCAGGCTCACTTTAGCAAGGATCTAGGGTGTAACTAGCAGGTTAAATGAATTTTTAGCAACTGAAAGCAAGAAAACTGCTGTTTTCACACGTTGAGAAATTTGCAAATCGCGGCAAATTCGCGAGTGCATTTTTCACGATTGCGGCAAAACGGTCACGGAGATATGAGCGATTAAATAAAGGTCGTTTTTCAGATTTGAAATTTTAAAGTTCAAAAAGACAAGTGACAGCTAGCAACTAGAAAATGGCAGGTGACAGGAGGCAATTCTACTTAGATTAAAATAGATTGAATTATATTATTTTAACTTAAGAGATTGGTTCTGCACAGTTCTACTAGGTACTCACACTATATTCTTGAATTAGAATGGGCCTCGCCACGGATCTGGTCAGGTTTTCTTCACTCGCCCCGGACGGTCTCTGCGCACAGCGTCTGGGTCAGCTCTACTCTGCTGGTCTGGTCTGGGTCTCTGGTTCTGCTAACAGTGATCTGGGTCAGCTCTGCTCTCTCTCTGGTTCTGGAAATTTGATAGATTTGAAGTCTCTATGTCTGCTCTCTGAAGGTTGAGGGAGGTAAAGTATGGATTTTCCCGGCAGAGCTTCCAGCTGCAAATGGATTTGAAGGTCCCTATCTGTCCTGTCTGTCTGCTTTTATCTGTTTTTAAAATGGGTGTGTGTGCAGCATCACTAGCCCCTACCCCTCTCCACTTATCATTGGCCAAGCTTTCATTTCTCCCCTGATTGGGGGAGCTAAGTTGTGTCAGAGTGATGTCATTTTACAGCCTGCAGAAAGTCCACTCCTCCTGTCAACTTGCATACAAATCTAGATTTGAACCAAATACATATTTGCAGAGGTACATATTGTTTTAAAATCATATGCACCCATCATGCATTACAGGAGGTATACCCTTGTCCAAATCTGCTCTTCCTGGGGGCTTGCATTCAGAAATGGCAACATTTGCACTTTTTAACTGATTTTGCAATTTCGGACATTAACCCAAATTTACACACATGTGCGCAAGGAGTATGGACATTACTTGATGAAATGTCAGATTTTTAACATGCATACATTTTAAGTAATACCCTCTTAACTGCTAGCTTGCCCCCAGATCATGCCACCGGTTCTAAAAACCTCTTAAAATGTGGGCAGAAAAATCACAAGAATTATGGTGTCATTTAAATAATTTTCACAAGTCCGTACTATGAGTTATTCATCTTTTTAGAGTTATGTTCTGGCCCCAAAGGGGTGTGGTTTCCCCCAGCACAAGGTTGAATTTCTGTTTTTTCCAGTTCTGCCAAGCCAGCTTGCTCTCACAGGCAGTGCCCCTCCCCTTTCCTTCCAGGAGGAAGCTCCATTTACGACTCCCGCCAATAAAACATTTGCCTGAGTCAGGACAGGGCTTTGTTCAGAGCTCCTGTATTCTGTGGGGGCTCCCCTTAATTCAATTATCAGAGAGATGGCATATCCTTAGTGTGGCCAGCAAAAGGCAGATAGGCCTGGGAACACAGCTGTGACTCAAGTTTCACTCCTGATGGGGGGTAGTTGCCAGGCAAAATTGGAATCTCTTTAAGCCAGTTTTTAGCTACATGTCATTTCTGTTCCCCAGTTTTCTGCATTCAAATAAAACTAAACATTTTTACATATGCAGCTAGAATGCTGATTCTAAGTTTAAAACTATGACATTTAAACAATTGCAGCCTATGTGACACTCAAAAGTAGGTCACTCAGTCAATTTAAACATTTAGATTTTTAGTGTCTTTCAGTCCAAATTTACTTAAACTGCTGAAATCCACAGCTCAGCCAGTCTTGTTATAAACCTTCAAGTCACTTCAGAATATAACTTTACATTGGATCCACCTCTCAGTAAGTCTTTCTTTGGCTTGCTTTGGGTTAATTTATTCAGTTTTACACAAAAAAGTAAAATCTGGTGTTGTTTTAAAACGCCGGCTTTCTGATAGTGGTGAGTACTGGTACTGTACCCCTTTTTGGGATTTAAGAAAATGAATTCCCAACAGTTATGGGTTTGCTTTTGGCAATCAGCATTGCCATTCCCAATGGTTTCAGACTACTGTGTGGGTAGTCCAATGGTGGTTTTAGGCAGTGTCCTTCTGTGCCCATAACATCGGCAAAAATGAGTGGCAGCCTATTCTTCATGCATTTCCCTGTGCATTTTCTGGGAAGCTCTGGCCATCATGATGTTTTCCATGTCAGTACTGCACAGTTTTTGAGGTAGGGCTCGGATGCATGGGTAAAAACATCCCACAAGCCCCCCTCTTGCGATGGCCATTCTGTTTCCTAATGGGACTCGCAAGACCTGGGATGTTTCCTCATCTTCTTCCAATAGATGGCACAGTCCAGCATCTTTTCCTCCATCCGGTATTGATCGATCGGTTCTCCTCGCCGGTCCTGATGGGAATATTGGGCGGTACACGGGCCCGTTGCGTCTCTGCTCCTGGTCTCCGGATCGTCCTCCTTGGCCCGTCTCCCGGTTTTCTTTCTCCTAGGACGACAAAGGAAGAGCGGCAATACCTATCCATAGACATTTTTCCCCCACCATTGATATAGTGGGGCAGCATATGCATTTCATCATAACGAAACATTACATTCTTATTTTGAAAAAAAAAACAGTATAACTAAGAGACAGTTTCATGCAAATCACAATATTTTAGAGACTAGATGTGGTATGTTTTATGATTGGAACTGAATTAGTCTGAGACAGAACCCGCTAAGATTCCAGAGGATTCCTCCAGTTGTTGCAGAGTGTGCCTGGGATGGCAACACTTCAACTGGTTAATGTGGACCCACTTGTCTTCCCTCGCTGCCAAAGGACTTTGGGGATGTGGATTTTGTAGGCCACAGGGGAGATCTTGTCGATGATCTCAAAGGGTCCCTTCCATGTAGGCAAGAATTTCCGCTGTTTTGCCTGGTTTCTTTGGAAGTTGTATAGATAGACCCGGTCGCCCACCTGATATTACTTCCTGGAAGTTTTCAGGTCATAGTGGGTCTTCATGCTATCAGCTGATCTTTCTAGATTCCGCTGAGCATAAGCAAAAGCATGTTGGAGGTGTTTCCTTAAATTCTCCACATACTCATGAGTAGTGGAGGCATTTATCAGTGTCTGCTCTTGGGTCCTGTAGAGCAAATGCTGAGGAAGCACCATCTTGCGTCCAGTCATCAACTCAAATGGTGACATTTTGGTTGCAGATGAAGGGGTAGATCTGATGGCCATTAGGACCAGAGGTAATCGGATATCCCAACTTGGCCCAGAATCTGCCACAAACTTCTTTAATATGCTCACAATGGTTCGGTTATATCTCTCTACTGCCCCAGAAGAAGCTAGCCGGTAAGCAATATGCAACTTCCTTTTGACCCCCAGTATCTCCCACATCTTTGTCATTACTTCACTGGTGAAGTGGCTACCTCTGTCTGACTCAATCCTTTGAGGTAGACCAAAACGGGAAAAGATGTGGTTAATCATCAAGGCAGCTGCCGTTTCTGCCTTGCAGTTTGGGGCTGGGAGACATTCCACCCACTTGGTAAACAAGCATGTCACCGTCAACATGTACTTATTCCCCCTAGCAGAGCGAATCACGGGGCCTACAAAGTCGATTTGTAAATCTGACCATGGCAGTGTCATCCCCCTCTTTTGGAGAGGCGCACGGTGCGTGAGGGATGATGGCTGAAATTGTGCACACACAAGACACCCCTTCAAGTATTGGTCGAGGTCCTGCCCTATGTGTGGCCAGTGTGCAACCTCTCTTAAGATTTCCAATGTTGTGTGAAACCCCCTATGACCGGCGGTGGCCGCATCATGGGCGTGACTTAACATCAGGCTTTGGAATGAGGTAGGAACCACCCACTGATCGTGGCCAGCTTTGGATTTCCTTACCAGCAAACCGTCTTGGATTCGGAACATTTTTGGACATTTCATCAACACTCTTAGGTCCTCTTTCCCAATGTAATCGGTATCCGTCAGGGGAAAGTTCTCAGGGTCCTCAACGTGTTGGTAAAACTTACCAATAATTGGATCCCCCTTCTGAGCGGTAATCAAATCAGCATCAGGGGTCTCCTTGCTCCATTGTGCAATTGAGAGGTCATTGTGAGCATTTGTCTGGGACCTAGTGATAGCAGTGACCTGGATTTCCCCCAACAGGGACTCAATCTCAATTAGATCCCCTTGGATGGCCCCGGTTTTGGCCAGCTGATCAGCTAAGTCATTTCCAGTTTTGTCTGGTCCCTCTACTTTGGAATGACCCTTGATCTTTTTCCAATAGATGGTCATCTCATTCGAGGTGACCAGATCATCAATGTTTTGGATCAACTTCCCATGTTTCAAGGGTTTGTTGTTAGCACACAACATGCCTCTGGTTTTCCAATTAACCAGGTGCTCCACGAACCCGTTCCGTACATAATCCGAATCTGTGATTATGACCAGTTCGTGGAGTTGATGCTGGACAGCAGTGAGGATGGCCTGATGCACAGCCATCAATTCTGCCACCTGACTACTTCGGGGACCAATTTTGTATCCAGCGGAGGGTTCTGGGGACTCATTCACACATGCATTCCCTACGCCGGCCACCAGTTCTTTCTCCCCGTCGTTGTCAACATGGTAAGAGCATCCATCCACATAGACAGTGGGCATTCCCCCACACTTGTCCTCTTCAAAGACTTTGTGTGGGGAATTAAGGTATGCCTCCGTGTTGTCCTTGATTTTTAGACTTTCGTCCTCGAGACAGTTTTCTCTGGCACAATCATGCAAGTCAGCCAGACCTTGCGCGAGGGGACTCTTCTTGTTTTGGCCATATCTGACCTCCACAGGAAAGCCTTGCATTGACAGAATCCAGGAAGTAATTCGGGAATTACTCACATTTCCGGCCCGGATTCTGTCACTTTGGAGATATTGCAGAGGCTGGTGTGGAGTCTCCACTATGATGTGTTCCCCCTGGATAAACGGGCGGTAATTCTTCAATGCCCACACCGTTGCCAGGAGTGCCTTCTCACAATCGTTGAATTTTTCCTCCACAGAGGATAAAGTTTTGCTCGCATAGGAGATTACTTTATTGACCTTGTCATGCTTTTGGTATAATACTGCCGTCAAACACGTATTAGAGAACCCCGTCTCCAGGAAGAACTCCTTGTTTCTGACAGGGTAAGCTAGGCAAGGCGCTTGTGAGAGGCTTCTTTTGAGTTGTCTTACTGCCTCGGATTGTTCTGGACCCCATTCCCACTTGACCCCCCCTTCAGGAGATGAATCAGGGGTCTGGTGATCTCTGCATAGCCCTCAATGAACTTTCTGCTGTAATTAGTCAGTCCAAGGAGGCTCCTTAGTTCCCGCAGAGTTGTGGGGTCTTTCAATTTTTGGAGAGCTTCCACTTTCTTTTCCTGGGGACAGAGACCCTGAGGAGTAATCTCATGCCCCAAGAAATTAACACGGGTTCTGCACCACTGTGCTTTTTGAAAGGAAAGTTTTGCTCTGGCGGCCCTCAACTGGGTCAGAACATAACGGATCTCCGCTATGTGTTCCTCCACAGATGAACTTTTGATGAGGACATCATCTACATAAGCCAGGTTACCCCTCGCACCCAGGTCGGGCATGGCCTTATGTAGGAAAATGTTAAACTCATTACCGGAGTTAAGGTATCCGAAGGGAGTCCGGGTCCATGTGTACTGCTGGCCCCCAAAGGTAAAAGCCAGCTTGTATTGGTCCTCCCTACTGACCGGCACGGTCCAGTATCCATTGGTCAGGTCTATTGCAGTGAATACCTGTGACCCCTGGATCTGGGCCAGCCCTTGGTCAATGTAGGGCAGAGGCCATCGGGAAGTATGGACCCGTTTGTTGAGCTCCCTGAGGTCGGCGCAGAGTCTCCACTGGCCGTTTGGCTTCAATATTCCCAGCACCGGATTATTGAAGGTGCTGTGGACTGGACGGATTATTCCCCGGGACTCAAGGTTCTTAATTATTTCAGTAAGGGAGTCCATGGATGCGAGAGGCAAACGATATTGCTTCACAAACACTGGAGTCATGCCAGGGTCCGTGGGGATTGTTGTTGTGTGGATGTCGGTACGGCCACAGTCATATGAGTCTACCGCAAAGAGATCTTGAAAATCCAAGAAAACTTGTTTCAACTTTTGCTTTTGTTCCAGAGTCACACAGGCATCAGCTAGGTTGACTCTCTCTTCCACCATCTGCCTGAAGCCTGGAAAGACTTCTGGTTTGGCTATTTCAGCGGCCTCCTCCAGCTGGGTGGAGAAGTCCCTGGTCAGAGTGCTGATTTGGACTGGAGGCTTCAGGTGGGAAAGGCAGCCCTCATGGACTTGGAAAATCACCTCATCCCTCCTGAAGTCACAAGTCACATCTTCCTTACCATAAGGGCAAGAAGTGTACACCAGGAAGTTCCCCCCATGCCGGGTAAAAATCCTGTCTGGTGTTGTATTGTCGTCACTGTCAAAGCAGTCCTTGGGGATTGGCCCTAACAGTTCATTACCTAAATCTATGGAAAAATGTCGGTCATCAACCGCCATTCCAATAATGGTGCCTGCGGCTAGAGTAATACTCTTTAAGTCGCTGTGATCCACCTCCATTGGAATGGTGTCATGTTCTATGTTGACTAATGGTGTTGGGTTTACCCCTAACCCTTGCTGTTGGAGAGAAGCATTTAGATGTATGTAAGCATCAGGGTTTTGCAAATATTGTCCTCGTTTAACTTTCACTTCCAGGGAGAATTGTCGGGTCCTTTCTGGGATGGTGACTTCCTCTTTGATCTGAATTTCAACTGCATAAGGTAGCAATTGAGCTAACCTAAATGCTTTTTCTGGATCATCAAAGCCCATGGGATTATCCGCTAATCGGGACCAAGCTTTGAAGTTTATTAGGTCCAAACTAATGGCAAAGCGATTGAGAATGTCACTGCCTAAGTAAAAGGCGGCAGTAACGTCTCGCACGACCCAACAATTATGGACTATGCTCTTGTTGCCAATGGAGATTTTGAGCATACACCTGCTTGGCAGGAGATGTTTGGAATTAGGTGCTTCCAGGTCCATTTCCCATTTGTCTATCAGTTTGAATGTGGGAATGGCTGGATCTTTTGAGAGTTGGCGGAACATGGCTTCGCTGATGAAGCTCTTACCGTTGTTCACACACACTCGAGCGAGAACAGAGTCCTTCCCATCATTTAATTGGACAGGGATGAACAACTGCTCTCCAATTTGCTGAATATCAGCCAGGCTCTGAGCTGATTTCACATCTTTCTGGACTATAGGAGTGGGAGTTTCTGATTGTGGATTAGTGTAGAATCTCAGAGTGTTTCCTTCCAGCGTGGAATACCACTTTAGACTGGAAGGAAGGTTGATTTTCAGAAATAGAGAGGACCCTCCATCACCAGTCTGTTGTCCTACTGCTATTACTGTCACGTCAGGAATTTGGCTATTCTGGAAGTGAAATTCTACTTGGTCAGATTTTTGTTCAACCATGTGGCAGGTGCCGTTTAAACTAACATGGTTGACACTCTGTTTTAATTTTATTGGTCGGCTAGTCTGGGTCCAGAGGACCTTGTTTACGCAATCCATTAGGGGTGACAACCTTCTCAGGAGGTCATTCCCTAGTAAACAAGGGGTGCCCTCTGGAGTCACAACTATGACCGGGTGTTTCAACTTGTGTCGCCCAATTTTAATGTCCAAGTCTGCAGTCCCCTCAACGGAAATTTCCTTCCCGTCAAAGTTCTGCAGTTGTCCAGGAAGAGAGGTGAGAGGAATTTGGTAATTCTCTCCCCTTCCTGCATTCAGTTCATCAAAGGCCCTTCTGGACAGAAGGGTAGCTTGAGATCCAGTGTCCACCAGTGCCAAAATTGTCCCCTGCCCCTGTACTTGTACCGGGGCATAGTATCTTCCCTCCTTCTCCTCAAGGGGGCACAGATAATGCACATTTTTGGACAACTGGTGGGCTAACTTTCTGGTTTTGGACATCGCTAGCGAAAAGAGTTGGGCAGAATTCTGTGGAGAGCCTTGGGAATCTGAAAGAAAAAGTTGGCAACTGGAGATCAGAGCCATTGTGGGTTCCCCTGGCTCCGGTTCCGGGCCGCCCCCCCCTTTTTGGAGGCAGTCACCAGGATGGGTTTGAACCAGGGGATTTTCTTGCTGTTGGTTCTGGGATGAGATGATGGGCGGCGGTAGCTCAGTCTCCACATCTCCCCAGTCTGGATTTGCATCCCTAGGGACCCATTTTTCTTTGGGAGGAGTTCCCCCCTCTCTGAAGGAGAAGATCCTTTTCCCAGGATCCTCTGAGGATCCCTCTCCCTCAAATTGGAAGATCTGTACCTCCTCCTCAAACTGAGTCTGTTTGGGTCTTTTGTTTCTCCTACCCCCCCTCTGCTCCTTAGGAGGCAGACTTTCAGGGGCAAGAGATTTTGTTTCCGGTTCCTGGGTTTCCAGGGGCTGTTTACAAGTGAGGAAGGAAGCTTCCTCCCAGGCTTTACACCCCCCTTCCCTTTGTGCCTCCTCCCTGGGAACCGGTGAGTTATCGGGGTGCTGCCCCCGTCATTGTTCTGGAGCACCAGGTCCAGAGTTGGGTGCGTTCTGCGCCGGCATGCCGATCTGAGGGTTCTGCTGAGCCCTCAGTATGTGACCCAGATCCCGCGCCATGTTTTGAACCTGGCGCTCTAACTGGGAAACCCACTCAGGCTGATACGTGGCCCTGTTCTCTCCCCTGGGCTGATCCCGGGAAGGGTAGCTATCCCTTCTCTGGTAGTACCCCGGGTTGGGAAGATTTGGGTACCCCTCCACCCTTGGCCTCCCCTCTCCCGGATTAGGTTGTCTGGGCTCAGGGAATTGGGGAAAGAAGGATGGATGATTTTGGGGTTGGAAGTTGGGTGGATACCTGGGGAAAAAGTTCTGCCCAGGATTTGGAGAATTTCTGCCCTCCGGTGGGAAGTTAGGAGGGAAGTTCCCTGGGCTAGGTGCTTGGCTGGATCCCCCCTCTTGGGCTGGAGGAGTCCACACATAACCCAGGATGGGTCGATTTCCCTTGTAACGGGGACTTACATAGTCAGGAGAGCGAGGGACCCCATTTGTGGGACTACCTCCTTGACTCCCTGTTTGTGACTGGCCCGAGGACCTTCTGGGCCTAGCATTATTAGGTGCAGGTAGGTTTTTAGGCCCCCCCATCTCCAAATCCAAAACGGGGGTGACCTTTACCTCTGCCACCTTGGCAGCAGCAGGGGTGCTGTTGGCTTTGGGGTTTTTCTGGACATTACTTTTGCTATCTACCGGTTTCTGCACCTCATAGATCCGGGTCGCCTGTTCAATGACCCAGTCTAAAGATCTTTTCTCGTGAAAATCCCTCACGAGCTGGGTCATTATGTATTTGGGCAAGGCATGGAAAAACGTATTAATAAATTCTCTGCTATCCGTGCGCACCCTTCTTGTGGTCTGTGCAAAAGCACGCTTTAACTCCTGCACAAATTCTTGTGGGGCCTGGTCCTCCCCACATTGTAAATTGTAGGCTGCCTTGCGAGCCTCTTGAGGATTTCTATGAGTAGAAAAATGTTTGAAGATGGCCGCCTTATAGGTGGACCATCTTAAATGATTTTGGTCCTCCAGCCCCGCAAAGAAACTGGAGTATTCCGGGGAGAAGGTCCACTTTACATATTGAATACAGCTTTGGCTGTCCTTCAAATGGAAAGTCTCCATCATTTGCTCAAACAACTCTAAGTGCTCCCAAACAGAATACTTGGCGTTCTTATGATAAGGCGTGATGACGCTCCTGATTGCCTTAATCTGCTTTAAGGGGTCCTTAAGCAAGGCCCTTTTTGTCTTATTGGCCTTTTTGGTTCGGGTAACCCTTGTCCATTCATCTTCTGACTCAGAGGCACTGCTCCCAGAGGTTCCCGTCTGTTCTTCCAGGTTTTCCCGGATTCTGCGAGCCTGGGAATGGCTGGCAGAATGTGGGGACCTGGTCTCCTGTGTCCTGTACCGCTCCGAGGAGTCTTCAGATCCCTCCTTGCTGCCAGGATTTGATGGGTACCCCCCCCCACTGACCTAACTGGGCAGAGGTTTTCAGGATGCCCTTAATGGGCCTACTCTCCTGGGGTTCCCCATCAAATTGCACTGTGCTTGGGTGCCCATACCCGGATGCCCGCCCCTCCATTCCTGGGTGGTACTGGCCTATGAGCCCCATGCTTCTGGCTGGATAGTAATCTGCCATCCCTGTGGCCCTGTGCTCATGTGCGCCAGGGGACATGGGGGTGGCAGAGTCCAGGGACTGAGAGAAATAAAGGCCTCTGGTACTAGGGCTCCTGAGGTTATGCTCAGGAGTTTCCCTTTCCCAGCGAACTTGGTCTCTATCCGACCCTGCTCCCTGTTGCAATGCAAGAGCCTGCGCCTTCAGTTCCTCAGTTAAGGCCTTACTAGACTCTATCAGTCTCTCCTGCATCGCTACCTGTTGTTGGAGCCTATCATTGTGCTGGCAGAGAGCCTCATTCTCTCTCTGTGTTTCCTGATTGGTCCTGAAGCACTGGGCCAGTCTTTGCTGCAGGAGGGTTACCTCCTGAGCTGTGTCCCTATTGGCCTGCTCCTGTCTTGCCAGAGCCTCCTCCACCCTCCTGGTGTGCTCTAGCAAGTCCTGGTGTTCTTTTTGGAGGTCACCCAGTCCCTGGTGGGCCAGGTGATTTTCTTCTGTTTTTCTTTTTAAATGGCAGACTTCCTGGCCTAAGGCGTCTCTTTCCTGGCTAAGAGCCTGCATTTCTGCCGCCAGGTCGTCCCTCTGCCTTTGAAAGGCACCAGCTTTCTGGCGTTCTTCATCAAACTCTGACTGGGTATCCAGGTCTTTCAAAATCAGCTTGTTGCTCTCTGCCTTCACTCTATCTAGATGACTTTGCAGGGTGGCTACCTGCTCCGTGCATGCCCTGTTAAAGTCTAATTGTTGCTCCAGCTTTTTCTGGCTCTGCAGTAGGGAGTCCAAACCTTCTTGGTACTCCTTCTGCAAGGCCAGAAATCTGGTATCCTGGTCAGCCTTTTCCTGTTGCAGGATGTCCATATCCCTCTTTATTTTAATGATGTGCTGTCTACTCTCATTTTCTGACTCCTGGCTCCCCTGCAGCCTCTGCTCAGAAGAGACCAGGTCAGATTGGACCTTCTCTAACGCCATCTGTCGCTTGTTCGCCAGATCTTGGCTTTCCGTACATTTATCCTGCATGTCTCCCATATATAGGTACAGGTATGCCGCTATCCTAACCATCTTGTCTTGTTCATCCTTAGCCTTAGGAGCCATGTATAGTTCACTCAGGGCCACGTGTAGGGGACCCTGATCTCCCCATATATCTGACCCTGTTTCAGTGACCTGTTGCGTGATGGTATGCAACCAGACCATGCGGTCCTGGTGAGTCCACTCACCTCTCACAAATAACTTATGTAAGAAGTGCTCTCTGGCTATTTTCATGTCTACTAAGGTCGTCATTCTAGAGATTGGTCTCTGTCCTGACTTACAGAAATTAGTATTTTATTTTTGCAAAACAGACCTTTTTCTTAGAGCGTTCCTTTGAAGAGTGCTTTACAGCGTAACACAGCGTGTGCTCCGACCGGATATGTGTATCTGGTCAGCTGGCACGCTGTATTAATCTGCACAAGTGATAGATCTAATCCAAACGTCCGGCACGAGCCCCCAATTTGTAAGAGGATTCAATTCAACCCTACAGCTAAGTCAATGCCTAGTCTGGGATACTGAATGGAAACCCCTATTGATATATCTTTATGTCCAGTTCATGCGTTCTGGATGACTACCCCTATATAACACCCCTCTCTTAGAATCCCCCTGACCCCACTGAGCCAAGAAGTAGGTTTGTTTTGCAAATTTAAAAGATTTATTTGAAAAAAATTAAACAATGTATAGATATATCACACTTTGATAATAAATTAATAATTGGATATCGCACTTAATCTGATATGATAAAGATTAACAACGGAGAATATGGCACTAGCACACTTGTGAATAGGAACAGAAGAAGAAGGTGGTAGAGAATGCTTTATATAAGTTCAGATGGATGTAATGTTGAATGAAAATGCAATACAGAAAATACTCAATATGATTTCAACAAAACAATGTAATCACTTTTCTCTGGCAATCCCCTCCCCCCTTTATGCAATGCAAGGAAATGGAAAGAAAGCACACAGTTCTCAGAAATGCAATCAACTGTAATTCAGTTCACCCCAGCAAGCTTACACTACAGAAGTTGGAAACACAGGCCCAAAATGCTTTTACATGTGCTGGCAATGAAGTGAAAAATATGCTAAAATGCTTTTAATTCCCTCTAGAGGTTCAGGGTGAGTGGTATCAAGTTAATATTAGTCCAGGCTCACTTTAGCAAGGATCTAGGGTGTAACTAGCAGGTTAAACGAATTTTTAGCAACTGAAAGCAAGAAAACTGTTGTTTTCACACGTTGAGAAATTTGCAAATCGCGGCAAATTCGCGAGTGCGTTTTTCACGATTGTGGCAAAACTATAGGGACTAGCACTATCGTTTTGGGGTCCTAGGACAGCCTAGGATCTCAGCTTCCAGATGAAAGTTACTGCAAGTCTCTAGCACAAACGGTCACGGAGATATGAGCGATTAAATAAAGGTCGTTTTTCAGATTTGAAATTTTAAAGTTCAAAAAGACAAGTGACAGCTAGCAACTAGAAAATGGCAGGTGACAGGAGGCAGTTCTACTTAGATTAAAATAGATTGAATTATATTATTTTAACTAAGAGATTGGTTCTGCACAGTTCTACTAGGGACTCACACTATATTCTTGAATTAGAATGGGCCTCGCCACGGATCTGGTCAGGTTTTCTTCACTCGCCCCGGACGGTCTCTGCGCACAGCGTCTGGGTCAGCTCTAGTCTGCTGGTCTGGGTCTCTGGTTCTGCTAACAGTGATCTGGGTCAGCTCTGCTCTCTCTCTGGTTCTGGAAATTTGATAGATTTGAAGTCTCTATGTCTGCTCTCTGAAGGTTGAGGGAGGTAAAGTATGGATTTTCCCGGCAGAGCTTCCAGCTGCAAATGGATTTGAAGGTCCCTATCTGTCCTGTCTGTCTGCTTTTATCTGTTTTTAAAATGGGTGTGTGTGCAGCATCACTAGCCCCTACCCCTCTCCACTTATCATTGGCCAAGCTTTCATTTCTCCCCTGATTGGGGGAGCTAAGTTGTGTCAGAGTGATGTCATTTTACAGCCTGCAGAAAGTCCACTCCTCCTGTCAACTTGCACACAAATCTAGATTTGAACCAAATACATATTTGCAGAGGTACATATTGTTTTAAAATCATATGCACCCACCATGCATTACAGGAGGTATACCCTTGTCCAAATCTGCTCTTCCTGGGGGCTTGCATTCAGAAATGGCAACATTTGCACTTTTTAACTGATTTTGCAATTTCGGACATTAACCCAAATTTACACACATGTGTGCAAGGAGTATGGACATTACTTGATGAAATGTCAGATTTTTAACATGCATACATTTTAAGTAATACCCTCTTAACTGCTAGCTTGCCCCCAGATCATGCCACCGGTTCTAAAAACCTCTTAAAATGTGGGCAGAAAAATCACAAGAATTATCGTGTCATTTAAATAATTTTCACAAGTCCGTACTATGAGTTATTCATCTTTTTAGAGTTATGTTCTGGCCCCAAAGGGGTGTGGTTTCCCCCCAGCACAAGGTTGAATTTCTGGTTTTTCCAGTTCTGCCAAGCCAGCTTGCTCTCACAGGCAGTGCCCCTCCCCTTTCCTTCCAGGAGGAAGCTCCATTTACGACTCCCGCCAATAAAACATTTGCCTGAGTCAGGACAGGGCTTTGTTCAGAGCTCCTGTATTCTGTGGGGGCTCCCCTTAATTCAATTATCAGAGAGATGGCATATCCTTAGTGTGGCCAGCAAAAGGCAGATAGGCCTGGGAACACAGCTGTGACTCAAGTTTCACTCCTGATGGGGGGTAGTTGCCAGGCAAGATTGGAATCTCTTTAAGCCAGTTTTTAGCTACATGTCATTTCTGTTCCCCAGTTTTCTGCATTCAAATAAAACTAAACATTTTTACATATGCAGCTAGAATGCTGATTCTAAGTTTAAAACTATGACATTTAAACAATTGCAGCCTATGTGACACTCAAAAGTAGGTCACTCAGTCAATTTAAACATTTAGATTTTTAGTGTCTTTCAGTCCAAATTTACTTAAACTGCTGAAATCCACAGCTCAGCCAGTCTTGTTATAAACCTTCAAGTCACTTCGGAATATAACTTTACATTGGATCCACCTCTCAGTAAGTCTTTCTTTGGCTTGCTTTGGGTTCATTTATTCAGTTTTACACAAAAAAGTAAAATCTGGTGTTGTTTTAAAACGCCGGCTTTCTGATAGTGGTGAGTACTGGTACTGCACCCCTTTTTGGGATTTAAGAAAATGAATTCCCAACAGTTATGGGTTTGCTTTTGGCAATCAGCATTGCCATTCCCAATGGTTTCAGACTACTGTGTGGGTAGTCCAATGGTGGTTTTAGGCAGTGTCCTTCTGTGCCCATAACATCGGCAAAAATGAGTGGCAGCCTATTCTTCATGCATTTCCCTGTGCATTTTCTGGGAAGCTCTGGCCATCATGATGTTTTCCATGTCAGTACTGCACAGTTTTTGAGGTAGGGCTCGGATGCATGGGTAAAAACATCCCACAGTGTACAGATGCAAGTAACTGCAAGAGGCAAATAAATCGTGAAGCTTGCTTATGTTTTATAGTTGATAGATTGCAGCAAACACCAACGTTTACAAGTATATACCTCAAGAAGCACTTTATGTACGAATGTAAGTCCACTACGCACATAAGCAGAATTGAACAAAGGTTACAAAAGGCCTCCGATGGAGTGTGTCGCTGCAAGAAATTCGAGAATCAAGACAGAGAAAAACTGAGCTCAGGATGACCATGCAAAGAAACCAAGGTCTTATCTGACTGGAATAGGCCGACATTGAATACAAGTAAAGAAGAGAAGAGAACAGAGGATCCTGTTCAGAAAGTTCAAGCTAAGCCACAGATGTCAGAAGACTGGTAGAATTAAATCAAATATACAAAAAGACACGCAGAAAATCCGATTTCACAGTGCTCAGTCATGTGACACCTACGCATGGATCTCCGGCATGCCCATACTCCTTGAAAGTTCTCAGAGTACAGAACAGACACATGGCCAAACTACAAAGCAGTAAATACCACATGACCACTAAGGTGATGATTGATTGTAGCATAGTTGGTGGGAAGCTGGGGTTCAGACGAGCTTCTCTGCACCTGGATGTTCTTTCTGCATGCTTCTAAATGTAGGTGGAAAAGTATGGGTGGGGTTGATGCCAACCCAAGCATAGTGGACCATGTAATCTAAGGTCCTATAGTGAGAAGAACCAATGGGACGTCATATTTTTAGTGACATTCATAGTGGCTGTTTTGAAGTGAGGGCTTAGTTGCCCCATCTGACATTTATTGTCCAATCCCCTCTCCCCATTACCATATACAGATATAGTAAATATGTTAAGTTATCTTCCTATAACCAATCACGCTGCATGTTAGGTTTTTTAGACTGCCACGTAGATTGACGTTAGTAAGTGCGCAGGTTGTACGTCAGCAATGCCGAGTGTTTGCTATAAACATTGTGTTTTTTCTAAAAGTGAAGAGAGCGAGGAGATCGAGCAGTTGCTGATGTTCGTTGTACTCCCTGTTTTATGAACTTGTCATTAAAACAGAATCCCTTTGCCAAACGTTTGAGTTGTCTTAATTAATTGATGAATGAGTATGAATCTGCATCCCCATCTATCTCGAGGGTACTGCTGCTCATCTTAAAAGGCTGTTTGAGGGATCATCCAGTTCAGCACAATTAGGGAGAACATGCAAGCCCTATAAAGGAGCCTGGCTGAGCATAGAAGGAGCTGAAGAGCAGGAGACAAAAAATGTGTTCATTGCCCCTTCTTGCAGAAGCAGGGATACTGCTATCTGGTACAAAATCATACTTTTCTTATGGAACTACTAGTAACCCAGACCCTTATACAAGGGTGCAACCCTGCCAAAGTTCTAGGAAGGGCCTGAACAATGAATACTGATAAACCAGGTTGTGGTGAAACCTAACAAAATGAATGTTGAGAAACCATATTGTAGGGAGATCAAGGTGATGCTGAGAAGCACGTTGTGGAGATACCTAACACAACTAATGCTGAGAAAAAGGTAATTGAAAAACTTAATGAAGTGGATTTTGACAAGCAGTTTGTGGAGAGACCTGATTCCAGTGATCCCCAGATACCCAAGGTCATGGAGAGACCTAATGAAGTTTTGTGTATGTTTATTTTATTTGATTTGATAATGCGCAACAAAACCCAGGGGTAGCCGGGCGCATCAGTCATAAGAATACTTAAGCTTAGGTTACATACATGGGATACATACAGAAACAAAGACAGTGCTTACGTTATTGATGAATATACAAAACAGATATACAGATTGTGAGGACTGAGAGTGCAAGATCCAGAACATATGGGTCCCAGGCATGGGATCGTATGCTGACGGGTGTCAGAGTAGCAGCGGTAGTTGGATGTGATGCTCAATCCAGGCCTAGCGCCGTTGTGAGTCGTCATTAGTCCAGAGCCAACTTTTTACGTAACCTCTGAATCTAGTGTAGGGTAGAGTGGCTCTTAGTGGGGTGGGGAGTGCATTTCAGGCCTGGGCCGCTCTAACAGGGAAGCTTGCCCCACCCGCTTTGGATAGTTTAAATCTTGGTATTTTGAGTAGAAGGTGGTTAGAGGCTCTGGCATGGTAGGTGGAGGATTTTCTGGTCAGTCTGGCCGAGATATAGGGGGCACAGTTTTGTTTAAGCCTTTATAGGTGAGGGAAAGTGTCTTAAGGAGGACTCTGTCACAAATTTTTAACTAGTGATGGTCTTTCCTGATGTTGGATATGTGGGCTCTACGGGGTATGTCCAGAGCTGCTCTAAGAGCGTTGTTCTGGAGTATTTGCATTTTATTTATGACAGCTTTGCTAGCACCTGCATAGAGGGCATTACAGTAGTCCAGTTTAGACATTACTAAGGCATTGGCTAGTGTTATGCAATTGGTTTTGAAGAGGTACGGTCTGCAGGCTCTGATTCATTTACAGGTGTAAGCTGTGGAGGACGCTAGGGAATTGACTTGTTTTTTGAGGGATAATGTAGAATCAAGGTAGAAACCTAATGTTTTTACCTCGATTGCCACTTTGATTATATTGCCGTCTATGTTAAAAGCTCGGTAATTTGGGCTAAGTTTCTTGAGGTTGGAGTCGGAGCCCATGATCAGTATCTCTGTTTTGTTGTCATTCAGGCAGAGGCCGTGGGAGGCCATCCATGCCTGAATGAGGAGGTAGATCTTATTTACTAGAGCTGTGTCTTCAACAAAGTTACCAGATAGGGGTATAAGGATCTGCGTGTCGTCCGCGTAGTTTGTATAAGTTACCCCCAGTCTGTCCAATTTGTCAAAGAGTGGCTTAGTGAAGATATTGGACATGGTTGGTGAGACACATGAACCTTGTGGGACGCCACTGGTGATCTGTATTGGGTCCGCTGAGGCTAAAGGGGAGAACACTCTCATTGTACGGTTGGCCAGGAAGGATTGTACCCAGGCTATAGCTTCACTTGAGAAATGGGCGGCAGACGCTAGATGGTTGCATAACACTGCATGGTCCACCAGGTCGAAGGCGCCAATAAGTCAAGGAGGAGGAGCATAGCTGTTTTACCTTTGTCCTTCAGCTCGACGATTTGTGTCTTAAGGTCAATAAGGGCTGTTTCAGTGCCATGTAGTGGTCTGAATCCAGATTGGTGAGATCCTAGTAGTTGGTTCGTCTCCAGGTATTTTTGGATCTGGAGGTAGGCTACTCTATCAATGATTTTGAGGAGAAATGGGACTGTAGTGATGGGCCTATAGTTGGTAGGGATAGCTGGGTCAAGGGCTTGTTTTTTGAGGAGGGGCAATACCCAGGATTCTTTGAGGTTCATGGGTACTGTACTAGATCTAAAAGAAGCATTCATTAATTTCGAGATGAAGGGTGCTAAATCTCTTGCTGCGTCCTTAATGATCTGTGCAGGGCAATTGTCACCTTGCCAGTTAGAAGGCTTCAGTGATAAGATCACCTTTTCAGTTTCCAGAATGGATATGTTGGTAAAGCTGAAAGGTTTACAATTGCTTTGGGTGGCTGTTCTGGGTATGTTAGTCGAGTGAGTAGTACGGATTCTAGTAGGGCTCAGGGATGCTTTCTTTTTTGGGATTTTGATTTGTAAGGTTACAATTTTATTAGCTAGTGCATTTTGGATGCTAGTGCACCATTGTTTGTCCTTAGGGACATTGTCTACAGGGGCAATGGGGTTTTCCATTTCTCAAAGGATAGAGAATAGTTTTTTAGAGTTGGAGTAAGCCTTGCTAATTCTTTCATTGAATGTGTCTTTTTTAGTTTGGATTATTTCCTTCTTATATTTTTTAGCAAGATGGTCAAGAAGGGTTTTGTTCTCCACTGAAGGTGTATGCCCCCAGATAGCTTGGAGTTTATGTTTTTGGATTCGTAATTCTTTGAGATGTGGGGTGAACCATGAATTAAGATGACATTCTCATTTACTTTTTCGAAGTTTGATAGAGGCAATTATATCCAAGGCTTTGGTCATAGCATTATTGAAAGTCTCAACTAACGTGTTAGGGTCAGGGTTGGTGTCGCTGCCATTGAGGGCTGGTAGGAGAAGTGGGATTAATTTTTCAGCAGTGATGTCTTTTTTACTTGTAGTTGGCATAGATGGTGCTATTTCCTGATTATTTGATTTGGGCGGC
Source organism: Ambystoma mexicanum (assembly GCF_040938575.1). Taxonomy (NCBI): domain Eukaryota; kingdom Metazoa; phylum Chordata; class Amphibia; order Caudata; family Ambystomatidae; genus Ambystoma; species Ambystoma mexicanum. Next base: position 321,144,020 of record NC_090934.1, read on the forward strand.
TCTATAGTTAATGAGAAACAGATGTGGTGTTGATCAGTCCAAGTTTATGGTAAGATGTTGGAGATGGTGGTGGTGCAGTTTTGGTTGGTTATCCAAACTAATGTCCGTCCTTTTATGTGAGTAGGGGCAAGAACTTTCTGGGTGAGGCCATGATCAGGTAGGATAAATTAAATGGTTTGGGCTTGTTTGTCCTCATTATCGCTAAAGCCCAGATTAAAGTCACCTAATAAAAGGAGCTGGGTGGAATCTTTGATGTTATTGGTGAGGAGGCTGGATAGGTCTTCCTCAAAATTACCTAGTGGGCCTGGTGGTCTGTACACCAAGAGGATAGTTAGTGTGCTGTTGTTAGAAATGTGTATTTTGGCCAAGAGAAGTTTGCAAGATGTTATTTCTAGGTGGGGGGTAAGTCGTGCATCTAGCTTAGTTTTGGCAATGATAGCCAAGCCGCCCCCCCTGGAGTTGGGCCGATCGCCTCTTAATATGTTGTAGATGTCAGGTACGGCAATCATGAGTGCAGGACCTGCGGCATCATGGAGCCAGGTCTCAGTGATTGCGAGGAAATCTAAGTTGTCCACAACAAGTGTATCGGCAATCTCGGTGCTCTGTGCTATGAGGGATCTCGCATTGATGAGTGCTCCTGATAGGGTGGAAGTCGAGGTTTTGTCTTGGATAGGTCTAAGATTAGAGGTGTTAAGCTTCTTCTGATTATAGTGGATGTCAGTTTGTATCTTAATGCGTCTCTCTGCCACTGGGGCAAGATGGTTAGGGTCCCGTACAGTTGGGGTTGACGTCAAGCTGGGTGGTCTAGTTCTTTTGTTTTTGAGGTCATAGAGACGTGGCAGTCTAGCTCTAAGTCGAGTGTTTCTCTCTTGCACGTTGCAAGTTGTGGAGTTAGTGTGGGCCATTGTTATGGTGATGGTTAGAAAAGTCCAAAGTAGGGTGCAGAGTATGTATGTTAGGCGTGTTTTAGTAGTGTACATGTTGGGAAACGAGTAGCAGAAGGGCATCTGGATTTTGGCAGAACCAGCAATGTCTAGGAAGTGAGCAGCAAAGGATATCTAGGTTTGACTGAGTGAATGTTGAGAACATGGTTGTGGAGAGATCTGATCAAGGGCATGATGAGAACCAATGTCATGAACCAGTGAATTCTAAAATGCTGAGGTCAGGGAAATACTTGTCCTGAATGCTAAGGTCTAGGAGAGGCATATCTGATAAAGTAAAGTACAATGAACTTGGTGATGAACACAACCCTGCAGCAAGAAAGACAAAGTGGCAGAGGTAAGGCCAAAGAGAAGTCTTAGAAGCTAGATGTGTAAAGATAGAGATTGGAAGCAGAAAGACCCGAAGGATGGGAAAGACATTGAGTAAACCTTGGAAGATCTTTCCCTGGAGAAACATCTTTCTTTGTGTTATATAGAACTAGCTCGGGTACCCAGCGTTGCCTGTGTCCTGATCGAGTGGTGTCTCATGTGCCCATGAGGATGTTGCTCTTGTCAGCAAGTCTTGCTTCAGTTTGCTCTGGCATCTCATTTGCCCTGGAGAAACTTGCTCTTGTCCTCTCGTTAGCAAGTTGTGCTGCTTTTTGTTGTTGTGTTTCAGAAGCTATTGATATTGATTTTCGTTTTTGCATCAGATGGAGCTTTCGAAAGTGATGTTCGTTTTTTTGTACTGCATGTTTTAGACACTCATTGGCTTTAGCACATTTGAGAAAATGCCCCAAAAAGATTGATTGTGCTCTCTTCTCATGAATGAACTTAAGTAAACTGTAACCTTGACATGTCCCATATTTGGGGTGGCGTTATAATAAACACTTTCAAACTGTATAAGTTAGTAATACATTTCAAAGGAATAACCAACACATCAGACATTTAGCCTCAGACACCTTTCCACATTGTGCCTCTTTCTGGTACCTATTGTAGTAAATCAGGGTGAGGATCAGTAAATTAAGGTGTCTACGGAGGGAATTGTTTGCATCCAAACATAGACTACATTCTTGCCCCAGACAAAAGTGAAATGGGTTCAAATGGGTTCAACGGTGTGGATTTGTATAGGCGGATAAACATAAAAACACACACATTCAAAAAATGTTTTGCATTGCATATAAGATTTTGCATCCAAACATAGACTACGATCTTGCCTCCCACAGAAGAGGAATCCATGCACAATTTGGTAGACGTGTGTTGAACGGTGTGTATTTGTATAGCGGGACAAACATACACACATACATATATTCAGCTTTATATATAAAGAAGATAGAGATGGACATTGTAGAATATGTTTTGTGAGGAATTCTGTTGTCCGAGAATGCAAACATTTGTATGTTAGTGTAGGGATTAGCCTGGAATGGAGACTATGGATTTGTCGCCTAGGTTTGGAACTTACTTTTGCCCAATTTGTTGAACACTGCTCTGTAGATTATGATGTCCCACGAGGGACAAAGACTTTAATAATAGGTTTGAACGTATGCTTTGGATGAATGCAATTGAAGGTGTTAGGCAATGGAGACATTCACCCCATGTACTGACCCATTCCTGACACTGCTGTTGTTAGGAACTTTTTTTTCATTTGATGAGATTTCCTTCGTTTCTATAGGATTTTGGTCTAACCCTCTCCTGGAGTCTTTTCTAAATATGGCACTTGTTAAAACACATTTACCTTGTGCAACTTGTGGCATTGCTCGACCTCCCAATGGTTGTAATCAATGATGACTCCTAGACTGAGATGATGCTGCCAGTTGACCTGTTTAGTGTTGTGGATGTAGCAGTCAAGTAATAGGTTGTTTGAAGATTGGTGTAATATGTTCTATATTCTAGGGATCATTTTTCAGAAAGTTATTGATACTGGTGTTATGCCTATCGCTTGGAAACTGTCTCACATTATTCCTGTGTTTAAATCTGTCTCCCGTAGTTTACCTGAGAATTATAGACTTCTTGCTCTTACTGATGTATCTAGTAAGACTTTCTGTGCTATAGTTCTCCGTGAAATAATGAAGTGGATTGACAGAGATAGTGTTCTTGATAAGGCTCAAACTGGCTTCCGCAAAGGCTGTTCCACACGGGACAATATTTTCATTGTTAATACACTTATTGAACAGGCTAAGGGCAAAAATAGGTTACCTCTTTACATGTTTTTTGTTAATTTTTCCTCTGCTTTTGATTCTGTGGGGAGGGCAAGACTATGGTCTAAACTTGAATTGTTTGGTATGCCATCTCATCTTCTATATGCCTGTAAAATGATATATGATGATAGTAAGGCCAGGATTCGTATTGATAATGAAGGCTCTATGTCTGAACCAGTTGCTATTGCTAAAGGGGTTAGACAGGGCTGTACCTTAGCACCTACTCTTTATAATCTATTTAAGGCGGACTTTGGTAGTATATTTAAAGCTCAAATGAATGCCTTCCCCAGAATAGGCTCTCATAAAATTGGCTGGATATGCTATGCTGATGATATCGTTATCTTTGATAACACCTATAGTGGCATTTGCAATAGCACAACTGCTGTTTGTGACTATGCCGATGCTAATGGGCTCACTATCAATCTGGGCAAAACGCAGTTTATGGCTGTGGGTCGAAATAGCTGCAATAAGCAGGTGATTCCTTGCTCTTAGGGTGCGATCAGGAAAGTCAATTCCTATAAATATCTGGGATATGAGCTATGTGGGGATAGAGGGACCCTTAATATGCTGGTTCAACAGAATAAAAGAGCTAAAGTTATGGCCACACTTACTGCTGTCATGTCTTTCTCAAAAAAGTCAGCTGGATATAGCCTTTTGGGAATCATCAATATTTATAAACAAAAACTTGTGGCTATGTTTCTATATGCATTAGAGACCTCATTTTCTGACTGGTCAGATTGGGCTGATACCACGGAAGGAATCATATGGCGCAGACTACTGGGTCTGAATAACTATACTCCTATTCAGGCAGTTTGTCTGGAAGTAGGGCTTATATCTATGGCTGCTCAAATTGAACACAATAGGGCCAAATTGTACATAAAAATTTAATTTGCACGGCCTGGCACTCTTCTTTATATTCTAAAGGAAGGCTTGGAGGAGGGTAAGATGGAGACCCTTATTAAATTTAAAAGTCTCAATCTGAAAATGTTTGATAAAATCTGCTGGAAACCCAGATGGCAACATGGTGAAGGTGCAGTGTTAAAATCCCTAAAAGATGTTATCGAAAAAGTGGGATTGGTTATCCTGCCACGAGAAGGTCTCTAGTATGAGATCTTTACATACCTTCACACTGATGCCTTTCAGCTTCAAAGAACCTCAAAGATACCTCCTTCTCATGCCATCACAGCTAAATTGTAGAATCTTCATAGGCATTAGACTCAATCGCCTTGATGTCCTGGGGGTTCGCGGATCGTGGAGAGACCTTCCGAAGGATAAAAGTATTTGCAGACTTTGTGCTAAGAATGATATGGTGGAAACTATTAGACATGTCCTTACCTGCTGTTATTTGATGAGTTTTATCTATAACAATGATTTTGCCAAATTGGATAGGGAATTTATTGATATTGAGAGTGAAAACTTTTGGTTGCGCTGTCTCTCTGGCAGGAGTAATTATCTGACTATAGCCATTACTCAGATATGGAAAGTGGCCAAAGAACGCCTAGATAAATTTGATGATGATGTCAAACTGCTTATGAGTTTAGAAAATATCGACGGTTAGGCCTCTGTATCTGAATTTGCTGTGCAATATGTCTAGCCTTTTAGTATATATATGGTTGTATTTACTTCTTCTATGTATCCTACAGTCAATTTTAAGTGTTGCTAAAAAATTAATACATTCATATGTTTTATATTTTCTACATGTATATTTGTGAAAAGTTCTTTTGGAACTGTAACACAATTAAAAAAAAGTTCTATTTTGTAGTGATTATCTGTGCACTGATTTGCTGGCTTGTGGTGGGATTAGCCATCTAATGTGTATGCAGGAAGATGTGTAATGAGGTATCTGATATGAAGGCTAGCACATGTTTTGGGGCGATAATAGGGCTACCCCCAATGGCGCACATTGATTGATTCGTAGGCACTGAGCAAGCAGACTCACTTGCTTTCTTCCTTATTTCTTCTCCCAAAGCCTGCTATCTTTGCATCTTCTAGCCATCTGTACATGCACTTGCGTTCTGACAGGTATGAGTGCAAACAAGTGTGAGGGCAAAAAGAATTATGTAAGGTAAACCATTGTAATGTTCCCTGAAAAGGAATGTGCACTTACCTTAGAGCAGGGGTGCACAACTGATTTTGACAGAGGGCCGAAAGTACCTTACATGAGGGCTATAGTGGGCCGAAAAGTAAATGTGGGCGGGGCGGTAGGCGGGGCGTGGCAGGAGGCTTTTTAAACCCCCAATTTGTACTAAACACATGGAAAAAGAATGTTTTTGAGGGGTAACGATTTTTATTTGCATTTCAAACTTACATTTTGTACTACACATTTTCCATTGTTATAATTTATTTCTATTTAGTTATTGTATCTCGCATGTTTAGTTAACTTATATATATTTTATTGACCCTAGATTGGACATGCCGTTATTTTGGCCTGCTACAGTTTGCTATTTGGGTTGCCCAAGAGGAGTATGGCCTTCATTGAGTCAGGCTTCCTCAAAAAGCCAAAGATGAACATCTCCTAACTGTGCCTGTTTTAGCTTTATTATTGGGTTCACTCTTGGAGTGCAACACTATGCCCCATGTCCCTCACCCCCAACCAAACACTATGCCCCATGGATCCCTCACATCCAACCAAACATTATGCCCCATGGCACCCTCACCCCCAACCAAACACTATGCCCCATGTCCCTCACCCCCAACCAAACACTATGCCCTTTGGCCCCTCACCCCCAACCAAACATTATGCCCCTTGGCCCCCTCACCCCCCAAGCAAACACTATGCCCCATGGCCCCCTCACTCCCAAGCAAACACTATGCCCCATGGCCCCTTACCCCCAACCAAACACTATGCCCCATGGCCCCCTTACCCCCAACCAAACACTATGCCCCATGGCCCCCTACCAAACACTATGCCCCATCTCCCTCACCCCCAACCAAACACTATGCCCCAGGGCCCCCTTACCCCCAACCAAACACTATGCCCCATGGTCCCCTCACCCCCAACCAAACACTATGCCCCATGGCCCACTACCAAACACTATGCCCCATATCCCTCACCCCCTACCAAACACTATGCCCCAGGGACCCCTTACCCCCAACCAAACACTATGCCCCATGGCCCCCTCACCCCCAACCAAACACTATGCCCCATGGCCCCCTCACCCCCAACCAAACACTATGCCCCATGGCCCCCTCACCCCCAAGCAAACACTATGCCCCATATCCCTCACCCCCAACCAAACACTATGCCCCATGACCCCCTCACCCCCAACCAAACACTATGCCCCATGGCCCCCTCACCCCCAAGCAAACACTATGCCCCAGGCCCCCTCACCCCCAAGCAAACACTATGCCCCAGGGCCCCCTTACCCCCAACCAAACACTATGCCCCAGGGCCCCCTTACCCCCAACCAAACACTATGCCCCATACAGACCCAAACCCCCACCCCCAACTCAGCACACACACAAACATGCACCCATACAGACCCGAACCCCCACCCCCCCAACTCCAAACCACCACCCCCCCAACTCCAAACCTCCACCCCCCAAATCAGCACACACACACACACAAGCACCCAACCAGACCCGAACCCCCACCCCCCAACTCAGCACACTCTCAAACATGCAAACATAGACCCAAACCACCACCCCAACTCAGCACACACACAAACATGCACCCATACAGACCCGAACCCCCTACCCCCCCAACTCCAAACCCCATCCCCCAAATCAGCACACACAAGCACCCAACCAGACCCGAACCCCCACCCCCCAACTCAGCACACTCTCAAACATGCAAACATACAGACCCAAACCCCCACCCCCCAACTCAGCACACACACAAACATGCACCCATACAGACCCGCCCCCCACCCCAAATCAGCACACACACAGACCCGAACCCCCCACCCCCAACTCAGCACACACACAAACATGCACCCATACAGACCCGAACCCCCCCACCCCCCAACTCAGCACACAAAAATCATTCAAATCAAAACATTCATACACATCCGACAACTCCCCCACCCCCGCATCTCAACATACACACAAAAAACATTAAAATCCAAACATTCATACACATCTGACACCCCCCACCCCCGCATCTCAACATACACGCAAAAAATATTACAATCCAAACATTCATACACATCCGACACACATCCGACGCCCCCCCACCCCCGCATCTCAACATACACACAAAATACATTCAAATCCAAACATCCGACACACATCCTACACCCTCCCACCCCCGCATCTCAACATACACACAAATACATTCAAATCCAAACATCCGACACACATACGACCCCCCCCTCGCAACATACACACACAAACATAAAGCAAAACAGACCCGACACACAAACACAAACAGACCACTTACCGGAGACGTGCTGGAAGGCAGGCAGGTAAGCGGCAGGTAAGCTGGAATCGTACTACGGCTGGCGTGGTCCAAGGCTGAAATGCCTTCCGGCATCAAGCCTTATGGACCACGCCAGCCGTAGTGCTGGCCCTCCATTGGTGCAGCACACACGCATTACGTGGCTCGTAGGAGCGACGTGGTGCGTGTGTGTGCTGAGCCAATGAGGGCCAGTCTTTGTGCCTCGCGGGCCGGACAAAAGAGCATGGCGGGCCGCAATTGGCCCGCGGGCCGTATGTTGTGCACCCATGCCTTAGAGCAACCGTTGGAGTTTTATCTCTTCAGTTCACGCTCAATGATATGCAATTAGGGAGGAAAGCCTAGAACAGTGGAAGCTAGTTGAAAAGGGCAAATCTATCTAGTAGGGTAACAAACTGTCAGGCAATGCAAAATCAATAGTAATGTGCAATCAGAGCGTGAAGTTAGGTAACAGACACTTTATCCAGCTAAATTCGAATTAAGGTTGGGTGACACACAATATTTAAGATCGATTGCTAACCAAGTGAGCAACTCCTATTAAGGAAGGAACATAGTATATTTAGGTGTGGAATTACAACAAGCAATACAGGTAATATTATGCAATCAATGAGAGCAGTAAAGGTGGACAACACCTACTCTATCAGTGAAGGCTTAGTCCTACTGTCTAGCAACATTTCTTCTGCAACAAGATATCTGGCTAGGCAGTAATACCGCTATTGGGTTGAAGAGGTTACAGGGGTGAAGCGATTATACATATTGTCAAAACGTAGTCATGGGCGCCCCTCTGTGAGAACGAACACGGCCCATTTAACAGAGACGTTTTTATGGGAGGGCAAAAGGGGCACTTGCCCAAGACCCCCACTTTGGAGGGGGCCCCACAAGGCTAGCTGATCTGAAGAAGTAAGATTCCACTGTTCACCAGTCTTAAATAGAATGTGTCAGGATATTTGATGGGGTGCTGCTGAGGCTCTAAACCCATTGCCTTTCTGTTTTGGCAAGTGCATTCTGTCTTGATCAATTAATCATGTATTGCTTTCTGTGTTCACTCTGGTATACATAGTTTGTGTGTTCCTTATGGCACAACTCTAGCATTCTTTGCTTCCCATGGGAATTATGTTGATCATGGGCAATAGGCAATGGTGAAGTGCATGTTGGTAAATAGAGTGCCACAATGGTCCAGAAGATAGCTCAGTGTGTGAAGCACCCATTGCAGAGATATGTGTTCATATGCAAAATTAGAATATCTATGTATCAACCAACCACAAATCTACACAGTGTTCTATTCCTGTACAAATTGCACAGTAGATTTACACATCAAATCATAGGGCCTCTTTATAAGGCTAGCACCCCCTATGGGGGCTCAAATGGGAATGGGGATGGGTTCCTGCAAGGAGGAATTACTGGGTCCTCCTATGTCAGAGTAACCCAGTAAGTCCCCATGCCAGGAACCCGGTAATGGAGCCCGGAACGGAGGCAGCCATGGTGGCTACCTCCATTCTCGTAATGAGGCCCATAGTCTTGCACAGACTCACCTGGAGACACCAACCTTTGCATATTCCATTAAATAATTAAGCATTAAGACCTGATCCGGCTGTGGTCCAGTTAAAGGGCTGAGCGTAGTGAAGGCGTTTAACAAGTGTCCCTGTGCTGATAACACACAATCCAGCATGCCAGAGAGGGTCTTAATGCTGTTAGAAGCCTGTGTTGCCCATCCGGTAACCTATAGTGCTGAGAACATTGTTCATTCAATCGTCACATTCATTGAATGAAAATCCTTCAGTAACATGGCCACCATGGATTTGGAAGGCAGGGCTCCATTTCCATGCGGGTCACAACGGACCAGGAGCAGAAGCAGCAGCAGTTGCCGTGGCATTGACAACGCCGCCACAATCAGGTAAGCAGGCAGGTGAAGCGGCCATCAGGCAGCTCGTATTACAGGCTTACATCGGGAGATTCAGTCCGCATTCCTTGCCGCCTGATTGGCTGCTTCCCCATGCCGGGTGCTAATAAGGGATCATCTGTTGGAAGCGCTATGTATTTCCTTAGGTCAGATAATCATTCCGAGAACAACAACGCTGCTTGGAAAAATCCTTTTCCCTATGAAATTGCTGTCACGGGACAATTGTATTAATGAAACCCAGCTGGATCTCTAAATACATTACAATCAATTTTCAAGTGCATCAGACACAGGCACTAGTGGGAATACCAATCCAGATCCAGAGACTTAATAGCGGAAATAGGAAGGTGAGATAGATGGAAACTAACAGAAAAATAGCTCCGTGGTTAACACATTTCAAGAAACGTCCTGACCCAGACTGTCTCTGCCTTTTCCACTGCGACCTGTATCCCATTGTGTTCCTTGTCGCTGTATCCTACACATTATAATACCCTTATTACTCTATCCCTGATATTCGATTGGCATTATTGTATATGTTTACAGTATCCCTTCATCTTGCAGAGATCTGTTGCCTTCGAAATAGGTTTGTGCTATTTAAAACTCAGTTCAATCATACACTCATATATCAATGTGAACTGTTCACGTCCCACCCATCTATGGCTGTAACAAGGGAGCCACGTCCACGTTCGAAGTAAATGTAAAAGCATACTTGCATTGCGATGCAGGTGCAGGTGGACCATGGGAAAGGGGGCAGCATCCCCCTAGCCCTTTGTGCCACAATAGAGATCCTGTTCATCGGAAACACTGTGTCCTGCAGAAACAGTTCACTTCGAGCGGCGTACCCTAACACACAATGCACGCTGTAATGGTAGTTCCTTGGGAACCACTGCCCTACTCACCCTCCAGAAGGACTTTGCTTTGTGGAATCATGAACATCAAAGGTGTTTCGACATAAACAAAAGCAGCCTCTCAGAATGCTACTCCAGAGGAAATAATGCCACCAGAACATGGTGCCAGTGTAGTATGCCAACCAAAGAAATGGGCCAGTCGGGAAAAGTGCCCATCATGATAATGTGCCAGGAGGAGATATTGTTTGATCTAATGAGCCAGCTGGAATATGTAATCAGAAGAACTGTAACGATATACTATCTGCTTGGCTTACCTTTAAATGACCTCTCAGAAAGCTGGAACATGGTTGTAATGAGGCCCATCAATGTCACGGCTCTTTCTTCTTGCCGTGTTACTGACCGCATTCTCATCGCTGCTCTCTTGCGGGCACTGCGGTGCAAGGCCTTACTATCTTATCAAACGAGGCAAGTTCAAGCAAGAACGGTAAATACCGCGGTAACTGTTGAACATGTAAATGTTCGCACACGAACTCTCAGATTGGTTTGCAGGCCTATCCTCGCCGTAAAAACATCCAGACAATAATTGGCGAACATTGTCCACTTTAAAGGGCACTTCTGAAACAAAATAGATTACATAAAATCAGATGTACGCGTAGCTCTAAAGTCGATCACAAAAGGCATTCCTGTGTATCAGAAACCGGGCTTATCGCAGTACCAGGAGCATTTCTCTGCAGCAAATAATGTATGTTCCTTCAAAAAAGTCTGTGTCCAATTAAATCACACAAGCAAAGTCGGCCAATTTTCAGGTGACACAACTGAACCAGAAAAATATATTTAGGTCCACCACAAAATACCTGGGATTTGGGAATCATACATCATATGCCAAAGCAAAGGACACCAGTTAAAACAAAAATAATTACACGCAGATATAATTGCATCCCTTTTAAAAATTGCCTGGCAGATCTAATTCACATTATTGCTCGTATTCTAGTTGGGAACATGGAATAATAATTGCCAGAAAATGACCTACATTAGAATTCTTAGTATTTTAAAGGTGTTGCCATCGAATGTAAGGATAGAAAGTACAACAGAGCTTTGCTCAAGTGATTCGTGTTCTTAAAATATCAGGGTGTTACTCACCCATACGCTGGCGCTGGCGCTGCAAACAATGCAGCGCTTAATGTGGCAGCTTGCAAGTGATACTTCCCAAATGACGCTCTGGCTTAAATATTCTTGAGTTCAGTGAAATGTGCCAGCCTGTCTGCCTAATCACTGGCATGCCAATGTGTACGCTTATACACCATCCTCAAACTACCTCAATAAAGGCCATGTCCTATGTGTTTCAAACTCGAAAATGACCACGCCAGTTTCATCCATGCAATGGCTGTATTTCACCAGACACATGCCAGCTTTTTATTTGCTCCGTAATATTGTGTGGGGACTTTCGACATTAACATGTTATTGCTGTCTTACTAAAGACAATTGTTGTGCTAGTTTCAACATTGCTCCAATACTTATCCAAATACATGTTCACATTTTCCTGAGAATATTATAGTTCGAGTTACAAAATTGGCATGCCAGTAAGCCTCAGTTAAGATTTCCATAATAGCTCCAATGCTACCCTTAGACAGTAACCAGGCAAGTTCAATTGCACCCATGAAATTGACATTGCAATTATAAAAGTACCATGCCCCTGTTGCCAGAGTTAAGCACATTATCACAGACGTTTCCACCCTGCTTTCATACATTTTTCAAGACAATGTCAACAGTGCAAGTCAGTTTTCATTGTGCCCACAGCAAATTACCATGCCCGTTTTAGGAGTGCATACCTGTGTTGTCAGCATTGAGAAGATTTTAAGCTCGTAAGAGTTTGGTTAACCATGATTAATCATGGACATTAGCATTCAAATGGCCTGGCGTGTGTGTTTACCGCTTGCTAATTTTACCTGTGAAATATCAACAATTTGTGGTTTTAAATTAAAACCATGGACAATCATACATGACCCTGGGTAGCAATAGGCACCCCAGTAGTCCACGGTTTCAGGAAGTATTGCTGGTAAACGGAGTCACCCTCTTGTGGCATTTACCTGTCCACAATACCAGAGTATGCTATCCAGACAAAACGTTTTCCCCCATTGACACTGCATTCATGATCACATCTTCACTTATACCGTGCTCGCTGGTCTTGCCAGTGACACATGACTCAGGCATTTGGGCATAACCCATGTGGTCTGCACTCAAGCTCACTAAATCCTATCCATGTGCCCTGCTGGCCCACAGAGTCCCTCACTCATATCCACTGTGGCCCTTGCCCATGATTGCACCTCCAGCATGTGTGGTTCCCCCTTTCTTATGGTCCTTGCACTTGCTTGTCTCCCTCAAATGTGCATGCATGCAAGCTATCTGTGTGCCACCTACCACACCGTTTAGGTTTGATCATTCAGGCTTCTTCAGGGTTTGGTTGCTGCCTCTATCACACCCCATTTGCCCCCACATATTTGTACCAGGGCGACGCTACCATAGTTGTTTTCCACATGGTCCCCTTGGTCACACAAGTAACACTGTACCTGAGCAGGTACGGTGTCAGTCAGTTCCAATCGGTAGTAACATACCATTTTAATTACATAGACCTGGATGACATCTAACTCCGCACACATCCTAGATGTTTTCATCCCAAATGGCTAAAGAATTCTACATAGACCATGCAAACACAGTGGGTGTAGGCCTCGCCATCATTCACAAGGCATCATCGCCATGCTGCCAACTCAAGATCCCCACCCTCAGATCCTTCAAAAACCCTTCCTGCCAAGTTTCCCTCCTCCAATGGGCACAGTCATCTAGAGACCACTCAAGACCAACATCTCTTTCAGCTGAGACTTCACAGACTTGGTCACCACCATTTCCCTATTGCTTGCCAACAACATTTTCCTAAGTAAATGAAGACAGCTAGGGCCTCATTACGACTTTGTAGGCAGCCATGTCTTTAATAAGGGTATGGCTGCCTCCAAAACTGTGTCCGGGCTCCCTGAATGGGGAATTACCGGGCCATTCCGAGTTTGGAGGGCCCGGTAATTCCTGGTAATTCCTCCCTCAGGGAACCCGGCCCGGACATTCCCCATTCCCATTTGAGCTCCCATAGGGCTCAATGGGAATGGGCGCGGGAGCTAACAACGTTGTTAGCTCCCTGGTCCCCTTGTGGGACCCGATGAGGACGTCTGGTAAAACCAGACGTCCTCATCGGGTCCCGCGAGGGAACCTCGTAATATTGCGGAATGGGATTAACAGGTCCGCCACCATTAGCGGCACCCGTTAACCCATTCCGCAATACTTGTAATGAGGCCCATAGTCACTGCCTTCTCCCTTCTCAACACTCGGAACCTCACACTGTACTCAAAAGTCCCAAATTCGCAGAAAAAGTAATATTTTTAACTCCATCATCACCACTCTGCCAACCCTCTGTCACACCTCTCCAATCCCACTTGACTGGTCGGGTGAAATGTGAGCACCCAATGATATTCATCTCATCACATCAATCAAGCATGCCCAGTGGAAATCAAGCAAAAAAGCCTTTAAAATATATAAAGAACTTCCAAGTAGAGGCTCACATGCAAGTCCTCACCAACCTCCATTTCACATGGGTCAACCTACCATGGACAATCCAGGACTTGGACTGACACATCCAAGAACTCAACCCACCCACACGATCAACATCAACTGCCATGCAGCAGTGGAACAATTCACCCTCCTGTCTAAACCTTCAACACCCTGGTACACTCATAATATTTGGAGACAATCCTACAGTTCATCCAACCTCACTCTGCTCAAGGAATTCCATGCTACATGCAGACAACTGATCACCACTACCAAGGGCAACTACTATCATAACACCATAACCTAGGCCAACATTAAAAATGAAGCCCTTTTCAAATCCATCAAACATTGCATCAATCATCTGCTGACTCACCCATATGGCACTCCATCAAAAAATCCACCACCATCAATTCTTACTTTGTCAACAAGATCAGCATGATCGTCAAGCACATAGACACATGCAAACTGGCAGCACACACACCACTATCTATCAAGACACTCAGCATGAAAAATCTCACTGACACCCTAGAATTCCTGAATGCCACACAGGCCACATTGATATCCTCCCTACCTCTGTACTTACGACCATTCCTACTGAATAATTCCTCCCTTTCGTGTCAATTATCAACAGCTTCATCACTTAAGGCACCTTAAGATTGACCCTCAAGACTGAACAAATCCTCATTCTTCCCAAGAAATAAACCCAGTACTGAGATGACCTCAGCAACTACTTTCCCATAACCCATCTTTCCTTCCTCGAGAAAGCACTATACCCTCAACTTCTCCAACACGTTGAAGCCAGCAATCTCATTCTGTCCAACCATTCTGGCTACAGATTATGATGCAAGCGAAAAAAAAGTGGTGCGGACTGGAAGCTTTATAATTAATCTTAACCTCTGGCATTGCTCTGGGCAAACCTCCAGACCATCATTCTTCACCTACCAAGCCAATACAAAAGGGGAAATTCCATATGCAAATCAGGCATGGTTCCACCCCAAAAGGGCGCTCCAGCCCAAACTGCTTGGTAACCTCCTTTCTGCACAATACCACAAGCATCCCCAGACATGTATAAGCCTCATTGGACCTGATCAGTGAGGAGTAGCTTGTATCTCTAGGACAACAGGCACAGGACAACATCTGGCATTCCCGTCCCACTTAGGGCGACATATCAAGGAATACATAAATGGCGTGATACCAATTTTATCTCATGTGATAAATCAAGCCCTTCATCCCTTCATTCCAGAAAACATCAGATATGCTGTTTGTTTGTTTGTTTGTTTGTTTATTTAATATAGCGCAAAACCAAACCCGCAGGTAGCCGGGCGCAAACATTACAAGAATACTTGAGAACTTGGTTACAGTGACAAACACAGAAGTAGGCGGTAGGAGCAGATTCAGAAACATTATAGATTGCATGTGTTGGACAGTTAATGCCAGATGTTGGAAACAGAAAGAGAGTGGAAGGTGGTACAGTTCAGTGAGGTGTGCAGTAAGAGAGAACTAGTGCGGTTGATTGTCAAGTGTCGGAAGCAAGAAGGAGCTGAGTGGTGGTCAGCCGCAGTTTGTAGCTGGGTACTGGCAGTGGGGGTAGGGGTACCTAGGGACAAGTTAGCAGGGCATAGTCAAGAGGGTGTCTCTCAGGCGAATGGAAATGTTGCGGAGGGGGATCACCTTAGATGTCGTTAGATCGTAGCCATAAGAGTGCCTTGCGTCTGAGACTTGGGTAAGGTTGGTCCTTTCTGAGTTATAGGGGGAGTTTGTTCCAAGTTTGGGCCGCTGTGACTGGAAAGCTGGCGCCGCCAGCTGTGCTTTTTTTATATCTGGGCACCAGCAGGGTGAAGGCGTTAGATATTCTTGTGGGGCGATTAGAGGTTCTTTTGTTGATTCTGTTAACTAGGTAGGGGGGAGCTATATTGTTGAGGCATTTGGATGTGAGTGAGATAGTTTTGAGGGTGATCCTGTCATTAATTTTGAGCCAGTGGATGTTCCTTCTGGCGGTGGAGACATGGGCTCTGTTGGGTAAGTTTAATACTACTCTAAGAGCGTTATTTTGGAGAGTTTGGAGTTTGTTGAGGATATACTTGTTAGATCCAGCATATAGGGCATTGCAATAGTCCAATCTAGATATGATAAGTGCATTAGCTAGGGTAATACAGCTGGCCTCCGTTAGGAATGGTCTACATGCTCGGATCAGTTTACAAGTATAGGCAGTGGAGGAGGCTAGGGAATTAGTTTGTTGCTTGAAGGTGAGTGCTGAGTCCAGATAGACCCCAAGGGTTTTGACTGCGGGCATCACTTTGATGACATTGTTGTCAATGTTAAATGAGGCGTAGTTGGGGTCTAGTTTTTTAATTGCTGTCTCTGTGCCGAGGATCAGAATCTCTGTTTTGTCGTCATTCAGACAGAGGCCGTGGGATGCCATCCATGCCTGAATGAGGAGGTATATCTTATTTACCAAAGCTGAGTCTTCCAAGAAGTTGCCCGAAAGGGGGATGAGGATCTGAGTGTCATCTGCATAGTTAGTGTAGATGACACCCAGTCTATCCAACTTGTCAAACAAGGGTTTGGTAAAGATGTTATACATAGTAGGAGACACACATGATCCCTGGGGGACACCGCAGGAGACTTGTATGGGATCAGCAGCTGCAAGGGGGGAGAAGACTCTCATAGTCCGGTTAGCAAGGAAGGATTGAACCCAGGTTATGGCATCGCTTGAGAAATGGGCAGCAGAGCCGAGGTGATTGCATAAAACTGCATGATCTACCAGGTCGAAGGCTGCCGATAGGTCAAGGAGGAGTAGCATAGCTGATTTTCCATTATCCTTCAACTCGTCAATTTGAGTCTTGAGGTCAATCAGGGCTGTTTCAGTGCTGTGGAGGGGTCGGAAGCCAGATTGTCGTGAGCCAAGTAAGTTATTGGATTCAAGGTAGTCCTGGATTTGCAGGTAGGCTGCCCTGTCGATGATTTTAAGTAGAAATGGGACGGTGGTGATGGGTCTATAGTTTGTCGGGATGGAAGGGTCGAGAGTTTGTTTTTTTAGCAGGGGTAGGACCCAGGACTGTTTAAGGTTATTGGGCACTAGGTTAGTCTTGAAGGAGGCGTTGATCAGTTTTGAGATGAAGGGAGCTAGGTCTCTCGCTGCATCTTTTATAATTTGAGGAGGGCAGCTATCGCCTTTACAATTGGATGGTTTTAGGGAGAGTATGATTTTTTCTGTCTCTAGTATGGTTATTTGTTTGAAGCTGAAGGGGTGTGGAGTGTTAGCGGCCTGGTTAGGGGCGGGCTGTGCCTTGGGGGTGGGCTCAGGTGGCACTAGCAAGGCGGCTTTTTTAATTGCAATTTTAGTTTGGAGAGAGCTGATTTTTCCTGCTAGGGCGTTTTGTATGTTAGTGCACCAGAGTTTATTTTTGGGGATATTGTCTGTTTGTGGTATGGGCGATTCCATTTCCCGCAGGATGGAGAATAATTCCTTAGTATTCGATTTGGCTTTGGTTATCCTGTCGTTGTAAGTGGTTTTTTTTGTACTAATGATTTCCTTTTTATATTGTTTGGCAAGGGTGGCTAATTTGATTTTGTTCTCCTCAGAGGGCGAATGTCGCCATATAGATTGCAGTTTTCTTTTTTGAGTTCTGAGGTCTTTCAGTTGGGGTGTGAACCAGTTATTCAGGTGGGAGAGTTGTTTGCCTTTACGGATTTTGGTGGGGGCAATCAGATCTAATGCCATGGTCATGGTATTATTATAGGTTTCCACAAGTAAGGTCGGGTCTGTAATGTTGTCTATGTTATTGAGGGTGGGGAGGAGATGTGGAAGGAGTTGTTCTGCTGAAATTTCTTTTTTACTTCTAGTGGGGTGTGGCGGGGCCATTACTATAGGTTTAGGGTGGTTAAGGTCAAGTGCGGCGGAGAATGAAATTAGATGGTGGTCTGTCCATATTTGCGGGGTTATATTAGTGATGCTAGTGTTGCAGTTCAGGTCCGCAACCCAGTCAAGAGTTCTGCCTTTGGAGTGGGTGGGGGTGGTTACTTTTTGCGTTAGTCCGTAGTCATGCAGTAGTGCAGCGACAGATGTGGCATGTTTGTCGTTGCAGTCGTTAAAACCAAGGTTGAAATCTCCTAATAGTAGGATTTGCGTATGGTCTTTTGTATTATTCGTTAGGATGCTGGTTAGTTCGTCCTCGAAGGTGCCTAATGGTCCAGGTGGTCTGTAGATCACATGGATGGTAAGAGTGCGGTTGCATGAAAGTTGGAGTTTGGCAGTGAGGAGTTCACAAGACTGGAGTGGTGTGGTAGTGGCTAGACGGATAGGCAGGTTGGCTTTGTGGATAATGGCAAGGCCACCTCCTTTAGTGTTGGGTCTGTCAGCTCTTAGCAGTTGGTAGCCGTCTGGTATTGCTAGCATAATGGCGGGGCCAGCAGCCTCATGGAGCCAGGTTTCAGTAATGCATAGTACATCTAGGTTCTCGTTTGTTAGAGTGTCTGAGATCTCGGTAGCGTGGGCAACCATTGATCTGGCATTAATGAGGGCGGCAGTTAGTGGCAGGGTGCTAGTTGGTAAGGTGGTAGCGGGTTGTATTATTTTGGTTGAGGTTGTGGCTTGTGACAGTGGCTGCTTGGAGGGTAAGGCGCCTGGTGTCAGTGGAGTGGGCTTGGGGTGTTGAGATCGTTTGTTGGTTAGGTTGGTTTGGTTGGTATAGCCCCTAAAAGTGTGATAGGATGAAGGTTCATGTAGCTGGGATAGTCTAGCCCTTAGTCTCATGTTTCTGTCTTTGGGTGGGCACGTGGCAGAGGGTGCGGGAGTCATGATAGTAAGGAGGCTCAGTACTAATGTGGTAGTGGCAGGCTTTGAAGACGCTAGAAGCATGATTTTAAACTGCGGTACGCTACTGGCACAGTCAGGTTAGGTGGGGTGGTCCAGGAGGGCAGGAACAGTTAGGTTCTGGGAAAGCTAGGGAGCAACCTAGGGTACCAGGGAATGTCAATGTGGCTGGTGAGCAGCGGGAGGCAAGAGCTCAGATGAGCGACCAGGAGGTGCAACACATTACAGTGAGGTCTAGGAGCGACCTTAGGGCACAACACAATCAGAGTGGTCTGTAGCGACCATAAGGCACAACACAGTCAGTGATTATTAGGACCCTGAGAGCATATGCAGACAGGGCATACCTCGATTCGAAGTTCAAAAATATGGTTAGAATACAGGCGAATGCTAATATCACAGATGGGGAGTTGGAGGGACCAGGATAGAACAGCGTAGTCTGCAACTAGGTCAGCTATGCAACAACACACTAAGCAAATTACCTAGGGTCAAAGCACAGTTAGGTATCTGCGTGTTAGCGCACTGAGAGCAGCGGGTCATTGGAAGTGCAGAGTTAACGTTGGACCGTAGTTAGTGGAGGCTGAACCAATGGAAGAAGCATACAGTTACTAGGTATGCATGCAGGTTAAAATACCAGTATATGCGGAACAGTGGATAATAACACAGTTAGCGGGAATATGGTATGCGTTAAGAGCTGTTACAGGTGAAGCACATGGCGCGGCTGGGCTGTCCAAGCCTTGGTTCTCTCCTACCTGGATGGTGGCAATGCCCTTCTGGGAGGAACTACCATTAACTACCTTGGCACCACTAGGATGTGTCTCACATACTGCATCACAACTCAATAAAGGACTCTACAAATTCGACCACATAACCCCAACCCTCACTGAACTGCACTAGCTACCACTGAAAGAAAGTTTCATCTTCAAATCCTGCATCATCTTCTACAAAGACGATGCCTTGACGTCCCCAAGCTATGTTGATGATAAACTCAGCATCTCCCGACTCATGTGATCTACCATAAGTAAGGATATGTGAAGACTGGAACTCTGATGGTGCAGGACAGAAAACACCACAAGACAGGCCTTCTCTGTCTACACATCCACACTCTGAAATCTCTTCTATGTGAACACCAGACTCACTCCCTTTCATTTCTGGAAGGAGCTCAAGATCATCCACTTAAGGAATGGCTCCTCTTTAATACATAGGACCACACACCCTCCACTCCTCATCTAACCTGAAAATGGGTGATCTGCTCCCCATTATTTCCTTCTCCGCTTGCTTGTAGATCCCTTCCTGACAAATTGCCCACCCCCACTCTCATGTTTTAGCTCCCTACTGTATTTATTTATTTATTTACTTAGTGTTTGCTTGTTAGGCGTTTATACACGAAATACATTCTCTTTCAAAGCGCCAATAGGTCAGCAGGGAGGGAACATGGGATAGCAGTGCAATTAAATACAAAAATACAGAGGAGATAGGGACGTCCGCACCTACTATGCCTTGTGAGTATTCAGAACATGCAAGTGCAGGAAGGAAGAGGGCAGTGGGGTAGGTGCTGTGGTGTCCATGCTCGAGGGTGAGCCACACATGAAGTGCAAGGTATTGTAAGTGCTATGCGGGAGTGCCACGTAGGGTGGAAAGGGTGAATCTCCAGTGCGCAGGGTGTGCTGAGGCAAGTGCTGAAGGAGGACAGATGCTGGGGAGATTGGGTGTGAATGGTCAGAGGCCCTGGGGATGGATAAGAGCCCAAGACACTAATCACAGCAACTTTGGGATTAGCAGAGGAAGGAAGAAGGGAAGGAGGAATAAAGGAGGAGAGTCTTGAGGTGTTTTTGGAACTTCAAAAGGTCCTGCTCAAGAGGCAGTGGGAGGGGGAGACTGTTCCAGAGGAGGGATCCATCTGAGGAAGGTGAGCGGCCTGCTGCCCTCTGTTTAGTGAAATGCTTTACACACAGAGAGTTGGTGCCAGAGGAACATAGAGATCTAGAAGGAGAGTATTTGGTGAGAGAGTTGCAGATAGTGTGATCCCCGGCCCCAGACAGCCTTGTGGACGATGCAGAGGAATTTGAATTTGATCCGTGCAGCAACCGGGAGCCAGTGGAAGCATTTTTTTTATTTTTTATTTAAGTTTATTGAGATTTTTCATAACAAGTCAAAATCAATACAAATAGTTATTAGGGACATTCGATGGCATGTACATTCAAATAACACTTTCCCCCCAACAATTTATACATATAGCATTCACAACAATGTTCTGCCCTCCACCACCCTACCCCCTATGAAATAATGTTCCCTCTTGCGTTATATGTTTTGAATAGTTCTCTTGATTGTGATTAGTGCATGGTGTTCACGCTTTACAAACAACAGTAAGGGTAGTTGCCTTTTTGTATCCTTTTTGAAGCTAACATAGCAGTCTCTTTTGGTGGTACATTTGACAAGTCTCCAATAGTTGAGCGGGCCAAGATGTCTGGTCTTCTTCTCTTTGAACATCATGGAGTCCCAGGCATGTATTTATTCACAAAATCTCCCCACAATAGGTCACATTGCATGGATTTCACATGTAGGGCAGCAGTAATCTTTTCCATTACGCAGATATTGGTGACCACACTGACACATTCTCCCTTGCTAGGTACACTCCCAGATTTCCACTTCTTTACCAGGGCAGCTTGCGCCGCCAACAAAAGAGGGGCTGCCAGACCCGTGATCCTCCTCCATTCTTCCTCACATTTTTCGAACCCAAATAGAATTAAGAGGGGGGTCGGTTACCCACTGGATCCGATCAAGGTCTCAGATCCACCCCAAGACCTTGTTCCAAAAGATTCTAATACGGGGACAGCTCCACCACATGTGCCAGTAGTTTGCATTTTCTCTGCACTTGCGCCAGCATAGCAGGCTCATTGACTGGAACATCTGGGAGAGTCTGTGCATGTCATATTGCCACCTATGTAATAGTTTAATGACTTGTAGTTTATATTGACTAGATATCGAGACCTGGGAGGAGGCCCTGCACATTTCCCCCACATGTCCAAGTAAATTTCATCACTAAAGTCTTTCTCCCCTTTGTTCTTCAAGTGCAAGGTAGATCCCTTCCTGGCCACGATTAGTTCAACCTTTTCATTTTTATTCCGGAGTTTAACAATTTCTCGAAAGGGGTGAAGTCTCTACTAATGCTGTCTTTCCACTTGTCCTTTGTCAGAACACCCTTCAGCTGAAAAAATTGAAAGACAGAGAGGGGGCCCAACCCCAGAGCTTCCTCCAATTCTGTGATTGTGATGAAGGAGCCATCTTTCCAGAGCTGGCCGACTCTCTCTAACCCTGCCTCATTCCAGGATTGAACTCTTTCCAGGTTGGGGATGTCCTCTCTGATGCCTGGAGCCCACAAGTGGCTCAGAGGGGAGGGCCACGAAGTTATCTTGTGCATATCACTCCGTTCCCTCCATATTTCCCACATGGTTCCCAGTATCGGATGATCCCATAGTCTCCGTAGCAATTTGTTCCTCGGAACCCAAAGCCATTTGGAGTTTGTTGCTGTGGTTAGATAGTGGTTGTCTATCGTAACCCATTGGGATTCCTTGCAATTTCTCAAATGAGGAATTAGGATTCTTATTTGGGCAGCCTCATAGTACTTCTTCAAGTCTGGTAGGCCCACTCCCCCCTTATCTTTGGGTAGTGTTAACGTCTCATAAGCAACCGTTGCCTTCTTCCCCTGTCACAAGAACCACACCATTGCTCTTTTAACCTCCTCAAAGTAGTGCTTCGGCATTCGGATAGGGAGCATCTAGAACGGGTAAAGGAATTGGGGGAGACATACCATTTTAATTGCATTGAGCATTCCTAACCATGATATTGTGAGTATTCCCTGTTCACAAATACTGAGGCCTTGGGGGATGTGTATACTGCGTGTATCCCTTTCCTGAATTTAGGCCCTATGCCTACCTTCCACAGGACTACCATCAGGAAGCCGAGTGGAAGCCTTTTAGGGCAGGAGAGATACAGTCCCAGAAATTAAGGCCAAGGATAAGCCTACTTCTCTATTGTTGATTAAATGAATGGGTCACAGAGTGGAAGAAGTTAGATTGAGGAGGAGGCTGTTGCAATAGTCAAGCCTAGAGAGAACCATGGTTCAAGAAACATTGAGCTTCTGGTGGAAGGTGAGAAATAGGAGAATTCCTTTTAGAAGGAAGAGTTGGAAGTGGGACTACTTGGCAATGTCCTGAGCGCGAGGGAGGAAGGATAAAGAGGAGTCAAAAAAGAGCAGCAGAAAGTCTGAAAAAGAGTTGAGTGTCGTCTGCATAACACTGGAATTTGTGGGAGGGCGAAGAGATGAGGCATGCCAGCTGAGCAAGGTAGATGTTAAAGAGCCAGTGGGAGAGTATATATCCCTGGGGACACCACAGGCAGAGAAGGAATTAGGAGAGGAGAAGTTGCCCAGGATGAATGGGAAGAGCGCTCAGTTAAGAAAGAGGTCATCTATTCAAGTGCCCAGTCTGAGATACCAAGGTTATCATGGAGCCATTGTATGAGGATGGAATGGTTGACAGTGTCAAAGGCAGAGGAGAGATCTAGTAGAATGAGGACAGCAGGGGAGTTGGAGTCCAGGGATGCAAGAAGATCTTCATGGGTGTTCAGAAGAGTGGTTTCTGTGCTTCTGGCTGCTCAGAATCCAGATTGATGGTCGTAGAGACCACCGACAGGTTCAGTGTGAGAGTTGAGTTGGGGCAAAGCTAGCTTCTCCAGCAGTTTCACCAGAAAGGGGGTGATTGAAATAGGGTGGTAGTTGGATGGACAGGTAGGGTCTGTTGAACGCTTTTTCAATAGTGGGATCAGAATGGAGTGCTTGAGGGAGGAGGGGAAAGAGCCAGTTGCGAAAGAGTGGTTGAAGAAATCAGTGAGCTTGGGGGCAAGAGAGCCAATTTTGTCCTTGAATGTTCTGGACGAGCAGGGTGGAACCTGTTTGGAAGAAGCCCTCATAGTGCAGGCAACTCTAGTAACTTCTTCAGGTGTGAGAGGGGTGAAGGAGGAGAAGGCAGAATGAGAAGGGAGAGTGGCCAAGTAAGGCAAAGTGGTGTGAAATGGGTTAGGATTGGTGAGTAACAAGGGTGTTCAGGATGCCTCAGATCTTTTAGGTGTCACCTTTGTTCCTTCATATAAAATAAACTGACATATATACAACACCTCTTCTTGACAATACTGTCATTTCTCCTTGTGTACCCTGTATCCTTTGTCTGCCAATATAGTCAATATAGTCAATATAGTCATTATCTGAACAGAGTATTGCCTACATTCATCCTCTGTTTCGCTGCAGAGTAGTATGTCATCTACGTACTGAATTACCGCACTCTTGAGTTCAATGTTACCTAGATCCATCTGTACGACCCTGTTAAAGATCGATGGAAACTCACAATACCCTTTAGGCAAATTAGTATGTTTTAGTTGGTTTTGTCTGAACGTAAAGGAAGTAAGGTTTTGTGAGTCCTTGTGCAAAGGGATCGAGAAAAAAGCAGTTTTCAAATCGCACACTGTGATATACTTAGCTTCAACTGGGATACTACATAATATTGTCGCAGGATTAGGAACTGATGGAAACTCTGCTTCTATAATATGATACAGAGGGTGCAAGTCCTGGCTACATCTCCACGAACCCCTTTAGATCGGATACACCACAGTATTGCACAGGTATTCCGATGGCACTACGATTCCCTGATTCATCAGTGCTGAAATAGTCTTGAATATGCCTTCATCAGCTTCCCGGGACATAGCATACTGTTTTGCTAGTGGTAAAATTGCTCCGGCTTGAGTTTTTAACCTCTCCTATTCCCTTCAATATGCCTACATCATATGGGGCCATAGTTCAAAGGACACTTGGCACCTTTTCTAGGTCTGCCTGAAAGAATGCCGGCCATTGCCGCATTATCACCATTCGCTGTGGGACTTCTCTTTTCTCGATCTTTATTCAGTATGTAATGCTTATAATAAAACATTACCTCATCATCTATACATTCATCTCTGAACATATATTAATCTGTTAAATCAGTCAATCTGTATCTCTCTTCAAGAGCTATCACTGTCCTCCATATTCTGCCTTCATCTACTCCTTCAAGCATTGCTATTTCTCGTTTGTATTATAGATGCTTCTAATTCGATAGGAATAGTCTGTCCTTCTTCGTCATCCATAGGTACTTGTGGTTTGAATAGGAACTCATCAGGTATAGTGAGAAACCTGAAGGTGTCACACTGGCTAGTCCACAGAGATCTGTCATCCAGGTGGCCAGGACACAGCCATCACTATTGGATCCAGTTACTGGGGGTGGACCAGTGGGGGAGGATCACCAGGATGAGGGATCTTCGGGGAGTGGAAATGGGACACCAACTGGCGAGACGTGGTATCCCCTTTCCTGTAACACCTTTTCCCATCCTACCCCATAGGATATATAGAAACTAACACCCCCTTCTGACAGAAACATTTTCTTACACAGTGAAAGACAACGTACTAACACCAGAGCCATTTACCTGACATGTCCCAACACAAGGGTCAGGCAGAGTCAGGCAATTGATAGTAACCACACACACCTGACCACCCTTTACCTTCCCCACTGGGATAAAAGGCAGAGCACGAGAGCACACTACACCCAAGGCATACTGCATGAGGAAGCAGCTATTCTGGGCTGGAAGTTCAAATGGAGAAGAAAGGCGGGAGACCTGAAAGGACGACAAGGAGGGAAGTGCCCTTGCCATTTTCAACCCAGACCTGCAACACCACTATAAAAGGAAACATAACATCAGGATTTACCGCTGGGGTGTGGAGTAACAGATGTCAACGGTGCACAGGGGCCTCGCGCTTTGATAGCCCAGGTAGGGATGCATGCTTGCTACCATGGTACCGTCCTTGAGTGCAGAGGAAAGACAAGCCAACAGGTTCAGCACAGCCAGTGAGAAGGAGAAAGCTGATAGCAACCCGGACTGTGTTGAGCCTAAGGTTGTGAACGGCAACATTGTATGAACTTGTGAACAAAGCACTTGTGTTTGTACTTGAAAGAAAGTCCAGTGAAGGACCAGCTGCAGACTGGTCAGGCACCACGTGAGCGCTCATTCGAAGACCTCTGGCTCATCCCCTTTGTTGCAACTACAAGTACCAGGAGTCCCTAGGCGAGGCTGGCTTGAGGAGTCAGAGGGGTCAAACAAGGGTTGAGTCAAACCCCTTGTACAATTGAAAGTCTCTGACATGTTGACAAGAAGGTGAGCCTGGTCGAGGGCTTAAAAGAAAGCCTGACTGGGGGCTAAGATCTGACCTCAGGAAAAGAGAAGAACTAAGGGGTCTAAAGGAACTGTCTTATGAACTGTGGCAAAAGTGAACCTTGATGAGCCTAACACAAGCCTAACTGTGCCTATTCTCCCTAACAATATTCTGATTGGAATTTGATACCTCTTCTTCTATGTCCCTTGAAATAGGATGACTTTGGCACTCTGTTATCTCCCCAAATGTTCCCATTATCAAAAAATATTGCAATCCCGGCCCATTATATTTCCATTTCCCTTAATCTACTTAATTCCGTTAATCAACTCCAGGCCTTCGGTATTGACTCCTCCTCCAATCTGACCACTTTGCCTTCCGTCCGCAGAGCGCCCGTGGAAACTGAGCAGGGATTTCTTCAAAGAAGGACCTGCCCACGTCTTGGTTCTTCTTGCAAGTTTACTTCTTTCAGCCGCTCTCCACAGGAAACTCCACGATCTTCCAGCTAATGGCAGAGGATGCCCGATCTTCCGAAACTCTGGAGTCAAACTGGTTTGGATCTGGAACCATCCCCACTGTTACCACATGAGTTTATGGCCCTTTGGAACGTGTATATGGCAATGGATGGGATTATACCTGAATCATTCTGAGTCCAAATAACCGGACAAACTCGAGAAGATGGCAAGTTCTTTGTTATTAACAATTGTCGAAAACAGGGAGTTACAATGACAATTAACGGACATATGCTGAAGTCTCTCAGTGATCTCCACAAAAAATACAATTCAAATACTAAACTAGGCGTCAGTCTGACGTCATACTACGTAGCAATAGTGAAACACCTATCAAGGGTCGAGATTGGGTAAGGGAAACATCTAAATATACAAGAGCTAGAAATGTTATTTGCTGTCCGATATCAGGTGGGCAACTTATGCCTTCCTCCAAAAACATTAGACACACATTGGGCCTCATTACACGGTAGGCGGTAAGGCTTTACCGGTACCAGTATTTTACCGGTACCGGTAAATCCTTACCGCCTTACTACGAGGTCCCTTTGCGGGTTCGGGAATTTTTTAACGTCTGCTTTTTGCAGGCGTTAAAAACCAACCCGCAAAGGGACCAGTGGAGCTAATTACAGTACCGCAATTTGCGCTACCGTAATTAGCGCCTTCCCCATTCCCATAGAGCCATATGGGGCAAAAATGGGAATGGGAAGGGCAATGGTGGAAGGGGGAATTACCGC
The DNA here is from genome assembly GCF_040938575.1 of Ambystoma mexicanum. Classification (NCBI taxonomy): domain Eukaryota; kingdom Metazoa; phylum Chordata; class Amphibia; order Caudata; family Ambystomatidae; genus Ambystoma; species Ambystoma mexicanum. The sequence goes on from NC_090934.1 coordinate 321,171,154, forward strand.
CCCACCAACCTTGGAATGGGGCGGTAATTCCCCTTTCCACCAAGGCGGTGCAGGTATTTTACCGGCATGAACCATGGCGGTAGTAGCGCCATGGTTCACCGCCTTCCGAGTAATGAGACACATTTTCTCATTGGTCTTACAAGCTATAAGGTCCTTAATTATATGACTGATACAATTGGTAAATGTAAGCCCAGACCCAGGTGCAGAGAGATAGGACATGGATTTACCTTATCACCCAATTAACCTAGCATCTCTCATCACCAATGCCTTCTGCCATGAAATTGTCTTTGTACTTGGCGTTGCAGAGTATTCTCATCTTTGTGAATGCACAGGAATGAGGGCACTCGCTATCTTGCCTGGAACCTCAAGTTCAAGCTCTATTTCCATCCTTGGCTCACTTGACAGGAGACCACAATCAGGTCACTTTTTCAGCTTTTAAATGCTCCAAATGAATACAAACTTGGAATTCCTTGTGTACGTTCTTGCACCTTAACATGAGAAGATTCATCATCTGCACACTCCTTCTTCAGAGTAGATGTTCACTACTCATAGTTATCCCTATAAAATGACTTGATCTACCTTGCTCTTAACATTTATTGAACTTTTGTATTTTGCAGCACTTTTGTTAACGTGTAATCTTCCTCTTTTTCATGTGAAAGGTCACTCGATCCTTTACATCATTTGTCCTTTAGGATCCATACATTGTCTTCCATAAGTATCTCAGGACGTCATGCACAATTTCCTATGATGTCATCCATTCATTTACTTAGCTCTTTCTCATTTTTCTTTGTAGAAAAGCGTTGTCAATTAGAGCTTGCAGGAAAAGCTTGTAGGATTACTCCCCTGCAATAGTTTTAAAGGCATGATCGTGACTTTTCAGATGTTTTGTCAAGGGTTTTGACCCATGTTGAATTATTAGACGGGGTAGATGTGGGGATGAGCTGTCGCCGCCCATCATTCTATCCCAGAACAAAACTAAATCAATAGACTGGGTGGATGTGGGGATGAGCTGTCGCCGCCCATCATTTAATTCCCAGAACCAGAAAAACCGCACGGTTGTGCGCACACCAAAATGGTTGTCTAACCTGCCACCCACCAGTGCCAGCACCGGAAGCGCCAGGGGTGAAAGGTGGTGTCAAAGGAAAAATAACAGGCCTGTTAGCTTAAAAGCGCCTTAAAATCACCTTTGTTTTCCTGAATGCAAGCTCAAAGTGCCTATTTCAAACATTGCAGGATATTCAAAAATCTTACTCCAGCAGACATCTGGCAGAATGAAGTGTTGTGTGCATACAAAATCTGGGAAGATGAAGAGCCCAAAACAATGTTTATAACAAAACTGGCTGAGCTGTGGATGTCAGCAGCTTAATTGAAATTGGATTTAAAACCAATAAAATTGAAATGTTTAAATTAAATGAGTGACCTACTTTTGAGTGTCACATAGTTGCAACTGTTAAATGTCATGGTTTTGAACTTAGAATCAGCATTCTAGCTGCATGTGTACAAATTGTAAGTTTGATTTAAACTGGGAACTAAAGTGATATTTATCTGAATTCTGCCTGACAACTACCCCGACTGGAGAAACCTGCTCAGCCACTCTTCCCAGGCCTCGCTGCATCCTGCTGCCCCTGCCAAAAGGAGATGACACCTCTCTGATTGGGTTAGGGGAGGAGCGCCTGGGGACTGCAGGAAGTTGAACAAAGCCCTGTCCTGGACTCAGGCAAATGTTATATTGGGGGGGCCATAAAGTGGCTTCCTCTTGGGAGAAAATGGGAGGGGCAGTGCCTCCGCTAGCAAGCTGAGCTTGGGGAAGTGGACAAACCAGAAACTCCACCATGTGCTTGTGGGAAGCCACACCCGTTTTTGACCAGGGCATCATTTTAAAAAGATAGATAACTCATAGTGCGGACTGGTCAAAATTATATAAATAATATCATTATTCTTGGGATTTTTCCGTGCACATTTTAAGAGGTGTTAGGACCCTGTGGTGTATTCTGGGGGGTTGCTAGCGGAAAATAGGGTCTTACTCCAAATGTCTGCATGTTAAAAATCTGACACTTCATCAATTAATGTCCATACTCCTTACGCACATTTGTGTAATTTTTGGTAAATGTCCGATATTGGTAAACCGACCAAAAAGCGCAAAATGTTGTCATTTCTGAATCCCAGCTTGCAGGAACATGGGGCTTGAACAGAGACCTGTCTTTATTCATCTGTAATATGTACATGTAATGTCAACCACTTGTGTATCTGGGAAATATGTATTTGAGTCAGAAATAGATTTGTGTGCAATTTGACAGGGGAAGGATCCTCGGACCATAAAACCTACAGCATCACCCTGACTCACATTTCCTTCCCCCAATCAAGGGAGAGAGGAGGAATTGGCCAATGATAAGGGAGAGGGGCCGGTTTAGTTATGACCAACGCAAACACCCACTTTCTAAAGACATAAAAAGGACCACTGAAAGACAGGCAGGGGATTCACTTTCCACTTTCTTGCGGACGCTTTGCCGGGACACTCCAGACTTCAAATTCATCAACCTCCAGAGACCAGAGATCCAGAGAGACCAGAGATCCAGAGAGACCAGGGATCCAGAGAGACCAGAACTGTGCAGTGCTGAGAGCAGGACCAGAGACCAGACCGCTGTGAAGAACCGCTAGCAGAAGTCCAGCCAATCCTGACCCAATCGGTGACGAAGCCATTCCTGTCCAAAAGATAGTGTGAGTACTCTAGGACTGTGCCAGACTGATCTCTTAGTTTAAAATAATCTAATTAAAACTATTTTAACCTATTTAGAACTACCTCATAGGAATCGTGTGTGTCATTCTGTCCTTTTTAAAGCTGAAAACTATCACCTGTCATTTTGAACTTTTAAATTTCAAATCCGAAAAACGACCTTCACAAATGTGTCCGTATCTCTGGAACCGTTTGTGCTAGGAGCGTGTTTTAACTGTCATTTTAAAGCTAAGATTCTAGGCTTTCCAAGGAACCTAGAACCGACTTGCTAATCCTTAGAGGGCCTCCATAATTACACTCGATGCACGCAATTAAATTTGTCACGATTTGACATTTTGCACAATTTCAGCCAGGTGTAAAAATCAGCAGCTCCTTGCTTTCCTTTGCTAACATTCGTTTTAACCTGCTAGTTACTCATAGAGCATTGCTAAAGTAAGCCTGAACTAGTATAAACTAGATATCACCCACCTTGAACCCCCTATAGGGAATTAAAAGCCTTTTTAGCATATTTTTTACTTAATTGCAACCACATCAAAGTATCTTGCCTGTGTTAAAACTCATACCTGTTTTCCTCTAAGCTTGCTAGGGGGGAACGGAATTATATTTGATTGCATTCCTGAGAACTTTGTGTCTTCTTTCCATCTCCTTATATTGCAGGAAGGGGGGGAGTGAATTGTCAAGGAAAAGTGATTACATTGTCTTTTGTTGAAGCCATATCAAGTTATTTTCTGTACTGCATTTCATTCATCATTGCGTTTCCTTGAACCATATAGAACATTCTTTCCCACCTTATTCTTCTGTTCCTATTCATAAGTAACCAAGAACTGTGCTACTGTAGGGTTACCTCTTGCTGATTACTGCTCATATTCACAAGTGTACTATCCATTATCAATTTATTTATAGAAGTGTGATAGATATATATATATATATAGTTTAATTTTTAAAATAAACCTTTTAAATTTGCAAAACAAATCTACTTCTTGGCTCAGTGGGGTCAGGGGGATTCTAAGAGAGGGGTGTTATACAAGGGCTCATCATCCAGATTATAACTTTCCATAAAAATATATAAATAAGGGCTTCCCTTGGCCATCCCAGACAAGGCACTGACTTAGTGGGATTGCTTGATTGGAGTCACTTACAAAGTGGGGGCTCGTAGCCGGGACATTCTGGATTAGATTTACCACTTGTGCAGCTTAATACAGTGTGCCAACTGACCGGATACACATATCCGGTTAGATCACCACGCTGTTTTACACTGTGAAAGCACCCCTCAAAGGAACGCTCTAAGGAAACGGTCTGTTTTGCAAAATAAAATACAAACTTCTGTAAGTCAGGAAGGAACTCAAATTCCAGAATGACGACCTTGGTAGATATGAAGATAGCTAGGGAACACCTCTTACATAAACTGTTTGTGAGAGGTGAATGGTCTGAGCAGGACCAAAATGTATGGTTGCAGGCAATCACACAACAGGTCACTACAACTGGGTCAGATATGTGGAGAGATCAGGGTCCCTTACATGTGGCCCTGAGTGAACTATATATGGCTTCTAAGGCCAAAGATGAACACAATAAGATTGCCAGGATAGCGGCGTATTTGTATCTATATATGGGAGCCACGCAGGACAAATGTGCTGAAGGCCAAGATCTGGCAAATAGGCAACAGATGGCGTTAGAAAAGGCCCAATCTGACCTGGTCTCTTCTGAGCAGAGGCTGCAGAAGAGCCAGGAGTCAGAAAATGAGAGTAGACAATACATCATTAAAATGAAGGAGTATATGGATATCCTGCAACAGGAAAAAGGCTGACCAGGATACCAGAATTCTGGCTTTGCAGAAGGAGCACCAAGACAGTTTGGACTCCTTACTGCAGAGCCAGAAAAAGCTGGAGCAACAGATAGATTTCAACAGGGAATGCACAAAGCAGGTAGCCACCCTGCAAAGCCAATTGGATTGAGACAAAGAGGAGAGCAATAAACTGATTCTGAAAGACCTGGACACCCAGACAGAATTTCAGGAAGAGTGCCAGAAAGCTGGTGCCTTTCAAAGGCAGAGGGATGACCTGGCGGCACAGATGCAGGCTCTTAGTCAGGAAAGGGACACCTTAGGCCAGGAAGTCTGCCAATTAAAAGAGAAAATTGAAGAAAATCACCTGGCCCTCCAGGGGCTGGGTGACCTCCAAAAAGAGCATCACGACTTGCTAGAACACACCAGGAGGGTGGAGGAGGCTCTGGCAAGAAAGGAGCAGGCCAGTAGGGATGGGACTCAGGAGGTAACCCTCCTGCAGCAGAGACTGGCCCAATACTCCAGGACCAATCAGGAGGCACAGAGAGAAAATGAGGCTCTCTTTCAGCTCAATGATAGGCTCCAGCAACAGGTAGCCATGTAGGAGAGACTGATAGAGTCTAGTAAGGCCTTAACTGAGGAACTGAAAGCGCAGGCTCTTGCATTGCAACAAGGAGCAGGGTCTGACACAAATGAAGTTCGCTGGGAAAGGGAAACACCTGAGCATAATCTCAGAAGCCCTAGTACCAGAGGCCTTCATCTCTCTCAGTCCCTGGACTCTGCCACTCCCATGTCCCCTGGCGCACATGAGCACAGGGCCACAGGGATGGCAGATTACTATCCAGCCAAAAGTATGGGGCTCATTGGCCAGTACCACCCAGGAATGGAGGGGCAAGCATCCGGGTATGGGCACCCAAGCACAGTGCAATTTAGTTGGGAACCCCAGGAGAGTAGGCCCATTAAGGGCATCCTGAAAACCTCTGCCCAGTTAGGTCAGTGGGAGGGGTACCCATCAATTCCTGGCAGCAAGGAGGGATCTGAAGACTCCTCTGAGCGTTACAGGATGCAGGAGACAAGGTCCCCACATTCTGCCAGCCATTCCCAGGCTCGCAGAATCTGGGAAAACCTGGAAGATCAGACGGGCACCTCTGGGAGCAGTGCTTCGGAGTCAGAGGATGAATGGACCAGGGTTACCCGAACCAAAAAGGACAATAAGGCAAAAAGGGCCTTGCTTAAGGACCCATTAAAACAAATAAAGGCAATAAGGAGTGTCATCACGCCTTATCATAAGAACGCCAAGTATTCTGTTTGGAAACACTTGGAGCTCTATGAGCAAATGATGGAGACTTTCCATTTGAAGGACAGCAGTAGCTGCATCTAGTACGTCAAATGGACATTCTCCCCAGAATACTCCAGTTGCTTTGCAGGGCTGGAGGACCAAAACCATTCAAGATGGTCCGCATATAGGGCAGCCATCTTGAAACATTTTTCTGTTCATAGAAATCCTCAAGAGGCTCGCAAGGCAGCCTACAATTTGCAATGTGGGGAGGATCAGGCCCCACAAGAATGTGTGCAAGAATTGAAGCGTGCCTTTGAGCAGACCACCAGAAGGGTGCACACAGACAGCAGAGAATTTGTCAATACTTTTTTCCATGCCTTGCCCAAATACATCATGACCCAGCTAGTGAGAGATTTTCACGAGAAGAGGTCACTAGACTGGGTCATTGAACAGGCTACCCGGATCTATGAGGTGCAGAAGCCCATAGAAAATAAAAGTAATGCGCAGAAAAACCCCAAAACCAACAGCACCCCTGCTGCTGCCAAGGTGGCGGAGGTAAAGGTTGCCCCCATTTTAGATTTGGAGATGGGGGGGGCCTAAAAACCTGCCTGCACCAAATAATTCACAGCCCAGAAGGCCCTCGGGCCAGTCACAGACAGGGAGTCGAGGAGGTAGTCCCACAAATGGGGTCCCCCGCTCCCCTGACTATGTAAGTCCCCGCTACAAGGGAAACCGACCAATCCTGGGTTATGTGTGGACTCCTCCAGTCCAAGGGCGGTGATCCAGCCAAGCATCTGACCCAGGGAACTTCCCTCCCAACTTCCCACAGGAGGGCAGAAATTCCCCATACACTGGGCAGAACATTTTTCCCAGGTATCCACCCAATTTCCAACCCCAAAACCATCCATCCTTCTTTCCCCAATTCCCTGAGCCCAGACAACCTAATCCGGGAGAGGGGAGGCCAAGGGTGGAGAGGTACCCAAATCTTCCCAATCCGGGGTATTACCAGAGAAGGGATAGCTACCCTTCCCGGGATCAGCCCAGGGGAGAAAATAGAGCCCCGCATCAGCTTGAGCGGGTTTCACAACTTGAGCGCCAGGTCCAAAATATGGGTCACATACTGAGGGCTCAACAGAACCCTCAGATGAGCATGCCAGCCCAGAATGCCCCAAACTCTGGGCCTGGTGCTCCAGAACAATGATGGGGGCAGCGCCCCGATAACCCACTGGTTCCCAGGGAGGAGGCACAAGGGGAAGGGGGGTGTAAAGCCTTGGAGGAAGCTTCCTTCCCAACTTGTAAACAGCCCCTGGAATACCAGGAACCGGAAACAAAATCTCCTACCCTTGAAAGTCTGCCACCCAAAGAACAAAGAGGAGGTAGGAGAAACAAAAGACCCAAACAGACCCACTTTGTGGAGGAGGTACAGGTCTTCCAATTTGAGGGAGAGGGATCCTCGGAAGATCCTGGCAATAGGATCTTCTCCTTCAGAGATGGGGGAACTCCTCCCAAGGAAAAATGGGTCCCAAGAGATTCCAATCCAGACTGGGTAGATGTGGGGATTGAGCTGTCGCCGCCCATCATCCTATCCCAGAACCAACAAAACCAAAAACCCCTGGTTCAAACCCATCCTGGTGACTGCCTCCCAAAAGGCAGGGGCGGCCCAGAACCGGAACCAGGGGAACCTAAAACCGAATGAACAGACTGGGTAGATGTGGGGATTGAGCTGTCGCCACCCATCATTCTATCCCAGAACCAACAATACCAAAATCCCATGGGTCAAACCCATCCTGATGACTGCCTCCAAAAAGGGGGGGGCGGCCCAGAACCCGAAACCATTTCCAGTTGCCAAATTTTTCTTTCAGATTCCCCAGGCTCTCCGCAGAATTCTTCCCAAATCTCTTCGCTAGCATGTCCAAAACCAGAAAATTAGCCCACCAGTTGTCCAAAAATGTGCATTATCTGTGCCCCCTTGAGGAGAAGGAGGGAAGCTACTATGCCCCGGTACAAGTACAGGGGCAGGGTACAATTTTGGCACTGGTGGACACTGGATCCCAAGCTACCCGTCTGTCCAAAAGGGCCTTTGATGAACTAAATGCAGGAAGGGGGGAGAATTAACGTATTACTCTCACCTCTCTTCCTGGACAACTGCAGAACTTTGACAGGAAGGAAATTCCCGTCGAGGGGACGGCAGATTTGGACATTAAAATTGGGCATCACAGGTTGAAACACCCGGTCATAGTAGTGACTCCAGAAGGCACCCCTTGTTTACTAGGGAACGACCTCCTGAGAAGGTTGTCACCCCTAATAGATTGTGTAAACAAGGTCCTCTGGACCCAGACTAGCCAACCAATAAAATTAAAACAGAGTGTCAACCATGTTAGTTTAAATGGCACCTGCCACATGGTTGAACAAAAATCTGACCAAGTAGAATTTCACTTCCAGAACAACCAAATTCCAGACGCGACAGTAATAGCAGTAGGACAACAGACTGGTGGTGGGGGGTCCTCTCTATTTCTGTAAATCAACCTTCCTTCCAGTTTAAGGTGGTATTCCACACTGGAAGGAAACACTCTGAAATTGTTTACCAATCCACAATCAGACACTCCCACTCCTATAGTCCAGAAAGATGTGAAATCAGCTCAGAGCCTGGCTGATATTCAGCAAATTGGAGATCAGTTGTTCATCCCTGTTCAGTTAAATGATGGGAAGGACTCTGTTCTCGCTTGAGTGTGTGTGAACAACGGTAAGAGCTTCATCAGCGAAGCCATGTTCCGCCAACTCCCAAAAGATCCAGCCATTCCCACATTCAAACTGATAGATAAATGGGAAATGGACCCAATTCCAAACATCTCCTGCCAATCAGGTGTATGCTCAAAATCTCCATTGGCAACAAGAGCATAGTCCATAATTGTTGGGTCGTGCGAGACGTCACTGCCGCCTTTTACTTAGATATTGACATTCTCAATCGCTTTGCCATTAGTTTGGACCTAATAAACTTCAAAGCTTGGTCCCGATTACCGGATAATCCCATGGGCTTTGATGATTCAGAAAAAGCATTTAGGTCAGCTCAATTGCTACCTTATGCAGTTGAAATTCAGATTAAAGAGGAAGTCACCATCCCAGAAAGGACCGGACAATTCTCCCTGGAAGTGAAAGTTAAAAGAGGACAAAAATTGAAAAACCCTGATGCTTATTTTCATCTAAATGCTTCTCTCCAACAGCAAGGGCTGGGGGTAAACCCAACACCATTAGTCAACATAGAACATGACACCATTCCAATAGAGGTGGATAACAGCGACTTAAAGAGTATTACTCTAGTCGCAGGCACCATTATTGGAATGGTGGTTGATAACCGACATTTCTGCATTGATTTAGGAAATGAACTGTTAGGACCGATCCCCAAGGACTGTTTTGACAGTGACAGTGAGGATAATACAACATCAGACAGGATTTTCACCCGGCATGGGGGGAACTTCCTGGTGTACACTTCTTGCCCTTATGGTAAGGAAGATGTGACTTGTGACTTCAGAGGGGATGAGGTCATTTTACAGGTCCATGAGGGCTGCCTTTCCCACCTGAAGCCTGCGGTCCAAATCAGCACTCTGACCAGGGACTTCTCCACCCAGCAGGAGGAGGCCGCTGAGATAGCAAAACCAGAAGTCTTTCCAGGCTTCAGGCAGATGGTGGAAGAGAGAGTCAACCTAGCTGATGCCTGTGTGACTCTGGAACAGAAGCAAAAGTTGAAACAAGTTTTCTTGGATTTCCAAGATCTCTTTGCGGTAGACTCATATGACTGTGGTCGCACCGACATCCACAAGACAATAATTCCCACGGACACTGGCATGACTCCAGTGTTTGTGAAGCAATATCGCTTGCCTCTCGCATCCATGGAGTCCCTTACTGAAATAATTGAGAACCTTGAGACCCGGGGAATAATCCGTCCAGTCCACAGCACTTTCAATAATCCGGTGCTGAGAATATTGAAGCCAAACGGCCAGTGGAGACTCTGCGCCAACCTTAGGGAGCTCAACAAACGGGTCCATACTTCCCGATGGCCTCTGCCCTACATTGACCAAGGGCTGGCCCAGATTCAGGGGTCACAGGTATTCACAGCAATAGACCTGACCAATGGATACTGGACCGTGCCTGTCAGTAGGGAGGACCAATACAAACTGGCTTTTACCTTTGGGGGCCAGCAGTACACATGGACCCGGACTCCCTTCGGATACCTCAACTCCGGCAATGAATTCAACATTTTTCTACATAAGGCCATGCCCGACCTGGATGCGAGGGGTAACCTGGCTTATGTAGATGATTTCCTCATCAAAAGTTCATCTGTGGAAGAACACATAGCGGAGATCCATTATGTTCTGACACAGATGAGGGCCGCCGGAGCAAAAATTTCCTATCAGAAAGCACAGTGGTGTAGAACCCGTGTTAATTTCTTGGGACATGAGATTACTCCTCAGGGTCTCTGTCCCCAAGAAAAGAAAGTGGAAGCACTCCAGAAACTGAAGGATCCCACAACTCTGCGGGAACTAAGGAGCCTCCTTGGACTGATTAATTACACCAGAAAGTTCATTGAGGGCTTCGCAGAGATCACCAGACCCCTGATTCATCTCTTGAAGGGGGGGTCCAGAACAATCCAAGGCAGTAAGACAACTCAAGAGAAGCCTCTCACAAGCGCCCTGCCTAGCTTACCCTGTCAGAAACAAGGTGTTCTTCCTGGAGACAGGGTTCTCTAATACGTGCTTGACGGCAGTATTATACCAAAAGCATGACAAGGTCAATAAAGTAATCTCCTATGCGAGCAAAACTTTATCCTCTGTGGAGGAAAAATTCAACGATTGTGAGAAGACACTCCTGGCAACGGTGTGGGCATTGAAGAATTACCGCCCGTTCATCCAGGGGGAACACATCATAGTGGAGACTCCACATCAGCCTCTGCAATATCTCCAAAGTGACAGAATCCGGGCCGGAAATGTGAGTAATTCCCGAATTACTTCCTGGATTCTGTCAATGCAAGGCTTTCCTGTAGAGGTCAGATATGGCCAAAACAAGAAGAGTCCCCTCGCGCAAGATCTGGCTAACTTGCATGATTGTGCCAGAGAAAACTGTCTCGAGGACGAAAGTTTAAAAATCAAGGACAACATGGAGGCATATCTTAATTCCCCACACAAAGTCTTTGAAGAAGACAAGTGTGAGGGAATGCCCCTGTCTATGTGGATGGATGCTCGTACCATGTTGACAACAACGGGGAAAAAGAACTGGTGGCCAGCGTAGGGAATGCATGGGTGAATGAGTCTCCAGAACCCTCCGCTGGGTACAAAATTGGTCCCCGAAGTAGTCAGGTGGCAGAATTGATGGCTGTGCATCAAGCCATCCTCACTGCTGTCCAACATCAACTCCACGAACTGGTCATAATCACAGATTCGGATTATGTACAGAACGGGTTTGAGGAGCACCTGGTTAATTGAAAAACCAGAGGCATGTTATGTGCTAATAACAAACCCCTGAAACATGGGAAGCTAATCCAAAATATTGATGATCTGGTCACATCGAATGGGATGACCATCTACTGGAAAAAGATCAAGGGTCATTCCAAAGTAGAGGGACCAGACAAAACTGGAAATGACTTAGCTGATCAGCTGGACAAAACCGGGGCCATCCAAGGGGATCTAATAGAAATAGAGTCCCTGTTGGGGGAAATCCAGGTCACTGCTATCACTAGGTCCCAGACAAACGCTCACAATGATCTTTCAACTGCACAATGGAGTAAGGAGACCCCTGATGCTGATTTGATTACAGCTCAGAAAGAGGATCCAATAATTGGTAAATTTTACCAACACATTGAGGACCCTGAGAACTTTCCCCTGACTGATACCGATTACATTGGGAAAGAGGACCGAAGAGTGTTGATGAAATGTCCAAAAAGGTTCCGAATCCAAGACGGTTTGTTGGCAAGGAAATCCCGAACTGCTCATGATCAGTGGGTGGTTCCTATGTCATTCCGAAGCCTGATGTTAAGTCATGCCCATGATGCGGCCACCGCCGGTCATAGGGGGTTTCACACAACATTTGAGATCTTAAGAGAGATTGCATACTGGCCACACATGGGGCAGGACCTCGACCAATACTTGAAGGGGTGTCTTGTGTGTGCACAGTGTCAGCCATCATCCCTCACACACCGTGCGCCTCTCCAAAAGAGGGGGATGACACTGCCATGGTCAGATTTGCAAATCGACTTTGTAGGCCCTGTAATTCACTCGTCTAGAGGAAACAAGTACATGTTGACCGTTACATGCTTGTTTACCAAGTGGGTGGAATGTCTCCCGGCCCCAAACTGCAAGGCAGAAACAGCAGCTGCCCTGATGATTAACCAAATCTTTTCCCGGTTTGGTCTACCTCAAAGGATTGAGTCAGACAAGGGTAGCCACTTCACCAGTGAAGTAATGACAAAGATGTGGGAGATACTGGGGGTCAAAAGGAAGCTACACATTGCTTACCGGCCAGCTTCTTCTGGGGCAGTAGAATGCTACAACCGGACCATTGTGAGCATATTAAAAAAGTTTGTGGCAGATTCTGGGCCAAGTTGGGATATCTGACTACCTCTGGTCCTAATGGCCATCAGATCTACCCCTTCATCTGCAACTAAAAACCAGTCTAAAAATCAAGGACAACATGGAGGCATACCTTAATTCCCCACACAAAGTCTTTGAAGAAGACAAGTGTGAGGGAATGCCCACTGTCTATGTGGATGGATGCTCGTACCATGTTGACAACAACGGGGAAAAAGAACTGGTGGCCAGCGTAGGGAATGCATGGGTGAATGAGTCCCCAGAACCCTCCGCTGGGTACAAAATTGGTCCCCGAAGTAGTCAGGTGGCAGAATTGATGGCTGTGCATCAAGCCATCCTCACTGCTGTCCAACATCAACTCCACGAACTGGTCATAATCACAGATTCGGATTATGTACGGAACGGGTTTGTGGAGCACCTGGTTAATTGAAAAACCAGAGGCATGTTATGTGCTAATAACAAACCCCTGAAACATGGGAAGCTAATCCAAAATATTGATGATCTGGTCACATCGAATGGGATGACCATCTACTGGAAAAAGATCAAGAGCCATTCCAAAGTAGAGGGACCAGACAAAACTGGAAATGACTTAGCTGATCAGCTGGCCAAAACCGCAGCCATCCAAGGGGATCTAATAGAAATAGAGTCCCTGTTGGGGGAAATCCAGGTCACTGATAGCACTAGGTCCCAGACAAATGCTCACAATGATCTTTCAACTGCACAATGGAGTAAGGAGACCCCTGATGCTGATTTGATTACAGCTCAGAAAAGGGATCCAATAATTGGTAAATTTTACCAGCACATTGAGGACCCTGAGAACTTTCCCCTGACGGATACCGATTACATTGGGAAAGAGGACCTAAGAGTGTTGATGAAATGTCCAAAAAGGTTCCGAATCCAAGACGGTTTGTTGGTAAGGAAATCCCAAGCTGGCCATGATCAGTGGGTGGTTCCTACCTCATTCCGAAGCCTGATGTTAAGTCACGCCCATGATGCGGCCACCGCCAGTCATAGGGGGTTTCACACAACATTTGCGATCTTAAGAGAGATTGCATACTGGCCACACATGGGGCAGGACCTCGACCAATACTTGAAGGGGTGTCTTGTGTGTGCACAGTTTCAGCCATCATCCCTCACACACCTTGCGCCTCTCCAAAAGAGGGGGATGACACTGCCATGGTCAGATTTGCAAATCGACTTTGTAGGCCCTGTAATTCGCTCGTCTAGAGGAAACAAGTACATGTTGACCGTTACATGCTTGTTTACCAAGTGGGTAGAATGTCTCCCGGCCCCAAACTGCAAGGCAGAAACAACAGCTGCCCTGATGATTAACCAAATCTTTTCCTGTTTTGGTCTACCTCAAAGGATTGAGGCAGACAGGGGTAGCCACTTCACCAGTGAAGTAATGACAAAGATGTGGGAGATACTGGGGGTCAAAAGGAAGCTACAGATTGCTTACTGGCCAGCTTCTTCTGGGGCAGTAGAATGCTACAACCGGACCATTGTGAGCATATTAAAAAAGTTTGTAGCAGATTCTGGGCCAAGTTGGGATATCCGACTACCTCTGGTCCTAATGGCCATCAGATCTACCCCTTCATCTGCAACTAAAATGTCACCATTTGAGTTGATGACTGGACGCAAGATGGTGCTTCCCCAGCATTTGCTCTACAGAACCCAAGAGCAAACGTTGACAAATGCCTCCACAACTCATGAGTATGTGGAGAATTTAAGGAAACACCTCCAACATGCTTTTGCCTATGCTCAGCGGAATCTAGAAAAATCAGCTGAGAGTATGAAAACGCACTATGATTTGAAAACCACCAGGAAGGAATATGATGTGGGAGACCGGGTCTATCTATACAATTTCCAAAGGAACCAGGCCAAACAGCGAAAATGTTTGCTTACATGGAAGGGACCCTTTGAAATTATAGACAAGATCTCCCCTGTTGCCTACAAAATCCGCATCCCCAAAGGTAATTTGGCGGAAGGGGAAGATAAGTGGGTCCATATTAATCAGCTGAAGTGTTGCCATCCCAGGCACACTCTGCAACAACTGGAGGAATCCACTGGAATCCCAGAGGAGACCGCTCCAGAGTAATTCAGTCCCAAACCTAAAATATTCCACATATAGCATATAAAATTCTGTGATTCTTGAATATATATGTTCTCGTCTACTAATTTAAAATAAAAATGTATATGTTAATATCTTCTGATTTATAAAATGTATATGTTCGCCACACCATTAATAGTGGTGGAAAAATGTCTAGGAATGTGTATTGCCGCTTTGCTTTATCATCCTAGGAGAGATGAAACCATGGAGACTGACCAAGGAGAACGACCCAGGGACCGGGAGCAAAGATCCGAGGGGCCCGGGGTACCGCCCAATATTCCCATCAGGACCGGCGAGGAGAACCGATCGATCCAACCGGATGGAGGAAAAGATGCAGAACTGTGCCATCTACAGAATTTGGAGAAGATTATGCGGACATACCAGCGTGTGGATCAAAACATTCTTTGCACCCGACTCCGCCTCGACTCAAATTCAAAGTGCAGTCGGGCGGGGGGGTTTGTCAAGGATTTTGACCCATGTTGAATTATTAGACGGGGTAGATGTGGGGATGAGCTGTCGCCGCCCATCATTCTATCCCAGAACAAAACTAAATCAATAGACTGGGTGGATGTGGGGAAGAGCTGCCGCCGCCCATCATTCCATCCCAGAACCAGGAAAACCGTGCGGTTGTGCGCACACCAAAATGGTTGTCTAACATGCCACCCACCAGTGCCAGCATGATGGACCGGAAGCGCCAGGTGTGAAAGGTGGTGTAAAAGGCCTGTTAGCTGAAAAGCGCCTTAAAATCACCTTTGTTTTCCTGAATGCAAGCTCAAAGTGCCTATTTCAAACATTGCAGGATATTCAAAAATCTTACTGAACACCAGCAGATATCTGGCAGAATGAAGTGTTGTGTGTATACAAAATCTGGGAAGATGAAGAGCCCAAAACAATGTTTATAACAAAACTGGCTGAGTTGTGCATGTCAGCAGCTTAATTGAAATTGGATTTAAAACCACTAAAATCGAAATGTTTAAATTAAATGAGTGACCTACTTTTGAGTGTCACATAGTTGCAACTGTTAAATGTCATGGTTTTGAACTTAGAATCAGCATTCTAGCTGCATGTGTAAAAATTGTAAGTTTGATTTAAACTGGGAACTAAAGTGACATTTAGCTGAATTCTGCCTGACAACTACCCCCGACAGGAGAAACCTGCTCAGCCACTCTTCCCAGGCCTAGCTGCATCCTGCTGCCCCTGCCAAAAGGAGATGACACCTCTCTGATTGGGTTAGGGGAGGAGCACCTGGGGACTGCAGGAAGTTGAACAAAGCCCTGTCCTGGACTCAGGCAAATGTTATATGGGGGGGCCGTAAAGTGGCTTCCTCTTGGGAGAAAATGGGAGGGGCAGTGCCTCTGCTAGCAAGCTGAGCTTGGGGGAAGTGGACAAACCAGAAACTCCACCATGTGCTTGTGAGAAGCCACACCCCTTTTTGACCAGGGCATAATTTTAATAAGATAGATAACTCATAGTGCGGACTGGTCAAAATTATATAAATAATATCATTATTCTTGGGATTTTTCTGTGCACATTTTAAGAGGTGTTAGGACCCTGTGGTGTATTTTGGGGGGTTGCTAGCGGAAAATAGGGTCTTACTCCAAATGTCTGCATGTTAAAAATCTGACACTTCATCAATTAATGTCCATACTCCTTGCGCACATTTGTGTAATTTTTGGTAAATGTCCGATATTGGTAAACCGACCAAAAAGCGCAAAATGTTGTCATTTCTGAATCCCAGCTCGCAGGAACATGGGGCTTGAACAGAGACCTGTCTTAATTCATCTGTAATTTGTACATGTAATGTCAACCACTTGTGTATCTGGGAAATATGTATTTGAGTCAGAAATAGATTTGTGTGCAATTTGACAGGGGAAGGATCCTCAGACCATAAAACCTACAGCATCACTCTGACTCACATTTCCTTCCCCCAATCAAGGGAGAGAGGAGGAATTGGCCAATGATAAGGGAGAGGGGCAGGTTTAGTTATGACCAACGCACACACCCACTTTCTAAAGACATAAAAAGGACCACTGAAAGACAGGCAGGGGATTCACTTTCTACTTTCTTGCGGGACGCTTTGCTGGGAGACTCCAGACTTCAAATCCATCAGCCTCCAGAGACCAGAGATCCAGAGAGACCAGAGATCCAGAGAGACCAGGGATCCAGAGAGACCAGAAGTGTGCAGTGCTGAGAGCAGAACCAGAGACCCGACCGCTGTGAAGAACCGCTAGCAGAAGTCCAGCCAATCCTGACCTGATCGGTGACGAAGCCATTCCTGTCCAAAAGATAATGTGAGTACTCTAGGACTGTGCCAGACTAATCTCTTAGTTTAAAATAATCTAATTAAAACTATTTTAACCTATTTAGAACTACCTCATAGGAATCGTGTGTGTCATTCTGTCCTTTTTAAAGCTGAAAACTGTCACCTGTCATTTTGAACTTTTAAATTTCAAACCCGAAAAACTACCTTCACGAATTTGTCTGTATCTCCGGAACCGTTTGTGCTAGGAGCGAGTTTTAACTGTCATCTTAAAGCTAAGATTCTAGGCTTTCCAAGGAACCTAGAACCGACTTGCTACTCCTTATAGGGCCTCCGTAATTACGCTCAATGCACGCAATTAAATTTGCCGCAATTTGACATTTTGCACAATTTCAGCCAGGCGTAAAAATCAGCAGCTCCTTGCTTTCCTTTGCTAACATTCGTTTTAACCTGCTAGTTACTCATAGGGCATTGCTAAAGTGAACCTGAACTAGTATAAACTAGATATCACCCACCCTGAACCTCCTATAGGGAATTAAAAGCCTTTTTAGCATATTTTCCACTTAATTGCAACCACATCAAAGTTTCTTGCCTGTGTTAAAACTCATACCTGTTTTCCTCTAAGCTTGCTAGGGGGGAACGGAATTATATTTCATTGCATTCCTGAGAACTGTGTGTCTTCTTTCCATCTCCTTATATTGCATAAAGGGGGGGAGTGAATTGTCAAGGAAAAGTGATTACATTGTCTTTTGTTGAAGCCATATCAAGTTATTTTCTGTACTGCATTTCATTCATCATTGCTTTTCCTTGAACCATATAGAGCATTCTTTCCCACCTTATTCTTCTGTTCCTATTCATAAGTAACCAAGAACTGTGCTACTGTAGGGTTACCTCTTGCTGATTACTGCTCATATTCACAAGTGTACTAGCCATTATCAATTTATTTATAGAAGTGTGGTATATATATATATATATATATTTTAAATTTTCAAATAAACCTTTTAAATTTGCAAAACAAATCTACTTCTTGGCTCAGTGGGGTCAGGGGGATTCTAGAAGAGGGGTGTTATACAAGGGTTCATCATCCAGATTATAACTTGCCATAAAAATATATAAATAAGGGCTTCCCTTGGGCATCCCAGACAAGGCACTGACTTAGTGGGATTGCTTGATTGGAGTCACTTACAGTTTTTATAAGATTGTGAAGAACTCTACAGTGGAACATGTTTTGTAACATCATGTTTTTGGATTACTTTACCGTGACTATGTTTACACTGGTAGATAGAGGGTTGAGTTCCTTATTAGCTCTGCTTTCTTTGTAAATACATTTTTAATTTAGGTGTGGTTAGTTTAGTTTAGTGAGGTTACTAGCTCTTTTTTTATATGTACT
Organism: Ambystoma mexicanum; assembly: GCF_040938575.1. Taxonomy (NCBI): domain Eukaryota; kingdom Metazoa; phylum Chordata; class Amphibia; order Caudata; family Ambystomatidae; genus Ambystoma; species Ambystoma mexicanum. The sequence continues at coordinate 321,189,285 of NC_090934.1, forward strand.
GTTAGTCTTAACTGATCTACTTTTTCTTTCTTTTCTACGGAATTGCTGTTTAGTATGCATTTGTTGTGTCTGTTGGGAAAAGAGAAAGGTTGCATTGGAAAATTATGCAATGTATATGCATGTATGGTGCATGGGTTTGTGGGTGTGATTGTAGAGATGAATAGAGTTCTGTCTGATTGTGATGTGGTATATTAGGTATGGTTTCCAAGGTTGTGAGAATACGATTGTACAGAGGTGTGATGGTGTTGGGTTAGTGAGTAAGGCAGTGGTGGTGTGTTTTGGAATCTGTATGGTGATTGTGCTGTTTTCAGGAACAGAGTGGGTGTTGTAATGGAGGTGTGTAGATGGGAATAGTAAAAGTGTGAATAGTGGAATATAATGGATTAGAGTGAAAGAAAAGTTTGTTTGAAAATTGTAGTCTGGGGTAATATATAATGGAATTGTGTAATGTACTTACTTTGTCGGATGTGAAGGGTATTTGTTTTTTGGTTGTTGATTTCAGTGATGTGCTTCTTTACTGTAATTGTAAAGAAAGTTAGTGAGGATATGCGGTAATGGCGAAATACTGTTAGGAAGAAAGGTTCATATTTAGAATGGAAAGAGGAGTGGTGGAGAAAAAGTTAATAAAATTGGTGGATGGTTATACATTGTTGCTTATAGGAGCACTTTTATGAAACTTATGAAATGCATATGTGCATTTTTAGAAGCTATGTAACATTTTGAAAAAGAGAAGAAAAGTTGATGGAAAAGATTTATAGTACACTTTTAAATGACAGTTTGTGTGTGGAAGTTTAATATGTTAGGAGTATATGCATACTTGCCAACATGATGCATTTGAATCTGCTGTGTTTATGCAGTTCTACATTTTTTGTTTGCATTATGGGTCTTGTAGTTCCACTTTTACCATTGTGAACGTTGGAGTAAAAGTCACAGAATGTAGATAAAAAGGTAGGACTGTGTAAGCAGCTGAAGATTGGAATGGGTTAAATAAGGAAGCATACATGAACTGAGAATATATTAACCTGGCACACAATGAGTGCCAATTACAAATGGTGCAAAAATCTACTCTATATGCGTTTACTTTCTTTTATGAAAAAGTGACACAGTGCTGCGATAAATGCAGATATGCATTTTTTTACTTTCTTAAAAATACTTCTAAACAAATATTTTGAAAAGCACAGCATTTTATAGGTTTTTTTATGTACATGTCACAGTAGAATCTTGAAGTTAGTTGTGTATTTGTCTTTGCATTCTGGGACTTGTAGTTTGTGTTTTATTATGGGAGAAGAGGAATTGTAGGTGACAGAATGCTAAGGAAAACAGAAAGACTTAGGAAGCACTAATACATTGGAATGGGGGATGTTGGGATGTATGCATGTGCTGCCAACATATTAAACTGGCAGACACTAAGTGCCATTTAAAAATGGTCTGCAAATGTATTTCATGTGCTTTTCCCTTAATTTATGAAACATTAACACAGTGCTGCTATATCTGCACATATGCATTCTTTAACTTTCATCACAAGGATTGTAAATCGAAACAGTTTTGAGCACAGAGCATTGTAATTGTTTGCTGCTTCATGTGAGCAGGTGATGAATTCTGGATGGCATGGCATTTGCTAGAGTGGGTAAAAAGAGAATATGCTTATTGTGAAGCTTATTACAGGGTAAGTAGCAGGATCCCTATATATATTACATGGCCCACGGTAGCTGCCGTGTAGTTATGGTTAAGTTGCTAAACCCATAGGAAGACCACTTTTTCGGCGGCTTATAACTTTGCTCCCCATGGACAAATCTTCACCAAACGTTGCCAAAAAAGCATATGGGGCCCGCTTTGGAAAGTTGGGTGAGGTTTTGTGGAGGGGGGCAAAGTTATGGAGGGGGTCACACATTTTATTTTTCTCCATAGACTGAATGATGAAAATGTTTGCGCACGGCTACAAGCCAAACGCCTGGACGGATTTTAACCAATTTTGCGGCAGAAGCCGGGGCTTGGTTCAGAAAGCGTGCTTTTGTGTGTTTGGTGGAAATCCGACCAGTACTTTTGTTGCAAAAAACTGAAATGAATGTCACAAAAAAAATTGTGATCTCTGGCTCTGCTCCGCAGACAAAAGTCTCATAGACTTGCAGTACGCTGTGATGTCAGCGAACATTGGACGCGGCTGGTGGTTGGCTGGAGGGAAGCGTGCTGTGCATCAAAGTTTATGGGAAACAACACCATGGTGTTTCGGAGGACAGTGCAGCACCGAAAGGGACTGACAAACATAATGTACAGCATGTGGTAGTGGGAAGAAGGTATGGAAAGTTGGGGGAGAGAAGTGGTTCATCTGAGATGTATGATTATTAGGTGGGTGAAGATGGTGGTGTGCCTGCAGTATCCGTGCATACTTTGCCAATTTGATTTGATTATGATTCTGAGCCTTGTAAATGCCGCCCGACGTCCGAGGACTGCTGCGATGTCCACAGACTTAATATCTGCTGTATTGGGGGGAAGTATTAGATAAGGGAATTGTACCAGATTAAAGGTGCACTAGTAAAAACCTATGAAATTCAATGAAAAAACTTTGTTAAAGGGACGTTGTGGTTAAGTTGCACTAACAAAAACCCATGAAATTCACTGAAAAATCATAGTTAAAGGGACATTATGGTTAGGATTCACTAACAAAAACCCATGAAATTCAGTGAAAAAATGTTGTTAAAGGGACGTTATGGTTACAAGTAAACCTGAAAAACCCTAGAAATTCACCAGTTATGGTATGCTAAGCAACCATAATTCGTGCCACCTCCGTGCACTTCTAAGACTAATGCCCAGGACATCAAAGATGACATCACAAATGTCATTGATGACATCACTGATGACATCACATATGAAATTAATTGTGATCAAAAGTCTTGAAAATGGATTGTGTTCATAATGTTAGTAACAAGATGTGAGGGGTGATCGGGAGATTCATCATGGACTACTTAATGTATGAAAGAATGCACTCATCGCAACAAAATATAATATTGGAGTGCTGTTGTTAATACAGGACCCTATACATACACACAAGCAATGGCTGCAGCAATCACTGTAGAGATACATGTTTAATTTGATAATGTTGGATAGTAAAATAATGAATGGTACCTTATCAGTGTTTCCAGTAATGATAAAGATGGAATCAATAACTAATAGCTAATAACTGAAGACTCCACATACAAGGAAACTTAAGTAAGGAGGAAAGAAACAACACCACCAAAATATAACAGTAATATTAGAATTTATCATTAATTACAGAAATTATTTGTGTGTTTGATGCTTGCTTATTCCGTCATGAATGTGTACCATGAACTGAGGCAAATCCATAGGAAAGTGCCTTAACAACATACAAGAAGGCTCATCTGTAATATGTAACACTTTTTAATTGGTTAAATTGTCTCTATCAGTGAACAAAACCACATGGCCTGAAAATGTCAGTGAACAAAAAGAAATGGCCCGATATGTGATTATTTTTTATTTTTTAATTTATTTTATTTGTTTAGCGTGCAGCAGCCCGCAGGCATCATGGCTCTGTTGCAGAGTTAAGTAGGCTACTTAGATACAGTGGTATCTACAGAGAGTATTAAAGATATAGCATCTGTAGGTGGGTGAATTGGTTACAGTGTTACAGGAAATGGTTACTTTGGTGCATCACAAAGCATATGTTGTGTATTCAGTTCATTAGGTTATAGGGAACATGAGTATGAGGCACAGAGCGGGGGTGCAAGCAGAGGTTAGTTAAACAACCAAGTTTTAGTGCTTTGCGGAATGCAAGGTGTGAGGTTTCATTTCTACGGGTGGGTGGAAGGCAATTCCATTGTCTGGCAGCAATGAAAGGGAAGCTAGCGCCACCTGCTTTGGCTAGTTTGACTCTGGGGATTATGAGGTGGTGGGAGTAAGGTGTTCTTGTGGGTCTAAAGAGCCTGTTCTCACTTCTTTAGAGGAAAGGTAATGGGGGGCTGTGTGAATGATGCACTTGTGGGTGATGGCAAGAGTTTTGAATATGACACGTTCTTTGATCGGGAGCCAGTGGGCTTTGAGTCCGGCAGATATGTGTTCTCTTTTGGGAATGTTGAGAGCAGCTCTAAGTGCGTTGTTTTGGATTATTTTGAGTTTCGGTAGGTTCTTTGCTGTAGTGTCAGCAAAGAGGATGTTGCAATAATCCAGTCTTGAGCCTATTATGGCTCTGGTGATGGAGAGGCAATTCTCAATGGATAAGAATTGTTTGGCTGTGTTAGTCAATTTGGTGTAGTAGGCAGCTGAGGATGTGATGGCGCTTACTTGCTGTGACATGGAAAGGTTGGCATTGAGGTAAACTCCTAAGGTTTTGACGGAAGTGGTGACAGAGATCTGAATGTTGTCAATTGTGAACGTGGTGTATTGGTTGGTGAGTTTGTTTAGGGTTACTTGGGAACCTACGAGGAGGATTTCAGTCGTATCGTTGTTGAGGCAAAGGCAGTTGGCTGCCATCCAGGAAGGCTGTGTTGAAGGCCTTGGCGTCAGTTTCATAGTTACCGGAGAGTGCGAGTAGGACTTGGGTGTCAGCGTAGTTAGTGTAAGCTATGCCAATGGAGTCAAGGATGTCAAATAGAGGCTTTGTGAAAATGTTGTAGAGATACAGGATCCCTGAGGGACTCTGCAGTGGATGGTGGCGGGAGTTGTGCAGGCCTGATCTCAGAACACTCTCATTACTCTTCCTATCAGGAATGAGCTGATCCAGGCTTTGGCATTAGGTGAGAAGTGTGCTGAGGAAGTCAGGTGGTGACAAAGGATGTTGTCATCTCATCAGTGATGTCATCAATGACATTTGTGATGTCATCTTTCATGTCCTGGGTGATAGTCTTAGCAGTGACATTAGACTTTATCATTAATTACAGAAATGATTTCTGTGTTTGATGCTTGCTTATTCCGTCATGAATGTGTACCATGAACTGAGGCCAAATCCTTAGGAAAGTGCCTTAACAACATACAAGAAGGTTCATTTGTACATATGTAACACGTGCTAATTGGTAAAATTGTCTCTATCAGTGAACAGAATCACATGGCCTGAAAATGTAAGTGAACAAAAAGAAATGGCCCGATATGTGATTATTTTTATTTTTTAATATATTTTATTTGTTTAGCGTGCAGCAGCCCGCAGGCATCGTGGCGCTGTTGCAGATTATGGCTGCTTATTGTACCACACATTATGGCTGCTTTGTGTACCATAACTGGTGAATTTCAAGGGTTTTTATGTTTTACTTGTAGTCATAATGTCCCTTTAAAAACGTTTTTCACTGAATTGCATGGGTTTTTGTTAGTGCAATTTCACCATAATGTCCCTTTAAAAAAGTTTGTTCAGTGAATTTTAGATTTACATAGATCACAACGCAGAAGATTCTGTCAAAAACGTTTTGATTCAATTGTTTTGAACAAATTTGACCACAAATATATGCTGTGGTGGTTTAGGATAATGTATAAAGTGGGGGGATATTGGAGGTGGGCTGCAGGTGGGTCGCCCCTCATATATTTGTGGTGAAATGTATTAAAAAAAATAATCACTCACATTGTCTTAGAGAAAATATTCTCGATGAGATCACATAGATACGTATTTTATTGTTGACAAAAATACACATTTTCCTTACAAACATTAAGGGCCTCATTATGAGTATGCCGGTCCGGTAACAACGGTGCCGGTAAGCTAACGACACCGTTGTTACTGGACCGGCATACTCCGAGTTCTGCGTGCCGGTGCCTTTCCGCCCAGCAGGTCTGACCTGGCGGGCAAAAAGGCACCCTCTCGCAGATATTGATGGATGCACCTGCACTGTTGCACACAGTGCCGGTGCATCCCTTCTGCCCATTCCCATTGAGTCTTATGGGACTCGAATGGGAATGGGGAGTTACTTTTTCTGGCGCCTGGCTTCAGGGACCATTGGGGCTGGAATGGCCCGGTGTTTCCCCATTGCCAGGTTCCAGAAAAAAGGCATGACTCTGGCGGCAGCCTGCCGATTTTACCGGCACGGCTACCGCCGGAATTATAATGAGGCCCTAAATCCCCTTAAGACTTAGGGCCTCATTACACGGATGGTGGTAAGGGTTTACTGGTACTGGTATTTTACCGGTACCGGTAAAACCTTACCGCCTTACTACGAGGTCCCTTTGCGGGTTGGAGAATTTAACGCCTGCTTTTTGCAGGCGTTAAAAACCAATCTGCAAAGGGACCAGGGAGCTAATTACGATACCGCAATTTGCGGTGCCGTAATTAGCACCTTCCCCATTCCCATTATGCCCTATGGGGCAAAAATGTGAATGGGGAAGGGCAATGGGGGAAGGGGGAATTACCGCCCCACCAATCTTGGAATAGGGCGGTAATTCCCCTTTCCACCAAGGCGGTGCTGGTATTTTACCGGCATGGACCAAGGTGCTAATAGCACCTTGGTCCACCGCCGTCCGTGTAATGAGGCCCCTAGTAAGTATCCTCAAAATAAAGATAGACTAGGATCAAATTACAGTGAACATATCAAGAGTGACCAAATAGGGACAGCTCTGGTTGCCTGTCCATGTATACCCCTGTTATATGGGCAGATAACATGAATGTAATTATGCTGATTCATGGACAGACCATGGACAAATACAATTGGGACAGATGGAGCAGTGATGACGCTGTCTGTGTTTGGCTAACTTGATACCATGGACAACCAAAGGTTCCCTGTCCCTGTCCATCTATACCACTGTTAAACTGACAGAAACAATGGGTGATTCATGGTCAGGCTATGGCCATAAATACAGACATCAAAGAGAGTACAGGGACGATCAAATATATGCATGGACAGTTCTGTTCATTCTTGATACCGAACAATGGGGCATCACTGTTTCAAATTGCCCAGAGAAATGTGTCCTTCCCGTTCTAACAATGCCATGCCTTTGTTTCCTCATTTGAGCACGTTGTCATGCTGGTTTCCTGATTGTCCACCCAGAAAATACACATGCCAGTTCAACACTGTCTCTAGAAATTCCCATGCCAGTTCTGATAGTGCCCTATCGATATCATGCTTTAAACACATTTCTCATGCTACTGTGACATTTTCACGTTTCCAAGAGACAATGCTCACATGTCAGTTTCACCTTGCGCCCAGAAAATACTGTTACGATCATTTCACAATGATTCCAGAATATTACCCCAGTAGCTAAAACAAATGCCCATCTGATCCTTTTCTCTCATTGCCAACTGATGTCAGGTTGTACCATGCCTCATTTCTAACAACCTCTCCCCACAATTTGACCAAACTGTACCTGCTGTAGGTATGCGCAAAGGCAGGTACCCACTCTACTGCTTGTCACGTGGAGTGACACTGACACATACAAAGTGACTGTTGGCGTAAACACACACATACCAGCTGTGTGTGCACGCACATACACACACAGAATCACTCAACCCTACCTCACTCCCACTGTTACACTCCTCCATTTCCTTCGGGCTCCCTGTGACATGCACAGGGCGCTGAGAGTGCATGGGTGACAATCCCTCTACTACCTGGTCCTGCTCCCTGAGTAGGAAGGTTCCAATTAAACTTGCTCCATGGTCGGTCCACATGTGGGTACAATACATGCACTAAATACATTTCTCCATTTACCTCCTGTGGATGGAAACGCGTGCATCAGCAGGCATGTTTAAAAGATTATGAACATGCTAATGTGTGCTTGTGCAAGCATTGTCCCCCTTCACTCATTTGAATGAATAGATATAATAATAGACAAACACTTAGTGGCCTAGAAGTGGCAAAGCAAGCTGCTCATCCCCACAGAGGCTCACTGCTGCCCTTCCGCCGAGCAGCCTTCTCTGCTCTCTCCTTATCTGAAATGGATGGTGCAGCATCTCCCAGTCATATCGAAGGCAGCTTATTAAAAAAAAAGATAAACCACAATGTATGCTACTACTTCTTGAACAGTTGGAGCCTTTTAATTAGGCTTTATAGACCACCCCGAGGGCCGTACCTGGAGTTCTGAGCATGAAGACTGAGTTAAAGGCCAGTCACCCTATCTCTCCACCTTGCACAACTCATCTCCCACCTTTTCCCATCCTTGCCTGCCCACTACCCTCTCTCTATATAACTATGTATATAATTTGCCACCACGATGAAACTTACTGGGATAAAACATCCCACTTTCAAATTTCTGAGGATGAAAGCATTGGGTATAAAGACCAACACAAACTCACCCTCATCTACTATATCTGGCCAAGTCCCATACCTGCATGCCTGACAAATTATCTATGTTGCTTTCTTGGAGGACATGGATTTTGAATCTTGTGTTTCGAACATTAATACTCCTGCTTCTATCGTGCCGGCCTTTAAAGGAACAACTTCACGTGTCCTAAAACCCTGCCATTTTTATATCTCTTTGAGAATTCTGCTCTCCCTATTCACTTTAGAATAGAAGCAAACATGGGATTCTCCCATTCAAAGGTGTTGCTAGGAGGAGGGGGGGGGGTTAGGGAGCTATACCCCCAGGTCTTTTGGTTGTAGCCCCAGATAAAATTTCAGGGACTACAACCAAAAAGCTACCTAGCCCCGTGTCCCGACAGTCCCGATATTAGCATAGCCCCAGATCTTTTATAGACCTAGCAACACAGAATGTCTTCCTCAATGTCATCATCTTTATCTCGTGCAGAAATTCTGATATGTTCAATCATTCTTAGGACACCATTAGAACACTTGCCTCCAATGTACTGCCTCCCACTGTGGTGTGCACTCTCTATTTCTCTTCAGAATATCAACAACGAAATGCAGGGATGGACTCCTGTTTCATACCTGAATGTGCCATCCTTACCCGACTGCCCACTCTGCTGCCCAAGTACCTCACCCACAACATCACCCCACCTACCCTCGACCCCACTGCCCCAGTCAAGGAGCCGCCACAGGGGAATCTTCTCATTCAAGGCCTGTTACAGATGCCCACTTGCGGACCACCAACAGCCAGTGGAGCTGAAAATGTTGCGGGGGACATGACATCTGAAGAAAAGGTGCTCCAGCCAAATGAATGTGGATAAAATGGTGTGCCATGAAAGTTGGGGGGGACAAACACTCCTGCCCCCCCTAAAATTACGCCCATGCCAACAGCCAGATCCCTTCCAAATGAACCACATAGTCCGGAATGATCAAATGAAACTGTAACACAATTAACTGTCCTTACTGGTAGCCATGTGCCCATCTCCTATGCGCATTGGCAACTGTGTCCATTACCTTTAACCTTCTGTGTACCCGAGTGCACTGGAGGGCTTCACCTCATACTTTAAATTAAAATAAGTATATAGGAGGAGCAGTCTGCTTTTGCTGCCCATTGACGTCCTTTTGCGGAAACAGAAACTTTATCAACCCGAACTATCCCACGGAGCGGGGAGCGGAGTTCGAGAGCCGAGTTGAGGAGCAGTCTGCAGCTTTTGCTGCCCATTGACGTCCTTTTACGGAAACAGAAACTTTATCAACCCGAACTATCCCGCGGAGCAGGGAGCGGAGTTCAGGAGCCGAGTTGAGGAGCAGTCTGCAGCTTTTGCTGCCCATTGACGTCCTTTTGCGGAAACAGAAACTTTATCAACCCGAACTATCCCGCGGAGTTCGGGAGCCGAGTTGAGGAGCAGTCTGCAGCAGTCCGCTGCAGACCCGGAGCAGGACCTGTATGGAACCCGAGGTCCGTCCCAGGAAGAAATCAGGCAGAGTCCTGATTATGTCTGCCGCGCACAGCACAAACACAAGCAAAGTAACCACCGTGGAGGAGCTGCACGATGAGCAGGACGAGTCCGCAAGTCTGTTCACGGAGGTGAATGCGCAGGAGAAAAACAGCGGAATGAGGAATAAAACGCTGCAAAACAGACCAAAGCCGGGGGAAAACCCACCCCGAAAGAGAAACGGAGACCCAGAATCCACCAAGGCAACCCTTACTGAAACCAGCGAGATCCAGGTGGACCACTCCATACCCACGGACGATGCAAAAGTACTTGGTGAGAAGGAGAGAGTACTTACCAGCCCCGAGACCCCTCTGCAATCAGCCTCTGGGGTTGGACCCACAGAGGGGAAGCACGTCAGGACCGGTATCGACGCCGTTTCCGCAAGCGGCGAGATTCGAGGTTCCCCGCCCATGGCTGGTGGTGGTCTGTGTGCCGCCGAATGCGGGAACGATTGGAGGACGGTCCCCGCTCGGGGACAACCAGATCACCGCAGGCGAGGCGGGCGACCTCCCAGTGACAGACCCTGAAGGACCGGGGCAGGATGGAGTTGCCGCAGGAGCCGCGGATAAGCAAGACACGCAGGACAAGCAGGAGGTAATGTCTGGGACAGAAAGAGGAGAGGAAAACAGAAAAAGGACCAGCCCTCACACTCTCGAAGAGTTAGGGCTCAAGGAAAACCCAAACGAAAAAAAACCTGACTCAGCTCCGAGAACACTGAGCACAGACCAGTCCAGAAGGGGTCACCAAATAACGGCACAATGCCATGCACTGGACAAGGACTTAGGTGAACCTAGGCCACTCTTAACACTGGTAAACCCAGCGCTCAATACGCTGTCGACTCCCTCGATAATGGCAAAGAAAGAAAAGAAGCAGAAATTAAAACCATCAAATAACTGCGCAGTCTCAGAAATTGAGATGGAAGAAATCTCAACAGAGGAACTGGCAAAAAACCTGGCAGTTCCGGCAAGAAACTCTGGGGATAAACCACAGACAGCAGCTCGAAAAGTCCTACAAACAAAGCGCAGAAATTAAATACAAAAAAAAGCGTAAAAGTAATCGCATCAACAAGAAAAGCAGCCAAAAAAGGTCCAGACACCACGGTGGAGGAACCAAAACTCCCTCTGAACGAGCATGAAATCGTCAAAGTCATCAAAAGAAGCACAAAGTTAAAAGACAACTTACCAAATCCGCTCTTCTCACGTCCTTACAGGCGTTTTTCACTAAACAATACAAAAGAAAGTTAACACCTGAATTAGAGGTCTCTGATGCCGAGATGTTGGAAAAACCTTTTGAACAACCTAAGAGTCCCAAACAGAAAACTACGGAATCAATTTGGACGTATAATCATCTACAACCAAACGTGACCACAGCCAAGTGTGGAAGGGAGTGCAAAACCACAAACAACGACAAATTACCAAGCCCACAAACTCAAAACAGTACAGAGCAGGACAAACCAGCAAGGCCAGAGCAAGCAGGAAACAGGACTGCGCCACTGAAGAGCCCGACAACCGAGCAACTGGTAAACGGCCAAACAGATTCCATAGAACAAAGATATGCATGGACTATACCACATCTACCAACACCTTTACCAAAAAACCCCACAGAAACAATTATGGAAACAGAGACCCCACACCCAGGCCGGGCTGGGGAAAAACAAAGGCCGACAAAGAGACAAAATAGAGTCGAACAAAATCAAAACAGATCCATAGAACTTGGAAACCAAGACCCTGAGACCACACTAAAAAAGGCCGACAACACTCCTTTTACGCCAAAAAATCATCGCCTCAGCGACATCGCAGCAGGCTTGCAGAAAGCTACCACAAATGACAAACCTGAGATGATTACTATCATGTCGGCAATATCAGTGGTTTTAGCCCCTTTATGCAAGCTATATGAGGCAATAAAAGAAGACATTAGAGACAACACATCGATCTTGACGAACATGATTGCAAAGATCTCACATGTGGAGAGTTACATAACGGCAATCGAAGATCAGGAAAAATGTGCAAAACAAGACAGGACCAAGAAAATCGAAGAGCTGGAAAAAAAGATTGCTATTCTAGAAGGTCGTATAGATGACCAGAGGAGGGTGGGAGGTGACAAAATGAGGTCACGGCTGGTTGGAGAAAAAGGGAGGAAAAAGGGCCAGCATCTCTCCCAAACCCTAGGGCGCAGCAACTCCAAGCAAGCACATGCCCCAACTCGAGCATGGTTTCGGGCACCTCAGGCACACCATCACAGAACAAACAGTACAGCAGAAAGAAACCCAGAGGGCCGACCAAATTATCAGAAGCTCCCCACGAACTACACAAGACTTCCTGCTAGACAACGCCCTAATGAACTTGTCCCAACACCTGAACATTTCAATTAGCTAAGAGGAGGTTAACTCCTCCCCTAACCCGGGAAAATCACTACCAAACAGAGCAAACCGTCACAAAATAACACAAGGGACCAACCAAGGCAAACCTAACGGAGAAAAAAACAAAGAACAGTTAGACGCAACACCATCTAGAGAGTTAAGAACAGTCCCAGGGAGAGCCCAAGTAAAAACAGCGACTAAATGCAGAAGTAAGATGACCTCCCAGATCCAACACACAAAGAACGAAACACGCCTCTTTAAACTGGAACAAAAAGAAGAGGAAAAAAAATCATTTGATTCTAAACCGCTCGACGGTAATGCACCTCATGAAGAAAACAAAATCCCTGAGAAATATGGAAACGGAGGACATAAGGCGTGTGGAACCCTACCATAGAGGAAAGCTAGTGAAAGCATACCTACATGTCAAACGTGAAATATTGGAAAAAATCGACGTCACTGCCTTTGAAGAAATGGAGAAAATGGGTTTTAAACTAACAGAACTGGCAGTACTTGACAAAAAAGAAGAAAAAGAAGGTTCCGACACGAGAAGAGGAGGGAAAACAAGATCAGAAAGTACATCAAAGAAAACACATAATTCTGATCAAAAGTTCCATACAGAAGACAGTTATGGGAGTGAGCCTGACAAAACAGCAAAGGAGCGCCATCAAACACTCAGTCACGGAGCCATAGATGGAAAAGCAGAAAAAGAAAGAACAAAAAAGAAACCGGCAGACCAAGGCGACGAAGTCCTGGCTAAAACCACATGGTACAGTCTATTTAAGCTGGAACGATGCGAAGCATCGAGGGACAGAGCACCCCTAAATCGCTCAAAGATACTTCAGATAATGAACAACGCAAAGGGGCTGAGACATCTGACGACGGAAGACATTAAATTAGTCGAACCCTATCCTAGGCAGGACAGACCTAAAGCTTATATACATATCGAAGCCGATATCAGGAAAAAAGTAGGAATAAAAGCTTACCAAGAACTGAAAGAGATGGGCCTCCTTTTAACGGACCTAAAGAAACAGAAAACAAAAAGTGAAGAAAACCAGCAGTCAACAACCAACAGACAAAAACAAAATGCAAATCTCTTAGATCATACTAAAGAACACAGTCAGAAACAGCAGGACCTAGCCGCACATGGAAGAAAAGACCTGTCAGAATTCCAAGAAGTAAGGAAAAGCAGAGAATTAACATCAGCGGCACGCAAATTACAAGGTCCCTGGAACTGGCTACGCTCAACGCTAAATGCAAACAATACCAAATAGCAAAGAAAAAGGTCAGTCCTCCCAAACAGCCACGGTCCAGCAGGAAAAGAGGAAAGGCCCGCAAGCGAGGTATATAGCCTGGGTTCATGGAACACCCGAGGACATAACCATCTTACCCAGACAAGCGATGTAAACCTGGGCCTTTTTGACATACTATGCCTACAGGAAACTTGGCTATCAACCAAACCAACAATCGACGGCTTCACCGTTCAGATTTCTCCAGCGGTAAAAGGCCTCTTGGGCAGACCATCAGCGGGCCTTCTGACGGTGGTTAAAACAGGCCGGGGCATGGAAGAACCCAAGAAATGGAAGGAAGCCTATGAAATGCTGGTATCTGTGACTACTTGGCCCGACCAAAACAACAAACAGAGAGGAAAGCGCAGCAAAAAACTTGCCATTATCAATTGCTATTGGAACCCCCAGCGCACGTCAACTGACACCTTCTGTCTAAATATGGGAAGCATGATAGATCAGTTATATGAGGCATTCAAGGACATCAATATCATCATATGTGGTGATCTAAATGCAAACTGCAGTGAGCTAAACAGCACAACCTCCAAACCCTCAGACTACACTCAAAAACGAGGGAAAGCGTGGAATGAATTGATCATCGGAAGAGACATCCAAAACATTGCAACTTTGTTCCCAAATCAACAAATATTCCAACCTGGGAACGTGGAGATGCAAAAGCCACAATAGACCACATTTGCATCTCAGCAGGCATGATTGACTCGATGACGAGTTTCAGAGTGGAAAAAAAACAGTAATAGTGACCATAACCTGATCATATGTATGTGGAAAGGTACGATAACAACTAAACTAAGATATCCCCTAGAAACAGAAGCCAACAACCAGAGCACTCGACTAAAGCTCACGGAAAACGACATATAAAGAAATGTAGGCTCGCATGGGAAAACAAACTAAAGTCGAACAAAAAGGAAAACATAAAAGAAAGACCGGACTACACACCTTTCTTAGTGTTGTACAAAAAACAAGGAGGAAAATGCAACCAAGTCTCCAACCCACAACACGCCTTTAACAACGACCGGTCAAACAAAGAAAACTGAGCCGCACCTTGAAGAGAAGAGCCAAAAAATCAAATTCCAAGTCTGATTGGGACCTTTGGCACAAAGAGGGGAAAAAATATGCAAATTGGCTAAAACAACATAAGGCACTTCAATACCAGCTGGACGCAGGGGCGATGATGAAAAGTTTGGAGTCAAAAAAATCAAGTGCATTTTTGTCCCTCCTCAACAAGTCTTCCATTCCGAAACCATTGCCCTTATGTAATGCAGTGTCGGAGGAGAAATGGATAACACATATCTCATCAGAATTTGAAGAGGCTGAAAATTCAACATCGCTTGAACCAGAAATCAATGGCACCAACTGGGTAAATGTGACTAATCAGGAAGATATAAAAGCAAAAATCATGAAGCTAAAGGCCTCAAGAGCCCCTGGACCGGACGGGCTAAGCAACGTAACGCTAAAACAATTTCCCACACAATGGTCAGAGGTGATAAGCGAAATCTTTGAAGAGTGCGAACATACAAAGAAAATCCCAGAATTGTGGCTCAAAGCCGTAATAGTACCGATCTACAAAAAGGGCGCCCACGAAGATCCGGCAAATTACAGACCTATCGCCCTGTTAGATGTCATCGGCAAAATATACGCATCCCTCCTACTTGACAACTTCAGGGTTTGGGAAAAGAACGCCCCTTTCAGAGACAACCTCCAATCAGGTTTTCAAAAAAACAGATCCACAGTAACAAACATCATGATTATCAACATCTTAACGGCCAAAATAAAAGAAGGGGCCCCAAAGCTCTACTTAGCCTTTATTGATTTATCTGTGGACAAAACTCCAGAGCTGGAATTGTCCATCATCAGTTCTGGAACCAATAAAAGCGCTGCACACGGACAACACGGTGAGAGTCAAACTTAGCCAGGAAGGAACTTTGTCAGAAGAAATCAAGATAACACGTGGAGTCAAACAGGGTTGCCCCTTAGCACCAACCCTCTTCATATCATTTCTGAGCGATTTCCAACATGCCGAAAACAAAATCAGGTGCTTTCCACCGAAAATAGGCAAAACCACTGTACCAAGACTTTTATACGCTGACGATATTATCTTGATAGACCAGACAAAAATTGTTCTACAGCGGAAACTAGACAATTTGGCGAATTACATCAACAAAAACCGCCTGGTCATTAACAAGAACAAAACAAAGGTGCTGGTTCTTGAAAAAACACAGAGCTTAAAATCAAAACATCAAGTACTGTACCTGGAAAAAGAAAAACTAGAAATAGTCAAATCAATCAATTATTTTGGAGTTGACCTGGACAGCACCAACACAGCTCAAACAATGCAGAGGACTTTATGGGACAAAGCAAAGAGGCTAGCATCACAGACTTGACTGGTCGATAAGAGGTTTGGGTAATTCTCCCTGACACCTGCGATTAACTTCTATAAAGGGAAAGTTATACCCGCTTTGATTTATGGAATGGAAGTATCTCTCTCAATCCCAACAAACATCAGGACAAAATTAGAAGGTCTAATTTGGAAATCGGTTTTGGGAGTTCCAAAATCAACTTCAATGGCAGCGATAAGAAGGGAACTCGGCCTGGTATCGCTTGAATCCATGGTGGACCAAGCAGCTATGAATTTCTTCAGGAAAACCATCTAGGAAGAGCGCTCGCCAGCCATCATCATGATCAAAGAGGAGATGGACTCATCCAAATGTGCAGTCCTGGAAGTATGGAAGGAAAAAAGAAAAGAAAAACTACTAGAAATTGCGTGTTCAGAGAAAGAACTGAAAGAAAACCCTGACAGAATAAAGAAAAAAGTTGTCATGAGGGACTGGATAAGAACTCTGGATCTAGTAACAAAAAACAAACTCCTGACCCACCTGCCCCCCACTTTCAATAAAGTAAAATCACCAATCAAGTACTGCAAAAAATTTCCAGACAAAAGGAAAAGAAACCTGCTCATAAAAGCAAGACTAAACCTGCTACCTACCAAGGAAATTCTCTCGATTAGATCTGCCTCTGGGGAGGAAAATTGCCCATTATGCAAAAAACCTGATACAAAAGAAACTTTGAAGCACTTGATTCTCAACTGTGAAAACAATAGAAAGAATAGAACGACATACTTACTTCCCTTGGCAAAAAACCCATGGATGTTTGAAGAAACAGAGATATGGAACAGACTGATTTCGGGAGAATCCACAAGGTGGTCAATGGCCATGGTGAATTTAATTGAGGCAACCTTTAAACAGCTAAGGGAAAGCCCTTCGCCAAGCCCCTCGCCACAGACTACTCCTGATGTCGAGGACTCAGTCACAGGCTTTAGGGAGACACCCACGCCGAGGGCCAACAACCAACAACTAATAGGCCTCACCGCTTGATCAGGTCCACATAGCCAAAACTATGTTCTTTTTCCCTTATGCGAGATACAAAAGGACTAAAATGACTAAAATGTCAGCTACGAACGATGAATGAACAAAAGCAAGAAAGAAAGAAAGTAACAAAGAAACAAAGAAGAAGTTCAGAACGGTTCGATACATTTTTCAGATTTTTCTGAATAAAATAAATCGAAAAAAAAAAATAATAATAAGTATATCTCACGTTTGGACTGATTTTAACTCAATAGCATTCCAGGCAGGTGTAATTGATTAATTTAATTTTAGTCACTCATGTCTTTGTTTTTAGAAAAACAACAACAGCACGTGTTTGCCATTGTGGTCTCCAGTGAAAGCAAACCTGCCGCTCTTGCCTACCTGCCATCCTTCTTTGCCTGAAGTGTTGTTCTTTACATGTCTTTGTGGGTTAGAACCAATAAGCCCCCACTCACAGTTCAGCTGTTCCTTTTTCTGGGAACCATTCCCCCTTTTATTTCTTTTACACAACTGAAACAACATGTATGCTGCCACTGTGTTGCTAAGAGACATTGCTTTATTCACTTATTTTGTAAAACCGACAACAACATGCATGCTGCCACTGTGATGACAACTATCCTTGGAAGAACGTGGCTAAACTCTGGCATTACCTGAATACTGGGTGATTAGCTCTTTGCTGGCTCTCCAATTAATTTGTATACGTTTTATTAGATTTGACTGGGATAGACAACAAATAGTATGTCTAACGCAGTTATGCTGCACTGCCCACATTTTACTGCTTTACTGAAAAAAGCATGTTAACGGGTTTGGACTTTCCGTAGGCCACGTTGAGTGTGCGGTGAAGTTCGAGAGGCGAGCTGCAGTACCATTTAATTACTGTTAATGGTAGATGTTATGATGGCTGTAATTTTGTTAAACGTACTCACATCAGAATAGCTCAGATATTGTTCAGGTTCAAATAAACATGCATATTCACACAGAACTGCAGCCCCACTTTATGGATAGACCAACTTAGTAGTTTAGGCAGTGGTTAAAGTGTACAAAAAGAAGTAGTGGAACTATGTTCCCTGCTGGCCTGCACCCACTCCCCACAAGGCCCATCACCATGTCCCCTCTCATGCACAATACAAACCCCCAAACACATGCACCTGCTGTTTAAGGGAACGTTCAGTGCAGCACACTGAAAGTGCAAGTTTCAACATCTTCCTACACTTTTATTTTAACACTAAACCATTCCGGAACAGTTCCTGTTAAAAATAAAAGTACAGGAGCTGTAAAAGTTCATTGAAAAAAGTAGAGGAGCACCTCTCCCGACCGCTCCCGCTCACTTCGACCACTGAGTTTAGGAAACGTCAGATCAAAATCAAGGTTGGAGGCTTGACCAAGAAGACCCATATGTCAACACAAAAAGACATATGTGTCATATTCACAGTAGGGTCACCCTTTACCGCTGCAAAGTGCGTACAGCAATGTGAATGCTCAGTTTCTTTATGTGCCCCGAAGAATCCTGCACACATCCCAAAACGTCCACTTTCATTACAACACGCTTCAAAGGATGCTATTGGTAATGGCATGAATCCCATCATAAGGATTTTATTGCCATTTCTTAAGGTCCTGCCTTTTTCGAATTAGTTGGATTTATCAATTTAAATTATGTTTATTAAACAAATACAATAACATAGCACTGAAAATTACACATAGTAGGGGTACCCCGTGTTTTGTGTTTACTTTGATATATATAAAACTTCAGATGGGCAGACATGAATTCCTTTTCAATCTGTATTTATATATGAAAAGTGAAGAAGGTGAGGCAAGAGCAAGTACTAGGACCACTGTTGGAGGGGGCAGTGAGTGCAGGTGAATTTATTGATTGGAGTGGAGTAAATATTTCCCACAAATGTACCAGAGTGAACGAGCATAGCGAGGGTGCTCGACGCAACTAAGCTGTGTCTGATGGGTTCTCCCCCAGAGAACATTGTTTGAATAATGCGTTAAAATATTGCATTCCACAGCACACTTTAAGTAGAAAAATTATGTAAAAAGACAGACAGTTTGAAATTGGTTTTGTAGGGTAACTCATGAAAAATCCAACAGATACAAGTCACCAACATTGCCGTAATTACTTCTGGCCTGGTAAGTGAATCCTTGCAGACCCGTGCCTGCTTTAGATCTTGGAGCATTTTACATTATTTTAAAGTGATGCGCCACTCAGCGCTCTCTCCCGCACCCCTCAATCACGCCTGCATCCTTGGTTTTCCACTCCTCCCCTCACCCATTCCTGCCCACCAGTCTCCCGATTGGACCGCAGTGCCCATTGGCTTGCCACTAGGGTCAAGTCCTTTACCCAGAGCAGGCAGCCACAATGCCGTAGTTTCTTCTGGCCTGGTAACTGAATCCTTGCAGGCCTGCACCTGTTTTAGATCTTGGGGCATTTTACATTATTTAAAGGTCCTTCACCACTCAGTGCTCTCTCCCACCTCCCCTCCTTGATCCCGCCTGATTCTTTATATTTCCCCTTCTCCCTGCCTTTATCCCTGCCCACCAACACCCGATTGGACCGCAGGACCCATTTTGGACGTCCACTCAGGGCAACCTCTATCTGGGCAGCTCTCAGCTAAGGGCCCCGAGGCAAAGGGCAGCTCCTGAAGATGCAGCTCCAGACCATGTTGGACCGTGTTACCCTGTGGAACCTGCCACCATCAACCAGCAGTGACTGACAAGGTAGGCAAGGTCTGGACAGGGGGACCAGCAATTGCTGCCCCGCATTAGACTGTCCGACCCATCTTATTACCCTATTATCATATTATCTAAATGCCTGTAGTTTTTATGCACATAAGTATGTCAGCCATATCCAACTCCTAAGCCAACTGTGTCACTTAGTCACATCTTGCATCTATATAGATTGTGTTATAGTCACCCAAATCCAGCATTCAGACGGATTGTGTCAGGTAGCAACATCTCACTTCTAGACAAATTGTCCACTGTTGGACTCGCATTAAAAGGCAGGTACCCTCTACCTTGTTATACCAAACCTTGCAGTTACTGCCTGCATTTTTATACCCCAATCTAGATGTTTCTCCAACCATTGAGTTGCACAAATCTAGGTGCTACTGCATTGTACTGTCTACTGTTACTGCCTTTAGGTGAGCCACACCCTCTAGTCAGTTGTCTCAAATCCCACTCACCCATATACTGTTGTACCCCAGTTGGACTTTCTCCCTGCTACTCATCACATAATCCGATGCATTTGCAGTGGCACACCGTGACAGACTATCGTCCACCCCTCCGCCCCACCTCTGACTCCTCTCCCACTGCTCAGACTTTTGTTCTAGAGAGACCACGAATAGTGAGACCAAGCAATCGCATTTGAGCAAGAAAAAGAACATCAAGGCAAACTCCATCCAAGAGCACTATATGTATACCTTATACGATGTCTGTGGACACAGGCAACAGGCATGGCCACACATCCATGCATCCTAGAATGCAGCTATGGCTATGATTCTCCAGTCTAGCTGCTCACATAGCCATCCACACTGTAACCCCTAACATACCTCAACACCTATGCCATAAGTATACAGCAACAACCTACAAAACATTATTTGGTCTAGCTGGACACACATCAAATCTTCAGCACTAGCACTCAATCCCAAACCACCAACAGCACCCACCCAAATGCCTGACCTCCTGCTTGCTTAATGGAGCCTAGCCAGCTCACCTAAGTCCTAACATGGCAAAATGCACACATGCATTTTTAATTGAAACTCTTAGAACCACCTACACATGGACTGCGGTCACCGAGGGCGTTCCAACCACAAAGCGCATTTAGGCCATACAAATGGTGCAAGGGAGCTATATAAATTACCAAGGCAATACAGTACACCAGTTCACATAAGCATTTCCCAACTCAGCCTAGCAACGTAATAACAACTATCATGCTTGCTTTATCAAATATGCCCAGTACAACATGTCATGCCACATTAAGAAATGGCTAGACTTGCTTCACCAAAATGCCATCATAGCCACATAATAACACTTCTCATGCTTGCTTTTCTCATAGATGCCTAGTAATAAATGTCACGTGTGCCCCTGTGGTCTGCAATGCCTTCCAAAATGTGCTGCTTGGTACAGCACAAATACAGGAGCACACACATTCACACAACATTCATAGACACATTCACACGCAACATTCTCTTGCTCATTAACACGCGCACCCATTATGATACATTCACTCATTGCACAAGCATGCATACACATAAAATTTAAATTCATTATTCCCTTCTTCCCTGGTCCTGATGCTTCTCACCTCATCACCTCTCTAAAGGTACTACAGCTCCTGTACAGCCCGACCAGGAACCAGGAAGCAAAGAGCACTTCCTGGTACCTGCGCTTGCACACAGGAGCCAGAGCGCTCCATTGACATTGACCCGATCTGTTTCAATGTGTGGGGAGACACAGGAGTGTCCACTCACATGTACAAACACACCATTCCTAGCCTAAATACCCAATGGACCATGCAAGGCTGGGGAAGCAAAACATCCCTAACCTTGCATAGTACATTGGGCATGCACAACAGTGAACAGAAATTGGCAAAGAGAAAATGTTTTTCTCTTTCACAGTTCAAGCAAGCCCAGGATTACTTCCGCAGTTGCAAAAAAGCAGCTAAGGGAGAAGTTATTGTTTACACAGGGCTGGCTCATCAGCTCCTCCATAATGTGTAAGGGTGTGACAAATCAACTTCCGGGGCACCAGTAGTCCAGGGATGAATATCGGTTTCTAAACCATCAATCAGCCTTACATCTTTAATACACTAGGAGGGATCTGAACAGATTGGAAACACAAGCAAATTATGAACCTCCTTGTCCAATTTTGGGAACGTTGATGGAATGGCAGGCTTATCTCTGCAAGGACGTGGATTGTTGGTTAGTTGCAACGCATCGAAAATACAATTATTAATCAATGATAGAAAGGGACTGTCCAGTCAAGGTTGTATACAAATATCTACATTATTATTATTCAATAGACAGTTATATCACACTACAAAATACAATCCACCTTGTAAATGGATAGACAGTTTCAAGAAGGAAAATAGTTCAAGGATACTTGGTTTCAACACAAACAGAGCAACGGGTCGTAAAACATCCCTAGGGGCCTTTAGAGAAGGACCAGGGGGACAAAACCGCAATGTACCTTGTGCTTATTAATTTTTTTATTTGTTTTTATTGGTTTAACACAACAGTGCACATATGTCATATCAGTGTATTTCAACGTCATATTCCAACATCTTAACGTCACCTCAACAGCCCTACCTCCCCCATAACCCCCTAAGCTTTCATATAGTATGGCCATTTTCCATAGTGGATATGGTGCTCTAACTTTTAGTCTATAACATCTGAGCTGAGTCATTATCTTTGGTCTGGCAGAACTTAGTTACAGTTAGAGCTATCCATTGCATTAAATCAGGACCTGGTTCTGGTTTTTGCTCTCTCAGCACCTTCTCCCATACACCTGTTTCAGCTGTCAACCATTTCCTCAAGTCTTCCCACCACCTATTCACACTTGGAGCTGCTGTTGCCTTCCATGTCATAGCAATGCTGCACTTCGCGAATACATATATTAGATCTTTAATCCTCACCATTGATTTTTGCTTAGTTCCTCTTTTGAAAGGCCCCAATATGCATGCCTCCAGTGACTGTACATCCAGGACGATTCCCCCTGCCGCCACCCTGGTAGCTATACTATGCCAACATTCCTGTATGGCTGCACATTCCCAAAACATGTGTGTCATACCTACATTTTCTACATTAAATTTGGGGCACTTCTGACTACTTGCTCCTTTAAACTTGGCTATCACTCCAGGAGTGGGGTACGCCCTTTGGGTGATGTAAAATTGGAGCATCTGTAGTCTAGCATTTTTCAAAAACATTTTGTGGTATGCCACGATGTTACCGCACTCCTTATCTTCAAAATGTCTCCCAAGCTCTCTCTCCCACCCTGTTCTACATTTCATTTCCTTCTTTGAGGGACACCCAATCAGGATCTCATTCAGCCTTGATATGGCATGCCCTCCCTTTGAGATGTTTGTCATGGTTTCCATGTCATCGTTAATTCCCAGAGCCCCGTCTACTGCTGCCCACCTGTTTTTTGTTGCTTTTAATATGGTCATGTGCATCAGGAATTGACCTTTATGTATGCCCGTGGATGTTTGTAGTTCGAAGAATGCAAATGCAAACTGCTTGTCTCCCTCCCATAGATCTCCTATTATCGTAATCCCACAGGGTTCCCAATGTGTCTTGACTCCAGCCTGCAGCCCCTGATTGTCTGTCATTACTGCCGCTAGCAGTGTCTGTGGTGAGATTGGTTCCATGATCCCCATAGCTCTGCAGGCCCTAATGCCCAGAGTCACTAGGAATGGGTACTCCATAGGCAACTGTACGGGCACCCATACCAGGTCCCACAAGTGTAATTTCTCTATTGCAAGTTGTAGAAGGGCAGTATCAACTGTGGGTTTGTCTGTCATCCAATTTACCACATATTGTAGCTGACACGCTAGGTAATACAATTTGTAATTGGGTATCCTCAGCCCTCATAGCTCATAGGGTCTCTGAAGCGTGTTCAGTGGGACTTGGTGCCTTTCTACCCTGCCATAAGAAACTCCTACATACTCCATCTAACTCATGAAAGAACCTCCTGGGTATATTGTACGGGACATTCCCAAAACAATGCATCAGTCTTGGTAAGGCGACTATTTTAAGGAGGGCAGCTCCACCCATCATCGATAAGGGTAGCTTACTCCAGAATTGCATTGACTTGATCAGCCCTTCTTTAGCACGGATGGTCTTCAGTTTGTGCTACTGTTTGGGATCATGGGCTATGGGGAATAAAATGGATTTGTTCTTGTTTACGCTTATCCCTGATAATGTACTGAAGTTATCCAAGACCTCCAGCACATACTGTAAATTCACCTTGGGATCGCCTAAGTATATCAACATGTCGTCTGCATACATTGATACTATGGCCCTCATTACGACCCTGGCGGAAAGTAACTGACCTGACCGCCATAGCGTAAATAGCGTTTCCGCCATTGCACGATGGAGTAAAGTGCGGCTAATTCTGACCCATCGGGCACGAGCATTACGCCATGGCGGAAGTGCAAAGTCCGCGATGGCGGAAATGTCCCCAAAACGCCCCTCACCGCCGTCGTACGGCGCCCTAGGTGCAATTCCGCCACCCATCATAGCGGTCACCGTAATGAGCGCTAATCGCAAAATACGGTGACCGTAAATATACGGAAACGGAAGTAAAAACATGGGCCGGAACGGGAAACAGCACGCCGTACACCTATAAAATCAGAATCCCAACACAACCATCAAAAATCCGACCCTGAGACACATCCCAACCCGTTAGCCACCCTAGTTAAAACAATCAAAATGGGAAAAGTTGCTAAAAAAGCGTGCGACCGCAAGCGGCAGGTCCACTTCTCCCATGAGGAACTCACCGTGCTCACAGAGACCCTGCAGGAGAATGCTGCCGTCGTCTTCTCGACGCAAATGACCAGGACGGCACTTGCGAACAAGAAGGCCATATGGGCCCTGGTGGCACAGCGGGTAAGTGCGGTGGGGACCGCACCCCGCAACCCACAGCAATGCAGAAAGCGATGGGACGACTTGCGGATACGCGTACGGAGCATACTATCAGCCAACCGTAACATTGCCACAGCAACCAGGGGAGGATCGGAATCACCCATCAAGTTGACCCCCTGGGAAGAAATCTGTGCCTCCACCATTGGAATGGAGAGTATAGAGGGAGTCGGAGGGATGGAGAAAGGAGTGCAGACAACCGAAGAATCAGGTAGGTGGGCCAAATAAAACAATGCTAAATCCACAATGTCCAATCATGTGAAGTACCATGTGTCCACATAGTGCAACAGAAACACATGTCCAGGAGAACGTCCACATACATTGGCCTGATAGCGCACTCTAAAAGTCACATAAAATACATAAATAATTAATAATCCTAAAAACACCCTCTACACGTGCAGCATGCACACCCTAACTGCAGGCTGCAAAACAACTGCATCCTCAATCCACACAAAAATGAAACCACCTCCAAGGCCCTGACCCAAATCACCCTCAGGTACCACCCCAATGCATGTGATACATTGCCATTCCAATTTCCACAGACCCATAAATAACGCTCGCCCTCCTTTACTCCACCACAGGGTCCGATTCAAACGACGAGCTTCAGGACACCCCTACCAGCACACCTGCAAAGAGGGCCAAGACCAACGGACAAAGACCCTCCACCTCAGCTGCACGGACCAAGACACGGCAGCAGCACAAATCAAGTGGCAGCACACAGGAGGGGACTCCAACAGGCACCACAGCAGCCAGCATGCCCACAACAGCAGCACCACAGGTCCCCCCAATGGATGCCACAGAAGGCACTGCTTCTGGTGGCAGCAGTACCATAGGTGACACTGCATTAATGGCAGCATGCTCCGACACAGAAAACGGTGCTGTCGATGTAGGACCCATCCATGACCTGTCTCAATCCCCCTGTTTGTTCCATCCCGTACACCATGAGGATACCACGCAGGGGCACCCACAAGACGACGACTGGCCATCCCCCACAAGCCCTGTGGCAAGGCAACATGAGGTGATCAGCCCCTCTGTGACACCACCGCAAATGGGCATGGCCCAGCAGAGGCAACAGTCCCTCGACCAGGTGATCGTGCAACAGCAGCAACTGGCCACGCTCCTCAAGGAGCATGCTGATGAATGTGGGGGTACTAAGGCAGCCATAGAAACATCTACTGAGACACTTAGGGCACAAATGGAGCGAAGTACAGAGACACTAAGGGTACAAATGGAGAGAAGCACCGAGAGCCTGAGGGGGGAACTGCATGCGACGTCCAAAGACGTATGTGGTGAACTTGCCGCTGTGCGCCGTGTGCTCACTGAGCTCTCACAAACCCTTAGGGACATGCATGGACGTGAGCAGGCAGAGACATCATCCGTTGCAAGTTCCATCCAGGGCAGCCCCCAACGTAGATCTGGGAGGAACCTGCGCTCCACAGGCAGGGGTGCCCCTGATACCCGGAGAGGGGGCTTGCAATAGCGTCTGCCCACTGACAATGAGCATCTTTGGACACTGGTGTTCGGGGGGGAGGTAGGAGGGTGGAGGGGGGGTGTTGGGCTTTCTTGGGTGGCGGGTCGATGGGGTGTGTAACATAATTTCACATATGCAATGAACATTTCATAATTACCCAATGAGATGTGTGGACATTGATCATTGTGTACGAGGCCTTTATAGGCGTACAGTCCACATTGTGCATGTTCCAGACACACACAGTGCCACAAGTCCCGTGTCCATGTATCAGCCACCAGGCGTGAGTGCTAGAAGCATGAATCTATGATATTCTGACGAATTTCACGGGCCTCCTGTGCCTCGCGGACTCCTTGAGGTGCTGCCACATCCCCACCCTCATCATGACCATCTTCAGGTGCTTGCAGTTCTGCGTCAGGGGGCATGGGCACATTTCTACGTACGCACATGTTGTGTAGCATGACACATGCCATGACCATCTTTGCAACCTTCTCATGGCGGTACAGGAGTGCCCCGCCAGACCTGCTGAGGCAGCGGAAACGAGCCTTCAGTAGGCCGAATGCCTGTTCTATGACTACACGGGTACGTGAGTGGGCATGGTTGTAGTCCTCCTCATGCTGGTTCTGTGGGTTCCGGAGTGGTGTAAGGAGCCATCTCTTCAGTGGATACCCGGCATCACCTGTATGTGGACAATAAAGGATGTTTGTGGAATGACATTGCTACGTACGCATCCCCCCCCTTCCTGCCAGGTCATTGCCGCATCACATACCCCACATCATCATGCATGAAATGAGACTCACCGAGTAGCCAGGATCTGTTCCCTGCGTGTCGCTCCATGTAGCGTGGTATTGTAGAGTTCCTCAAGACCATAGAATCATGGGTTGAACCAGGAAATCGGGCACAACAATGTGTAAAGATCCTGTTGGAGTCACACACCATTTGTACATTAAGGGAATGATATTGTTTCCGGTTGCGGTACTGGACCTCCATGGCATGTGGGACAACCAATTCCACATGGGTGCAGTCGATGGCACCAATGCAACCCGGTATGCTGGCAAGTGCATGGAATCCCACTTTTGTGTTTGTGATCTCATGCTCCGAGCGTGGTAAAGAGATGTAGTCGTCTGCGTGCTTCAGGAGGGCATCGAGCACTTGCATTAGTGTCCGTGACAACAGTGGCTGTGAAATGCCATGCAACTGTCCGACTGTGTGCTGGTAGGTGCCTGTGGCCAGGAAGTGGAGTACAGACACCACCTTCAGTAGGGGTGGGATGGCGGTTGGGCTATCTATCATGCTGACAAGGTCAGCGTGTGTCATGTCCACAATGGCGATTATGGTGTCCCGGTCCAAACGGTAGAGGGTGTGGATCTGCTCAGCAGTGAGGTTAAACGGATGAGCTCGGAGGCGTGGGATTGCGGGCTGCCTGCGTGGTGGTAGTGGCTGTGCTGGTGGGCCTTGCTGGCCCTGCCTTGGCCTCCTCCTCCTCCTCCGTCTCCTCTGTGCGGCCCGTTGTTGTAGTAGTTGGTGTTCGTCTTCTTCTTGAAGTTGGAGTACTTGCAGTGCTATCAGGTCCCCCAGGCCCAACATCGCTAGTCCTGCCGGTAGCATTTTGGAGTGGGTGTGGTTGTGGGAGGGGGTTGGGTGTGCAATTTATGTGTTTTCAGGCTGTATTGCCTCCACCTGTGGTGATTCATTCCACCTGTGCCAGCTGCAATCCCCTTTGGGCGAGCACGTCCCGCACACAACGCTGCAGTGTGACGCATGACATCTTGCTATTACAATCATGTATTTGACCCCGATGGCAGTGTAATATTGGTTTATATGTTCATTCTGCTATGGTCCCATTGTTTCACATACAATCTTTGCAGTCGCGAACAAACTTGTGAAGGGTCAGTGGAATGTAGTACTCGATTAACGGTGGACCCTCATGCAGCACTGTACCGAGGTTCACCGACGGGCGGGGCGTCCCATTTGTGAGTGAAGCCAGTTGCCATTTTCACACACTGCCGCACTACATGGATGAATTTGTGATTTCGAGCGGTCACGGATGCCTTTTCGACGTGATGTTGCAAATGAGGAATTCGAAGGACAGCGCTTTCGGTTTTCAGCTAGCGCCGAGGGGACGCCCACAGGTCTGACTGCAAATATAACGTTCTATTGTTTAATGTCCTTGGGACAGGGGGCATGGCGAGAATGCAATGATTGATATGAATAGTATGGGATGCGCAATAGCGTAGTGGACGATAAGGCAGGACGTTCCCAAATACATGTTGCTTCACATCACTAGAATTCCGGGCTGGAGCACAGTGGATTTTGCAGACTGCATTACGCACAGACTCAATGGAAATTTCAAATGTTATGTGAGTTAATAATCAGGCGTTTTTATACCGGGATGAGGGAATGATGTATGGATGCATGGACAGATGATTTAATTGAGAGTTTGCCATGTACATGGCTTTTTGGTATCTATCCCCTTCCCCTGCGCTATGTGATGCAGAGCTGCCATAGTGGGACCATCGTCTATCTGCCCTTGTTGAACACTCCCTGTCTCGACGCGCCTTCATACACTTGTGTCTATGCACGTTACTAATCCCATCTAATGGATTCTGTTTTAACAGACGCATGCACACAAACACTCGTTTGTAATAGTGTTTTCACCTCGATTTATATGGTTATGAATCGCAAGTGATTTTTGGGTGGAATTAATCCTTTTGAGTGGGCTAGCATGCATATGCCTGTAGATTTAGTGTGATCATTGAAGTGAGTAATACAAATGAAGTTCTGATGCCCATACTATTCTTTTTCATTTCATTTGGGTGACAGGTATCTCCTACCCTTTTGCCGCTGCCATCTGTATGCCACTCCTGCAGATGGCTTTTACTCCCGACACCTGCTGCTTCGAGTTAATCAGTGGAGCACCATTACGATCTTATGGGACGATCGCCAATGGGCCACATGCCCTTACGCTGTACTAGTGGCTAGGAGCAACATATCAACCTTTCAGCTGGACTAGTGCCTACCTAATGGGACGGCCCTGCAGTTCTAGGCGCTTCCATGTTGCCTTTTTGAACGTGGATGTAGCCCCTGTGTACCATGAAGGAACAGGGCGTCACACAAGAAGAAGCTGGTCATTTATTGCGGATGCAGCCCACAGTAATGAATAATATTTTGGAGTTTATGACCTAATAGCTGTATGGGCTTGGTGAATTTGATGTGCATTAATATTTTATTCAGATATTAATCGTGTAGCATTATTCTTTGCAAGTAATGTAGCATATTCCTATTTGTGGAGCGATGTATTGTGAGAAGATCTGCATTGGGTTCCGGCTTCTGAGTATAGTTGCGTGGTACTGTACTGGCCGCGTTTGCCTACGATGCCCAGTAAGGTCAGGGATAGGGGCAGCCATTTTGACTGTTTTCATGATGTCATGCTCAGGGGCGGGGGATTAGCTTTTGTTTGACAGATGCCGGTCAGCCAGGTGGATTGGTGGATTGATGTGATTGTCAGAATATGGCTGGTCACAGGTGCCTGTGTTTGCGTGCGTTTCTTGGAGGGAGACTGAGGTCATGTCCATTGGAATAGCTTCTGTATTCGTGCCATCTGTGCCCTGCAGCTCCCATTGGCCCCTCTTGGGGTGGGCCTGGCTGCTCAGTCACTCTGCCAACTTGTGTGGTACATGCTTGTGCTGATGGTTGGTTTGTTTACTGGCAAGAGTACAGGGCTGGTGCAGTCTCCCTCAGGATACTGCTTTGAATGTTGCCTTACACTGGTGTCAAGCGATGGGGGCCTGTTGTTGTTTTGTCTCATATTTCAGTTCATATTGCTGTACTTGTACCTTCACATGCCTGTGCTGCATCGGTACGGCAATGGTGACATGCCAGATATGGATGGCCACTCACAAGGCACTGGGAGCCCCTACATTCATTTGTTCGTTGGCATGCATGGGTGACTTGTACATTTGACTGGTTGCATTGTGTGACTTCATTGCACCTACGGGGAGTTGTGCAATGTGGGCAGGGAGTGGTGTACAGGCACTCAGTAGGGCCATTTACGGTTGGTTCACGATGCCGTAATTCTCACCATGGCGGAATGGTACTTTCCGCCATGCTTGATGGCGTTATGTAAATGTCCGCTAGGGTCAGAATTCGCGTACCGTTGCGCCATGGTGGTAATTACGGTTTTGCATGGCGCGCGTCCGCGTACTTGGTGCAGTTAGCGTTGGCGTTCACTACAGTGTCGCTAATGGCATCGTACTTTGCGGTGACGGGTCATAATCGCACCGAGCGGTATTCGATGGCGGTATTACATTTCCACCATCATTTTTCGATTTCCGCCAGGGTCGTAATGAGGGCCTATGTGTTCGGCCCTGTTTATGTTTATTCCAATATCACTGTATTCCTGTCTCATGTACGCTGCTATTGGTTCTACTGCAATTATATACAACATTGGGGACAATGGACATCCCTGCCTCGTGCCCTTCTGGAGCACCCATAATTCTGAGTAGGTTGTTCCAGTCCTGACCCTTGCCATTGGTTCTGTATATATCAGTCTGGCTGGGTAGATCAGCATGTATTTCAGCCCAGATTTATGCAGTCTTTCTTTCGCCATAATGAATTGCGCTCTTCATTTCTGCTATGGAATATATAGTCCAGAATTAATGCCAACTTGGATGAGGCCCGTTGTACATTGATGCCATTTCTGGAGAATGCAAGTATCTTCTCCCTGTCCTTGTAATTGAGGACTTTTGCCATGATAGGCCTGGGTGGAGCACCTGGTGGTGGTCTTCTTACTAGGTAGCGATGCGCTCTCTCGATGGTGAAGCCCTGGGTTAAATTACCTGGGCCCAGTTCCTGTAGCAGCAGGTTCTCAATGTAAGTGGTAGGGTCTGATCCCTCCATCCCCTCGGGCATGCTGACAATCCTTATGTTATTGCATCTCGCCCTTCCCTCAGCATCTTCTGCTCTGTCCTAGTAGTTTGACCTTTTGTTGTAGCACATTCACATCTGTGGTCATTTACATCCTCTCTGCAGTGTTTTATTTCACCTATTTTTCAAGCTTGCTTGATCACTCGGGCAGGGAATGCACATCTTGGCTCAGTAGGCCGACATCCACTCTAACCTCATCTATTTTGGCTTCTAATGAGTCTTGCAGCGCTGCAATGGCACTTAGTATCTGTTGGTTCCCTTTGTTAGCCATTTCTTGCTGATCAGCAGCCTCTCCTGTGTCCCCTTTACTCTCCTTATCCTTTTCTGGCCTGTCTTGGCTCCTGGCGTAGGACTCCATAGTAGTTTGCTTGCCTTTACTTTTATAGTGTATGGCCACCATTATTGTGATAAATACTCTTTCTCAATGCCCTTTCTCAATGTTTCAGGATGGGAACTTGCTTGCGTGCTTGTACGGTGCGTTTTACGCTGCAGGGCCCTTTCCGCTGCCTTAACTGAACAACTATGCTAGGATCCCTTCTCCTCCTACCTTGTGTCAGACTTCAGCAGTTCCCATTTAGTTTAGTAGTTGGTGAACCCATGACTGTAGCACGTGGCCTGGGCAAATCCTGCAAGATTGCTCGTGTAAGCTTTCAGCTATCTTGTCTCTTTCAACCATCTGCTTATTCCTTTTCCTGGGGGTGGCTTTTTGAGGGGTCTTTCCTTCCCACCTCACTGTCTACTGTGGATCTTGGCTTGATGCACTTCAGGTGTTGCCAGGGTTATTCCGGTTCCCAGGGATCCGGGCTGGTGTCCTCAGAGCCATGTAATACTATGTTGTCATTGTGGAGGGAGGGGCGCTTGCCCCCTATTTGCCAAAACAAGCCTGTGCAGTATATAGTCAGATGGGGCACGCGGTTACCACTGGCAGCGTACTCTTATTTCCCCAAATGATGAGCGCTGAATTGCGTGGCTCACTCAATTCTGTTTCAGCCACACTATTGTCTAGGAAGCCCTCACTGCTTATCTAGAGTGTTGTCTCACAAAAGTGGTGGGTTTTTAGGCCCTTATGTCTTAGAAGTGCCAGTAGCTCTTTGTCACTTTGTTTCAAGCCCCCCTACCCACTCTCTTTATGTAATGCATATTTGCTAGTCCTGCAGCAGGGCCTTCCATATGCCTGCAGTTCCTTATATTTGATCGCGTTTGTGTGGGGCACAGGGGATGTGTTTACACTATCCTTGCTCTCCGCACCTTCCCCAGCTGGGCAGGAGGCTCACAGAGCCTCTAATTGTTCACGGGGACAATCCGCCAGTAGTGTCCCCTCTCCTTATCCCTAATCAGCTCGAATTCCACCAACCCGGCCTCCCTGCCTCTGGCTGCTTTGTTGGAGCTATCGCTGCCCAGCCTCCCTCTGCGGTGTTCTCTGTGCGCCTCTCTATTCTTCCTCAATGCTGGACCCACACTGGCACCGCACCACTCGGAGAGCACCTCCTCCCTCACCAGTCCATGTCTGCTGCCCTTTATCTCCATTGAGCTGCTGTTCTGCCGCCCGTACTGCCATACTTGAGCACGGGCTCAGGATCTCAGGTGCATACACCGGCGCTCCACCTCCGGGCTTCGTATATGAATCGTTGCCAGTTTTCCATGGTATCTTCCCCTCTAGATGTGGTGCAGAGGGGTAGCATTCCCCAGTGATGCCTCTCCGATGCCTTGCAGAGTTCGGCGCCAGTCTGTGCTGTCAGCGAATTTCCTCCAGCTGCCTAGTCTCACGCTGCTCTGGATGCCATCTTTAGGGTCCCAATCGGTGGACAAAGTTCATTGCTGCGTCTCTCGCCAGCAATGCTCATTCAAGAACCTGCAGGCAATTTTCCTGCTAGGCACAGTGCTCCAACGTCCCTTTTTGTTAGTTTAAGGTTGTTTTAGGTCGGATCTGCAAGACGTCAGTTTATCGTTTTTTGGATCTTAGGGAGCTCTCAAAGGGCACGTCTGCTTACATGACCGTTGGCCACCCCCCCACAATGTACCTTGTACTTGTAGAAGTTCTTGGTGCTCGACAGAGTTGAGTCAGTTTCAGGCTGACTTGCAGCTCCTGTGACAGAGTCCAAGACGGGAGACAGCTGTGCGAATCAGGCAGTAGGCAGTTCAGTTAGCAAAGCTGGTCGGATTGCTGAAGGCTGGCCTAAACAGCAGCTCAGGGTTAGAAATCAATGGCTCAGTGCTGCTTGGCGGGTCTGAAGCACTGGCCGAGGCTTCTTGGACAGCGTGAGCGACTGAAGCATAACAACAGTCATCAGTGCAGTCGGTTGCAGTTTGAAGGGCTTGACTGGCTCAAAAATATCCTTTAAGACAGAAGCTGGTAGATGTTTGGTGATGCACTCCTCCTAGCTTCTCCACTGCACTTCTGATGTCCTTTAAGGTTGGCGGCCCAAAGCTGAGGAGAGTGTTGCAGGCAATGGCCTTGTCCTTGGTTTGGTACTTCTCACCTAGGAAGCTTGCTGCAGAGCCTAGCAGGGCATTCTGTGTGCTGGCTGGGTACCAGTTATGGTGATGCTGGAGGGTCCTCTAGATTCAGTATCTCACTCTGTTCCATGGGAGATGTTTAGGGGAGGGATATTGCTTCCCTCTTTGTAAATCCTGGCCTTCCTTCATTGGTGGAAGCTGTAAGGCAGACAGTGGGCCTCATTACACGGACGGCGGTAACCATGGCGCTAATAGCGCCATGGTTGCCGCCGGTATTTTACCGGTTCCGCCTTGGTGAATGGGGGAATTACCGCCCCATTCCAAGGTTGGCGGGGCGGTAATTCCCCATTCACCAAGGCCCTTCCCCATTCCCATTTGAGCCCCTATAGGGCTCAATGGGAATGGGGAAGGAGCAAATAACGGTACTGCTATTAGCGGTACCGTTATTTGCCCTGAAGTCCCTCAGCGGGTCCCTTCCTTAATGTGTGGTCTGACCACACGTTAAGGACGGGACCCACTGAGGGACCTCGTAGTATGGCGCTAAGGGATTACCGGCACCGGTGCCCTTACCGGTGCCGGTAATCCCTTAGCGCCATCCGTGTAATAAGGCCCAGTATCTTCAGCCAGGGTCCGTATCTTCAGCCAGGGTCCAAATGTGTGCTTCTTGTTACTCCTTGCAACGTCTTTAGATGATCTGCTCAAAAGAGGGGCTCAGCCTTCTTTTAAAGTCAAATGGGCCACAGTGATTGGTGTAGCTAAGCCTACCTTAATGAACTAATCCTGTGTTCCCACCAACAATCTCCTGTATACATGAGGTCATAAGTAGAGTGCTTTGCAACAGAAAAAGTAAAGGGGTGAAAACATGTAATACTAAGACTCAACCCTCTTCCTGTCTGTTGTGGATCAATGGGTCTTTCAAGCTCTGTGTTCTCTGTGTTTTCTGATTAAAGTGACAGGTCTCCCTTGAAGCTGTTGCGAGAACAGACATTCTGTCGCCTGCAAACCACTTTCTCGTACCTTCTGAATGGGGTCCTCTTATGGGTGTTGCCTACTGTAAACACATGTCCCAGACAGAACAATTCACTGTCCTTGATACTAAGAGGCAGGAGCTGGCTTCAGATTGACACTGATGCATATTAAAGGTGATTGGGTTTTCCTGTTTCCTTGTGCAACCTCTGCAGCCAGGCCCCATGTGGGGCTGTTTGAAGTATACTCTATTAGTATGTTAATTATGTAAATTCTTGCCTCCATCTGCAGGGGGTAAAAAAACGGACAGGGCAGATCCATGGAGTCTTTGATAGTTAATTAGGGTGGCTATGGCATGAGAGAGGTTTTGGCCCTCCCCCTTCTGAGATACATCATGTACTCCAGCTGTCACATCCCAACTAAATATGACAGGGAGGACTACACCTGAAGGCTGTATCCACCCAGAGTACACGCGTCTATGTGTACTTCATGCAGTGGGCATAGGAGAATGTGTATAGATTAGCCCCAGACATTCTATTTTCCAGAGGTTGATCTACCATCATTCAATTTAATATATAACATTTCAGAAAAGCCCAGTTGAGCTCACACCCACTCTGTGGATGGTTGAATTCCTCACAGAGTGTTCTGCTCTGTCAGCAGCCTGTCTCCATTATGGATGACCCACCAATGGCAGTGGGCCTCAAAATGAAGCCATCCCAGGCTGAGCACGATTTTGCATGCTGTTAGAACATATGCAAAACATTTGCTCGTGTGAGTGCACTTTCTTGGTCAATCATGCACTGTAATGAAAGCAGGGTGAAGACACATTGGGTTTTGTATTCTTTTTAAACTCAAACTGTGGGGACTGAAAATGTCTGTTTTTCGGCATTTGCGTACTTGCATACCGATTACTACGGATTTAAATAATGGCAATATCTGTTTCTATTGATGGACAGTAAGAGGGGTGACCAGTCAAAGGATCGATAACAAAAGGCTCTAATGCAAAAGGTGAGAGTCAATAGGGACGAAAACCAAAGGTTCGAATTTTTTTTAAAATGTATATATTTATTTTTGGGTTTCCGTGTAGGTAAAAAAGTGGTTTTTACCACAAAAACAGGGGTTTGGGGGGACCCCCCAATAATATATATATTAAAAAAAAAAAATTTGGAACCTTTTGTTTTCGAGACTATTGACTCGAACCTTTTGTCATTCAACCCTTTGCAGTCGATCCTTTGACCTATAACCAGTAAGAGGTAGCAGCTGGCTATAGACCTAAGTGAAATTAATATGAAACAATACTGGGTGCACCGAAGTTGATTGGGGATTTGCGGTTCAAATCATTACACGGCCCACGGTAGTGGCCGTGTAGTTATGATTAAGTTGCTAATCCCATAGGAAGAGCACTTTTTGGGCGGCTTATAACTTCGCTCCCTCTGGACAAATCCTCACCAAACTTTGCAAAAAAAAGTGTATGGGCCACTTTGAATTTCTTTGCATATTTTGGAGACGTTTGGTCCAGGGGGGGCAAAGTTATGGGGGGGTCCCAAAATGTCATTTTTTTACATAGACATAATGGGAAAAAACTTTGTGCACGCCTACAGCTCAAACCGCTTGATGGATTTCCACCAAATTTGCAGCAAGTGCGGCGCCTTAGTCCCGAACACACGCTTTTGTTAATTTGGTGTAAATCCGTCCAGTTGTTTTTTTTTAAATGATGAAAACGTAAGGCAATAAAATTAGTGATATCTATATCCGCTCCGTGGACACACTTCCCTGTTTCGCTCCGCGGACAGGACACCGATTGGCTGGAGTGAGGCATGAGGTGAGTCACATTATTTTGATGTGTCCGCCATCTTGGATCACAGCGCGGCGGCGAACAGAGGCAAAATGCAATTTTGGGGAGTGTGTTGTGTGCAGGAGTGCTTCGGGAGGGTTGGGGAGTAAGAGATAGACCAAATACTGTATTTGTTTAGGTGGCAGGTGCCCCTGATGTGCTCGCCATGTGCAGGGTCTTCACGGCTGTCAACGGACATAATAAATGCACTATTAGCTATTTTACTTTAGTATGATGTTGGTTTTGGGTTGTTAGTAGAGCATTGATTGTAATTAATATCCCCTATAAACAGCCCACATACCACAGTCAAAATGTTTGGTAGCATAGGTTTTTTATGCTGCAGTGGTTGTGGCAAGGGCCAAGACTCTAGGCCCTGGCCACAACCACTGCAGCATGACATACCCATAGAATCAAACACCCATCAAATAGCCACAACCCAAAAGTTTGTGTACTGTTTCATTTGTAGAGTTTGTATGTGAAGTTTTGGCTAGGCTATGCAGTTAAGATTGTAGAGTTTGTAACAAGGACTACATCATAAGATACCCTTGGAAGTAAACATTTTGGAGTGTGGTGTATGGTTAGATCTTTGCTTGAATGGGTGTGTTATGCAGCAGTGTTTGTGAGTCAATTTATGTTATACTTACTGGTTGAGTTTTTTGTGGTTGTATGCAGTTTTTCCATGACATGGTTAACTGGACCAGACACACTTTTTCAATCTCTGTGATAAAAGAAAAGATCATATGTTAGAGAAGCTAGTTCATAATGAGTTATTGCATTGCATAATAGACATTTCTGTATTTTGTTTACCCTCATGTTTAGTACTTTATAAGTACTATAGTTCAAATTAGTGTACTGCACAATTTGTTGAGTTTCTGTGTTTGTTTTCTAAATCATTGGGTCTGTGGGAAAAAAAAATCCATGCTGGATTAAAAAAAAAAAAAACTTCTATGTTGTGGTGCAATATATTTCTTTAATTGTTCTACTGTTTATTTCTGGTTTCTTGCTAATCTTCTATCTGTTGGCTTGTTGCAGATTTCTGGGGCAATTAGATACCTGTTGGCTTATTCTAATTGTTTATTTCTACTTTTATGCTATTCATCTATCTGTTGGGTTGTGCAGTTTTTTTGGGGCAGTTAGATACCTGTTGACGCATTCTAACTGTATATTTTTTGTTTGATTTTAGTGGTATTTATTTATCTGTTTGCTTGTTGCAGAATCTTGGGGCAGTTAGATACATGTTGGTGTATTCTAACTGTGCACAGTTTTGAAGTTGAAGTTTTACTTATGTTCATACACAGATTACGTATTAAATTTTGGTTTTAAGAATATTAAGTAAGCGTTTACAAGATTTGCTGGTAATCATTTCTTTAGAGTAATGGTACTATCATTTTCTTCAATCCATCCACAATTCTTTTTTTATATATGCAGTGTAGTGACCTGCATTGGTTGTGGCTCCTGTGTGGTAGATTAAAACCTATTGTTCTGAATGTTTTCTTACCAAGTGATACTTGACCATATGTGAATCCAGTCAGTTTACAGCTGTTTTTGGTACCCTCTGCATTGTAACATAAAAGCATTTCTATTACACATTTAGTATGTGTCTATATTTGTTAGGTGGAGCGATTATTTGAATTGCAGGTAGTGCATAATCTGCCATGGTATGCATTTTGTACAGGTTGCTGAAATGGAATGGATTTACAGTTAGGTATGGATACATACACAAAGTGTTCATTAGGGACTTGTTCCTGTGCCACATGGCTGCAGAGAGTGCATGCATGTATGTTTCCACATGTATGAAATTTGGAAGATTTCATTTATAGGTATATTTTTGTTTTCCAGTACTTGAAGTAAGTACATTAGACATTGTTGTGGATCTTCTTGTGAGTTTATAGTGAATTTGACCATTCCAGCACAGTTGTCTTATTCCATGAACACTGTACGTGTTGTCAGGATTGTTGGTTGCATTTTTGAATGGACCTGACAGTTCTGTGTTGAATTCATTTGTTCGGAATGTGTATTGCTTCTTTGAAGACGTAGTTGACTTACTTTGACCAGTAGATTCTTCTTTGGTTGTGGTACTTGATGAAGTATTAGTTTCTTTTTTTTCTTTGGAGCAATTGCAGTGATATCTTTTATAGTTTCAGGTTGAAGTAGTTTTCTTTTACAACGTTTTGCCTTTTGTGGAACAGGATAGGTTTTTAGAAGGGGGGTGTAGAGTGAACGAAGCCTATTGTATTCTAGAATTCAAGGAATTTCTGCATTTACTTTACTTGCATCAAAGTTGATTAGAAATAGCCCGTCAAGTGTACGTAAGCGTGATAGTACTACATAGCTCATGCCTTCTTTAAAGACTGTGCTACATGTATCTATTAATGGTTTATCTAGGGTAAGACCTTGTGATTTGTGAATGGTAACTCCGTATGCTAGAGTTAGTGAAAATTGTTCTCTGAGTACATACATGTCTTTGAAAAGAAGGAAGCGGGCTGTTGAGTGCCCTATCCTTTTCACTTTGGATAGTTTGTCAAAGAGAATATTGACAATATTGTTGTCACATGAGTATGCTTGAAAGCCAACAACTCTAGCAAGTGCTCCATTAACTAGTCCTTGCTCCACGTCAAGGTTACGTTTAAGCATTACTCTACAGTTTCAATATAATTTTAATATTTTCTCCACACCAGCTGTGTTGGCAATTAGAGTTTTCTAAGGTATTTAGTTTTGTTGTGGCTTGTTGACACATGGGTAGTGTCATACCATGTACGTCTAGTTTATCTGTGGAGCAAATTTCAATTATTGGTTGCATTTCTTTTTTCAACATTGTTTCATTGAATTTTGAACAGCTTGTAAGAGTTGGCATCAAGGACATACACTTGCCATTTGTGTGTGCTAATTGTTCCATGAAATCAGTAGCACATGAGTTATGGCCATATAGTACATGGATGTGCCTGGTTTTTAATATTGATTGTGCTTCTTGAGATAGTACACAAACTCTAATACTTTTTAAAATGTTAGCGTATGTGAGATCTGCAGACTGGTGCATGTTTTCTGTTAATTCTCTGTATTGGAAATGTTGCCATAGGGTTGACATTTCGTATGCTTCCAAGAGTTTTACAACACAGTTTGTGCCCTAAGGTTTTAAAAATAGGTTCAGCTTTCACTGTTGTCAATTGAAGAAGATCTC
The DNA here is from genome assembly GCF_040938575.1 of Ambystoma mexicanum. Taxonomy (NCBI): domain Eukaryota; kingdom Metazoa; phylum Chordata; class Amphibia; order Caudata; family Ambystomatidae; genus Ambystoma; species Ambystoma mexicanum. Next base: position 321,228,497 of record NC_090934.1, read on the forward strand.
CGAAAACAATAATGTGTTTTCCTCCAAAGATCTGTTCGTAGTCTGTTTTGAGGACCTCTTGTAATCTGAGGTGAATCAAAGCCAACATTAGGTTGCAAACCATGATCACCTCATCTATTAGCAGCATGTTCATTTGTTTGAAAACTCTGCGTAGTTCCATTGCAGCTTCTGTGGAAAGTTTGTAATTGTCTAATTTGTTTTGCTGTTCTACTGGAAGGAGTAGTAATCGGTGTAAAGTGACTCTGCCTATGTTGTAGGCAGCTAAACCTGTGGGGCAGTTACAACAGCTGACAGTTTGTTGTTTGTCAATTGTTGGAGGAACTTGATGATGATTTTGATTAAGAATGTTTTGCCTGAAGGCTTCACCACTCACACATAGCAGTATAGGTTTGTAGTCTTGGCAGGTACAGTTTTTATTTTCATGTTCCACACCATGTTCAATTTGTTTTGTTACTTCTTGGAAAATGCTACGCTGCTCATTGTTCAGTTGTGATTTCAGTACAGCGAAGTCTTCTGTAGCTTGTTCATATTGACATATGGTGTTTTCTACTTCTGTCATGGCTAATGTTGCCTCATTTTCTATTAGTGGCTGTCCAAGTGGTTCTTGGCTTCCTGTTACAGACGGTTGACTACTGTCAGGAGTGTCCACTTGTAGTTGGGCCTGGAGTTCTTCTTCGTGTTGCTGTTCAATGTGCAACAATGTTTGGTACTGTGTAAGGCTTACGTCTGTTATAGTGCTTTCATTTGCTTTGAAAGCATCTTCATAGGAGTCATATGTATCCAGTAACTCTTCTTCTTTTCTTTGGTTTAAAAAGTTGTAGCCGGGACATGTAATACATTTCTTTATGTTGAGGATTTTTAATGACATTTTGATATGATTAATTTAGCTGCATTTGGTAAGTTTCACTAAGCTGCCTTCACAATTTACAACTCTGTATCTACCTTTCTTTTCATCTGGTTTAATATTATTGCTGTATATGAAGCTTTGGGCTACGTGGTAGAGACATATGGTTTCCAAAGTGGTACTTCTGTTTGGGTAGTATGTGTCTAGTAAATTGTTTTTCAAAATGTCTTGGCTGTTGGGATCATTTTTGGTTGTTGTTTCTATGTCTTCATATGATTTGAGAACTCTTTTTCTAGATTTAGCAGGACCAAGACTTAGCCATACTATATTGCCAGTTAAACAGTCTGCAGCTTCATAGCAGCCACATTCTCTATATGAGAGCATTTTTATGCCTAAGCTGTACAATTTCCGTGATAGTGTTTTGTCAGATGATATGTCATCCCAGAGGTCCGGAAGCTCTGTTTTCTCTGCTTTGGTTAAGTAGGCTGTGACATATCGTGCAACTGCAGTAGAATTGTCTGCAATGTACTGCACATTTATGTTTGCTTTCCATAGGAGGGCAATGATTGCATTGTAATCATTGATGTATTTTGATTCTTCTGTTCTTTCTATGTAATATGTGTTCTTAGGTGATTTACCTTTCACACTATGTCTGAATGAAGACATGAAGTTGTTTACTTGACCTGTTGCTGAAATCGATCCAGGGAAACCAAAGCGGCATTTGGTGTAGTAGTTCCCCTTTTTTTTATATTTGCATCAACAATATTTCCCACATTTGTGTCTTTGAAATTGTAAAATTTGTTGTGCATGAAGGTCACTATGTGTTGTTTGTGAAGGGATTTCACAAGTGATATATTTTTGGATGAAATGCAAAACAGTGGCATTACTGTCCTGACCAAATTTAGGAGCATCTTTAATCCATAATAGCATGTGGATGTCTGGTGCTCCTCTGGCTTGGTATTCTTTTCTCCAAAAGAAGTGTTGAACTTCTCTGAGGTGAGGAACAGTCTTATTACAAATAAAGTGTAGCATAGCAATGAAGCAATGATGGAAATATCTTGATACGTTAACAGGATCTAGAGAGCAGGGTTCTCCTGGTGTTTTTATATCTGTCATGCGCCCAAACTCCTGGAAGCAGTGGAATCGCTTCCATTGGCGTGGCCATTGATTGTTCCACCACGCTCTCTGCAACCCACGGTGACGGTCTAGTCTTTTTCTCTCCCGGATTGTCGGCGCTCGACTTCGCCGAAGGTACTTACAGCCTTCCTCCCGACGAGCCGCGCAACGTTTGGAGTTTTTGCTTTCCCTTCCTCTCCGCGCCTGGTTCAATGCTCCCCTGAGCAGCCAGAAACTTCATGGACACATATTGGGCAGCCAAGATGAGTATATCATGACAGGAATGGTCAAAGACCAGAAGTTGGAAGGAGTTGACGGTTCTTCTTTGTCTTCCGGCCCAATCACGCACCAGACTGAAGACCTTCAGCTACAAATCTTCCAACATACAGAAACCCTCAGATTTGATATCATTCGCGCAGCCCATTTCCCCATTATTCTGGGCATATCTTGGCTTCGCAAACACAATCCTCATATTGACTGGTTCAAAAATCAACTGGCATTTTTATCAGAGCATTGTAAGCTACATTGTATTTCACAACCGTGTGTAGCTAAAGTACAAACCATGCTTTCGAGTACGGAAGGTACAGTGGAGATTCACTCTGTGCCTGTAGAATATAATGAGTTTGTACAGGTGTTCACTGAGAAACTGCCTTTGGAGCTTCATCCACATTGACCTGAGGACTGTGCCATTGAGGTGGTTTCTGGCTCTTTAGTTCCATTTGGATGAATGTTCTCACTCTCTCAATCTGAAAAGTCTGCCCTCAAGCTGTACCTCGATAATCATCTCGAAAACGGTCTGATTCAGATTTCCAAATCTCCTGCAGGGGCTCCACTGTTTTTTATCCCCAAAGGGATTCTTCAGAATTGCGACCTTGAATTGACTTTCACGGTTTGAATAAAGTCACAATCCGAGACCAATACCCCATGCCTCTCATAAATGACGTCCTGGAAGCCGTACAGGGGGCAAAGATATTCACAAAATTAGATCTCCGAAGCGCCTATCATCTGCCTCACATTCGGCAAGGAGATGAATGGAAGACGGCTTTCTGCACACCTTTTAGTCGTTACGAGTATCAGGTGATGCCGTTTGGCCTAGTCAATGCTTCGGCCATATTCCAGAGGTTCATGGACCGAATCTTCTCTGATCTCATGTTCATCTCCGTAATCATCTATCTAGATGATATTCTGATTTTCTCTGATGATCCTACGCTCCACACTCAACAAGTACGGGAAGTCCTCAAACGTCTTCAGGAAAATCGGCTTGGGGTCCATTCAATCTCTTACTTGGGGTTCATCCTCTCCAAAGATGGCATTAGGATGGACGAGAAGAAGGCCAATGCTTTCCTTGAATGGCAGGCTCCAACTACCGTCAAAGAGATCCAAATGTTTTTGGGACTTGCACATTTTTACCAAAGGTTTATACCCAACTTTTCAAGAGAGGTTCTTCCAATCACTAATCTCCTTAAAAAAAGCATTGATCCCTTTCAACTGATTCGGCAGAGGACAGTTTCCAACGTCTCAAACAACTGTTCTTCTCGGCTCCCATACTCCTACAACGAGATCAGACCAAGCCTTTCATCTTAGAGACAGATGCATCAGCATCTGCGATTGGGGCAGCATTGCTACAAGAAGTAGAAAGCATCGAACACCCCATTTCCTATCGTTCAAAAACCCTAACTTCGAGTCAAAGGAATTATTCTGTATTAGAAAAGGAACTGCTTGCCATGAAGCAAGCATGTGAAGAGTGGAGACATCTCTCACAGGGCGGAACTCATCCATTTACCATTCGCACAGATCATCGCAACTTGAAAGTTTTGGAGACCATGGAGTGTGTTAACTCCCGTCAAGCCCGATGGGCTCATTTGTTTGCTCAATATGATTTCCTGATAACCTACATTCTGGGTAGCCAGAACACAGAGGCAGATGCTCTGTTGAGGAAGTGGTCCCAGGATGACCTACCAGCACAGAATCCTGAATGAATGTTTCCGAACATTGGAGTTATAGCCACGGTTGACACTTTGTTACAGCAAGTTAAACATGCCATAGCTCAATCACGAGATTCACCAACACACTTACCCGAAGGGCTCACAGAAGAAGAAGGATACTGGTTCAAGGGTAAACAGTTGTATATCCCTACTGACAGTCTTCACAAGAAAATAATGTTCTGGTGCCATCACCATCTTGCGTGGGACACAGAGGATGGTCTGGTACGTTGGTACTTATTCAACGCACATATTACTGTCCGAATCTGAGACAGGACATTAGATCATATGTTAAGTGTTGTCCGGTCTGTGCTAAGGCCAAATATCCATCGGGAAAACCCATTGGACTCCTATAACAAATACAAGTACCGACGCACCAGTGGGGCACAGTTACCATGGATTTCATCGTCGATCTGCCAAGATCATACTCATGTACTTGTATCATGGTGACCGTTGACTCGTGTATAAGATGGCACACCTCTCACCTATACCCCAAATTCCCTCAGCCGAAGGAATGGCAAGAGTGTTCAATCGAGACATTTTTCGCCTCCATGGTTTACCGGACAAAGGGATATCGGACAGAGGAACGCAATAAACTTGCAAATTCTGGAAGGCTGTTGCCACCTATTAGGCATAGAAAGAGCCCTATTATCTGGATATCACCCACAATCAAATGGGCAAACATAAAGGACTAATGCAAACGCTTGAGCAGTATCTTCGCTGGTATTGTAATCAACAACAGGATAATTGAAAGCCTCTATTAGTCATGGCCGAGTTTGCCTACAATAACTCCACACATTCTGCAATAACCATGTCTCTGTTCTACTGTTCCTATGGGTTTCATCCCCGGAGCATCCACCCTACAACCCAACGACAGTCCAATCTACCTGCCATCAACGAATTGAACGATAGGATAAAGGAGGCACATTCCACCGCTGCCCGTTCTGAGTCTAGAAGCAACTGCACAAAGAAATAAACAGCAGGCAGACAAACACCGCCAGAAAGGTCCCGAATGGGAGATTGGCTCAAAAGTCTGGCTCTCTACCAAGTTTCTTCCTCGATGGACTCACCCTTCTAAACTGCCGCCTCGGTTTCTGGGACCTTTCACTAATATGTCTAAGATTAACCCTGTTGCCTGTAAAATCAAGTTACCACATAGCCTTAGGAAGATCCATCCTGTTTTTCACTCTTCCCTTCTCAAACCTTGGGTTTCTCTTCCAACTAGTCACTCACAGTCCAATTACAACAACTTATTGCGGATTCTGGAGAGGAATATGAGGTTTCTCATGTTTTCGACTCCAGATTCTGCAAGGGACGGGTGGAATATTTGATAGGATGGAAAGGGTACCCGAGACCCCAAGATTCCTCGGAGCCATCCTCTAAGGTCCACGCTCCTTTACTCTTACGCAAGTTTCATAGGGCACACCCGGGGGAAACCCAGAGGGACGGCTCTGAGGAGGGGACGTACTGTCATGCTCCTGAACTCCTGGAAGCAGTGGAATCGCTTCCATTGGGGCGGACATTGATTGTTCCACCACGCTCTCTTCAACCCACGGTGACAGTCTACTCTTTTTCTCTCCCGGGTTGTTGGCGCTCGACTCGCCGGAAGGTACTTCACAGCCATCCTCCCGGTGAGCCGCGCGTTGCAACGTTTGGAGTTTTTGCTTTTACTTCCTCTCCGCGCCTGGTTCAACACTCCCCTGTGTTTCTGCACAAATTCTTCGGGTCCCTACTTTTCGGGTTCCCTCCATTCTCTATTCTCCGTTCATCTCTCATCTCCTGCTTTCTCAGTTGCTCTGCTTCCAGCGCTTTGCGTCCTTTTCCTCTTACTGTCTTTGCAGCGGTTGCATTCTCAGTATTCTGTTTACTTCTGGCTCCGTGTCGCTGCTCTACTTCCTGTGGTTGGAGCGGTGCTTACCTGCAAGTCAAGATCTACATCTTTAAGTCTTTCACGCTTTGTATTCACCATGAGCAGGACATCTTCATCAGCCGGGGTTTTTTCTGCCAAGTGCTTTTTCCCCGAACACTCGCCTGCCTCGGTGCAGGGGCCCCAGTGCTACCGTCTACCGGTGGCCACTGTGGCTTCGTACCGAGACAGGTCCAAGTCAACACCGCTGTAGACGTATAGAGAGAGCCCCGTACACTTCCATTCGGACTCCAGTTCAGCAGGTGAGGAGTCGGAGGGAGGAAGCCGGTCAGAAGAAAACATAAGTGAAAGTATCAAACCTGACAATATCTGTTTTGTTTTTGTTTGCTATGCGTAGGAAATTGTGTAAATCTTCCCATGCATATTCTGCACAACTTAATGTAACAAACCAAGTGGGTGGGCCAAGGTTTCTTATCATACAGCGTACATCTCTGTGACGTCAGAACCAGTATTCTTTTGTACCACGCATGTTTGCTAAAAGATTTTTAATACTTGACTGTAAAACTTCCTCTTTTTCTTGCACTTTTTGTAATAATTGTGTAGCTGACATATTTTGAAAATGGATACCTGATTTTAATGTGATGCAACTCCATTGCATAGAGTTGCTTTTTCACTTTCAAAGAGAAGGTGGAATATGTATTCCACGTTTTGTCTGAATATACATTCGTAAAGAGTGATATTCTGATAATGTTATCTGTGTGGGTCTACCATCGTACCTTCATCATTTTCCAGTAGGAAAGTAAGGCCTGTGCTTCTATACTTTTTAGCCATATGCTGATTGGAGATCCTTTGGCTTGTTACATTTGGTACGTTTCCAGTGCATCATCTATAGTGTCTTTAGAGTGTAAAGGATGAATTGTATAATGGTCTAAAATATTGGATTCTATAGCAGGATTTAAAAGTTGAAATTGACCCATTTCTGTTGACTCTTGAATTATTGCAATGGTTTCTCTCAGGTTTTCTTCAATATTAATTTCTTTGTAGTATTCATTGTTGTTTTTTAGATATTGCAGGCTTGTCTAACTTTATGTAAGTCCACGAGTTGTTGCAATTTTCTTTTGTCTTTTGTAGGTAGGCCATTTACTAAGACAATTAAAGATTGATCTATTGTCCATTGCACTCCTAGAGTGTGTACATTTTCTTTGAGATTTAATGGTAAATAAACTACTTTGCCATGACTGCCTTTCACTAATTCAGAGGGAGGTAATTTTCTGTTTTTGGTTGAAGGCGTATTAATGCTTGAAATCGGTGCACTGTTTGAATGATGATGCTCTCATATAAATTTAGTTGTTGCAGGGGTTTTGGTAGTAGGAATAATTCCAAGTTATTTTTGATAGCACGTGAAGGTGTTTGGTTGTTGTCAAGTTTTGCAGTGCAGTAATTGCAAAGTATTAAGGGGCAGTAATGTCATATTTGTTTTCTGCAATAAGGTAGAAAGCTAATTGGAACCATTTGGAATCTTCAATGTCTTCTATTTTGTACGTTATGTCTACAGTTTTTGTGCTACTTTAATAAAAAGTCCTGCGGCAACACACACACACACGGTTAGGTACTTCAGCGGAGGTACTTTTAAACTTTAGTATTTCTTTTTTGTATGTGTTTAATAGAAGGTTGCTATTTGTACAGTAGTTGCTAGTTTGTTGTAAATCTATTGCATTTTGTAAGTGGCTTTCACTTCCAAAATATTTTCTCTGGATATGCTCTATTTCTTCAAGTAGTTGTTTGGCTTACCAGTAGAAGATTGTTATTTAAATTGGGTAGAGCTAAAGCAGGACCTTTAGCACAGTAGAGTTTATGGATCAGATTTCTTATAGTTGAATGATGTGTTGATATCATTTTGATGTAATGGAAGGTATTTTGCAAATGGGTCCTGAAATGCAGGCTAATGAATGTTCTTGTAGTCCTGTGTATTTGCGCACTGGACAGGCATCCATATTTTGTCGTAGTTTCATTTTGATTGTGTCTTTGCTTTTTACATAGTGATTGAGGAACTGGCGTAAAGATTTGAAAGATTTTTTGGAAATGTTACACATTGATGTGCACGGCCATTTGTAAACTGGACCTTTTGGTTCAGTAGAATTGAGAGGTCATACTGAGTTTTCTGGGGATATTTTTGTGAGCAGAGTTTCTTGTTCCATAATGGTGTTATTAAGTTTTTCATATCCTCGTCCACTGCTATGTATGACAATTGGGCTTGTTTGCTTTTGTTTATATGCTTCTTCATTAAAATATGGCTCTGTGCTCATGGTGTGACTCCATTCACCTCCACAGATGTTTAAGAAGCTATTTTTGTAGATATTTTCCGTTTATTGAGAAGTCTTTTTTGTAGTTTAGTAGTTAGTTTTGTTAGTGGTTTCATTCTGTTTAAAACTAAAATAAATAACTTCGTTTTGAGAAGGACTGTACTGTCTATGAGAGCTTGTAGGATTAATTTTCTACGGTAAGTTTTAAGAGTTGTGCATGATTTCTCTCCTGTTTTTATAAAGTTCTGAAGGACTCTGTGGCAGAACATTTTTTGTAAAATATTTTTTTTTGGTATGTGTACTTGCTACTACATCAATATTTATAGGTGCAGCGTTAGCAGTAGTGGTAGCTGAAGTCTTGTTAATCTCTTTCTTTTTCGTTTTACATTTTGATACAGGGGGGAAAGTTTCTGTACTGGAAGATTGTTTTGTTTCTCTTAATGACTGTATTAGCTGTTTTGTTTGAACTTTTTGTACAAAATCTGCTAGAGATGGATGCTTATTTTGGACACTTTTATTTTGATTTGCTCTACTTCTGCGTTGCTTTCTACAAGTTGCTTTTTGGTAAGCATTCTTTGGGGTCTGTTGGAGAAAAAAAGAAAGTGTGGGTTGGGCTGTTGTGCATTGTATGCGTGCTTTGTGCATGAGTGTCTGAGTATGATGGTAAGGATGATTGTGGAGGTGTGTGATTGTGCAATGGCAGCTACACCAAGTTGGGAAGGCTATTCTTGTATTTGTGTGTTACTATACTGGTCTTCAGATGACAATATAAAGTATGCAACTGGTAAGGGAAGCACTAATGGTAAAGGGTTAATACACTTGTTTCTTCTACAATACTAAAATGCTAGTGTGTTTGAGTAACAGTTAGAACATTATGTTAGTATTGTACTTACATTTTTGTATTGAAAGAGTAGGTTTCTTCTAAGTCCTTGTTCGTACTTCAGACGCTGCTTCTTTTCAGGAGAGTGGTCTTCACTGCAATTGTAAAAGAAAGAAGTTAGTGAATATGTGAGTTTATAGCACTTTTGTTGATGTAGACATTGTTTTTTTTTGTTTTTGTAGCAATTTGTGTTTTCTTAGAACTGAGCATAGTATGTACATGCACTTTCCTTTGCCTATGTGCATGCTGTATATTTTATTTAGAAACTGTTAGTTGAATATGTTTTATTTATGAGTATAATAGTAAACGTATAGAGCACACTTGTTTTTTTAATGTTATGTTATTGGATGTTAAGACTTAGAAGAAATAATCATATGCATGTTTTGCAAATTTTACAGGGTAAATTGCAGTGATTGTATGAAAAGCATGCAATGTATGCATTTGTGAAAGGTGTGGGAAATAAAGCAGAAGGATTGCATATAGAGGCATTGGTGTTGTTTGAGCTGGGAGCCTTTCTAATGATATTGCCTGTGTGTGTGCTTGAGTGAAGATGCATGTACTCATCCTGGCTGCGTGAAATTTTATAACACACTGGACAGTCTTTTTCATAATTATACCATTATTTCTCCCATCTTATAATATGAAACAACATTGTTTTTAGATAGGTGAGTGTGTAAACAAAAATGTGGAGAGCCGAAAGGTTTGCAATTGACACTTTTTTTGCATTGAGGCGCTGTTACAGGAATTGTTTGTTATTTATTTGCATAAATATTTTGTCTTAGTTGCGTATTTATAATGCGCTTAAACACCCAGATGTTTCTAAGCGTAGACCCGGGGATCGAACCTGTGTTGGTTCGTGTCGTCTTGCTTCCAAGGCGCGCATGTTGCCGCTGAGCTATGCTCCCGGGATGTATTGTTTTCCTAGAAGTGCTGTACATGTACTGTGTAGAAAATATTCATACCTGTAGTCTGTGTTCATGCATGTGGGTTCTATAGTAGTTGTTGCTGGAGGTCCTTTGCAGTCACAGCCAAATTGTACTGAGAGTGATCAATAGTATATCTAAAGTGCTGATCTGTGATGATAGAGTTAGATGTAGTGTTCTTGGATGTGATTGGTGGATGATTGTGTGACTGCTTAACAGTAACCAATGAGGAAATGGTGCAGAGACTGAAGTGGAAAGGTTAGAAGGGCTTCCCCAGCGTTACGCGCTCCATGGTCACCGTAGTTGTCCGCGGACAGGGCGTGACACATCCGGGGTTTCTAAGCAAATCCAGCATAGATAAGGGACTGTAAGGATCAGCCAATCAGATTTTGAGGTTGTGGTTTTTGTTGAAAGAGGCTGTGTGTAGTGAAGATGGCAGAGGTGGAGAAAGTCGGGGTGTTGGTGGTTGGAGATATGTTTGTGCATGGTTTGGAGCAGTATGCTAAATGCAGGTATGTGGCAAACAATTGTGATGTTAAAGGAGTGGAGGTGGTGTGGAGCACTGTGCCTGGTTTCAATGTGCAGGGAATTGTACAAGTTTGTGGAGATACAGGCAGGGTGAACAGTTCACATGTAGTTGTTTTGCACTGTAGTGCTTTGCATTTGGGCTATGTCAGTGCCCCTACTTTGTTGGCAGATTTGGAACACTTGGTTCAGGCAGTAATGAAAATACTTTCAAATGCCAAGGTTATTTTTCTGGTTTAGTATCTAGGGCAATATGGGACAATAGTTTTGTTTTTTGTCCTCAGCAAAATATTGCTAGGTGTGCAATCAACCGAGGCATATTTGCGTTCATGCTTAGAGTTGGTATGTTCTTTTGTAATAATGAGAACATTGATTCTGATAATGTTGTATATTTTAAAGAAGATGGCATTTCTTTATCTTTTATGGGAAATGACATGCTGTTTTGGAACATAAAGGTTGCTTTGGAGAAGTTACTGTGAAGATTTTTGGAGGAAAATAAGAAAAAAAAGAAGAAAATACAAAATAAAAGGTGTTTCTGAAGCATCTGCAAAAAAAATGTCATTCCCCACGTTCAGATTTTACGATTTGTCCACGGACACTGCGGTTATCCGCAGAAAACGCATATTACATAGGGGGATTTTGGGGTTCAGAGGAATGCAAATGAGACTGAGCAGAGCAAGGGATTGGTAAATAAGGTATACTGGGTGTGTTGTGTAAGGGCAGAGTTTGTCAGTATGCTGTTTTCCTGAGAGAAGAGCAGATAGCTATGGCTGTGTGTTTCAGAAGCAGATTATTTGGATTTTGGGAGATTTGTGGATAAATTGGTTGGAGGTGCATGCAGATCACTGTGGAGTGGCTGCACATCTTGGATTATTGCAATGTATGGTATTTGTGAAGGTGTGGGAAATAAAGCAGAAGGATTGCATATAGAGGCAGTGGTGTTGTTTGAGCTGGGAGCCTTTCTAATGATATTGCCTGTGTTTGTGCTTGAGTGAAGATGCATGTACTCATCCTGGCTGCGTGAAATTTTTTAACACACTGGATAGTCTTTTTCATAATTATACTGTTATTTCTCACATCTTATAATATGAAACAACATTGTTTTTAGATAGGTGAGTGTGTAAACAAAAATGTGGAGAGCTGAAAGGTTTGCAATTGACACTTCATCATAGCATATGGAAGAAATGACAGTAGGTTCATTGTACAGTTTATACAAGGTAAGTGGCAGTTACTCTGTTTACATTTTTAAAGCGCTCACACAGCCCGCGGGCATTGAGGCGCTGTTACAGGAATTGTTTGTTATTTATTTGCATAATTATTTTGTCTTAGTTGCGTATTTATAATGCGCTTAAACACCTAGAGGTTTCTAAGCGTAGACCCGGGGATCGAACCTGTGTTGGTTCGTGTCGTCTTGCTTCCAAGGCGCGCATGTTGCCGCTGAGCTATGCTCCCGGGATGTATTGTTTTCCTAGAAGTGCTGTACATGTACTGTGTAGAAAATATTCATACCTGTAGTCTGTGTTCATGCATGTGGGTGTGCATGAATCTGCAAGTAGAATACTTAAAGAGTTTTATAGTAGTTGTTGCTCTAGGTCCTTTGCAGTCACAGCCAAATTGTACTGAGAGTGATCAATAGTATATCTAAAGTGCTGATCTGTGATGATAGAGTTAGATGTAGTGTTCTTGGATGTGATTGGTGGATGATTGTGTGACTGCTTAACAGTAACCAATGAGGAAATGGTGCAGAGACTGAAGTGGAAAGGTTAGAAGGGCTTCCCCAGCGTTACGTGCTCCGTGGTCACCGTAGTTTTCCACGGACAGGGTGTGACACATCCGGGGTTTCTCAGCAAATCCAGCATGGATAAGGGACTGTAAGGATCAGCCAATCAGATGTTGAGGTTGTGGTTTATGTTGAAAGAGGCTGTGTGTAGTGAAGATGGCAGAGGTGGAGAAAGTCGGGGTGTTGGTGGTTGGAGATATGTTTGTGCATGGTTTGGAACAGTATGGTAAATGCAGGTATGTGGCAAACAATTGTGATGTTAAAGGAGTGGAGGTGGTGTGGAGCACTGTGCCTGGTTTCAATGTGCAGGGAATTGTACAAGTTTGTGGAGATACAGGGAGGGTGAACAGTTCACATGTAGTTGTTTTGCACTGTGGTGCTTTGCATTTGGGCTATGTCACTGCCCCTACTTTGTTGGTAGATTTGGAACACTTGGTTCAGGCAGTAATGAAAATACTTTCAAATGCCAAGGTTATTTTTCTGGTTTAGTATCTAGGGCAATATGGGACAATAGTTTTGTTTTTTGTCCTCAGCAAAATATTGCTAGGTGTGCAATCAACCGAGGCATATTTGCTTTCATGCTTAGAGCTTGTATGTTCTTTTGTAATAATGAGAACATTGATTCTAGTAATGTTGTATATTTTAAAGAAGATAACAGTGGTGGCGCGAGTTATGGTTGCTTAGCTTACCATAACTGGCGAATTTCAGTTTTTTTTTTATTTTACTTGTAACCATAACGTCCTTTTAACAACGTTTTTTTACTGAATTTCATAGGTTTTTATTCGTGCAACTTAACCATAACGTCCCTTAAACAAAGTTTTTTCATTGAATTTCATAGGTTTTTATTAGTCCAACTTAACCATAACGTCCCTTTAACGTTTTTTCAGTGAATTTCATGTTTTTACCAGAGTATGCAATTTTCCTTCAACTTACTAATATCATACTTACCAAAAATAGCAAAATTTATGTCCAATTTACAAAGTGTCACCTTAAAACACCATTTCCCACCTTCTAGAATCATTTTTAACACTTCTATACACTTTTTGCAACTATTTCAACTAGTTTTGCATCCGTAATCATCTACACACATCTGACTTCATTACGACCTTCCGGACAGTGCCACATGACCATACGCTGGTGCACGGCATGATGACGTCTCTGAGAATCCGTCTCACTTCACGATAAGATCCGTCCTTCGCGGACAGTTCAGAACTGCATTTTCTACTGATCTAGGAACTTTCAACTTCAAAATTTCCCTTGCACACCTCCTACACCTGTTCATACTCATTATCCATTACCAATCTAGTACACAGTACATAGATTGGTAATGGATAATATCAAAACTGCTATTTATCTTAAAAATCGCATCAGTTATTGCCATCCCTCCTCCCCAAGAACCACCACCACCACCAGCTGGAGGACCTTCACAACAAAAAAAGCACAGTAGTTTCAAAGACACTGAAGAGGACCAAGAAAATGAGGTAGAGGAAGTGACTACTTCTAGCACCAAGATCGAATCATGGTTGTGCCAGTTCTTTGCTACTGTTGGGAGTGTACCAAAGGCTAAAGCTACAAAAGTGCAATGCACTCAGTCGCAGACTACCTAGACAGTAATCCACGGGACTACCTCCATGCGCCGCCACACCAAATCCAATGACCGCAATGCTCTCAGAAAGGTTGTTCCTTTCTCAGCAAGTAGTAAGCTGTCTTCCTGCACCTCATCTTCCTCAACAAAAACTGTAACCACACAGCCTGATATCTGCGGGCATTGGTGCGTTACAAACAAATAAATAAATAAGGAGGGCTACGGACAATTATCGTCCATTGCAGCCCCTGAAATGGGGGATAAAGGCCATTAGAACCTCTGGTTCCCAAAGAGGGAACCCAGGGTGCTAAAACATAGATTTTTCTTCCTATAGCGGGACGCCATAGACGTCCCGCTGTAAGAAGGATGGAAAATCCTTTTCCAAGACAGCCAACATGGAAAGAGTAGGCGGGGCTCCGTACACAGCCCCTCTTCCCTTGCCATGGCAGCCTGCAAAACCCTATGAACATATTACCACAAGCGCTTTTTTTCCCTTTCAACCTATCCTTCCTTCGAATAACTTTACCACATAGCTGGTCCCAGGAAGACATAGCCACTTTAACACCATTTTTCGTCCCTAGCAGTCATGGCCAGTAGCCAGATTGTCCATGTCCATGACCTTATGCCATGACCCATACAATCTGGCTACTACGCATGGCCACAGGCTATACCTCAGTCGCCAAAGGTATATGACTATTTTTTGTACCTACATTAGTACATTTGTAAAAAAATAGAACACGGGCACATTTGCAAAACCATGCTTTAATGTCCTTGCCAATTCTCCTCACAAGTTTGCTCTAAATCCGCCCATGTTTTATTTTTTAAAAAGTGTCAAAATATTTGTACATACAATAGTCATATAACTTAGCCCACACTTGACAAAATCCATTCAGTCTTTACACAAACATTGAAGGTTGGCTCTATAATCTTCTCAAAACTTTTGTCCTCATTTGTCAAATAGCAACAAAGTTATAAGCCATCTAAAAATGTTAAGACCCCGTCTAATTTCGCCCCCTCCTGAGAAAATCCCACCAAACTTTGGAAAACCATTTATATCGAGATCCAAAATTGTTTTGCCAAATGTTGTGCAGATTCGTTAAATGACACCACATTTATATGCCTTTACAATATTTTGGGATCCCCCTCTAATTTTGCCCCCTCTTGACAGAATCCCACAAAACCTTGCAAAACCATTCGGCATTAGTTCTAGAATAAAATTGAAAAATTACATGCAGTATCATTGGATGGCGCAAAAGTTGTAAGCCATCCAAAAACTGCTTTTACCCAACCCTGTAATGCAGAAAAAGGTACAGATTTCTTAGGACATCTGAAGTGTCTGCGAACACCAAAGCACTGCCCCAGGACATCTGGAGTGTTTGTGGACTTTTGGGGGGGCGGAAGAACCCGTTTTTTGGCTTCTTATGGCCATATCCAATCCAATCCTCATCCCCTCCCACATCCCCAGAGATTGTTTATTGAGTTTGACAAGTGAAATGCTGCTTTTTTAAAAATAATTTCACTGCGCTGTCCGCGGACCCCAAAAAAGTCTGCGAATCCAAGATGACAGGCGCTTCAGGGAAACCGACGCATTTCACGTTTTCTCACCAGCCAATCCGTGGGCATGTCCTGATGGGGCCAATCGGAGGCCAGTCCGGAGACAGTACAGCCGATCAGAGGCCAGTCAGCGGACCAAACAGGGAAGAGAGTCCGCGGAGCGGACATAGATATCACACATTTTTTTGCCTCATGTTTTGCTCATTTACAAAAAAACTACTGGACGTATTTACATCAAATTAACAAAAGCACGCTTTTGGGACCAAGCTGCCACTCCTGCTGCAAATTTGGTGAAAATCCGTCCAGCGGTTTGGGCTGTAGGTGGGAGCAAAAGTTTTTTCCCATTATGTCTATGGGAAAAAAATACATTTTGGGATCCCCCTATAACTTTGCCCCCCCTTGACCAAATCTCACCAGACTTTGCAAAAAATTCAAAGTGGGCCATATGCTTTTTTTGCAAAATTTGGTGAAGATTCGTCCTGGGGGAGCGAAGGTATAAGTCGTCCAAAATGTGCTCTTCCTATGAGATGAGCAACTTAACCATAACTACATGGCCGCTACCGCAGGCCATGTAATAACCAATTGTATATTATGTGTAACCAACTGTATATATCAATATATTCTAAAGATATCTGTAACCACACCGTGATCTGGGTCTGGGCGTGTAATAAATGAACTAAATAAATAAATAATTTTTTTTTTTTTATCAACCTTTCTGCTCTATTTAAGATCCTGTTCATTGTCAATTAATTAAGTTTCTGTATCCCTTTCCAGTATGAATGGTGGGAATTGTTAAATAGCTGTAATTGAAGGCTGGTCATACTCATTATGTGGAGACTGGCCACCCCTGTTAATGGGCATTGTGGGTAGTGGCTTTATCTGTCATTGGTAATTGTGTTGATGGGTCATTACTGCTATTGGGCAAGGCTTGTCCATACACGTTACTGGCAACTGAGCAATGTGGCAACTAGAAGTGAATAGGAGTGGGTATGTTGGCAGTATCCATTCTGCATGCTTTGCATGTGAGCCACATATTCTTATTGCCATACCTGGGAACGGGTATGTGTACACGTTAGCTTTCGGTTGCTGTCCATGCTGAGACCACCTTCAGTTATTACCCACCATTTAAAAGTCTGTCATTAACTGCTAATGATCATGCAGAGACCGGCATTTTGTTCAGCGTTGTAGCTTTGGCGACTGGAGTTAACGGCCGTTACTGGGCATTGGAGACTGGCATTACGGTTGTTGGCCAGGTGGTGGTTTTCAAGCTTGACAGTGTCTCCGATCATCTAAAAAAAAAGAAAAAAAGCAACACAAGCAGAAAAATGCTGAAGACGAATCAAACATTGAACAATAAATACAAATAATAGCTGCAAAAAATAGGGCATTTAAACAAACAGACATTGTGTGTTTCCGTAGCCCTCATTGAATACTTTCTCATTATTTTCAAACAACATATTATGGGCACTTTACCCTTCAGAGGAGCAAGGGGTGTCTTTTAAAGGATTGGCCTAAACGTGTCTCTATGTTAAAGGATTCAAAGGTGAAGACCATGTACCTTGGGCCTTATTACAGGGATTCCGTTGGACCTGCAGAATATCCCCCTCACATTTGCATTATGCTCGTGGCATCACTACAACAGGCGAGGCTTTCGGTAACCAAATCTCAGTTTGTTTAACGTCTCCAACATGTTAACAGTAGGACTGCATGTGACTTGGCTACAATATCCTTTGTGTAGAGGCATTTCGAGTCCTTAAGTGCTCTTTGGGCCACAAAGACGTCCAGGGTTGGGGGAATACCTAGTATTATTCTGTGCACCCACCTTTATGCTCTTAGTCCTGGATATCCGTCGTTCTTTCCATTCAGCACTATGAACAATGGACAGCCATTAGCTGCCATTAAGCAGGTGACAGGTGGCAATTAGCAACTATTGTTGAGACCTGTGACAGTCACTTTGTGACAGACACGTATCCATTTTCAGGTATTTCTAGCTATGTTTCGAGCCTACTGAAGCCAAATAATGTATGTCACCTTAGCACCGACTGTTGATGCATACACATCCTCAAGTGTGTATACGCTTAAAATAATACTTATATTTAGTGAACATTATTACATTGTTTTCTACACACACACTTATTTGAGGAGCAGGCTCTGTACAGGTAGCGCTAAGCCCCATAACTGACACCACCAAACAGGAAATCATGCCAAAACCTGGACTGGGAGGGTAGAGAGTGGTGCCATTTGGTCTCCAATCATTACCAAAACCACCCTCTCAACAAGCCTCATATATACAACTTGTCTGGCCAGCATAGCTCAGGAATTCAGCCATTGCACAAGAAGGTAGTCAACACTGCAAGGCTGCAAAAATAGCAAAGATGAACTGTACTAATAGAAAGTAACAACATGTAACATAACATGACATGTCTAACACAACATAACAGTAACAATAAATAGCATAACATAACAAAACAACATCAAAAGCAATTGAAAAAGCCTATGAATCAATAAAAAATGCTTTAGGTAGCTATGACATGCCCAGCTCTTCAAATTAAAGAAGGTTATCAAGTAGAGTCCTGTTGAAGTGCAGACAATAGCAGCATACAAGCTGCAGGAGGTTTCCACTTTCGTCACCAGATATGCAAAAACAAAAATATTCAGGTTATGGAATGTGCGCTCTGGAACTGGCCAGCTGTCCTGCAGGATACATTGCATTTGTACCATCAGCATGGGCAGGCGCTCAACGTAACCCCACTCCTTGTTTTCTGCACCGCTGCTACGTCATTCATGCCCATTGTCAGAATTAGTGTTGCACATTCTTCACCTCTGGAGTTGGTTCTGATATCATTGTAAATTATCAGTGTATGGAGAATGAGAGTGACAGGATTACAGGAAAAGGGTTGAGTTTAGAGCTCTCAATGATACACTGAGGTTCAAACCAAGTAGTATTTTTTTGTGAATTAGTTTAAAGAAAATTACACAAATTTCACATACAACATGATGACATACTAAACGTCCTGTAAATGAAAATTAGAGTACATTAATATAAATAGTCCACAACAAGACAGCATGTTGATATTATATTGATAAATTAATATTCTCAAAAAGTAAAATAATTTAAATATGAAGATTGTGAGGTGTAAATAAAGGCCCCAAACCAAAGGAACCAAAAGGCCCACTGTGAAACTGAACTGCTAGCATTCAGAATCCTGCATGCTGAAAAATGGGGCCTATGTAGGCAGACTATGCAGGCTTCTTTTTGCAGGGGAAATTCAGAGAAGGCTAAAACAAAAATTGAATACAAGTGCTAATTACAAAAGCATGTCACATTACAGGCTGAGAAATAAATGCAGCAATTTCTTTTACTGAAAATGTCACCAATCAAATGGGAGTGCACTGTGACAATTCAGACCCTCTTTACAGCAGAAAAACAAACAGCAAGTAATTAAAATAATTTTTGTTAATGACTGAAAGAAACAGCCCTGCATTTTCACTGCAAAAGCAAAGTGAACTCTGATTAGCAAAACACACAGGATGTCAAAGAATAAAGGCTGATGTTAGAAATAGTAATATGTGAGTTCCTTTCAGCCAATGAACAATTGTGGGCCTCTGGGCAAACTTCCCAAAGAACTCTGCCCATTGAAAGCCTAGTTTGTGAATCCCAAATGTTTGCAACTGCAATAAAATATGGCCCCATGGGTGTCCAAAACCAAGTTTCCCTAGACCTGCTGTCTCAGAGGGCAGTTCTGAGCGGGACAAATGTTATAGCTATTGCATGACAGGAATGTAGGGGATTTCTGTGTTGCCAAGGCCCCAGGTTTTATGACTGGCAGTTACTAACTTCAAACACCAAAGAGGATAGTAAAAGAAAAAAAGAAAACCTGGCCACAGGCTGGCCAAATGTGGCAAATGGCATGGAAAAAGGGAAGCTAATATTTGCACATATGAAGATTCCCCTAACATTAAATAGACTGTCACAATTGTTGCTGTTTCTCAGAAACTACAAATCACACTGTATCCATGCATGTTGCATGTTTTAGTTAATTTCCATGTGATTCTGTTGATATAAAATGCCTCCACCTGTGACTTAGGGAATTGTAATGACCTGCTAAAAGAAGTTCCTGGCTGCTCTGAACATGTTTCGAATTTGCGAGTTGACGAACTGGTTGAGGGTAAAATTAGGAATGTGGGGAATAAATTACTTGTTCATAATTATTATGCTTTTTGTGTAAATAGGTGCAAAATTGCCACACGGCCATGCAACATAATGCGGACATAGCAGTCATTTTATTAAAATCCGCATGAGTAGCTGAAGTAGAATATATGTATATTATGGCAGTTATTAGTAAATCACAAAGATTTGGACACATAACTAGATTTTTGCCAAAACTTGACATGAAAACAAAGGGGAATTGCAAATGGGAACAGACATATGTCTGTTTCAGAATCCTCAACCAATCCATAGAGAGAGGCTGGACTTGGGAGGAGAGAGAAGGGTATCTGGCCACTCCTCATTGCGAGAACTCTTGCAGTGAACTGCTCAATGTTGTAAACTTGATGGTGTCATCACTGGTATATAAAGTGAATGCACTATGAAGAAGAGAAAGCTCCTGAAATGTATAATTTGACAGTCGCAAGGAACCAGCAAAAGGATATTTTTCTGAAATTGCATCTTGGTGGAGTGCTGTAGTGCTGCTAGGGCCTAAAGGTCCACTGGATCCTATGGTGAAGCACTGGGAAGCATCCTTGAAAGTGGAGTGACCAGAACCCTTGCCTGTCCTACAGGAATTTCCTGAAATGCAGCTGCCTTTCCTGCACTTTAAACATAGGTTTTAAATATAAGTAGAATTGTGCCATTTGAAACCAAAGGATGGGGGTCTGCTTGCCATAAATGTGTTCCCTTTATAGTGTGAAAATAAAACATTGTGTAGATCCTTAGCTTTTTTAACTAAACATATTAATGCCATTAATTCCCCTTGTCTGCACACCACAGAGTTATTTTCTGTTAAAATTAGAAATTAACAAAGCTCATTCCCAGTGTGCGCTGAAAACTATAGACTGTCATTTAATTGGGTAATCTTATATGTCCAACCTCTCCTAACACAGACCTTTGAGTGGAGGAGGTCTGACAGCTACAATTCTCAAATTATCCCAATTTGTATTTGTCCAGCTTCCCCAATGCAGCCTTTAACAGTGGCGTGACACAATATTTGGGCCCCCCCGTGAACCATGCTGAGGGCCCCCCCTGTGCCCAATGCAGCAGCAAATCATGGGTCGCACCACACTCTGGGCCGGCCTAGATTACCACACCTGCACAATACACACAAGCGTGCTGCCGAACGGGTATGCCACACACTGCACTAGTAGACGATATCATTATACGTTTTAATGCAAAATACAGCACACTTTCTACTTAGAATTGACTAAGAAGCCAGAGTGTTTGCAATTGGTTTGTAGGGTAACACCAATACAATACATGCAAGTCACCAACAGTGCACAGGAACATTAATGCTTTGCTATTAAAATGCAACACCATAATGAAAACATGTCCTACTGGCTGCACAATGTAGACCAGTGTAGACATGTAAAACATTACAGTAAAGCTGTCATGAGGCCTACCCCAGGGAAACCAGACCAGGTCCAGCAACCCCGGAAGCAGGCATTAAGTTATTTTGAGCAAGCCCAAAAGACCCTGCTAGGGGCTGTTTGGGTGCGGTCCTGGCGCTTATGGCGCCAGGCTCATATGGAGAATCAGTCCTGGCGCCATAGGCACCAGGCTCATAGAGTAGAACCTGATGCAGACCATGCTGCAAACTTACCTGGTGCAGACCATGCTGCAGAGCTCCAAGCCAAATGAGGCTTGGAGGGGACTATTTTACCTAGGGACTATTTTTTACTCGGTGGGGCTGGGGAAGAATACTTACCTGGGACTACTATGGAGGCTATTTAAATCACGCCCGATGAGCAGCACATGCTTCGCATTATTCTGCATCCAGCAGCGTAACGCTCACCGTGTCTGCAAGCCTGCATCCAGTCTTCTGCCACGTCCGCCTCGAGTCTGCAGCTCCTAGAAAAAGGGAGAAACAGAAGGAGAAAGGTTAGAATAAGAGCAAACCTTCGATCCTTACCTGAATTCCGGATCCACCGCACCTTCGAGCTGGAAGAAAGAAGCATTAACGTGCGCCGCCTCGCCTACTGCAGCACCGCACTGAACTCACCGGCCTTCGCAGCATCCTCACGATCCACCGCATCCTTCTGCACGTTCCCGCCACATTCTGGCACCTAAGGGGAACACAAGAACAGCAAAGGTGAGCCAAGGAAATAAACAGAGGTAATAGTAACTACCCCCATAGACTTACCTGATTACCGCCGGGGGTACTATTCCTCTTCACGGGTCGGCGTAGTCTCCATTGCATCCTCGCTGCACCCCGGCCCCTAAGGGGAACAAAAGGACGACAAAAGGTGAGACAACGGGACAAATAAGGGGAACTCTTCTTACCTCAATAGACTTACCTAATTTTACCACCGGAGGCATAATTCCCTGAACTTAATATTTTCTCGCCACACCTGAATAAGGGAACAAGCAGCTTACATTCTGGCCTTATTTTTATTGAACTGTGTAGGATAAGCCAAATCCTTACCTGAACTTCGTCAGCTACCACGAGGAACTCTTTGCTGGGGTCAAGCTGCAAACTGCAAGGAATGGGACAAGAGTGAAAGTCAGACATGTGAACTCTTACGAACTACATATTTTTGGGGTCAATATTGTTCTGGAACTCACCAATTCCTTCGAGCCAGTGAAGCAACTGGTTATCAACGCGCCCCTGCGCTCAATGCAGGATGGAGAGCTCATCTTTTCAAACCATCAGAAGAATATTCCTACGGGCCAAGCAAACGAAGCTAGGTGGGCCAGTCCAGTCCGTCATCTCGGCCCTACGCGTCACATTGGTGGACACCGCAGCTGTCCAGTTCAGATTGACGCCTCTGTGGGAGCCAGGTGAGCGTAACAGAATGCGAAGACTACCCACAAATTCCCACCCGGGCGTTATGGATACCTCAGAGACTGACCAAATGGCCCAATTACTTGGGGAACTGAGGGCTGAAGTGCATTCAGCCCGTCAAGAAACTAAAGCTCTTAGGAGAGAACTGATTTTGTCAAAGGAGCGAACTGATGACCTTGCTAGGCAACTATTGCAAAGCCAGGCTGGACAAGCACCCCTACCTGGTTCCGGGGGTAATCCAGCTCCTGTGTTATCGAGTAACCCTGTGCAAATAAACCTACCAGGAAATATTCCATTAGCTCCACCCGAACGCTTTGCCGGAGATCCCAAAAGGTTTGCCGTGTTTATGAACCAATGCCGCCTGCACTTTTTATGCAGACCTGGAGCCTTCCCAAACGACCAAGCCAAGGTAGCCTTTGTATTGTCATATCTCAGCGGCAGTGCAGCTTATTGGTCAATTCTCTAGTCACTCAGGATGACACAATTCTTCGGGATTTTCAGGGCTTTCAAATTAGCATGGAAAGACTATTTGCCTGGCACTCCCAATGACAGGCCCTGGACAACAAACTTTTGTCCCTACGACAGGGTAACCAGGACCTTTTATCCTACATCGCGACCTTTAATAGGTTGATAGTGGAAACTGGATGGCTTGAGGAAAAACGAATCACGTTATTTCATTGAGGGCTTCGAGGAGAACTCAAGGATGTCTTGGCTCAAGTCGTGAACCCACCTCAAGACTGCACTGAATATATAGACTTAGTGGTCCGGTTAGATCACAGACTTCAGAACAGAAAGGCTGATCGAGCCAAGAGTGAGAATCGGGTGTTGGTCAAAACTCACGCTAACACCAAAGGAGCAGATGCTTCAGAACCCATGCAAATCGGAGGGGTTAAAGGACCCTTAACCCAGAAGGAAAGAGAAAGGAAACAAAAAATGCAATTGTGTCTATATTGTGGAACTTCTGAGCATTTTCTACGGGATTGTCCTGTAAAACCACCCAAGAAGGTGGTAGGAGCTGCTGATAAAAGCCATATTGAGTCAGACTCGGGAAACGACCACGCCCGACAAGCGTAGAGGTCCGCTTTCCGAGCTTGAAGAAGGATACTCGGACCTCGCATTTCACAATACCAATGGTCCTCGTAGATCCAAGGCAGCCATCGCGTATGCACGCTGTAGGGGCATACATTGATAGCGGGGCCATAGGAAACTATGTGGACTATGAATTGGCTTCCAGGATGAATCTACCTCTTTGCCGAAAAACCACCTCAGATGTCATCACCACAGTCGATGGAACTGAAATTGCCTCTGGGCCTGTAACTCATTCCACCGCAGAGATGACACTATTGGGTCAGGATGGCCATCGAGAGACTATTGTGTTTGATCTAATCAAAGCCCCACAGTTCCAAATAATACTGGGGATACCTTGGTTGGAAACACATAATCCTTGTATTGATTGGCGAGAGAAGAGAATAACCTTCCCGGATTGTGCAAAAACCTGTTACCCACAGAAAAATCAGAATGTAGGCCTGGCCACAGTAACCACAGCAGTCATACAACTACCTCCAGAATACCAAGAATTCTAGGATGTCTTCCAAAAGGAACAGGCAAACACCTACCTCCTCACAGATCGTACGATTGTGAAATCGATCTCATACCCGGTGCACAACCCCCTTGTAGCAGGATCTATGCCCTTACGGAACCTGAGAACCTTCACCTACGACAATACCTAGACCAGTACCTTGCCAATGGCTTTATTCGCCCATCCAAGTCCCCTGCATCTTCAACTTTGTTCTTCGTGCCCAAAAAGGAAGGTGACCTCAGAACGTGCATAGACTACCGCGCATTTACCCAGATAACTGTTAAGAACCGATACCCATTGCCTCTGATCCCTGAACTATTAGACCAAGTGAAGGACGCTTGTATATACACTAAATTAGGTCTCCGGGGGGCATACCATTTGGTACGTGTAAAAGAGGGCGACGAATGGAAAACTGCGTTCCGCACTAAGTATGGGTTATTCGAGTACCAGGTGATGCCTTTCGGGTTGTGCAATGCACCAGCAGCCTTCCATTACTTCATGAACAATGTCCTTTGTGAACTAATTGACATTTGTCCTGTCGTGTATATTGATGATATTCTAGTATACTCCTCTTCAGAATCTGACCATGTGAAACACGTCCGACCAGTCCTTGAGAAATTGCACCAGCACAAACTAAACGCAAAAATAGAAAAATGCGTTTTTCATGCCACATAAGTGGAATTCCTTGGGTTTATCCTGACCCCAAAGGGAGTCCGAATGGACTCAAGAAAGGTGGACGCAATCCTTAAGTGGCCATCACCAAGTTCAGTTAAAGGAGTACAAAGCATGCTCTGCTTTGCCAATTTCTACCGCAGATTCATCCCAGATTTTTCACATGTCGTACATCCTATCACAGCACTCCTGCGAAAAAATAAACGCTTTATATGGACTTAAGAAGCTGAGAAAGCCTTCCAAGAGCTGAAAGCGAAATTCACGTCTGCACCTGTGTTAAAGCACCCACGCCCTGACCTTCCATACATAGTGGAAACTGATGCATTCAGTCTAGCCATGGGAGCTGTCCTGTCTCAAAAGGACCCTGAAACTGGCCAGCTTCACCCAGTAGCATTTTGGTCCAGAAAGTTCTCAGCACCCGAGTTAAACTATGCGGTTACCGATAAGGAGTTATTAGCCATCAAATCCACCTTCACGGCTTGGCGGCACTATCTTCTCGGTGCCAGGCATACCATTACTGTGATCACCGATCACCAGAATTTACAGTATTTAAAAACAGCCAAGGCCCAATCGTCACGTCAACTCCGATGGGCATTGTGCTTTGCCGAGTTTGATTTCGTGATAACCTATCGACCAGGTTGTAAGAATGGTAAAGCAGACGCCTTATCCCGAATAGGGATGGGAGAGGCAGAAGTGAACCTAGAACCAGTACCTATAATTTCCAAACAAAGGATCCTTGGCATGACTAGTCTACAGACACTACAAGACATTCAGGTAAAGATCCAGCAACTCTTTGATCCTACAACCCTGCAGGACTGGGTAAAGAAAGGCCCGGACTACTCTGTTACCAATGATATGCCTTATTACCAAGGGCGACTGTTTCTGCCACACAAGAAACTTCAAGAACAAGTCATTTCCCGTTATCATGATACCCTAATGGAGGGGCACCCAGGTATTGCAAAAACTGAAGCTAAGATTAAAAGACAATTCTGGTGGCCCACCTGGTGAAAGGATATTAAGTCATTTGTGATGTCTTGTGGCGTTTGCGCCCAAAACAAAAGTCAAAAGAAAAAACCAGCTGGACTCTTACAACCCTTAGACATTCCACCTACACCATGGCACACCTTATCGTTAGACTTTATTACTGATCTACCTCCTTGTAATGGGTTTAACACCATTCTAGTTATTGAGGATCTTTTTTCCAAGATGGCCCACTTTATTCCTTTAAAAGGACTACCTTCAGCCTTAATCCTGGCCAAAGAATTCCTCGAAAACATTGTTCGCTTACATGGATTCCCGTCTGTGTTGGTCTCTGACCGGTGCAGTCAATTCATTTCACATTTTTGGAAGAAATGTTGTCAATTGGCGCAAATCGACGTGAGATTATCGACCAGTCACCACCCCCAGACCGATGGTCAAACGGAGAGGACAAACCAGACTCTTGAACAATACCTGCGTTGTATGTTACATCAAACTGAGAGTAATTGGAAGGACATCCTTTGGATCGCCGAATCTGCATACAATAATTCAGTAAATTCTGGAACTGGACAAAGTCCCTTTTATACCCTATATGGGGACCACCCTCGAACCTCAGACCTTGACTCACCCCAACACTTAGAAATGCCCTCAGTGGACCATCTACACGTTATGATTACACAAGCCTTTAAGGAGGCAACTGCACATTTGAAACAGGCAAAGGAGAAATATAAGAAAGATGCTGATCGGCATAGAAGTGATACTCCACAGTACCAGATAGGCGACCAAGTATGGTTGGTCACAAAACACATACCTCTCAAGGGAACGCGGACCTTTAACCCTAGATATTTGGGACCTTACTCTATTAAGGTCATTATCAACCCGGTGGCCGTCAAGTTGGATTTACCTGCGAATATGCAAATTCATCCCGTCTTTCATATGTCACTTTTGAAGCCAGTGCAACCAGGGACAAGACTAACCAAGCCACCAGACCCTGTCTTTATAGACGGGGAACCCGAATTTGAAGTTAAGGACATCCTGGACTCCAAGTTGGCGAAGTCAAAGCTTTTTTATTTAATCGACTGGAAAGGGTACGGACCACAGGAAAGGTCTTGGGAACCCAGTGACCACGTGCATGCAACTCGATTGGTGAAAAGATTCCACAGAAATTTCCCAGACCAACCAAAACCACGGGGAAGAACGACTTTAGGAGGGGCCTTGGGGGGGAGTGCTGTCATGATGCCTACCCCCGGGAAACCAGACCAGGTCCAGCAACCCCGGAAGCAGGCATCAAGTTATTTTGAGCAAGCCCAAAAGCCCCTGCTAGGGGCTGTTTGGGTGCGGTCCTGGCGCCTATGGTGCCAGGCTCATATGGAGAATCAGTCCTGGCGCCATATGAGCCAGGCTCATAGTGTAGAACCTGATGCAGACCATGTTGCAAACTTTCCTGGTACAGACCATGCTGCAGAGCTCCAAGCCAAATGAGGCTTGGAAGGGACTATTTTACATCGGGACTATTTTTTACTTGGGTGGGGCTGGGGAAGAATACTTACCTGGGACTACTTTGGAGGCTATTTAAACCACGCCCGATGAGCAGCACACACTTCGCGTTATTCTGCATCCAGCAGCGTAACGCTCACCGTGTCTGCAAGCCTGCATCCAGTCTTCTGCCACGCCCGCCTCGAGTCTGCAGCTCCTAGAAAAATGGAGAAACAGAAGGAGAAAGGTTAGAATAAGAGGAAACCTTCGATCCTTACCTGAATTCCAGATCCACCGCACCTTCGAGCTGGAAGAAAGAACCATTTACGTGCGCCGCCTCGCCTGCTGCAGCACCGCGCTGAACTCACTGGCCTTCGCAGCATCCTCACGATCCACTGCATCCTTCTGCACGTTCCCGCCGCATTCTGGCACCTAAGGGGAACACAAGAACAGCAAAGGTGAGCCAAGGAAATAAACAGAGGCAATAGTAACTACCCCCATAGACTTACCTGATTACCGCTGGGGGTACTATTCCTCTTCACGGGTCGGCACTGTCTCCATTGCGTCCTCGCCGCACCCCAGCCCCTAATGGGAACAAAAGGACGACAAGGTGAGACAACGGGACAAATAAGGGGAACTCTTTTTGCCGCAATAGACTTACCTAATTTTACCGCCGGAGGCATAATTCCCCGAACTTAATATTTTCTCACCTCACCTGAATAAGGGAACAAGCAGCTTACATTCTGGCCTTATTTTTATTGGACTGTGTAGGTTAAGCCAAATCCTTACCTGAACTTCGTCAGCTACCACGAGGAACTCTTTGCTGGGGTCAAGCTGCAAACTGCAAAGAATGGGACAAGAGTGAAAGTCAGACATGTGAACTCTTACGAACTACATATTTTTGGAGTCAATATTGTTCTGGAACTCACCAATTCCTTCGAGCCAGTGAAGCAACTGGTTATCAACACGCCCATGTGCTCAATGCAGGATGGAGAGCTCATCTTTTCAAACCATCAGAAGAATATTCCTACGGGCCAAGCAAACGAAGATAGGTGGGCCAGTCCAGTCCATTATCTCGGCCCTACGCATCACATTGGTGGAGACCGCAGCTGTCCAGTTCAGATCGACGGCTCTGTGGGAGCCAGGTGAGCGTAACAAAAGCATGCCAGGCCACATGTATACATACCTAGACTGGTTGCACTACAATGCCAGTCGAAGCAATAACGCTCTTCAAGAAGAAAGAACACATTCAAGCCCACCTCTCTGCAGCCTCTAAAAACATGGCCAAACTCTTGTAAATCTGCAAGGAACTGACCAATCCTGTTGCAGTTTTTACCTCTCCTGTTCCCTCCCAGACCCTCTGTATGGCTCTGTCCTCTCACTTCTCTTCTAAAACTCAGGACATCCCGTCCTCTATCTCTTCTTCCTCTCCCTCTTCGTCACTCGGCCCCCCTTTGGCCATCTCTCCCTCTCCTCCTCCTTTCTCCTCCTTCTCACTGACAACACCTGTCAAGATTTCTAGACACTCAAATCTAGGACTCAAATCCATTACTAACTAAAGGAATCCACTATTTAGTGGGCATAGGAGTGCAGCCCACACCGCTGGCTTCACGGACAAGGTCTTCGAACATAGTTTCTCACAGTGCCATTCCACGGAGGCACTTTCTACAGCGGGTTTGCACCCGAAGTTTGTTTAATAAAACTTACGGTAATTATCAGAAGATGGACTAATATCGGTTGTGCTCACTCAACCTCATAAAGACTTCTAATTTTTTATTCTTCATCCGTGGATTTTTCTTGGGTTGCAGCACACTACAGTTAATAATGTCATATGAAGATATCGAGCATTTAACAGATAAAAGGGCGAAAACATTAGGCTTTACAGCCGACGAGGCAGATGCCATATTAGGGTTGATCAAGGATACAGCACGCACCAAAGCAACTAATGACCCGACAAGTAAAATTAAGCAACTTGAATATTCAATTAGGAAATTAATTAACAGAAAACTGCACGCTGTCACACTCGGCAGATATTATAAAGTACAAAGAATCCCAAGAGGGCTGAGGGTACCACTGCGTCCAACCTTATGCAAAGAGAGCAAGGATTTCGTCGAAAAGTGGGAACAGATCCTCAATAAGTGCTCACTAGATCTGATACTGCTGACTATCAAAGATCAGGAAACATTGGACAACTCGAAAATGAAATAGAAGTACTGTCAAATGAAATTACACAGATAACTAATACTGAATCTTTCACAGAAATATTGGCAGATATTAATATCAAGCTTGAAAGCTACGAGCAGGACCTTGAAGCTAGGAAAGTTAGAAAGTTCCGCAGGGATACCTATGACTATTTGAACAATGAAGTATATACATGGGCAGATAAGTACTCTCAACCAAATATAAGAACAAAAAAATCCACCAGTGATAACAGCAGTTCTGAGTCAGATACTGCGGAAATAAGACCACAACAAAGTACAGATATCCAGGCAGCAAGCAGCACAGGAATAGGTAGAAGACTACCACAACCTATCACAGAAGGTTTTTTAGATCAAAGAGGAAAAGGACAAGAAGAGGGAAGAGGAAGAAGATATCAAGGAGTGCAGACCAGACAACAGGCGAGTCGAAATTAGTAGTAAATTTGTCTAGAAGAACTTTATCTAGGCAAGAAGTCCAAACATTGGAAAAAGGTTTGAAATTTGTACCGACTCATAGCACAAATAAGTTTCAGACGAAAGTAGAAGTATACAAACTCATACGCAAGCTTAAGCTCAAAACATATTTCGCAGAAACAGCGAATGCGCCAGTGCCTGAGACTACAAGTCAATATTTAGAATTCAAACCTAAGAGTACATTTTGTGCCCCAATACATGTACCAGCAATAGATATCTTTGAAAAAATGGTGATGAAAGATCTATCGCAAGTTCAATTTGGAAAACCAAAGAGGTATAACTTAAACAGAGGTGAACGCTCACAGATCAAAAATTTGTTCTCGGATGACTCTATTGCTATCAGACCAGCTGATAAGGGCGGTGCTATTGTAATACAAGATACCGAAGATTACCAGAATGAATGCCTAAGGCAATTAGCAGACACTAATACATATAAGGAATTACCACATAACCCTACTATGGAAATAAAAAATGAGTTATCAATACTTTTAGATAATGCAGTGGAAAATCAGTGGATTACAGAGAAAACGAAGTCATATCTCTTTACAGCATATCCTAAGATGCCGCATCTATATATCCTTCCTAAAATACACAAAAGGATTGATAAACCACCAGGAAGACCAATAGTGGCAGCAACGGAGAGTATTCTACAACCTTTGGGCACATACATAGATTATTTTTTGCAACCGTTAGTACAGAGGACCTCGACTTTTGTCAAAGACACTACCCACTTTTTGCAAATACTTAATCAGATCGAATTGGATGAACAAGACATTCTGTTTACTATAGACGTGGTAAGTCTATACACAAGCATAGCACATGATCAGGGCCAAGAGGCAGTTCAGACTCTCTTACTTCAAAGTGAAGAGATTGGAGCTAACAAGGAATTCCTTATGATTTTACTGGAGTTTATAGCCACACATTCATGTTTCGAGTATAACCAAAAGTACTACAAACAAATATCGGGGACAGCTATGGGGGCAACCATGGCGCCAGCCTATGCTAATTCTTTTATGTACATATTTGAAAGCAAGTACATCTTAGAAGACACCAGATGGAAACCACACTTAAAAACTTGGGTCAGGTATATTGATGATATTTTTGGAGTATGGTCCGGAAAAAGGGAAGATTTGGACATTTTCTTGAGATACCTAAATGGCATTGATACACGTTTACAATTTACCCTAGAGGTCGGCGACCCTAATATACATTACTTGGATGTAAAAACGGTAATCAATGGGAACAGGATCAACACAACATTATACACTAAACAAACTGATCGAAATAACCTCCTTCATCGTATGAGCTTCCACCCACCCAATCTACTGCGGAATCTACCATTTGGACAAATGTTGAGAATAAAGCGGATCGTTAGTGACCCAGAAGACTGTGAGAGACAACTACAACTACTTCACGAACGGCTGAAAGAAAGAGGTTATCCCGAGACAGATTTACAAATAGCACGCGAGAAGACTAGAACACAGACGAGAGACCAACTTCTCACCAAAAGAACAGAACGAGAGAATCCTGAATTAGTGTTCATCACTACATATGCCATACAAAGCAATAAAATCAAGGATATCATTCGAGATGGATGGAACATACTTACAAGTGATGCACGAATTAAAGATCTCTTTCCACAACCGCCGATCTTTGCTTACAAAAGAAGCAATAACCTACGCAACATGTTGGTAAATACGAGAAGCAAGGATTCAAATAGGAAACCAGACAAACATCCCGGTACCTACCCTTGTATGAGTTGCAGTAATTGCAATAACGTAATGAAAGGCAATACCATAATGCACCCAAAAACTGGAGCTAAAATTAAACTAAGATATCATGCGACATGTTTGTCAGAAAATGTTGTTTATGCCATCAAGTGTCCATGCGGGATATACTATGTGGGAGAAACAGCTCGAAAGATACGAGTCAGAATAAATGAACACAAGTCGTGTATTCGCAATCAAAACATGACCTCAGCAGTAGCTAGACATTTTATGACAAAGGGACATTCTATTGCACAACTCAGATTTGCAGTACTAGAGGTTCAACCCACCAAAATGGCTACTAAAGATATGAAGAAATGGAGGGCACAACAGGAAGCGTTTTGGATTGATAAACTTGACTCTTTATCACCTGATGGAATTAATGAAGAGTTCGATCTAAGTTGTTTCTTATGATATGCATGTTGGCTATGTTCATTGATGTTTTGGATGTTCTTATGATTTTTCTCTAATTGCAGCGTATGGAATGTAGAGTTACATTTTGTCACACTTTTTCTTTGCTATCTATATTTTTCATTTAGCAATCAGAGAAGTAATTTAGAAAACATTGAACATTTTGACCTTGTAATGGTCACTTCCAAGTAGTGGTTCTGCTTTATTTCTTACTATGACTAATGGCATTACGAAAGCTTTCAATTTCCTTTTTTCCCCTTTTTTCTTTCTTCTTTCTTTTTTCCTTCTTTCTTTCCGTTACCACCACCTGATGCATTTACATCATAACTAACATAGTGTTTTGCTACACATTGAAACCAAGAGCGAAACGTTATAGTAGATCGTAATAAGTTATAAGCTTACTGTGAGTCTTTAATATCAGGACACAAATACTGATCCCTTGCGACCTTTCCTTACTACTTTTGAGCACTTTGAGATCCATCCGACCCCCCCGTCCTACAGTCGGCATTTTTTCAAGCACCCCTTTTCCGTGTGTTAATGGTAGATTCCACTTTCACCGACAAGCTCGCTCTGCTGTAAGCCATGGGATTTGCCACATAGTAGCATAACAATGACTCTCTTTTTTCATTTTTTTATAATATTTAGTGAAGTCAGCCAAAAGGGAGGTCCATGCATCTCTGACGGTTTGAGGTTCTCATTGTCATAGGACTTAATTTTTACAGGAGAATATTGCACTTAACGAGAGAGAGTTTATTTTCATTTATTTTTTGCAATTGGTTTGCGGTAATGTTGATGGAAATTACTATTCCTTCAATATATATTATATGTTTCACTGGTATTCTAAAGAAGTCGGTTTCATTACAAAATGGCCGCCACCTTTATTCACTATTCTCCTCCTGTTCTCACGTAACCATAGCAACTTGAAACAACTTAGCTGCTTGCAAAGTAACGCGTGTCCTCGCGGTCTCACTCAGTCTTGTGATCGTTCCGAAGAGGAAAGGTATGAATGAGCATTCGTGTCAAGTTCTTTTGTTTAGCCCGAATATTCTATAGGCTAACAGCTGTCATACACATATATTTACAGAGCGTTCTGATGAGTGCTAGTTTTATGCACGTACACAAGACATCGCGCAGGGAGATTCTCCAGTCAGCTCTTTTCATGCACCGTTTCAATAAAAGGGAAACCAGGTCAGTTTTTATTGCAATAAGCTTGTAACGATCATGGAAACGTTCTTTTTTAGAGTAATGATTCATTTCCGTTCATATTGCTTTTTTCTTCTTTCTTTTTTCCAATGGTGATTCACAACTTGTAATTGCTGCGTTTTCCTGCAATTTATCCGTATGTATATATTTCTTACCTTATACACAATGCATGATTATGTATGGCTGTTTTCTCTGCTCTGTGACATACACTTATGTAATGGACAATAAATGGTGTAAATAATGCTGGAATCCATGTGACATACTAATATTATGCGCGAAATTGATATATACAATGCGGGTCAATACTGTTTGATCTCAATGTTGTTTTACAATGGTGATGTCATTATGCTGTATTTGTGTTATGATGACCCTTACTAGGCCCTGATGAAGGAAGTAGTATTCCGAAATGCATTGGCCACCCCTATAGGCACCTGCATGAACAGAGTTTTATTTACCTCACTATATTGTGAATTAAAGCTAACTACATGAAAAAGAATTGTAGTGCATATAATTCTTAAATTTTTGGGACTCAAATCCATTACTAACTAAAGGAATCCACTATTTAGTGGGCATAGGAGTGCAGCCCACACCGCTGGCTTCACGGCCAAGGTCTTCGAACATAAGATTTCTAGACAAGTCTGATCTATAAAAGTGTCATCCAAAGAGGTGATCCCCTGCTCCTCAGAACCATGAAGGACTATATTCATACTCACACTCCAGCCTTGGCCAATTTCTATAATCACTCTTTCACCACTGGAACCTTCCCCTCTCACCTTAAGCACCCCCTTGTGCACCCACTGCTCAACAAGCTGTCTGCCGATCCTACCTTCCCGGAAAACTATTGCACAATCTCCATCACCCCTTTCCGGGGAAAACTCTTGGAAAAGCTGTCCATCTCTCAGCTTATTCTCCACACTGAATCAGTTGGCTATCTCCATGACCATAAGTCTGGCTATAGAGCTGCCAGGGGCACAGAAACTGCTCTCCTAAACACCTGTGAAGATTTGCATTCACCTCGATTCCAGCATTCCTTCAGTCCTCATTATCCTTGAACTTTCCTCTGCTTTTGACACAGACAACCACGCCATCCTGATCAATCGACTCTGTGGGAAACTGGGCAGCACAAATCAGACCCTGGAGTGCCTGACCTCCTTCCTGTTGGACTCCACCTACCCGGTCTAACTTGGCCCCTTTCTCTCAGCTAGCTCTCTCTCTACCTGTGGTGTTCCCCAGGGTTATATCCCCTTACTCTGTTTTTTTACTTGGCTCCTTTGGCCCACCTGATCCTATCTTCTCCTCTAACTTTCAGTGTTATGCGGACAACACTCAGCTTTCCTTCAGGCTCCCCTCAGCCTCATCTCCTCTCTCAATCATTTCTGACTGTCTATCCATGATTCAGGATTGGTGCGCCTCCAATGATCTCTGCCTTAATGCCAGTAAGATGGAGATCCTTCTCCTTGGGACCCCTGCCCCTGCTTTCCCTTTCTCACTCTGGCAACCCGCCTTGTGCCCTCATCCTTCGCCTTCCTGCGAGGCAAAAATCCTTGGTGTCATCTTCGACTCCACTCTCCCTTTGTCTCCTCACATCTCAGTCACCGCCAAGAAGTCCCACTACCAGCTTCACCTCCTCAAAGGCACTCTTCCCTTTCTCACTTTCCCCCAGAAGCTCACTGTCTCCAGAGCCCTGGGTCTCTCTAGGCTGGACTACTGCAACAGCCTCTTTCTCAATCTGACTTCCTCTATTCTCTGCCCTCTGCAACTAATCCAGAATACGACTGTGAGAGTTATCCTTTGCCTCAAGTCCAGGGACCGTATCTCTCCAGCTCTGAATGCTCTGCAATGGGTCCCGGTGGCTGCAATGATCAAGTTCAAGCTCCTTTGTGCTATCCACAAGGCTTTCTGGGGCCAGGGCCTGCACTAAATCCAACACTCTCTTCCAGAATACCTTCCTTGTCAAACCCTTTGCTCAGCTACATCCTACTCACGAAGGGTTAGACACTTTTCCAGGGAGAGAGTGGGGTAGATCTCTCTTCTATGCAGGTGCCTCCCTCTGGAATGGCCTCCCTAGCCCTATCAAACTTGAGCCGGAACACCTGAAGTTCTGGAAGAGCTCCACACGTTCCTCTTCTCCTCTGCTTTCTCTTACTCCCTCCCCTGCTGACCTACCTGACCTAAATGTCTGCTGTGCCGACTGGTTGCTTGGCTACCCTCAGAG
This sequence comes from Ambystoma mexicanum, assembly GCF_040938575.1. Lineage (NCBI taxonomy): Eukaryota > Metazoa > Chordata > Amphibia > Caudata > Ambystomatidae > Ambystoma > Ambystoma mexicanum. Next base: position 321,263,826 of record NC_090934.1, read on the forward strand.
TCTCACTGAGTCCAGGCTCTTTGTTGATCAGTCACCCTTGGACTGCCTCCGGTTCTACCACGCGCTTAGGGGCTGTAACTGTAACCCTATAGTCCCTTGTTCTCCATGCACTACCTAAAGCCATGCTGCCCTGGCTGCACTTACTCAGAGCAATGCTGCCCTGGTTTCCCCTGCCCTCTCCCTTGCACTTCGCCCCTCCCTTTCCCCTTGCATTTCTCATTCTCACACTTGCACGATCTGAATGACACAAGGCCTAGTAAGATCGTTTGTCTTGTCCTCCCTCTTTTTTTCCTTCCCTTGTCTTGTTGCGCCTAAAAACATCATATCATTTTATCACAGATACCCAGAAAATATACAATGCTGCATTAAGAAATGGCTAGACTGGCATCACTCAAATGCCAGTATAACCAGGTAAATACACTTAGCAAGTCTGCTTTATCAGAAATTAACTAAACTGATGAATGACGAGACTGGCTGCACCAAAATGCCTCTGAAGCCACTAATACCACATGACATGCCTGCTTAGCCTGGAAATAGCCAAACATTATGATTTATCACACAATCCCGCCCCCCACATATCCCCTCTCCCTCTTAGCCCCTACCTCAACCTCCAAAATCAGCTCCTTGGCTCAGAATTACTCCACATCCTTCTTCCTTGTCCCAGTGCTTACATTTGAGGCTCCTTGCCTCATAGGTAAGTACTGTGATGAGGAAGAGTGGGACTAGGAATAATGAAGATTGCAGGTAGCTAAGTCGGGCATTACCTCCATGTACCTCTACCTCATCCCAGTACTTGTGCATGAGGCACAGAGCCTCATACACAAGTTCTGTGTCATACACAAGTACTGGGATAAGGAAGAATAGGGCTAGAAGCAATGAAGACTACCAATAAGTAATCAAGGCATTAAACACAAGTAGTGGTGCAACACCATTGAGCTGATTAGGCTTCAGTGCCCCGCCACCCACTGAAACTTTGGGCAAAGTTGACTCGACCTGGCTGACCCACAGAGCAGTTGCTGGCCAGAACCGCACACAGATGTTAAATGGCACACTGTTAAAAAGGGCCCAGCAAATACTAACATAAAGCATTTCACTGTTAGTACCTGCATTCAAATGCCAAATGTGTTATGCACTTGAAATTGTGATGTGGGTTTAGTGCTTGGAAGAGTAGATAGGGAACAGGAGACTGCTCATTATCACAGCACTCCATATGTGTGTGCCTTCAGACTTAACGGAGAGAGTTAACTGTGTGTAACATTAAAGCTGCACTAGAATAGTCTCATTAAAATGCATAAAGAAGTATGTTTTCCCTTCCCCTTCTGCCCATGAAGTTAGCGCCTCTTCCAACATTTGATGGGCTAGCCCCCGGAAATGTAGGTTTTGTTGTGCCCCTGAATACAAGCACACACACCAATTACCATATACACACACCCAGCCATCCACACATTTAAGTGTGCACTCTTTCTCCACGCAGGCACACCCAGGCAGCCACCCGTACATTTAAGTGTGGAACCTTTCACCATACTGGAACACACACCCATGGACCCACCCACACATTTAAGTGTGCACTCTTTCACCATACAGGCACACCCAGGCATCCACCAATACATGTAATTGTGCATCATTTCACTGTAAACAGAGACATGCACTCCTAGCCACCCATACATTTGTGTGCACCCTTTCACCAAACACTCACACAGGCAGCCACCTATACATTTAAATGTGTGCCCTTTCACCACACACTCACACACACCACAAACATCATGGGGTTGAGGGGAGCCCTATTACTTCAAAAATAAATTGTTTCTTTTTGAAGTCACTCTGGCTTAATAAAGAAATTATTTCCATTGAGGACCGAACCACAACAGAAATAATTTATTTCTGAAGGCAGCGTGACTTAAAAAAGAAATGAATTCTTTTTGAAGTCACTGTGCCTTCGTAAAGAAATTATTTTTGTTACAAAAATTAGTTCTGCTACAGAAATTATTTCATTATGAATGAATTACTCCAAGTGGGGCCCACTCCCAGGATATGTGGTGGTGGGTCCCCCACAACACAGGGGCTGCGGGCATCCCCTTTACATTAGTGGCCTTTAAGTGGATGGGGTCTGAAATCCAAAATGCTCTAATCATCTCAATTTTTTCTGTCCAGCTTCCCCACCACAGGCTTTTAAGTGGAGGGATGGGTCTGAATGCCAAATTCCAAATAATTCCAATTTTTCTGTCTGACTTCCCCAACACAGACAAAAAGGGAAGGGGGTCTGAGAAACAAACAGCTAAATCACTTTGTTTGTTTTAAAGCAAAAGTGTGGGGTAAAACAAAAATAATTGCCATATGCATTTGCTCAAATTTGCAAAACTAAACTGCTAGCCTTTTAAACGGACAGGAAAATCGAAATTGTACAGCACTACATCTGTAAATAGATTGTGTTCACTGACCAGCAATAATTATTTCTTGAAGTAAAATCTGTAGAAAGAAAAGTATTGTAATTTGTGTTTTTCCCAACCCATTGGTGGGATTTATTTGTGTAACAAGAAGTTAATTGTGAGCCATAAAGAAGGTGGTGTGTGTAGTTTAGTGTGATTTGTATTGCCTATAATTTAAATAAATTCAAATATATTTCCTGTACACTGGCCTGGTTATTGGCTCTTTGGTAGCTAAAGGGGGAGGGACCCAAGGGGCATGATATGAGCCTGAGATAGGGCTGAACAAAGGAATTGACATTAGCTGTGTACTGTGTGACACTTAGCTTTGGATGGGAAGGAACTCCCTGTGTTGTGGGTTGCCTCTCAATAAACTGTTACAAATTTTGGGCTTATGGCCAGCATTTGGCTGGCTATTTCTGATTCATGACAAGTGCATTGTGACAGACCATTCATATTGATGTAAATGTATTAAGGTGGAGGGAAAGTCATCTTTGTTTTTTTAAAGTCCAGTGAGGACCTGAACCCTTAGTTCCATGGAGGTTTATAGGTGATAAATTAAGAATGAGTAAGAATTGATTTGGATTTGGCATTTTTAGTGGAAATTAAGCGGGAACAGGGTGATTTTTGTCCTGTCCGTGTTCAAAGAAAATTTTACATACATTTTAAAAAGGCCATTTAAAAAAATGAATGCAGTTGAATTATATAATGCCAGGAGACACTTCCTTATTAAACTGTTCTTTCATGGTGAATGAAAAGAGACAGATGAAGGGAGCGGGTAAGCTAAAATGTTGCAAGATGTCACATCAGAAGGAATTGACATTTGATGTCAAAGTGGAATATGTGTTATGCTCACCTGGTCTCTAGGGAGGCGTTGGGGCACAGTTTCAGCCCTCCCTGGAGTTAGATCACTCTCTTCTGGTTTTGTCCCCTGCGGATCATCTGTTGGTGGCAACAATCGGTGGCAGTGCTACTGCATGGATATGGGAAAACGTTGATGTGCTGATAGGTGACTGTGGAATCTCCCAAATCCTTCGACCCAAGGTGCAATTTCAGTGGGCACGTACCGGCCCATAAGGCTCACCTGGTAAGTGTGAATGATGAGCTCTCCATCCTGCTACTTCTGGCAGGGGCGCTTGTTGATGGAATCAAGTTCCTTCACTGATTCCTGAGTAATAGTCCAGTCCAGGTGCGACTAAGCTCCTCTTTCTGCTTTCTCTCAATGTCTCTTGTCTTTTCCCTTCTTTCTGCTTTCTCTCAATGTCTTGATGTTATTGCTCTCAATGTTGTTCTTTTTCAATGAATAACGTTCCTCTCTGTTTTCTCACAAATAGATGGAAATGCGGCTTAACTATAGCTGTGGAAGCGTGGAAGGCGGCTGAGCGGAAGATGGATAAGACCGCATATGTCTGGCAGCAGGTGAGTGATGGTTTTAGGGAAGGCACAAGGTTTAAGGGCAGTGCGCCCTTAACGAAATGTCTGTTAAGTGTCTAACCTTATCTTTTGCCTTTCTTTTGCAGGTGCTGCGAGTTCGGATGAAGTGCATCCTGCTGTGGTGCCCAGATGATGCTGTCTGCGTTCCGAGATGTTTGCAGGTGAGGCGCGGTGCCAGGAAGAAGATGACTGCGCTCTGAGATGTTTGGAGGTGAGCCGCTGTGCCAGGAAGAAGATGTCTGTGCTCCGAGATGTTTGCAGGAGAGCCGCAGTGCCAGACAGAAGCATGCAGGTGAGAGCAGGATCCTCCAGATGGTAAGTATGAATGTAGATGGCAGGATCTCTCCAGGTAAGTTGAATCCCAGGCGACGGTGAGTGTTATGCCGTACGAAGGTGCAGAATAACGTGAAACGTGTGCCTTGGGGTTGGCTGGCTTTTATAGATGAGCTCTTAAGGCCACACCCCTTAGCTCAGTCCTGCTTGCCACACCCAGCCACTCCTAAAAGTTGCACATGCAGATGCAGATGGAGGCGATACCCGGACTAATTACACACAAGTGAGAAGTTCTTGAGAGTATTCCTGCCCATAATAAAAGAGTTCCATTCCATTCCAAGCACTTCTGGCCATAACAAAAATGTCTTGTTTAAGTTCTTCCATGAGCCTGGCGCCAAAGACGCCAGGACTAAGTCCAACCAGGCCCCCCATGTATAAACATCTCAAAGGGATGTGCGTGAACCATGATTTCGCCTGCTCCCTCCACTTGATGGTACTGCTCCTGTGATCCTGGGCAAGTGGCCATGACAATATGGCACAAAACATTAGAGGCATTTTATAGAACCTGAAATGCTGTAGAAGAACTGATTCAAATGACTCAGCTCGCAGCTTATCTATACTTCCACTTACAGATAGTGGAAGAGTGAGTGCAGAAGACTGAAGCCTATGCATGGAGTAAGACTGAGATTCTTAATGAGACATAGACAGAACTTAAACAGTTAGATGATCAAGCACAGCAGAACCATATTTTCGAGTTAAAACAAGAAAGCATCATGGAACAACTCAAACATGAGTTACAAACCCTGCAGCAAGAGACTGCAGACCTTAAAAATCACTGTTCTGCACTGAAAGATGCACGTAAATAGTGTGTGGAAATTTTGAGCACACTGCAACATAAGATAAATGATCAGATTACTTATAATAGTGGGCTGTTAGATGACCTTATGGCCTTTCCATTACAAATAAAGGGGTTGAAAAATGAAAACAGTCAGTTAATTATGAAAGGAGTTGATTCCAAAAATTACTTTTATGAGATATATCAGAAGATACATATTTTAAAACAACAGAAAATTCATAAAAGGAAAACACCTCTTGAAGAAGGAGAATAGTGTCCTTGCACAGCAGGTGCATCAGTTGAAAATAGATGCAGAAAAGAGTCAGGTAGGTTCTCAGGAACTGACTGGAAATAGGCAAGAAAATACAGAGCTCAAGAAGCGTGTGAAGCAAGCAGAAACTGACCTGGTACCGGCAGTGCAGTCTAGAAACACGCTTGAAAAAGAGATTGGCCTTTTGAAAGCCACCCGCCTTCAATATACGCACTCAATATAGGCTGCACAAAACGAAAATGAGTCAAGTCAGAATGAAATCAGGGAATTGAAAGATTGATTAATGGCCCAGACAACAGAGCCCACCGTACACAACGAGAGATCTAGATGTTAGACGCCTCGCTAAAGAAGAGGATCACAATCCTACTACTCCACCCCAGCTTTTTGCTGTTAAACCTTTGGAAAGGAGTCCACTGTACAAGAGGGACACGAAGAGAGAAACAAGATCTCCACTGCAAAAAAAGTCCCACCACGGCTAATTGTGCTGAGTGTTAACCAATATAGTCTACCTTGAGATCAAACACTCTTTCATTACCCCATGCTGCCAACTAAGCCTGCACAGTGAGAGCAGTTTGAATACCACTTGTTTTAAGAAGGATTAACCGGACCAAGATTGTAATTTGTCCAGTCATCACTTGTGACCACATTGATAAATCTCCTGCAGAATGTTCACCATTTTAAGGATTATGAACAGAAACATATTGAGATAGAGCTGAAGCCCAAGGGCTTATATGATACGTGATGGACCTTGTTGTACTGAATTATAGAAACTACATTCGAGACCATAAATGACATATTCTCAAAACAAATCAATAAGACCCCTATCGAGAAGAATTTTTTCAACTTCATATAGACTTGTGTCACTATTTTAACAATCAAACTAAATTGAGTTGTGTGTTTTGATCAATTGCCATTATCAGTGTATTGTGTATTGTTATTTTTCTATATATATTTTTACTCATGTTTTTATCAACATACAGGCTGTTCATGCTCTATCTCTATATATGCATTTAGATTTTTCCTCCGGGAATAGTTAGACTTTGCATCTTGTTCTTAAACGGTTATGACCCGGTTGTCCCTCCTAATTACCAACGTTGATCTACCACATAAATGCATTGAACAGACTTTATTTTGGGGTGGACCAAATTTAATATTGATATGCCGGTAGCTCTTGTTACGTTGGACGTTTCATCTTATTATTATGAAACATAAAATATCCATCTGAGCAATCGACTGAATAACAATTTTGTGCTACAGAAAGAGGAGAACAAGGTAGGGGTGTAATGACAGGGCACAATTATGATCATTTAGTGTCCTCCTCATTATGTTTTCCAGTTTTTGGGTTGAACCTGTGTTGGCTGTTCACGTTCATTAGCTTGTCTCCACCACCAGTGTTTTGTAAGTGCTTGTACTACTGCCACTTTCTGCGGGTAACACAAATGGAGGCAAGACTGGACCAACACAGTGTTTAAATTAAGTACTTACAGGAGATATGGGGAACAAATCAATGGGCATCGGGTTCTGAGTATCCCAGCACATATTTGATCAAGTACCCCACATGGTAATTTGCAAGAACCACTATGCGTTTTCACATTACCTATTGCTGACTAAATCGACATTTGTGTAAAGATCCTGAAATTGCCACTTCAGATTGTTGACAATGTAAGGCCAGCCCTGAGACATTACAGCACCTGCTGATAGATTGCAGTGCCATGATTGATTTACGTCTTATGCACTGTCCCAAGATAGTCCAAGATCTCAATATATCGCTGTGGGAGGTGTTATGGGAAAGGTGTCATATGGATTATTGTTCAATTACTACGCTAATTGCATTTCTTCAATTTGTGGCTGCCATGCAACTTGCTACTTTTTAAATGCATTGATTGACATGATTCTTATCTTTTTTTTCTGTTGTTTTCATGTCATTATATTTGAAAGCTTATAGGATTTTATGATTAATTTTGAATTGTTTGTTTCAGTGTGTTAAGGTTTGAATGTTTTCAAACTCTATGAGGAAATACAAAAATACTACTTCATGAAAGAACTGAAGTTCATTGCTTAGCTGGGGTCTTTAACCTGTGAAACTCCAGATATGTTTGACTACAACTTCCATAAAAACTCATCATTTATTATGGATGTAAACATTCCCAAACTGTTTCTTACCCTCAATTTTGTCAATTATGCTTCTTACCATCAGATGAAGTGCATTTTTGCGACTACTTAAGCTTGTCCGTTATTTAATCACTGAGTAATATTTTCAGCTAATGCATTAACATATATGAAAACACAAACATTTGTGATTTTTTTGAAAATTGGGCTCACAGTTGTCGCATTATATTGAGACCACCCTTAACCTGGGGAGTTCATTCCCATCCCAATCAAGGAGCTCGGCAATACTTGCGTATGTTTTTTTTTTAGCGCTGACCTTACAGAAGAGTCATGTAGAGTCACACAAATCTCTCCTCTGTGCCCACAGTGAGCCAATAATCAGGCCGGGATATAGGAACTATATTTGTATTTATCTGAAAGATAGGTAATAGAGAACACACTAAAACAACACACGCCACCTTCTTTGTGTCTCACAATTATACTTCTCGTTACACAAATAAACCACACAAGTTAGTTAGGAAAATGACAAAATTTTATACAGCTTTCTCTTCAAGAAATAATCAAACTTGTCAATGAACACAAGCAATTTACATATGTAGTGCTGTGAACGTTTGATTTTCCTTCGCACTTAAACGGCTAGCAGTTGGGTTTAGAGATTGGTACAAATCCGCATGGCAATTATGATTTCACCCACACTTTTGGTGTAAAATAAACACAGGGTGATTTTGCAGTTTGTCCCCCTCACTTAAAGGTCTGTGTTGGAGAAGTTGAACGGTAAAAGTTGGGATGAATTCACAATTTTGGATTTCAGACCTCTTCCTCACTTAAAAGCTTGTGTTGGGAAGGTGAATGGTAAATATTGGGATGATATGAGAATTCTGGATTCCAGACCCCCCCTTCACCTAAAAGCCCATGTTGGGCCGGCTGCACAGCAAAAATAGTTGGATGATTTCACAATTTTGGATTTTGGACCCCCTTCACTTAAAGGACTGTGTTGGGAAGCTGGATGGTACACATTGGGATGATTTGAGAACGTTGGATTGCAGACCCACCCCCTTCCACTACAGGCCTTTGTAGTGGAATCTGGATTGGAAAACTTGGGATGATTTGAGAATTTTGGTTTTTAGATCCCTCGAAATTTAAAGGCCTGTTTTGGGGCACCTGAATGGTAAAACATGGGATAATTTGACAATTTTGGATTTAAGACCCCCTACACTTAATGGCCTTTGTGTAACAATTGCGCTGCTTTGAAAATGTTGGTTTTCAGACTGTCCCCTCCACCTGAAGGCCTATGTTGGGGAAGCTGGCAGTTTATGGATTTCTTGGAGTTTTAGTTTAAGGACAAAAATACCCCTTTTCCTAAAAAGAAGTCAGAGTTATCAGGCAAAATGGGATTTCCCAACTACATTAAAGTCTATAATTTACAGCGCACACTTAAAATGAGTTTTGTTAATTTCAACAAAAAAAAAATGGTGTTCTGCCAAGGTGAATTCATTAAATTAATATTTTTTTTGTTAAATAGGGTAAGGATATACACTGCTTAGCCCCCTCCCCACTGCCACTATAAGGGTAAAGAATTTAAGGCCAGCAGATTCCCCAACCTTTGTGTTGCAAAGGGTTTAAATCTACTTACATCAAAAACCTCTGTTTAAGGTTCAGGAAAGCAGGCTGCATTTCAGGACCCTGCATGGGAGGATAGGTCTATAAGACCCTCTCCCCAACATATCCCACCCATGTGAGGTTCTTGGCTCGTCAGGGGCCCCCCGTTACCAGGGCACAGCTAACGGGGTGGCTGCTGATCGACACACAGGGCCAATCATGTTGTACTGTAACAGACAATGGACTCCATTTTGGAAGCATCAGGACTCCATTTTATATAATAGCGACCTGAACCCCAACAAGACAGCCTGCCTGCGAATGCTGCAGCTTGGCCCGCACTCACTGTGCACAGGGAGCCATGCCCTCCCCCGCTGTCTCCACTCCATGGTAGATCCGCTGAAGGCCCGTTCTCACGAGCAACCAGACACGAACAAGCATCAGAACAAACACTGTATCATTTACCTTCCGCAATACATCACTGTCCCCGGAGTGACCTGACTAGCGGTCCAAGCCTGGAAAATAACAAACACCATCTCAATTGAACAGGCCTCGACCCAGCATCTAACCCCTAACATTTAAGATATATGGTGTTAATGCCCGCCTCGTATGAACCCCTGTCGATGTTCTCCAAATGAAGTGTCAACTATACACCAAAGCCTATCGATTCACAGAGTTGCTATGTTAATTATAAACACCCGTGTCGGGGAAGGGATAAAAGTTCATAAGTATTGTTAAAATACGAACGATCTCAGCCCGTGTAAGATATCATGTGCTTAGAAGACCCAATGAAAGGGCTTGATACAGACCACCTATTGCTAACTAACGAATGCTACTAAGTACAAGGGAAGGTGGAAAAAGCATTACTAAGAATATGTGTGTGTCGCGCAGTAGGACACGTTTAAATGCATGAACAATAATGCAAATGTACTACCACCCTTTTGAACGTATTGCTTTCATGCTCCTGAGTACACCACCAAACCGAATGCTACCTCATGTGTTATCTAACCGCTACCCTGTGTGATTGCTAAAATGTAGTCATCCAATGTTTAGTGATGTATGAAACACTGCCAAACTTTCATAATCATATATGAAATAGTACATGAATGTGTAGAGATTAGAAATGTGTAATCACTCTAATATTACTAACTTTATTAACCGTCTCCTTGTTCTGCATAGTGTGCAGCCCGGGCACAGAGAACTGCACACACACACAAGGCCGTCTCCCCCCTCCTCCCGCCAAGGACCGCGAGGACGGGCTGGTGCACGGGCAGCACAGACTCACCTCCCCTCATTCAGTTGGATCCGCTTCAAGTATTCACCTCCCTCATATCCGAGGCCGCCATGGTCGGCCAAATGAAGTATTTACGACCTGGTCCTAAACCCCACCGCCTCAAGGGGCCAAAAGTGCACCTTCACCAATCCAGTAGTACTCTGGCTCACCCCAAGTTAATGGGCCTGGGAGAATAGACATCCAACCCTCTACTAACATATCATAAAGTAATTCTTCACTATTTCTAACAAGACGCAAATGACAGGGCAGCTCAATTCATGCCCTCAGATCAGACAGCCAAGTTTATGACACCCGGTCAACAGGTCAGAAGCAACAGTGCCCTGATGTATTGTAAAAGCTTCACATTGCATGTGTTTCTCCAGTATCCTATTATTCCTTAGAGTAACATATTGCAGGATTTACAGGACAACTGAAATCATCTAAACGAATGAGTGTTTGTGTGTGTGGCCACAAGGGATGAATGTTAGGTCAACCATCTATCATCGACACTGACTGCGCCTGGCCTGGCAACCCCACCCCGACGAGCCCAGCTGACCCATCCACCCCACGTTGGCACCATGCTGATGTCCACCAATCCTGGAGCTACTCATCACTGCTGCGCCTATAGTTAGTCGATCCCCAGGACTATGTGCCCCCTATAGTGTGTAGGACTCATGACGAAGTTTTGTAATAAATAAGACTGTCTTTGCTATTGTCAGACAGAGCACCTTCAGAGCTTGCAGAGTCCTTTGCATGCCCTATTTGACTAGATAAAAAGCCTTTTACATTTACCTGCACTTGGTCCTGGTCTCATTTCCTCCTGGGTGTGTCCTTTACTGCCTCTAATCGTGGGGAGGGTAATGCCTTTTGGGGACGCTTGCTTTCAGTGGTGACCCCGAAAGCGTGATTACATTTTAAATTTTCTCATCGTCTCCTCTGGCGTGAGAAATTCTGGGCGGCAGTGGAGATGCATAGTGCGCCTGCTCAAGAGAGCTGCCCGCCTACGGCAACTGGTACACTTAGACGTGCACACGGAATCGGACAAAGGGTACGGGGTCCCGCTCCAAAAAAAACCTTTTTAGTACCGCTCGCCGGAGCCGGGGGCGGCCATTGAGTGTGTGGCAGCGCCGCCTGGATGGACCCAGTCGGGAGAATCTCGAATCAAGACGGGCACGTGTGTATTAAGTGCGAGTGATTATAAAGGGTGAAGGGGAAGGGAGCCAGATTACACAAGGTCGTTCAAGGGGTACTTTCAACTATTAATGCTACTAGTATTTACTCTACTTTCTCTGAATATGGCCATTAGGACAAAAAAGGTGAAATAAGGGAAGATAAGATAGGAAACTAGCTCTGAAAGGGGGTAGAAGGCGGCGCTGCATAGTGCTTTCTTAACTAGTACTGGGAATAAGTGAGCAGTGGAGAATAAAATAAAGGTGTCTGAGAATAGGGAGACTCGGTGTATACATTAGAACTTTCTATTTTCTTTCTTCTTCTTCGGTCGTGTTACCTCAATGGTGAACGAAAGATAAAAACTTTTTTAAAGGTTCGGGGGCAAGTGATGACCTAGGGTAAGGGGACCTTATCAGGGAGAAAAGTACAGGGCAAGGGAAAAGGGGAGGGGTACATGTTATGTGTTGTATGTTAAAAGTATGTTAAACGTTTGTCCCATGCTGCACATGTTAAGTTAACAGATGTTTCAATGGGCCTCATTACGAGTCCGGCCGTAACCGAGGCGGTAAAACCGCCTGGTTACCGCCGGACTCGTATTACCATCCCGCCTCCGTGATTCCTGGAATTATCGAGCATTACAACCCCGGTTTTCCGGGAAACACGGAGGCAGAATGGTGTTAAACCCCATTCCCATTGAGTCCTACGGGACTCAATGGGAATGGGGATTATGGAAACCCCGGCAGCATCTCGTAATGCTGCCGGTGTTTCCTCGTCCCCCTGCAGGCAGGCGGTGTTAAACCCGCCAGGTCAGACCTGGCGGGAACATCACCTCACGCCTGCAGGAGTTGTGATCGCCCGGCATGGAAACAACGGTGGCGGCGGGTTTACCGCCACCGTTGTTTCCATACCGGGCCATTTGTAATGAGGCCCATGAGTTGTAAAGAAATGATGTTGAAGTGATGACATTGCATAGCTCTGCGGTATGGTCATTGTAAGTGTGACCCGGTAAAATTTGAAGGTAATAATATTGTGAGCAAGTAGTTTTTTGTATATGTCCAAGAATTGATTAAGATAAGAGTCACACACACCAATAAGCCACAATGGTAGACACAAAATAGTACAGAAAGGCAAACACTGGAAGTATAATATGGGGGCAGAGACACCCCTGGCCCACATTTGTAAAAATCTACCTGGTTATGCAGAACGCATAAAGAAATATCACGATCAGTGGGTAACAGAATTAAAGGGATCAGACTACCCCAAGTATGACCAGAAGGGGGATCGTTTGATAAAAGTGTCCTAGATATGGTAGCCACATGTATATTCATGAAATACAAAGGAAAACAGTTCCATAATAGAAGAGAAATATTAGACTTGTGGAGGTTATTCGAGGAAGTGCCCCCACTCAAGAGGAAATAGTCAGTACCTAACCTGCCCTCCACCGTTGACACTCCCCTAATAGCACAGGAAATTGGAAAGGAGGACACAGGAAAAGAAGGATCAATAGAGGTAACACGATTGTACCCCCTCCTAAACAGACCAGTGCCAGCAGAAGGTTATAGTGATCCCACATATGTGCCCACCGCAGCACCCACAGCCACCCCACAGCCAACTGCACCGCCACCATATGAGTGCCCCAGACAGCGTGGACAGGTAAGCACCCCCGCAGTAGACATTGAGAAGTTAACAGAGGATCTAGATTCTAGGCTCTCAATGGCAAGGGATGAGTTATCTAGAATAAGAAATATATGTGAGCAGAGCGGAACAAGCGTTCCTAGAACTGAACAAACACCTAGAGCACAGGCACTTGACAGGTCATCTGAAGAAGGATGGAAGAAAGGGGAAATACTGTTCCGGATTCATTAAGAGCCAAATCGAATAATAGAACTAGGGCCACATGAGATGGAAGAAAACACAGGCGAGGAGGAGATGGCTACCGGGGGAATGGAAGAATTGTGGTGCGATATTGAGGACGAAGAACAGGAAAGTGGGAGGTTAGGTGTGGTGATGGGAGGAAGATCAGGTAGAGGAGAGGAAACACCTCTGAGAAGGACAATGGAAGAGGAATGGACAGGAAGGTTAAGGAATAGAATGGGAAGAATTGCAACGCTAGGAAAGAAAGGGTTGAAGGTAAGTACTGGCAGAACGACAAAGAGCAGATTACAACTCCTATTGATACATAGGGAAGGTGGGAGGCCAAACTACATACCCTGGGCCCAGATCGATAAAGCTAATTTGTTAAAGTCATTGCCCCTGCTATCAGGGGGGGCAAGTAAGTGGATATACGCATTTGAGAAAAATACTGAGGGAGTGCCATTGGTGGTAGGGGACGTTAAAAGCTTGCTAGTGTCGGCAGTAGGTGATGAGGCAGATAGAGTGTGGGCAAAAGCTGGCTTCCCAGGAGTAACATTGGATTGTGATCACCATGATGGAGCGTCCTTTAACACAGTGCGTGCGAAGGCATGGGATGCACTACAGGAAACATTCCCAGACACACTAGATTTACAGTCAGTAATGCAGTGCACAATGAATGATGGGGAGGATGCTATGGATTACATTTTTTGGGTGCAGGAGATGTGGACAGCCGAAACGGGCATGCCCTGGTATCAGTCAACATCTCTATTTTACTTTATAATAAAGAGAGGACTCCCAAAAGAGGTACAGAAAGCACTCAACAAAATAGCTGGGATCGAGGCAAAGGGATGGCCTGAAATACAAAGCATAATAGTGCACCACTGCAAAAGAATAAAGGAGAGAGAAAAAGAAATTGCCCAGAAAAGGTTGGCAGATGAGGCCAAGTTAGTACAAACGAAGCTGGTGAAGGTCGCTGCAGCTGTAGCAGCACGCCCCCAAGACAGGGAGGGGGATGAGGAGGAGGCGCTGGTAGCAATAGAAGGGAGGATGGCAGCAAATTGGTCAGGCAATGGGCAGCCACAGTGGAATGGACAGGAGCAATACGGAGGTCCGCAGTGGCAAGCGTGGGCCCCCCGCGGAGGACGAGGTGGGTACAGGGGTCGCAGAGGGGGAGGTCAAGGTTACGGGGGAAATGGCGGATGTGGAGGACAAGGTCCTAGGGGGGGACAAAGTAACTGTTGGAATTGTGGGAGGTGGGGACATTTCTCACGAGAATGAAGAAGCAGACCAAATAATGTTTATCAAGAGGATCAACCATGTGGATATCCTCACCCGGGGAGCCCCTATGGATTACCCATGGGAGGGGCACAAGGGCAGCCAGAGCAGGGGTATGTAGAACAGCGAAGAGAACCTCCTCACAATGTACAACAGCATCCACAAAGCCTCGATCATATGCAATACACACAAGGTGACCCCTTCGCCACGACTGCTAATGGTGCAACTGCCCCATTTGGCGGAGTGGCGGTGGTATCAGGGAATGTTTTCAGTCAAGGGGGGAACATGAGACATCCAGCATAGGACAACCCACAGGGAGCACTTGTGTGTCCTGTTCTATCTACGACCTACAATTCAGCAGAGGAACCATTGATAGGGGCGCAGATAGGGAATAAACAGTTCATATTTATGGTGGACTCGGGAGCTGAAAAATCATGTTCACGTGAAGGCCAGTTTCCGCTATTTAATCGTAAATTGGAGATGCAGGGGTTCTCTGGGGCTGTTGTCTAAGTTCCTTATACAGAAGATTTAGATGTAACCATGGGTGGCAAGACAGTGAGGGCACCCCTACTGTATTATGAACAGTCCCCGATAACTTACTCCGAAGGGTCCTTCTCAGCAAGCTTAATATGACCATCTCCTTCACAGAGAGAGGGATAGTTTGTTCAACCCCAGGGATATGTCCCATGCACGTAATGCTGGTGGTGCATGCACGAGCAACAGCACCAAAAGTGCGCGGCATACCGGTAGATACTGATGTGTTTATTCAAGGGCTGAAAACGTTGGCACGAGTAGTGACTGAGTTGAAAAAACTAGAATGGCGGGTACCCGCAGAGTTCATCTTCCGACCAATAGCACACCTAGAGATTGTGCCAGGGACAGTGATGTCCTTAGATTTGCATGCAGTTGAAATCTCAGCCAAACGAATAGCCGTTATTGCAATGGATATACATGGCTGTGAGTGGTGCACAGTGTTGTGCATCAATGCCGACATTGCATTGCGAGATCTGTCAGATGACGATCTTTTCTCAGAGTCAGAAAGTGATGGTGAGATAATAATGGAGATAGCAATACCCTGTGACATCATGATACAAGAGAGGCAGGTGCCAGTACAGCTGATGGCAGTGGTGGGGGCACCGCCCTCCTTCTTTGATGATGATATGAAATTAGTGCCCAGCAACTTGTGGACCACAGGCCCCCATGATGTGGGATCATTGCATGGTGTGACACCAGTTAAAATTAAACTCAAACCTGGAGCTATTTTGCCAAGGGTAAAGCAGTACCCCCTGTCCCGAGAAACAGAAGAAGGCATACAAGAGACAATCAGTGCATTACTGGGTCAAGGAATAATAGTACCATCAAATTCGCCATGTAACACTTGTATTTACCCAATCAAAAAAGCAAAAGGTGGGGCATGGAGGATGATCCAAGACCTATGCCCCCTTAATGACGTCATTCAAAAAGAGTTCCCTTTGTTCCCTAATCCAGCATCCATACTGTGCAGCATCCCCAAAAATGCATCACATTTCACAGTAGTTGACTTGAAGAATGCCTTCTTCTCCATCCCACTAGCAGAGGAGTGCAGGTACCTAACAGCCTTCACACTGGGGGGAAAGAGGTACAAACATTGCAGGTTACCCCAGGGATACTGTGAGGGCCCCAGCATATTTAAGCGCATCCTCCATGAAGATCTAGGGAACATGACAGCAGCGAGCACGATCTTTCAATACGTAGATGATTTGCTCATTTGCGCAAAGAATGAGGAAGAATGTAGAAAAGACTCTATTGCTCTTTTGACATTGCTTGCCCACAAAGGCTACAAGGTCGACAGAGGAAAGCTACAGTACTGTCAACGAGAAGTGTTGTACCTGGGACAGCTAATCTCACAAGATGGCAAGAAGATAATACCAGACAGGGTAGCTGCCATTACAACAGTAAGACGGCCAAACACAGTGAAAGATATGCAAAAATGTCTAGGAATGTGTAACTACTGCCGAGCATGGATATTAGATTATGCAGCATACACAAGACCACTATCGCAGGCACTCAAAGAGGCCCAATGAGAGAACACAGAAATTCAATGGTCAGCAGAAAAGAGTGACGCATTTACCTCACTCAAGGAATTGATCTCGAGTGCGCCAGTGCTCACAAACCCTGATTACGAACGTGAGTTTTACCTGTTCTCTCACTGCAAGGGGATCCTCATGACAGCAGTACTCACACAAAAAACATTGCTGGGCCACAAGCCCCTTGCTTACTACAGTGGCACATTAGACACAGTAATGCAAGGACATTTTGCCTGCAAACAATCTCTCGCATCCGCAGCATTCGCTATTGAGAAAAGTGCAACAATAGTGATGGGATGCTCTGTGACACTATTTGTGGAACACTCCCTATGCGCTATACAGATAAAATCAAAACGCACCCTGACAACACAAAGAGCCACTGCTTATGAAATAATATTGTTCAGTGCAAACATACACATTGTCCGATGTAAAACAGTAAATCCAGCAAGATTCATTACAGAACCATGCACATTGGAAGACATGCAGGAACATGACTGTACAACTTACAAGGGAGAGGAAGGGGAAGGCCCAGTGATAAACTAAAATGCCCCAAACGAAGGAGAAGTTTTCTTCATAGATGGGTCAGCATCAATAAACCCAGACACGGGAGAAAAACATGTGGGGGTGGCAGTTGTGAGATTAGAAGAAGGTGAGTAGGAAGTGATAGTACAGCACCGCCTGCCATCCCATTACTCAGCCCAAGCAGCAGAGCTTATAGCACTCATTGAAGCATTACGGGCAGCGAAAGGGTGCTCAGTCACTATTTACACTGACTCAGCTTACACGGCCACTACAGTACACGGCGGGTTGGCAAGGTGGGGACGGAAAGGGATCCACAGAGCAGATGGGTCACCAGTACAACATGAGGAGCTCCTGAAGGAATTGATTGAAGCATTGAAAGAACCTACTATGGTAGCCATAGTGAAGTGCCAGGCCCATACGTCAAATACAGACGTCATCTCTTTGGGAAACGCAGCAGCGGACGCTGCAGCCAAGGACGCCTCCTACTTAGTTAAAGAACTAACATGTGAGTACCTAATGCACCAACAGGTAGTGGAAGACCTCCCAGATGGATACAATACCATGCCCGTGTCACAGATACTGGAGTTACAAGAAGGGGCAAGCAAGGAAGAAAATGGGCTGTGGTAAAAGAGAGGTTGTAGCCAATCAGCAACAGACCTTTTGTAGCGACAGAATAACACCGGGAAGGTGGTAATGCCACTCAAACTCTTAGAAATAGCATTCCAGCAATTACACTTTCCAGCCCACAATGCTAAACAACACATAGCAGCAGAGATTCAAGAGGACAGGTTTGTACCAGGCCTCCAGGAACACATATGAAAACTAGCAATGGAATGCACAACATGTCAAATATACAATTCAGGAATGACGCTAAGGACACTGCGAGGAACAATACCCAAACCAGTGGGGCCCTTCAGAGAACTGCATATCGATTATGCAGATATGGGAGAAAGGTGTAATGGTGCACGTTACATGATAGTGGTCGTTTGTCCATTCTCCAGATGGGTTAAAGCAGGGCCATGTGCACAACCTGATGCCAAATGCGCTGCAAAATAGTGAGGGAAGTATTCCCCCGCTGGGGAATTTGCGATGTGATTCGCTCGGATAATGGCACACATTTTGTTAATTAACTTTTTAAAGAAGTAACAGCTCTGTTAGGAATTAAGCATAAGCTTTGCTCGATTTATCATCCAAAAAGCAATGGCGTGGTTGAGAAGATCAACGGCCTTCTGAAGGGTAGGCTGTCAAAATTGTGTTTTTCTCTTAAAAAAAACTGGGTTCATTGTTTGCCTCTGGCTTTGTTCGAGCTGAGAAATCAGCCTAGAAAGGACCACCATTGGTCACCATTGAAGACGCATGTACACAGCACACTCCCCACTCTGCATACATTCAGATTAGCACAAAAGCGCCACGATACTAGGAGAAGAATTTAATGACTTTCTGACTAAACTCACCAGAGCAGCACGCATGATATCAAGGCTGCTTGCACCACCATTTACTCGAGAAGAAGGGAATGAGACAGTAACATTCGTTGGGCAAAACTCACAAGGACAGTTAATGCCAGGTGATATGATTTATGTCCAAAGTTTCGTACGAAGGTGGAATGCCCCAAGATTTCATGGACCTTATGAAGTGATATTTTGCACCCCGACTGCGGTGAAGGTAAAGGGCCTGAGATATTGGATACTTTTGACTGATGTACGTAAAGCCTATGATAGTGTCAGAGAGGAACGAGAGGAAGAAGCACAGGTGACAGCAGAGATCTCACAATAAAATAAAAAGCAAAACGATTAATATCAAAACGGGTAAAGAGTAAAAGAATAATAGCAAGAAAATATACAGTAATGGAAATAGTTTCTGTGCCAAATGGAAAATAATGATGAAAATGTAAATAAGAATGAATTGCAATTATAAAATCTCTCTCTCTCTCTCTTGCCCCCCTCCTTTACCTCTCTTTTAATATATGATAAAATTATGATCTCAAATGTTTAAGTATGCTTAATGCACTTTTATGTTTTAACATATAGGAGTAACCATGGCAACGAACGGGCAGCCCGCAACGAATAACATTAGGGTAGTTAGAAATAGAGATAATGCATTCAATTTACATAGATATTTGTATGAGTGTGGGCTGTTTGTGTGTGCTGTTTTATTTTTTGCAATGATGTTTGGACTTATTAATTACTGGTTCATTACATTTATCTCTATTGAGATGAAGGAGGGGGGGAGGGAATGGAACCAACATGGGAAATGGCACCAAAGTGGTCAAAGAGGGTGATTACTTAGTATGGAATGGATTCCAGCTTGTATGGGGCTATGGTACAATCCCGCCCAATGCACAGCCCTCAAATAACATCAACAGTAGCCTCAGTATAAATCCAATTCCACTCTCAAATGTCTCAGAATATAATGTGTACAGTCTAAACGATCGTAACCCTTCTGTCATATCATGTTTGTATGATACTACTGCCACACTGCCCTCACTAGGAGCTACCCCAACAGCAGAAACTAGACCACCAATAGGCAAAAAGGAAGAAAATGAAGAAACGGCAGAGAAGTTCCCCACCCCCACCGCCTCAAGGGGCCAAAGGTGCACCTTCACCGATCCAGTAGTACTCCGGCTCGCCCCATGTTAATAGGCCTGGGAGAATAGACATTCAACCCTGTACTAACATATCATAAAGTAATTCTTCACTACTTCTAAAAAGACCCAAATGAAAAGGCAACTCACCTCATGCCCTCAGATCAGACACCCAAGTTTATGACACCCGGTCAACAGGTCAGAAGCAACAGTGCCCTGATGTATTGCAAAGCTTCACATTGCATGTGTTTCTCCAGTATCCTATTATTCCTTAGAGTAATATATTGCAGGATTTATAGGACAACTGAAATCGTCTAAACGGATGAGTGTTTGTGTGTGTGGCCACAAGGGATGAATGTTAGGGCAACCATCTATCAACGACACTGACTGCGCCTGGCCTGGCAGACCCACCCCGACGAGCCCAGCTGACCCATCCGCCCCACGTTGGCACCACGCTGATGTCCACCAATCCTGAAGCTGCTCATCACTGCTGCACCTATAGTTAGTCGACGCCACCCAATCCCAAAGACTATGTGCCCCTTATAGTGTATAGGACTCATGACATAGTTTTGTAATAAATAAGACTGTCTTTGCTATTGTCAGACAGAGCCTCTCGGAGCTTGCAGAGTCCTTTGCATGCCCTATTTGACCAGATAAAAAGCCTTTTACATTTACCCGCACTTGGTCCTGGTCTCATTCCCTCCTGGGGTGTGTCCTTTACTGCCTCTCATTGTGGGGAGGGTAATGCCTTTTGGGGACGCTTGCTTTCAACCCTCTGGAAGGACATGGTAGGGGTCTTGTAAATCCACTCTCAGGAATGGTCCCCAGCTGTCCACCATAGGACCAAGCCAGCTTTTAGGCATTCTCAGCACTGGGCAGCTCCACCCAGATGCACTCTCAGTAAAAATCTCCTGTTGGTGTTTCCTTGTGACTGTCAGATCGTATGTTTTAGCAGCTCTCCCTGATTGTAATTCTAGCAGCTCCCTCCCTTTCCTCAACGTGAATACAGTTTATATACCAGGATGACAAAATAAAGTTTGCAACATTGGGCAGTCCCCTGCAAGAGTTCTTGCAATGAGTATTGGCCAGTTACCCATCTCTCTCCTCCCAAATCCAGCCTTTCTCTATGGATTGGTTTAAGAGTCTGGAACAGACATATGGCAACTTCCCTTTCAAATCCCCTTGGTTTCTATGGCAGTCTTTCTCCAAAATTTTTTTGTGTAGCAAAACTTCATAATTTACTAGTAATCATCATAATATACATATATTATGCTTCAGCAAGTCATGGGGCATTTAATAAAATGACAGCAATTTCTGCGTGATGTTGCATGGCCATGTGGCAATTTTCCACCATTTACATAAAAGCATAATAATTATGAACATGTAATTTATTCTCCAGATATGTAATTTTACCCCACACCAAATCACCAACTCTTAAATCTGGGACATGTTTATAGCAGCCAGGAACACCTTTTAGCTCACCCTTACAATTCCCTAAGTTGGGGTGGATGAATTGCATTTTAACAAAATCATCTAAAATTACCTGAAAAATGACACATCAATAATGGAAGTATGACATATGGTTGCTGGGAAAAAATCCTAAAGGTCAGTTTAAATGAATAGCAAATATTTATGTTATGCAAATAGCAGCTATATTGTCCTAAAGGCCATTGGCATCTCAGGGCCTACCTGTGAACAGCGATTTTTTAAATTTTTCTCTTAGTTGTTTGAACTTGCTAGTTGCCGATTGTAAACACTTGGGAGGCCTTAGCAACACAAAGATGTGCCTCCCCACATTCCAGTCATGCACCAGCTAGATCCGTGTGTCCTGCAAAGAGTCTAGCCTTCAAAGACAGCAAGTCTGGGGAACACTTGCTTTTCAACACCTTTCAGGAAAGCCACATTTTATTTCAGTTGTAAATAGCGCGGATGCAAGCAAGGCTTTCAGTGTCAGAGTCATTTGTGAATTTTGACCAGAGACCCACCATTTGTCCTTTGCTGAAATGAACTCAAATAGTACGTTTTCTAACATTAGCCTTGATTCTTTGACATACTGACAAGCCGATTCATGGAATTAATGTGCGCCGAACATTCCCGCGGAGAGGTGCCAAAACGTGCGATTTGCAGTAAAAGTGCGAAAATCGCAGTGCAACTGCGAAAATCGCAGGGGTACCAGCGCACATCGATTCATGGAAGTCCGTGCGTGAGAAAAATATTGGATGTGCGCTGAAAAAGTGCGCGGCGCACGCCGGCGCACAGGTCATCCAACGGCGTGCGGCACGGCTGCTGCGAAATCGCACATAGCGCGGCGCACATTACAAAAGTAGGCGGAACACTGGGCGTAACACTCGGAATGGGGAACAACGTGTGAAAATATGGGCGTCACGGGGGAAGTACAGGAGGCAAGTGCGCAGAACGCCTACATGGAATTGAATAGGGCAAACCAGCGCACGGGCAAAGACGCGCACAGGGCCAAACAAGTACGCCACAAGAAAGCAGGCGGTAGCGTCCCTGCGCCTGAAATAAATGTGCACCAAAATGTGCGCTAACAAAAAGCACCCATATACAGCTATGATGAATGATCCATACAGTGGCCCTCTAGGACAAATGAGGTGCAAAGGGGTACCGACAAACACGGACACCAACTGTGTGAAAAATAGTGTGTGCGTGTATTACGGGGTTCGTGGGAAGTTCCACACGCGATTGGCCTGGGCACGTGTATTCCGGGGTGCGCAGGAAGTTTCACACGCGAATTTGCAGGGTACGTGTATTTCGGTGTGCGCGTGAAGTTCCACACGCAATTTCAGCAGGGTACGTGTACTCCGGGTGCGCGTCAAATTCCACACGCGAATCCAGCAGCCTACGTGTACTTCGGGGGTGCCGGGGAGTCCCACACCTGAATTGGCCATGTGGGTCCTCCCAGCTGTTCCCTCTACACCCTCCACGGCCCCTGCAGGCGACCCACACCACAGGGGATTACCCTGCACCCCTGCACATGTCCCGCAGGCAGCCCATCCACCATGGCCATGCCCCCCAGCCAACCCACATGTCACCTTGCACTACTGCCCACCAATGCATGTCTCCCAGCACCCCCACCCCCCCTGCATCCAGGGCACCCTCCACCAGGCCCCCACTCCTGTCTCCCTGCACCCCCACCCCCCTGCATCCAGGGGCACCCTCCACCAGACCCCCACTCCTGTCCCCCTGCACCCCGACCCCCCAGCACTGTAGGGCACCCTCCACCAGGCCCCCACTCCTGTCCCCCTGCACCCCCCCTGCATCCAGGGGCACCCTCCACCAGGCCCCCACTCCTGTCTCCCTGCACCCCCACCGCCCAGCACTGTAGGGCACCCTCTACCAGGCCCCCACTCCTGTCCCCCTGCACCCCCAGGGGCACCCTCCACCAGGGGCACCCTCCACCAGGCCCGCACTCCTGTCCCCCTGCACCCCCACCCCCCAGCATCCGGGGTCACCCTCCACCAGGCCCCCACTCATGTCTCCCTGCACCCCCAACCCCCTGCATCCAGGTGTACCCTCCACCAGGCCCCCACTCATATCCCCCTGCACCCCCACCCCCCTGCATCCAGGGGCACCCTCCACCAGGCCCCCACTCATGTCCCCCTGTACCCCCACCCCCCAGCACTGTAGGGCACCCTCCACCAGGTCCCCACTCCTGTCCCCCTGCACCCCCACCCCCCTGCATCCAGGGGCACCCTCCACCAGGCCCCCACTCCTGTCCCCCTGCAAGCCCACCCCCCTGCATCCAGGGGCACCCTCCACCAGGCCCCCACTCCTGTCCCCCTGCACCCCCACCCCCCTGCATCCAGGGGAACCCTGAACCAGGCCCCCACTCATGTCCCCCTGCACTCCCACCCCCCTGCATCCAGGGGCACCCTCCACCAGGCCCCCACTCCTGTCTCCCTGCACCCCCACCCCCCAGCTGTGCGATTTGCCTGGGTACGTGTATTCCAGGGGTGCGCGGGTAGTCTCACACGCGATTCCATCAGGGTACGTGTATTATGGGTCCACGTGAACTTCCACACGCGATACCAGCAGGGTACGTGTATTAAGGGGTTTGCTGGAAGTTCCACACGCGATTGCCCTGGGTAGGTGTATTTCGGGGTCCCCGGGAAGTTACACACGCAAATTTGCAGTGTACGTGTATTTTGGTGTGCGCGTGAAGTTCCACACACAATTTCAGCAGGGCACGTGTACTCCGGGTGCGCAGCAAATTCCACACGCGAATCCAGCAGCCTACGTGTATTTCGGGGGTGCTGGGGAGTCCCACACTTGAATTGGCTGTGTGGGTCCTCCCAGCTGTTCCCTATACACCCTCCACGGCCCCTGCAGACGGCCCACACCACAGGGGACTACCCTGCACCCCTGCACATCTCCCGCAGGCAGCCCATCCACCATGGCCATGCTCCCCAGCCAACCCACATGTCACCTTGCACTACCGCCCACCAACGCATGTCTCCCAGCACCCCCACCCCCCTGCATCCAGAGGCACCCTCCACCAGGCCCCCACTCCTGCCTCCCTGCACCCCCACCCTCCTGCATCCAGGGCACCCTCCACCAGGCCCCCACTCCTGGCTCCCTGCACCCCCACCCCCTTGCATCCAGGGGCACCCTCCACCAGGCCCCCACTCATGTCTCCCTGCACCCCCACCCCCCTGCATCCAGGGGCACCCTCCACCAGGCCCCCACTCCTGTCCCCCTGCACCCTCCCCCCCTGCATCCAGGGGCACCCTCCACCAGGCCCCCACTCCTGTCCCCCTGCACCCCCACCCCCCTGCATCCAGGGGCACCCTCCACCAGGCCCCCACTCCTGTCCCCCTGCACCCTCACCCCCCTGCATCCAGGGGCACCCTCCAACAGGCCCCCACTCCTGTCCCCCTGCACCCGCACCCCCCTGCATCCAGGGGCACCCTCCACCAGGCCCCCACTCATGTCCCCCTGCAACCCCACCCCCCAGCACTGTGGGGTACCCTCCACCAGGCCCCCACTCATGTCCCCCTGCACCCCCACCCCCCATCCTTGCGATTTGCCTGGGTGCGTGTATTCCAGGGGTGCGTGGGTAGTCTCACACGCAATTCCATCAGGGTACTTGTATTATGGGTCCGCGTGAACTTCCACATGCGATAAAAGCAGGGTACGTGTATTTCGGGTGCGTGGGAAGTTCCACACGCGAATTTGCAGGGTACATGTATTTCGGTGTGCGCGTGAAGTTCCACACGCGACTGGGCCTGTGAGAGTGGGGTATGTGTATTCCAGGGGTGTGCGGGAATATTTACTCGCGACTGGGCCTGTGAGAGCGTGTTACGTGTATTCCTGTGGTGGGTGGGAAGATTTACACGGTCGCCTACCGCGCGCCAAAAAATAAAAGGTCCAATCCTGAAACACGTACGCCAGCATGAAGCAGGCGCACATCCCGCGCAGCATAAAAGAGTGCACAAACAACAAACAAGCTCAGACGCCAGGATGAATATACTGTTCCTAGCAGCAGTGGCCGTGGGATACCGCAGGAGGAGGAGAAGGATAGTCAGGGCCAGAATCTTCACACCCAGAACCAGCCTATTTGGTATGCCTGATGACCAGGTGTATTGGCGGTACAGGTTTCCACCACACATAATACTCGACCTGGTCAGTGAATGGGAGGATGACCTCACATCACCCACACTGTGCTCCCAAGCACTCACCCCCCTGGAGAAGGTCCTAAATGTACTGCACTTCTTGGCTACTGGATCATTTCAGCGGACAAGTGCCATAGTGGGGGGGGTCACAGGCCACGCAGTCACGGTGCCTACACCAGGTGTTGACCATCATCACTGCACGCCCATCAGTCCGCAGGCACATATACCTGCCCAGAACATCTGCAGAAAGGCAGGCTGTCAGCCAGGATTTCTACAGGGTGGCACAATTCCCCAAAGTGCTAGGTGCCATTGATTGCACCCATGTGGCTCTTCGTCCCCCCAGGGCATCTGAGCACATCTATAGAAACCGCAAGCACTGGCATCACTAATGTTGAATTTCATTTTACTTTCTGTGTTAAGCGCTACATCCATAGTTTTGCTTCCGAGTGCTTGTTGGGGTGGTAACTGCAGTAAAATGGGAATGGGGACTTAGCGGTCATTGCCAGGAACTGGAGGACAGGAATGGGGGTGGGAGGCAGGGCAACACATCTGAGTTGCCTTCTCGTTATTTAATGCCAGAATAGAATACAATAGAAGTGAATAGAAAATAATGTCTCTGAAGGTGAACTTCTTGAATCGAAAGCTTGAGGGAAACGGAGGGTTTCCCCAGTTTTCTGAAAGTTAGCAAGTTCCTTTCATGTCTATGATTTTGAGGCAGCTTGTTCCAGATTTCAAGGGCAAAGAAGAGTGGGTTCTGCCACCATGTCATTGTCTTTCTGGGTTGCTTTGGGGGTGTAGTCTCCCAGATATGGATCAAGTGGATCTTGACAGGGATAGGGCAGAGGTGTAGCCAGGATTCTCTAGCAAATGGGGCCTGAAGCTTATGTAGTTGGGCCCACCACACTTCCAAAAATATCTGTAAATGCCCACAAAGCGCTGCTGAGTGGGCATTTGCACATTTCGGGTGGGCCTTGCCCCTCAGGCCCTACCCTGTCTACGCCTCTGGCGTAGGGTCGTAAGTAGTTCTTCAAGCAGATTGCACCCTTAACCCATATGACCTTGTGGACAATCCAGAGAAGCATGGCTAGAAGAAGTTAATTATCATTAGGGTTGTATGTGCCAGCTGTGGGTTTCCAATGATGGGTAGGCCATCCTCCTTCCTCGGGGCTGCTGCACGACGTATTGACACTATTAATTAAAGGGTAAACATATTTGACATAGGCAGTTGTTGGCTGTTATTGTCTCTTTGTGCAACTGAATGTCTTTTTTTTGGTATTGATCCATAACATCTCTGCTAATATATCTGAATTTTCTTTGTAAATTGCATTAAAGAATATACCAATAAAGTTGTTCCTTGACACGTACAAATACGCAAAGCAAAAAACAAGATGGAATCTTATGGATTGTATTCCTGCCTTGCTTTTACTAGGTAATGATAACATGTGGCCTTACCTGTGTCCATAAACTCACAGGTTCCGTGCCTTGTGTTTCGTACAGGGCGGGCAGGCCCGCTCCACACTTGCCCTGCCTATCAACTATGTAAGTCATTTGCAAAGGGAGTTTCGAATGTCAACAAGGATGTGCGCTATATAAGTCACAAATTGTGTTCATTATCCACTGTTTAAATCCATCCTGATGCCTCTTACTTAACCGTGTTTTCAGTTTCCAAATGAAAAGAAGCTTAAGTGGAGCCATGGCATCAGATTAGGGCTGATAAGAGGTGAGGATTAGTAGCGTGCGCCCTGCCAAGCCTACCTACGGTTGCCTCCCTACCTTTTCTAAACCAGAGTGTGTCTAAACATAGAAACCTGGAACATGCCTCGGGATGTCTCTTTGTCAGACTGTCTCATGCGACTCATAACTGGGCGGTCCCCAGGTGCAACTCCTTCCCGCCCCACAAGCACGCTGCAGCCGTGCGCGTTAGAGCTTCTGATGCCCTCTGAAGACAAAGGCATGTTATCATTCTTTGCATTGACTCAGAGTCCTGGAATAAAGATATCATCTCCACACAGATCGTTTACATATCTCAACGAGGACATGGTGGCTGTGTGCACTCAGAGGAATGTGCCCAAACTTACGGCATGCTATTTCCTCCTGCTGTTTTCTGCTTTCAGGGTCCCATTTGCACTGGACGCGTGTAAGCAGGTGGTGATACCTTTTTTGGGAATGTGAACATACTCTGCATCCTGCAAAAGATGCAAGGGAACTTAGTCTACATTTGTCTGTACCTCTCATTGTTTATTTCCTGCAGCCCAGTATCTTCTATCGCACAGAGTACCCCACAGTCACCCTGAACCCACCAATATCTCTCTCCCACTGATCTCCATTGTCTTTTCTGCACAGGTTCCCAGTGTTCATGTCCCATTGTCACAGTCCAACAGTCCAACAGTGTCTAGCTTCCACCATCCCGCATTGCACATTTTCTAAAGTACAACAAAACCATTGTCTATATGCTCTTATACAATTAACATGTTCTAACTCCCGCAGCCCACTACAGCCTATGACTATTGTCTATAATAATAATAATAAAACACACAGGCCACCATCACAATACACTATTATTTGTCACCAACAATGAAGATTGGCCAGGCTTACACAGCTCAGGCAGTCTTGATTCTATTAAA
The DNA here is from genome assembly GCF_040938575.1 of Ambystoma mexicanum. Lineage (NCBI taxonomy): Eukaryota > Metazoa > Chordata > Amphibia > Caudata > Ambystomatidae > Ambystoma > Ambystoma mexicanum. The sequence continues at coordinate 321,291,765 of NC_090934.1, forward strand.
GACAAGGAGGCGAGCATTATGCTTAACTCTTTTATTACTGTTCCCACAGCAATTTAAAGCAGACTTCAGTTTTATATATATATATAATTTCTTTTTAACTTTGTAACATTTTGTTTCTCTCCAGGACCTCCTGGAAGTGTAGAAAACAACATAAAGGTAACACAGTTTGAAAAATCCATAAAAAATGTCTCTGGACTACCAAACTACCAATGCCCACAGTCCTTTCGGTTCCTGTAGTCCCGCCTCACACTCCTTAGCCAATCCAGCCCAACCCGTACGTATAAGATGGCCCTAGATGCCTCTCTACTCCTCTTTGTTTGGCAGCTAATTTGTGCTTGTATTTTCTCCAACTGTCAACTTGAACCAACTGAAAGAAAAAACTTAAATCGCGCATCCTCGCCTGAACTTTGGCTTTGTGATGACTTAGCGAAAACTTCGTCTTGGTCTCTTTGAGATGTGAATGTATGGCTGCCTTCAGGTTGCCTTCTGCTCCTCCCCTGTAAAGAATGGAGAGGTGATCATAATGGTGGGTCTTTTCTCAACATATTTTCATTAAACAGTTCATGATATTGTCATGACCCACGAGGGTGGGATATAATGCTCGCCTCCTTGTCTCTAATAGAATCAAGACTGCCTGAGCTGTAAGCCTGGACAATCTTCATTCTATGGCAAGACGGAGGCGAGCATTATGCTTGTTCAAAGCTATTAATCACTCTGTTAGCTATTTGAGAAACAGGCTTGAAATAGAATGTCTTAAAAGTTCTCTTGCTGAATGTGCGCCAAACTGTTATAAATATACTCCTGCCCACTGCATCACTTCTCTAAACCATCTTGCTATGGTGGCTGTTGCTACTGCATGAAAGGGCTTCCTTCGTGCAATTAATAGCTCGGTAACTCCTTTAGGCCTTATTGCTGCTGTAGCATCCTCATAAGCTTTGATACATTGCGCTACATACAACTTTGCATTATCTGGGAAGTACGGATAAAAAATAATTGCCGAGCATGATTTTTGTTCTATTCGCCACATTGAAGGCTACTCCATCTGGGTATAAAATCTTTCTGTCTGTCTCTAAGGCCTTTACATCCATTGCACTCCTACATACTATGAGGCACAAAAGTATGGCCAGCTTTCCTGACAACTGCGATCGCGAGAGATCTTTGTTCTCTGGCCAATCTGAGAATAATTGAAAAACCCTTCGCACATCCCAGAGAACCGAGTATTTGGCCTCAGGCGGCTTCCTCATTTTAATACCTCTTAGCAGTCGAACCACAGCGGGGTGCTCTCCTATTGTTATGTGCTGCTGAGATCGCTGACCTGTAGACTCCTACTGTTCTGAAGGCACACCCTTCTTTGAACCTCTGTGCTAAGAAATTCAGCATGTGTATTAAAGGTGCTGAAGTGGGATGAACACCGATGGTTGTACAGTACGATGCCCATCGTTCCCACGCGGCACCATAGCTCCTAATGCCTGGCAGCTTCCAACTTTTCCAGTAACCCTGCACGCGAGCAGGGTTAGTGCACCTTACGCTATGAGGCCTTACGCTTCAGGCCCGAAGAATGTCCTCCATGTGAGGAATCACTCTCGGGAAATCCGTAGAAAGATCCATCACTACTGGAAACCACGGCTGGGACTTTCCCAATGGGACTACAAGCACTAGCTCTTCCTGTTCTCTCCTCGCTTTCGCTACTGTTCTCGTCAGCATGATAAATGGAGAAAATGTGTAGTGGAGGGCTTCCGTCCACTGATGCAGGAATGCATCCATCCCCGCGGCCTCAGGGTCTATCTTCCAGCTGTAGAACTTGGGGAGCAGAGTATTGAGCCTGGTGGCAAACAAATCGAGGCCTAAAGGCCCCCACAGCCATCAGATGCGATTGAAAATGCTCTGGAGCAGCTTCCAGTCGCTGGAGTCTATCAGATGTCACAAATTCCAGTCCACCACTGTGTTCTGAGTGCCTGGTAAAGTATCTGCTGATACTGGTATCTGCTGGTGTAAGCAATAATGCCAGAAATCCTTTGCAAATTCTGCTAGCATTTTGGAAGATGTTTGCCCCAGTTTGTTTACATATCAGACTGCTGAAATCTTGTCCATCTTGAGAAGGACACAGCAGCTCACCCGGTCTCTGGTAAATGATTTCACTTTGGAGGAGCCTGCTAAGAGTTCCAGACAGTTTATGTGTAGTCTGAGTTCCTCTTGCGACCATTTTCCTCCTGTTTGTAGACCTCCATACCGACCTCCCCAGCCTGCTCTGCTGGCGTCGGATTCTATCACCAAAACTGGTGTATCTCCGAAGATAGCTCTGCCGTTCCAGGCCTCCATGTTCTGTAACCACCACTGGAGTTCTGTAAAGGCTTCCTGGTCTAGTGAAATCAACTGGTGATAACCTAGTCCACCTCTGAGGTGCCTGATCTTCAACCTCTGAAGGGCTCTGTAGTGCAACGGACCTGGAAAAATTGCCTGAATCGAGGCTGCCAAGAGACCCACTATGTGACCTAGGTTGTGAAGAGAAATAACTTTCTTCATTAAAACTGTCCTCCGTTCTTTCCGTATTGCTCGCACTTTCCGAGCTGGTAATTCCAGCAACGATTTCTTTGTGTCTATCTCGAAGCCTATGAATTCTAATAGCTGAGCGGGACGGAGATCTGACTCCTCTACATTGATGACATTGATGATGAACTCAAGGGAAGTCACTAGGTTGCATACCCATGCTGCTTGCTCCTGCAGGAGTGCTGCGCTCTGACCTAGGATCAAAATATTGTCTAGGTAAATTATCATTCTTATCCCTCTTTCTCGAATGGCCGCTGCTACGGGTCTCATGAGCTTGGTACATGCCCACGGAGCGGACGCTAGACCGAAGGGGAGGCATGTGAACCTCCACACCTCTGAGTCCCATCGGAACCGAAGATATTTTTGATGATGCTCCGCGATAGGGATTGTGAGGTAGGCGTCTTTGGGATCCAAACGGACCAGCCAATCTCCTGGCCTGAGGAGATCCTGCAGGAGGTGAATTCCTTCAATCTTGAAGTGTCTGTAAACTATCCATTTGTTTAGGCTCTTCATATTTATGACGAGTCTGACTTTCTCTCCCCTGTGTACCAGGAACATGTTGCTGATAAAACCTGGATTGTTCTGTACTTCCTGCTCTATCGCTCTCTTGACCTCTAGGTTGTGCAATTCGCTGGAAAGCTGTGCTCTTTCACTTTGCGACTTGAACAACGGATTTGGTTCTTGCGCTTGAGATGGGGTACCTACGAATTCTAGACTCATGCCTGACCCTGCCTGCAACACCCACGCATTGTTGGATAAATCGTGCCATGCTTGCAAAAACCAGACTGTCCTGCCTCCTACGTTGTAGGTTGCAGTCATCATACTCACTGCCTGTGGCGCTCTGCTGTCTGAAAGCTCCTCTCCCTCTTCTGTTTCTCGGGAAACAGCTTCTCGCTGGGAAGAAGTTGTCTTGCTGAGGCGTTTCCCAGTACTGGGTCCTCGGCCCTTGGGGTCTTTTGTGAGAGGAGAAACGACCGGAGACTCGACCCCTCTGGTGTCTGGTCCCAGCAAAAATACATCTGGGAATATTCTCCTGATGGAGGATTGGGCCTTCTCCAGTGCAGAGTATGCCCAATTGAATCGGCTCATCTCCTTGGCGAAGGCTTCTCCAAATTTCATGCCTTTTGCATTCTCCCCAGCTTCGTAAGAGGATAGGTTTCCTAATTTGCTGTCTATCTTTAACAGCACTCAGCACCTCCTTTTATACAAAAGTGTGCAGGTTGCGTTCCCCAGTAGGCGGACTGCACGTTGCGGCCATTTGGCTAGCACCTGGGGGTCTACTGGGGTGCCTGTATCCATGGCCCTTTCGGCTAAGTCCATAATCTTTGCGAGGGGCCCGGAGAGGTCCAAAAGCTTATCCTGACAGCGCTGCCATGCTCTGTACACCCTTTTTCTCATATCCTTGACAGATTTTGTTACAAATGTGACCATTTTAGGGTCGAGATCTGGGGTGTCTGTTACCTTACCCAGCAACTCAGGCCAGGGGCATTCCGCTCTCATTTTTAACCTGATCTCTCGATCGAGAGGTTTTCTTATGTGGAGGGTCATGTACTGGGCCACTCTGGGTAAAGGCACCCAATCTGTAGATTTAGGATGTCTTATTGCTACCGGATCGAACATATTTCCCAAACCTTCCTCATCTGGGATTTGTTCTATCACTTCGGGCTGGTGCTGAGGCATATCCTCATCCCCGCTTTCCTCATCTGGTGTGTATCCGGCATCCTCTTCTTCCCCCACATTGTACACTGCTGGGGTCGGGGGTTGAGAGCCTGGCACTGTTGCCCTTTTTAGGAAGGCTTCCTTTAATCTACTCACTGGGATAACTGGTTCTTGGGGCATCAAACCTACCCCTTCAAGTTGGCTCGGGGGCATCATAGAGTCTCTGCTCTGCCAAGCATTTTTACTGCCCTTCTGATCAACCCCAGGGTTGGGGTGTCTTGCTGAGGTACCCTCACCGGGGCTGAGCACCCTCTTCTTCTTAGATCTCCCACGGACGGCCATTTGCTTATTTTGCATGGCCTCTGGCTGGTCCAACCTCTGGGCAAGAGGGAATACACCTTCTGCTACAGCATGGGAGAGAGAATCTCCCAGGACAATTTTAAAGCTTTGGGAGAGATCTTGCTCTACTTGTATGGGCTCCTCTGCCCATTCCTCCGAGCTCCATTCAGGAGAGGTGGACCTTGAGCCTCTGGGCTCTGAATACTGTGCCATATCTATATGGGCTGGCACCTCAGCTTGTTTTCTATATGTATGTATAACTTATTTTTTTCTTTTGCCCCGGTATAGAAATGCCACTAGCCCACACGACCTCCAAAAACAATAATTTCCTTTTTTTAATGCAAATTTAGAGGTATTAAATGAATCCGCTCACGCTGCGCTACAACATTCTGCTCTGAAAGTAGTAGAATGACGGTTGAGCGCGGCATGCAGTGGCTGCTGGGGCATCCTTGTTCGCTGCTCAGCTCCTGCTGGGTCCTAAAGCCTGAGTGGGAAGCCATACGCTGCGCATACTTGGCTTGAGGAGGCGGGTGCCGGAAGCCTAATGCGAGTTGCGTTCGCTCGCGGCTCCGGCCCCAGCTCCTACTATAATAGCCCCTACTACAATACGAAACTAAAGGGGGACGCGAGAGAATGCCGGACGATGAACGTTCTGTACAGCTTACTCCAAACCTTATGTGAGGTAATATTTAAATACTGCTCAATGCTATACTATTACAAATACAGACGTGTGCGCTATTCACCAATTAAAATGCATATATTTGTATATATAAAAATAAAGTTTGCTTTAAATTGCTGTGGGAACAGTAATAAAAGAGTTAAGCATAATGCTCACCTCCGTCTTGTCATAGAATTCCCCATTGTATACTCCTAGCAGTCCCTCATATTCTGTCACCTAGAGTGCACTCTTCAGGTTGTGCTATGCTATGTTGTGCGGTGGTATGTAATCTTATGGTGGGTTAGGTAATGTTAAATTAGGTTATTGGGTTTGATATGATGCAGCTTCTGCCATTTTCATGGTCTCTTTGTACTTATGGGCCTGCAACGATTGGTAGGAAGTAAGTAGAAATAGGGGAGAGGGGTGGGGGGGGGCAGATAGCTGTCAGTGCATTGGGCATTGGTGGATTGTTGATGTGTAAAGAGGGGAAGAAGACAGGCTCTATGTTCAGCTAAGCTGATGTTTTTTTCCTCTTTCGAACAACACTGTTCCTGAGAACAGACCTGGGCATAGCCTGTGTTGGGTGTGTTTGCTGTCATGTATGATGTCGTTTGCTGACCCAGCCAGGTTCATTCTTGCTTGTCATGTGCTTTGAAGTTGCAGTCTAGGTGTATGGTATTTTACTGGTATGATTGTGGGATGGAATGTGGTGCTATTTAATGTGGGAGGTTCAAAGAATAGCTGGTAGTATTACTTTTGGGTGAGGCAGTGGCATGAGGCCATGCCGAGGGGTGTCTGCTCCATCCTGTAGAACAGTACAAACGCATTGGGTAACACCATTAATGAAATGTAAGCATTTGGCATAATTCCAATCAGCCACAATCTGCCACTTTCTGCTTGCCACAGTGCACCGTTGCCTTTGCCTTTCAATCCCTCATTAACCATGACAACAGTCCTCCATGTTATAGCTTTCATAGCACATCATTGTCTATCACATACAGTCCCTGGTGTCTATCCTCCACAGCCCTCCAAATGTTATCTCCCGCAGGACACTATTTGCCATGATCCACAGTCCTCCATCTCCCATTTATAGATTACTAATTGTGCATTTAATAAAATATTATATTATTATAATAAGGAGAAGGATAGCTGACGGGCAATGAGTTTGTCTTGGAATCAATGCAACGCGGCACAACACAGGTGCAAATCCCGATACCCACGCCTAGGAACCACACGCTGACATTAAGCGCCTTAAAAATGAACAATAAAATAAATAATTAAAAGCATTATCTTTGCCCAGAGGTATCACAATTCTGCACACCTTGGCAATGCAGGTCTAAACCTTGCAGGTATCTCGGGAGGATAGCTCAGTGGCAATGTGCTCGCCTTGGATGCAAGACGACATGAGCAAAACAGGTTTGATCCCTGGGTCCGCGCTTAGAAACCTCGGGGTATTAAGTGCGTTCTAAATAACTCAGCATACCATATCATAAACATTGAAAATCCAGGACCACGATAGAAAGGGATGAAATAGCAAATTCACCAACAGAGCAACTCGAAAGAAGTGGATGACCAATACAAATACAATTGTGCAGTACCATCCCCCTAGATACAAAGAACGGACCTAATCAAAAAGGCAGTGGGACCTAAAATGCACAGACAAGTTGTTCATATGGCCGAGCAATCAGGACCTCCTATGGCATGAGACTGTCTGTGCCCTACATACAATGCTTGCCAGACCAGAGATAGGGCTGTTCAGGGTTCTGCTCTCCTTTGAAATTAGCCCATTGCAGACATTAGATGGAGCTGCCCTTGCCATCTCTGTAGCCACACGAGATGTTCCAACACGTGTTTTTGTTAAATGTTAGACCTTATATTACAAATTTGAGTTGGCAGAGTCCTTTATTGCAAAGATTACAGGATGGAAGTATTAAGTGCTCGCTTATGGACTTAACATGTCACATGTCACATGCGTATAGGCCTTTCTTTGCAGAGACAAATAAACTTGTGTTGTGTGTAATGTGATGAAAGATTTTGTGACTGTACCTCTTTCAGACTTACAGCCATGAAGATCCTGTATGATATTCACATGTGTGTAGTCTTTTTTGTCACATGCATGTATCTTGGCATAATGTGCCTAACTTTTGTGAATCCGAGTTACATCCCATTCAACATATACAAATGTTATATAACTATATTGTAACCTGTATATATACTGCTAATGACTATGTAACTATATTGCAACCTGTATATATATTGCTAATGACCATGTAACTAAGTAACTAAGGTTTGTACTGTAACAAGTGCCACGATGTCCTCGGGCTGTTGTGCGCTATATAAATACAAATAAAACAAAACAAAAATATGCCCAGTCATATCCCCCTGCTTGGGTCTGATATTGGAATATCACATTTAATACAGATTAGCATGGGAGAGCAACCAATCAGGTTGCTTCCATCGCAGGCTGAATCCCACTATCCAAGCGTGCGTTGCCATCTTCCCTCCACCCTCCCTTCTCTTCCAATTTTCCCCTCAATCCTGCCCCCAGCACCACTTACCTAATTACAGTGACTGCAGCCCCCACCTCCACCCCATCTCCCTGTTGCTTGCCACCATGGAAATCCATATGGAGCCCTGCCTTCCTGACCCATGGCAGCCATCTTAATAAAACATTTTCTTTCAATTAACGCAGCGCTGAGTGGTGTCCTATATATTGAAAGAAAATGTGTTTCTCTTAGCACCCCGTGTTTCCAGATTGGCAACCCGTGATGCTAAAGGCCCCCCGCTATGCTCGGACCTATTAACTCGAGCTCCAGGTGATTACTGCTAAATTATGTTTGCTTTAACAGCCGTGTCTTCCTGGAGAGGACACTGTGCTTTCATTTATAGCAAAGGGCCACATGTCAAAAAGAGCTCTTTATCTAGGCGTGCAGCTCCTGTGCTCACTGTACATAGAGTGAACATGTAGTTAGAGAAAAAATACTTCCCAAGAAGATGTATTTTTATTCTTCTGGCCAGTAAATCATGTTCTGTGTATCTAAAGGAGGAAACAAACCCGCAGACAGATCCCTGGTGCAGATGGGGATCTTGTGGTTTATTTCCCTCCTGCTTTTTCTGTGATTGCCTATATTATCACATGTTCAAGAAAGAGCTCCAAAGCTCCCCTTTCAAGGCAGGCTTTGCTAGTATGCAGTGATTATATTGAATCCAAAACAATTAATGAAAATATAACGAATGAAAAATCAACTAATGCCAAAATAACACATTTTGGAGAAAAAAAACTAAAAATGGAATTGTGAGAGGGAATAGTGGTTTTGGGGTGGGGGAGAAGTTTTATTAAAAAAAGGGAGGGGGAGATCTAGGGGGATCCCCCCAAAAACAACAAAAAAGAAATTAGCTATTTTGGAATTAGTTGTTTTTTATTTGTTATTTTTCCATTATTCATTATTTCCTTAGTTATAATTGCATGTAACAGTCTTTGCCCATTGGACTCATCTTTGAGACCCTACCCGCTCTGTACTAAGGCCCGGAGCCACAGCCACCAGTTACTTTATCAGGTCTCATGGCAACTCCACATCTCCGACCCACCAATCAATCTGATCCTTGAGCATGCACACTGAAATCCAGCATGTCCAGTTCCCCAAGGCAGACCATTGAGGGTCTGTAAATGCTGAATTGCATCCGAAGAATCCAACACCCTGTCTGCAGGCAGATGCGTACTGAAAGGACAGAGAGGTGACCTGTTATGCATGTAACAAGAAAACAAAATAAATTAATAATTTACCAGTCACAGCACAAGCTTTATCATAATAAGTCCAGTAATGGCATCGCGGACATAGTTCCACCCCCTCTTATTGGTCATTCTTGAAATTAGAAATGACAGCAAGTTCTCAAATACTTGAGTAAAGCCTCCAGTAACAAAACATTGTTTGATGCAATGGAGGGCAATCTGAGTAATACAAAACCCAATGAAATATGTAAAGCTTTTAAAAATAGCAAAACATGCTCATACTGCCAGTTCAGAGCGGGGATCGTCTATCCAATTAAAAGTCTATAGTTACACAAAAATGAAAATAACTTTGCAGTATTAATATCAAGTCTGAACGACCATTAAAAGTTTTGCCTTTCGTTTAGGCATCGGAAATGCATTTGCCAGGCACTGCCATGGTTGCATTAACAGGTCATCGATTGTAGCAGCTGCAAAATGGTGTGAGTACCTGGGCATATAAAAACAGTGACTGGCAAATGCCTAATACTTATACAGAAGTCAAAACAGTTTGCTTTGCCAATGCTTACTTTTAACAGGACTTCAGTGAAGGACACACATGGTGTTTCTAAATCAAGTGGCTGAAGGCAGACCTGGCTAAGATATGTTCATGACTCCAGTAGCACGTGGAGTCATCTCAGAAGAATGCTTTGAAAAATCACGGGCAGGCACTTCAAGCACACAGTTTGATGGTAAGGCTAGAACCTAGAGCTCCCAGGGCGATGTGTTTTGGCCAGGGTGGTTCATCAAGGGTATCTGGCCTTAGCCTCGAATTCCAAAGCGTTGAATGCCATACCATAGAAAAAAATACATTGAAAGCATCAAATGCATTTTTTTAAATGGTAAAGTGTTTAGTTTAATTTTAATGGGTTTTAAAGGTTAAAAAGAGGGGTGTTGGGGGGAACCCCTCCATTAAATAAAAATGTTTTTGCATTCAATGCTTTTTTTTTAGATGCATTTTTTTCTATGGTATGGCATTCGATGGTTTGGCATTCGATGGAATGACTAGGAACCGTAGCCAATAGGTGGGAATTGCCATAGGGATTACGATGGCCATGCGCAGTCAATGGGTGGGTAAATAATCAAACAAACAACGCCCAAGAGCTTTGTGTTCCTCCTCATATGCCATTTATCCCTGGCTGTTCTCTAATACAATAGTCTCAGCTTATAGCACCAACTAATAGCCACGACTACAAATCAGACAAAACTTTCTCTATCAAAAAGGGAATTGAAACTCTAACCTCGCGATTCTTGGTGTTATGTTAGAAGACCACAAAACTGTTGTTAAAATTGAACTTTTTTGGTGGTAGGCTCTTCAAAATGAATTCTTTGGAAACCAGACTTTGAATACGAACTTAAGGAGTCTGAATTGACCCCCTGAATACCGAAACATTTGTTTAAGGAAGACAGCATGGACGCCCAGTGAATCACTGACCTGTGTGACCTGCCTGTAAATTATTCTGAAAGAGACACCAGCAAGCAAAAACCCAAGAAACTAGGATGGCAGGTCTGCAAGAAATGGGGCTCAGGGGGTGGACGCCTAGCAACTAGAGTAAGCTTGACGAGTACTTCGAACATGGATGTTCAGTCAAACGTCAGGACACACACAATATACTGCAGCAATGTTTAGAACTCTTTTAAAACTGTAGAAACCGTTCCATTATTGTGCTAAAGACTCAAGCACCCTTTTGGAACAGTACATGAACCCATTCCTAAAATGTGTAGGAAGTGCTTACCAGCTGAGAAAACAGCAGGTTATCTTGGAGACATTGTGCTCTGGAGAGAAGAGATAGCATTATCTTGGCAACATTTTTGAAGATGACATTATTGAGGCAATGTTTATAATAGCGGCGTTTTGAGGAAAACATGTTTGACACGCAGCTGTACGTTCTGCTCTTTGACCAAACAACTGGAGGGCGTCATTTCACCGAAATAAAGAGTCTAAAATATCACCTATAAGTCTAAGCAGGAGGGGAGAAAGAGATCGTCCTATTAGTGATTCGCAAGAGCACTATACGTGTGATTCAGCGAGGTACTGACAAACTGTAATATCACTGGTGCAGTAGTGTAGGTTCTTTTGGCAGCAAGTGGAAGTGCGGGTAATAGTGCACATACTGAGGTGATGAGGTATGGACAGTAGCTCATGCAGACTGGGCCTGCTGTCCCGGGGTCTCGAAGATTGCTAGCGTGTATCTTTTGTGGTACGTCAAATATTTTACAATGCCACTCTCTGGCTGATGCTGCTGTGCTCAGCGCATCCAGGACACGTTGCCTTACTTCTGAGCGGGCCAATCTACACCCTGGCTCTCCCTAATTTGATAGTTGGCTCCAATTTGTGACAAAGTACAGTGCCTAATGTGCTCGCTGTAGTGTGCCCCTTTTAAGTGCCAAGTGATAAACACGGTCACGTGATGCCTATCTAATAAAGATGCGGTGCATGCGCCAGCTACAGCAGGGTACTATTTAGATGCACGATGTGTCCGTGTGCTCCGGGCCTGACGTGGACCAGGACCATCATCACAGTGGCGACGAGGCGGGCGATCCCGCGTGTGCGCCGACAGTCTGATACTGCTTGTGGTGCATACTTGATTGCGGCTCGCTCTAGAAACCTCGTGCCTTTCCCCTCTGACGCCTCAGCCTACGACCCGGACGGACAGCAGAGCCGGAGGTGATTGGGGAGGGGCACATCACCCCGCTCCGGTTTTTGGCGCGGGGACTTGAAAAAAAAAATGAAAAAAAGATCTTATAATAAAAACGCATGAGGGGAGACTGCAAGGGAGACGTGCAACCCCCCCCCCTTTGTCCCTCTCCAGCACTTGCTCCATGGTGCTTGCATCTTGCGGCACCCGGTGTTCTGGGAAACAGTCCCCTCTAAGCGCCACGTGCTGAAAGCAGTTCCTTGGAGAGGCAGCCCCTCCACCAGCCTCACGTTCTGCCAGCATCTTGCTGTGTACAATATCTCCTTTACAACCATGTGCCCCCAACACAAACTGTGTTGCAGCTCATACAAGGAGTGCTTGTACGCCCAGGCAGACCGCCACTACCCTGGAAGTTGGTGGTGAACAGGGTCCCACAGGGTTGCAGTTCCAGTTGTGAGTGCTTGTGTGCCCTCGCCCCCACAGTTAACTTTGCAAGTGCCTCTCCCACGCTCAGGCCAGGACACTACAGTAGTGCTCCATATCAAAGACTGCCCAGTGAAGGGCCACGTGTGCGGATGTTGTGGCATAGCAAAACACTTGGGGCACGTCTGCAGGGCACCGGCCCTGTCCACAAACTCGAGGGAGCAGGTGTTCCACGAGGCCTGTGACTCAGAGACTGCAACGCAAGGTTGCCCAAGTGGAACAACCAACAGCGGAGGAGGAACACCCTGAGGAACAAGAAGAAGATGAGGAGGATGTATTTTTCATCTCAAGCATGTCTGTGCCGCAATGGCCAGGACTTCGCCAGCCCAAGTGTGTGGTCTGCATTTGTTACTCCCCGGTCCCCATACTGATCTACAATGGTGCCACCCTGAGTGTTATGGTGGAGGACCATCACCGGCAATTGAACAATGCTCCACCACTAACCAAGACAAAGGTGCGCATATTCACATTTGGGGGAAAGCAACCACTACCGTTGGAAGGAGTATTCGTAGCCCGGGTCTGTCACAAGGACGTTTCTATCAGAGCCTGGTTCTTTGTCACCAGGGTGAGTGAAGTGGCACTGTTGGGGTGCACATCTGCAGAAACACTGCACATAGTGAACTTTGCGTTTGGGGTGTAACTGGAGGACGTTCAAAGCCTGCTTGACAGATAGGCGGACGTCTTCAATGGAATCATCGAATTTGGTGGGTGACCCGGTGAGGCTGCACATCAACAGCACGGTCCAGCCCATATCGCTGAAGCATCGGAGGGTGCCATTTCATCTGAGAGAACGCATATAACAGGATCTTGACAATCTGGTCAGGTTGGACATCATATAGCATGTGTATGGGCCAACACATGGGTTTCGCCCATTGTGATTGCAAGAAAGCCCAAGCAACCCGAGTCCATATGCATCTGCATGGACATGCGCCTCCCGTATAGAGAGATACGATTTGAAAGGCACATCACACCCACTTTGTATGACATATCCTTGGCCTCAAGCCCGGGGATCGTATCTCTCCAGGACTGAAATCTTTGCACTGGCTCCCAGTGGCTGCGAGGATTAAGTTAAAACCCCTCTGCATTGTCCACAAGGCCTTCTAGGGCCTTGGGCCTCAATACCTTCAACTCTCTCTTCCCAAATATCTTCCTTCTCAAGGTCTTCACTCAAATGCCTCCAACTACCTCAGGGTCAGTCACTTCTCCAAGCAACGAGTTGGTGGTAGATCTCTTTCTTTGGCTGTAGCCTCCCTCTGGAACAGCCTCCCTGCCTCCCTGAAACTTGAGGAGAACCATCTCCTGTTCCGGAAGCACCTCAAAACCTTCCTCTTTGCTTCTGCTTTCTCTCCTCCTCTCCGTTGCTGAACTCCAGGCTGAAACTAAACCAGCACTGGCCACCTAGCTTCCCTCTTATATCGGGCCGAGGTGCTCTCCCCTGCAAGTTGCACACCTGCACCTCCTCCCTGGCAACCCCTGCACTTGGGGACTGTTTTCTGTATTCCTAAAGTCCCCCTACTAGCACTTGACATCTGATGTCTGCACTACCCTTGCACTTGCCACCAGCTGGCCACACTTTTTACTTATTGCTTTTATATATTTTATTTACTTATACGGTCGTTCCCATGTACTGCACTGCCCTCTCCCAATCCCCCCGCACTTGCCCCCTTCCCCTGCACTTGCGCAATCTCAATGTCACCTGGCCTAGTAAGATTGTTGTCTCTGTCTTCCCTCTGTTCTCCCTCCATTGCCTCGTCGCGCCTTGAAACACTTGTGTATAGGCGTGTTATAAATGCCATATCATATCATATCCTAGCAGCGCTCCAGGTTGCGCATCACTTTCCCAATTTCGACCTTCTTGCAGGTTACCAAAAGCTCATTTTTGATCCAGAATCACTCTACATAAACACATTTACTACGCACAAGGGCCTGTACAGATAAAAGCACCTGTGCTTTGGAATATCGTGGGCACAGGAGGAGTTCCAAAACACCATCAAAGGGCACTCGCTGGCCTGAAGGGGGCAATAAATATCAGTGACGACATCATGGTGTATGCAGAGTCTGAACAAGAGCATCTGGAAAGATTCGAAAAAATGTCCTAAAATGCATCCAACAATTGGGTCTCACCCTGCATGGAGACAAGTGTGCGATGATCCAAAGAAAAAATCGAGTTCTTTGGATTTGTGTCCCAGGAGGGTGGCATCTCCCCTGACCCGGTGAAGGTAAAAGACATACAGGCAGCCTGCGCCCCAGTGAATGTGTCAGAGGTGCGTAGCTTCCTGGCGATGGCCATGTTCTGTGGAAGTTTTATACGGAACCTGGCCACACTAGCTGAGCCGCTGAGAAACCTCACGAGGAAAGAATGTGGTGGAGATGGGCGGCACTTGAACAGAGTGCATTTAACGAGATATGAGGGGCCCTAACAACAGAAAACACTGTGGCGTCTTTCAACCCGGGAAAAAGATTGGCGATCACGATTGTGCTCATGCAGCCAGATGAGAGCAGTTTGATTGACCAGTGTCATTTGCAAGCCGGGTGCTGTCAGCAACCAAGCAAAGGAACTCACAAATAGAACAGGAGGCTCTGGTGGTGCTGTCGGGGTGCAAACATTACCACCTCTACATCTACGGTAAACCTGTGTAGGTCGTCACCGACCTCAATCCTTTTATACCAATCAAGGTGGGATCTTGCTCCAAGCCGCCAGCGAGGATTGAGAAGTGACTACTAGCTCTTCAAGAATATGACATCGAACTGACATTCTGCCCGGGGAACACTAACACAGCAGACTACCTGTCATGCAACCCTGGTTGTGGAAACGAAAGCACTGATGAGGCGGAGACAGAGAATACATGCACAGCCTAGCGGAATCAGTGATCCCGTTTCCATGTCAATTGACAACATCAGAAAGGCTTTGGTCGAGGAGGAGTGCTTCAAGATACTCCAGTCTGCTGGGACGAAGGGTGAGTGGCGAAGAGTCCTTGAAAGGCTTGACAAACATACCACAGAGGCAAAGAAATTGCTAAAGCAGATGTGGAGAGTAAGGGGTGATCTCACCTTTATGGACAACAGCATCATGTTCAGAGGTTCAAAGATGGTGCATCCCACCAACCCGGTGGGTGGGCAAGTCATTGGGACTGGCGCACAAAGGTTACTAGGGTGTGGCCAAGACCAAGGCGCTTCTCTGCATGAAGGTGTGGTTCCCAGGCCTTGAGGAATGGGTGGAGGACTTTGTCAGCAGCTGTGTGTGGTGTCAGGTGACCTTGCCACACCGACGGGAACCCCAGATTGAGCTACTGGAAAGAAGCTGTGAGCCTTGGGGAACAATACATCTGGATTTCGGGTCGACCTGCAGAACCAATAATTTTGTGGTCCTGGTTGATCAGTGGTCGAGATACCCTGAAATCGAGTTTGTCCTTGGAGGACATGATGCCGGCACTGGAAAAAGTGTTTGCCACAGATTCCGAGTGAAAATGTGTTCTGACTTAAGGCCACCCTTCCAAGGTAGGGGGTTTGACAAATATCTGCAGGACCGTGTCATTGCTCACTGAAAAATCATGCCTCTGTAGCCGAGGGCTAACGGGTAGGCTAAAAGAATCATGTGGACCCCGAATAAAGTTTTCCGGATAGCCCATGGATAAGGGGAATGTGAGAAGCACACCCTGTATCAATTTCTGGCGGAGTATCATGCAGACCCTCACTGTTCCACTGGGGTATCCTGATCAGAGGCATTATTCCAAATTTGCCCACGAGGATTTCTTCTGGATCACACACCATGAACACCCAGCGTTATTGATGATGACACAGTGGCCAAGAGGTCCAACGAGACTGAGGAGCGAACACCTGGAGGTTGGTGACCGGTTACTGGTGAGAACCAGAAATGTGAGAGGAAAGTTGTCTTTGCCCTATGAGCCCGTCCCATTCACAGTGATGGACATGAAGGGATCGATGGTGAGCGTATCAGGTGGCAACACAACGGTCACCAGGAACTACTGTTTCTTCTGGAAGATGGGACAGTTGCTGGAGTCAAACCCAGAGCGACGGCAGAGAGTGGAGCCTTTCACGAGGTGGCAGATCCTGGACAGTTAGAGAGACGGACTAGCAGTGAAGAATCGGCACCCAGCAGTGGGGAAGACTGCCTTACTAATGAAGGAGAGGGTGTGGACTCTGCAGATCTACCTGGTGGGTAGTGGAGCTATCCTGTACAAGTGTGCCGCAAGCAGTCTAGCAGCCTAGCTACCTGCAGGACTTTGAAGTGGGTCTCTTGTAAAGACTGAGGGTACACATTGGTGCAGCCATCGGGGCGGTATTGTTAAATTTGGTTATTTATGTTACATGGTTTGTGCCGTGCTTGAGTGCCAGCGCTATGTTGTTGTTTGTTTGAAAATATGAAAAGGGAGGGGTGTAGTGTGCCCCATTAAGTGCCATGTGATGAACACAGTCATGTGATGCCACCCAATAAAGATGGGCCCCTGCTGCGCCTGCGCTAGTAACAGCAGGGGGCCAGTTACATGCACAACGTGTCCATGTCATCCTTCATGCTCTGAACCTGACCTGGACCAGGCCCATCATCACACTCACTGCATGTATTTTAGATATGCACGTGGACAACACCAGAAGCGGACAGACCCAATGTCCAAGCAGAGAATTTATTACCAATCGGTTTCCTAAAAAGGTCGGTATGGCTTGTGGAGAGTAAGTTACATTTCACGCAACTTAACTTGTGGCTCAGTTGTTTTTCAAGGTTTTTGCACAGTGCTATGCCTGTGCTTCCTCAGAGAGCCTTAAGACTAGTGGCAGCCAGGCAGTGATTTTTGATTTTGTGAGAAATGTTAAGTTGAAAGCGTGGTGATAAACTAACGATTTCCTGTATTTAATTAAACTTCTTTTTTTATTATATATACTTCTTGTGACAATGGAGAAGCACATTTTAGGGGCAAAGTGCTGGGGGCGCAACACCATTGGGCTAGTTGGGCTCCATCCACCTCTGCCCCACCGGGGAATCTGGGGTAAATTTTTTAAGGGAAGCGCTGACCATCATAGCCGTCACAGGCATAACAAAATTCAAATGAGTAACTGAGTCCATGTCTGGGCATTTACATTCCTTTTGTTATGAGCAGTGCCTTTCTTAGACATGAATCGGTGAGGCATTTCCAACTGAAAGATCCTGTGCTGCACCCTAGAAAATTGGTATCTTCCTCCGAGACAATGATAGAGAGTAGCACAATAAAGTTCCCTTTTAATGATTCATTTTTTATCCCTGAAGACTACCACCTTGACATTGAAAAAAAAGCTTGCTTTATTGGGGATATCCAATGTTCTTAACATTAAGTATAACAGTAATCTGGAAGTTTGTGATAATCTCTTTACCAGGTGAACTTTTTACACAATATTTTGGGGATCATGTTTCTTATGGCATAGGAAAAAAGCAGTTGTAAAATGTATGCCTGAAAGGTTTGCCCACACATACTTTTTACTTTGCTCTATATTTTAATACATTTGCATTTTGGAGATGAGGCAGGGAACGAAATTGTCATTTACTGTATCCCATCCTCTACATCATACAAAGTGACAAGCATATACCCCAGAATGACAATTTCAGGCTGGTGCAAATGCTTTTCATCCTCTTGGAATATGCCTGTTTTTCTTTTTACACCAGCTGACTGATTCCAAAGGAATCCATTGCAAACACTACATGTCAGGCATACATGCCAGGCAGCATTTACTCAATTTGCACTGCAACAAAATAAAACTAAGGCATACAGGCAATCATGCCTACTATTGTAGTGCAAATGACTAAAATGGCACACTGTGGGGTAAAATACAATTCCAAAATCTCCAAGATAGAGAGGCCATGGCAGGCCTTATGAGGAGAGCAAAGCTGGTTTGTGCAACACCCATTGCAATATGCAGGCTGGTCCAAAGCACTTTGTTTCCAAGATGAGACTAGTGAATGAACGAGAATGGGCTTCCCTCCATTTTGTTAAAATGCACAGGCGCTCAGCTGAAGAAGAGTGTGACTCAGAACTTTCATATTACTAATATTGTCCAATGGATTCCAAAAAGACATGTGGCTTTGCAGATGCTGGCTTCATGTAAAAAAAGGAAAATGCCCACTTTGACAGATTCAAATCTGCAACAGTGTACATGGAAAGCAAGGATACATTTTAAACACTGGGCATTTGGAAGATGAAAAGAAGGAATGATACCTGACATTTTAGAAATAAAGTCAAGTGACAGATTGCAGTTATCAGGAATAAAGAGACTTATTTTCCAAAATGACAGCATGTAAAGAGAAAGGCATATTTCATGTTTGCATAAATGAACACTGGTTCTCCATGTTAACTGTGGCCTATCTGTGTGCATGGAATCAAGAAAGAATCTACCTCTGTTCTAATATAGTGGAAAAGAAAGATTGTCTTTAAGAACAAAAAGCCTAAGTGTAATACAAAATTCAATATTTAAAACACATTGGGCCTCATCACGAGTTGGGTGGGAACGCCGGCGCTATCTGCCCTACCACCAAACCCCCCGGCGCTAATAGCGGCGGATCACAGGTTTGGCGGTAATGGAATTCCCCATTCCCCACTGAGCCCATTAGGGAATGCCCCATTCCCCATTGGGCTCAATGGGGAATTTTCCCGCTCATGCCGCCGGCGGATTTCCCACCGGCGCTATGAGCGTGACTTTTCAGTGGATTTCCCCCCAGTTCAGAGCTGGGGAGAAATCCACTGAAGCCTTGATTTGGCAGACCCTTAAATCCGGCGGTAACAGCGTGACCGCCGGATTTAAGGGTTACAGCCAAACTCGTGATGAGGCCCCTTCTGCCAATGTAAAAAGGTTATTCTTGTTGAATTATGCATGTAACTGGCTGCTGTTGTTTTTCTCCATGTAACTGAACTGGTTGCATCTGGAACTGTGACCCCCAGACCTGTGGGCTGGTTATATCAAGGAAACAGGCTTGGAGCTTCAGTTAAAAATATAAGAAAAGTTGCAAGAGAGATTTGAACTGCAGGGATTTAAAGATAACATGGCCAACAGAAATTACTCTTAAGGTCAAACGTCCCCATACATTGGGCATTAACTCCAAGCAAAGACCTTTGAAGCTCAGGACGGGAGGGCAGAATCACATGAGCTGAAAAGCCAGATGTCACAGTCATGTTGTTTGGAGGAAATTAAACTGCTTGGGTTTGATCTGAAGTGAAACTAGGAGCACCTAACATGCAGTGCCATTGATTAACATTGGACTACTTTTTCCCTAATAAAAAGAGAATTGTATGTCCGAGTGAGCTCACTCCAGATTCATATTAAAGGTTATAAAAAGCATGTCCGGACCATATAAAAGTGAAATTTGTGTGATGCATGTAATTTAAGTTATGATCAAAATTATGATTCTGTCATTTTCATACATCTGAGGAACTGGAACATTGATAGAGTGATAGATGGTAAAATTAATGTTGGAAGTATGTAGTGTCAGAACTGCAACTATTACGGTGCAGCCACAAAATGTGAAAAATGATAGTTCCACCCAGGAAGGGTGTGCAAAAATAAAATTAATATTGTCCGACTCGTCATAAAATATAGAATCCAAAAATATATAGATTCATGTAGTTATCTGAAACATGTGTATAGCTTCCATGTTGTTAGATTTTCAGAACACAAAAAGGTAAAATCCACCTGTCAATTACAGATGACAAATCTTTCTCCTCCCGCAGCCTACATCATACGGAGGATAGCTCAGTGGCAATGTGCTCACCTTGGAAACAAGATAACAAGAAGCAACACAGGTTCGATCCCCGGGTCTGTGCTTAGAAACCTCTGGGTACTAAGCGTGTTATAAATATGCAACTAAGAGACATAGGGCCTCATCACGACTTCGTCGGTAACCCTTAAATCCGGCGGTAGCGCTATTACCACCGGATTTAAGGATCTGCCGAATCAGGGCTTCGGTGGATTTCGCCCCAGCTCTGAGCTGGGGGGAAATCTGATGAAAATTTGCGCTATTACCGCCCGCGGGAAATCCGCCGGTGGTATTAGCGCGAAGATTCCCCATTGAGCCCAATGGGGAATGGGGCATTCCCGAATGGGCTCAGTGGGGAATGGGGACTTACATTACCACCGAACTCGTGATCCGGCGCTATTAGCGCCGGGGAGTTCGGCGGTAGGGATAATACCGCCCGCGCTAATAACGTTACCGCCCAAGGCGTGATGAGGCCCAAATTCCTGTAACAGCGCCTCGATGCCCCCGGGCTGTGTGAGCGCTTTAAAAAATGCTAATAAAAAAAATACATACCTCTCAACTACTGGTCCTATCAGCAGCCAGTGGGTGTCTTGGGGGGAGGTGAAAGGAGAGTACAAGCCAATCCTTACCACAGGAATTATGATAATGTAGGAGTGTCATCAGCCCTATAAGATGTCAATTTTGCATCAGAACAAGGCCTTTCCACTTTATTCCTGGAGGTAGTCTACTGTCTTGTTAGTAGCAACTAGCAGAGAGGCCTTAATCCTTGCATTGTAGACAGTGATAGGGAAATCTAAACGCACATCGAAACGCAAGCTGGGATAACAACAGAGGAGCCAAATGGTGTCTGGGTGCAGGAGAAAATCCTTGACTGGAACCCTTGACCAGATCTGTGCTGTCCTTAGAGGAGCCCTGCTGTTTCACTTGATGCACCATAATCAAGGCATCCCATATAAGTATATATATTGTATATATATGTTGGGAACATCTTGCCTTTATTCCTTTCCATTGAATTGTGGCGAGGCGAGAAGCTGTATAGGTCCTTGGGGCATTGAATTGAAGTTAATTAATTCCCATATAGAAATTCACGGGAATAGTATTGTTAGAGTTCAAAACTAACAAAGTTCATGCCAAGTGTGTTAGAGCCAGTATAGACAATAAAGACTTGGGTGACTGTTCTCCTGAAACCCCTGACTTCTGTCCAGAATGGGGGGTCCTGAATCCCAAAATAAGTAATCCTAAAACACTACCTTTCTAGTGAATGGGGAGGGAGTCTAACTAAATTTGCCATATATTTCCTTGCATCCCAAACCAGAATTACCAAGCATTACATCTCAATTGAAAGTATGTTGCAAAACAAAATTTCCCATTGATTTTCATGCCTCCCAAACCAGAATTCCAAAGCACTGTGTGTCCGTTGAATGTGTGTTGAAAAACGATTTTCCCATTGAGTTCTTTTCCCAACATTGCCTTTCAAATAAAACCCTCAGAACGATTTCCCCATTTGAATTCCTTCTCCAAACATTGCCTTTCCAACAATAAAGCCAAAACGATTTTTCTATTGATTTTCTTTCTCAAACATTGCCTTTCTCAAAATAAAGCCAAACAATTTTCCATTGTATTGTGAATGTTTTCTATTGGTTAGTTTAGAATTAAATTTGATGTAAATTGTGACTGCATATTTAAAAATTCTCCCTGTGTTGCTTTAATAACGGAATGGAATTTGGAGTTGTGATATGGTGTAGTGCCACAGCATTGGTGATTGAGATTTTTGGTTGCTATTAAATGTTGTCAAACCTTAAATAAGTATATATATTCTTACTATACACCTGCTTGGTTCCTAGCCCATTGCTGGCATAGAGGGTGTTTGTTGGGGGTGCAAGACGGGTTGGAGGCCTCATTGAAGTTGAATCTATTTAAGCACTTTGGGTGCGCGCCACCTTTCTTTGGGGGGAATGGAACTCCCTGAGTATAGTGTGACCACCTAATAAACTGCGAGAAAGCAGCAGACCTCTTGCCACATAAGTGCAAATGTATCGGGCCCACTCTATACAATTTAGGCTTAAATAAAAGTATCCCATGTATTTCCTAACGTGCTGAAAGCATAGTGCTATGTAACAAAAGATTGTTCAGGATATAATTATGTGGTGTTAACATCCCATTCCAATGGATGGAATGGGCGGTAACGGCCCAGCAGCCCAAGTTAACAGCCTGCACCTGGGAGGCAGCCTGTGGGTTCCATGGAATGCATGTTGAGATTATAGGTTTCAGCTCATGATCCGCGAAACCTGAATGGCTTGCCCCCAGCCTCATGCCCTTTTCCTGCATTCTAGCACATATAGATTTTCATTCAGGATGTGGAAAAGAAAGATACAATGATATATTTTGGCTAAACATGCTTCATACATATTTGCATATTGTTAGGTTGCTTTACTATGGGATTTGTGTATTTTCAAGTAAACACTATAACACAGCATTATTTTAGTCCTTGAAAGCCAACATAGAAATATGCATCTGCAGAGAGCTCAGAGGGCATGTGGTCAACTGTCTAAATTGCAGAGTGGATTGAAATCCTGGTTTCACTGCTTAACCAAATTGTGTGTGATCATGGGCACATTATTTAACCGCACTGTGACATAAGTGCAATAGGTCTGTAGTCCTTAGAAGGTCTTAGGTTCACAATATTCAGAAGAAATGACTGTCTTACAATAGAGCAGATCTCATGACTTTTT
This sequence comes from Ambystoma mexicanum, assembly GCF_040938575.1. Lineage (NCBI taxonomy): Eukaryota > Metazoa > Chordata > Amphibia > Caudata > Ambystomatidae > Ambystoma > Ambystoma mexicanum. Next base: position 321,314,323 of record NC_090934.1, read on the forward strand.
AGGGACAATTGTTGTCTACTAGTGCTCCTTCATTTGTGGCCCTAAGGCTGCGACCGAGATTTGAATTATTGGTGAAGTGACCCTCCCTCAGATCCCATATCACTTAATTTGATATGCAAATATATATATCACCAGGCAGCCACTGCATCAAGGATTACAGCATAGCAGACTGACACCAATGTCGTGCCCTATTGCTGGCAGTCACCAAGGTTTGCAGGGCCATTCAGAATACTGACCCAAATGAGAATTTGCTCATTCCAGTTGTGCAATGTCTTGATTGGTGCATAGCACCACTCCCTTATTTTGGTTTCTTGGAGTTTCAGGATCTGTAAACAGTGGGATAGTGGACTAACAAAGCATATAGCATGGATGCTTTTTTTCATTGTCGATGAGCTTATGGCCCTTGGAACATGCATCCGTTATTGGATGGGATTCCAATAAATAACCAAGTCTAAATAACCAGACAAACTCAAGAAGATAGCAAGTTGCTGTTTTATTAGCAATGATCTAAAACAGGGAGTTTACAGAGAACATCAAGGGATGCTCATTGTCTTGGCGATTTGCACAAAAAATACAATTATATACTTCTTTATACATCAGAATGATTTCATGCTATGTGGAAATAGTGAAAATCCTATCAAGGGTTGGGATTGGTTAAGGGACACATCAAGATATACATCATATAGGAGCTAGGTTTGTTATTGGCTGTCCGATATCAGGTGGACAACTCATGCCTACCTCTTCAAATGTGTCATTTTAAGAAAGATCTGTTACACAGTGTTTCATTAGTTTCTCAAGCTATGAGGTCCTTCGTTATGCTGAATAATACAATTGGGTTGAGATGCTTGTGCATTGTCTGGAACACTGGGTTCAATTAGCAGCACGTAAGCCAAGACCCAGGGCCAAGTAGATAGGAAATGTGTCGGCCCTAACTCACAATTACCCCAACATCTCTCATCACTTATCCCTTCTGCCATGAAATTATCTTTGTTCTTGGCCTTGCAGAGCATTCTTGTACTGGGAATGCAACAGGAGTGAGGGCACTCACTATCGTTTTTGAAACTCCAAGTTAAAGCCCTATTTCCATCCTCGACTCACGTGACCAGAGACCACAATTATGTTAATTCAGCAAACTTTTAAATGCTATAAATGAATTAAGACTTGGCATCCTTTGTGTTCTTTCTTGCACTTTAACATGAGAGGATTCCTCCTCCACACACATGTTCCTCTTCAGCGTAGATAGCTGACCTCGACTTCTCAATTCTTGACTTCTGGCCAGACAGCCTCCCAGTGCAGCTCCAATAACCTGCTATTTTACTGCGACACAGCTTTTCGTTCTTTCTTCATGAGTCGTTGGCTTATTATTTCATGATACCAATGTCCAGTTCTGGTACAATGGCGGCTCTGCCTGCATTCTATTCACTACGTGTAGCTAGCCTATATGATGACTGACTTGATCTTACTTTCAGTGTATATACATTCTTTATACTTCTGTTTTCTTTAGCACTTTATACAGTGTAATGTTCTTCTTTTAAACTTTTTAAGGTTCACTTGATTCTTTACTTCGTCATTTCTCTAGGATCCACACATCATCTTCATTCAGTATTTCAGGATGTTGTGCACACTTTCTTATGACCTAATCAGTTCATTTACTCAGCTATTTCTCATATTCCTTCAAGGAGTTTCTCCTGTAGCTGTGTTAGACAGGGTGCAGTCTCATGTCCCCAATACAGGGGATTTAGCGGGTAGGATCTCCTGCAAATATGTACGTCTGCAGATCTAAACAGATATGGCTGTCAGTAGTGAGTATGTTTTAGATATTGTTAAAGTTGTCTAGAGCAGTGGTTAATATACCCTCCAGGTTGCAAATGTAACTTATTTGTGTGGTTCTATGTGTTGTCAGAGTGGTGATTAAAGAGTGTGGAGAGTTGTGTTGGTGTATCCATGGTGGATTTGTATGGTGTTTAAAGCGATTTACTGAAGACGTTTGTCTTTGGGTAGTGTACACTCCATTGTGTAATCTAGTTGTTTTGCTGATGAAGTTGTATGTCGGGATGAGATTTTAACCTAGGGGATATGCTATGTCAGGGACACTATGCAATGACTGAAAGTCAGGGCCCACAGTACCTAGCATGTCCGCTAGCACAGTGAGTAGAGCCTGCTGACGCAGGTTTGAATCCTGGCATGGCCAAACTCAGCCTTTCATCCTTCCGAGGTCGATAAATGAGCACCACACAACGTGGGAATAAGCAGCGCCCGGATACCTGAGGGTTCATAGCGCTATAAAAATGCTAAATTATTATTATCTAGTTATTTTCCTGGGACCTGCCTTCTGATTTTCTACTGGCAACCCAAAGACACTGTAATTGTAGTGCCACTTAGATTATCATGAGATTATGGAACATTACAGCTGTATAGGCACTACCAACTGAAAAAAAAACAATCACACATGAAATGATATGATATGATAGTTTATGATTAGTTTATTTATATAGCGCCTATACACAATGTGTTTCAAAGCGCTTCAAGGCAAGGGAGGGAACAAGGGAAAAAACAATGACATTCTTACAGGCCAGGCCAGGCTAACAGTAAGGATGTGAAATTAACTATCGTACTCGGCCTGATGACATTTCAGGTAGTGCAAGAGCTAAAACATAGATAAGGAAGGGAGGGGCAGAGTGTGAAGGAAATGTAAACAGACAGGCGACTACCGTACTAGGCCTGAAGACATTTCTTGTAGAACCGTTAAAAAAAAGAGGTGATGGAGGAGGGAGAGAGGTGCAGAAAGGTAGGGGAGGAACAAAACAAGCGACTATCATATTAGGCCTAACGACATTTCAGATAGTGCTGGAGGGGGGTGGGGAGAAAAAAAACAGTAAGGGGAGGGAGGAGGAGACAGACAAGGTTGCTATCATTCTAGGTCCAGGGACAATTCTGATAGAGTAAGTGCATAGAAGAAAGTAAGGGGAGGAGATAGGGAAAGGAGGAGAAAACAGAGAGTTAACAGTCAAAAGAGTGGAGAAGCAAGACGGAGAGTGAATACAATTGCAGAAGTCAGTAGAAAACACATAATGTTGCAAGTCTGGATACAAGATGAACATGCAAACAACATGATTCAGGGCCCCCATGAGTACAAGATGCAAAGGAAGTCCAGCATGAGAGTTGCGAAAGGGTGACACACCATGAATGAATGAAGTCCATAAAAGTCAAATCCAGCATTGTCCACAAGATGGTGATGGTGAAACCAGAATGTATCAGGACAGACTCCTGCAGAAGTAGGCTTAAGTGGGATGAGGGGGGAGCAGGGTAAAAGAATCAAGCAAAACAGGCAACACCTGTGTGCAACATGGGAGGGCACAAGGGAACATCACGGGGGGACCAGAGGGAGTAACACATGTTGGTGCATGCCTACCTGCTGTCTGAGCAGGGGGTCGGGCCCTGGGTCCTCCTGGTCCGAACAGGTCCAAACAGGAATTCCCCTTTTCTTCGTCTGCCCTTCTCTTAGGATGCCCAGACATGCTGGCAGATACCATTGCCATGTGCATTTTGTACTTAAAACCTATTATGTTTTAGTGCAATGCCACAGGGTCAATGTAAATGTAATGGCACCATTGGCTGTTGATTTTACAATAGTTCCTACGAATATGCTTTTGGGATAACGGGAATGGGGTACCATGCAGTGAATTTGCTCCACCCATAAAAAGAAGTGTCGGAAGGTAGGCCATCCCTTAACATTTCATGTGTTAAAGAAGATTAAGTATAGTAGTCCCTCTGGCTATGGGGTAGGGGCAAGTTGCGGGGAAAGGGTTCAAGGAGAGTCAACGAGGCAGGCAGGGTGTTGTACAATAACATTCACAGTTAAGCAGATTTACCATTCCTGAATCTGCAAATCAGGAAGACTTGATGGTCACTTTGTGAGTCTAGTATAAGCTGTAAGGAATCTGGTGGGCTCCCAGAGTTTGGGCCCATATTAGGATGGATTAAGAGATCTTAATGTTATTTCTTTCTGATGGAATTGGTAGAGTCTGAGGCCAGAGAATGACTGTTTGAACACCTTGTTTTTAGTGCTCTCAATTCTCTTGACCGCTTGAGGAATGGCTTGGGTGGAAAGCATCCAATCTTAGTTTTCCTGGTCTCTGTCAAGAGCTTTTTATTTCTCAGAAATCTTACCTAGCCCGTGTGTTGGCACATGGTGGGGTGAGGGTTGCTTAAGGAAAAATATGGAAGGACTGGCATACTTTCGGCTGTGCTTCACATATTTTGAGATTTTCTGCGCTTGGTTAAACCTCAGAGTATCAAATTAGGTATTAACCCATAGGTTTTACTAAACCTGTGTAATATTATGGCATGGGTTATTAAAGGACATTTCCAACTGCATGGCTAACAGATGGAACATTGGCTATTTGTTGTATCAACGACAATCTCCACCAAATGAAACTGATAATCAATTTCACAACCACTGAAAGTCTCTGAAAATAGGTAATATTCATCCACCATCCAATATTTGCAGGTGCAATGTCCATCCCATTCGAAACGACAACACATCAGTAAAACTCAGGACATCATCATCGTGTATAGGTTCCTGAGTCTTGTGAAATGTAATCCTAGCTCCCAGGACACTGCTTAACTCCTGTTCAATATCTTGAGTTTGTTTAAATCCCTTTGTAAGTGACCTGAAAGCATGGCATTTTATGATAAAGAAGGGGCATATTACTCATTTTATGTCCGCATGTGTTGTTGCACGATACTAGCGAATGCTGTAAGATGAAGGCAATTTCCTCATGTATGCAGGAAAATGGCACACATTTGTATTCATGGTAAAGGAAGCCAGAAATCTATCTCAGGACAACATGGTCACCTTGGGAACAGGATGGTGCTTTGCAGCATGAGATTCCCGGTTATGTGCTTAGAAGCTGAAGGAGTTCAGTATGAAGCTCTATATATATATTTTTTTAAAAACAATACCAATAATTGCCAATTTTAATGCCGCACCAGCAAACAACTTAGTAGGAGGTGATGATTTCTGGGTGATAAATGCCGACCACAGGATCAGGGGATAGGCTACAGGATTCAGCTACCATGAACCCTAGCCATCATAGTTAATGGTCCAGCATCATGGAAGTTGCAGTCTAAACCCTATGGAGAGCTGCAAGTTGCAGACCCCTGCTAAAAAGGATACAATAACCTTGCAACACAGCAGCGGACTTCCATAGTCAGTTTTCAGAAGGCCCTTCATTCACAATGCTGATACTGCAGCAGCAGAGGATATCATCTGCTGGACTACAACAGCAACTATGAGTTCAGACATGCTGCGAAGTGAGAAGTGTAACTGCTGGATGCTGACATTCATTCACGGTCCTTGCCCCAACATAGCGACTACACAAAATGTTCCCAAATACTCCTATAGTTGACAAATCAGTGGTATGGACAGGAAGCTATAGAGAAAAACGTGTCTCGTTTGGATTTTTCTTTAAAAAAGTTGACAGGTCCAAATTTCCTCTGCTTGTGTTCTATTACGTTAGTGGAATTTGCACCACACACTGTTGTCATTTCATTGGTCCCCAAGTGCTCTGGCAGATCCAAAAGTAAGAGAGGGGTTGGTTTGTTAGTGGGGGAGAAATATGGTGTTTTGTAGTTGAAATTTGGAGAAAAAAACAGTTGCTGCCTGTGGTATGCGTCTAGGTGGTCTGGTTTGGTGGGTGTGCACGGCATTTGTGTCCCTATGAGGGACATTGCATACATGTCGCATGAGGAAGCATTGATAGTGTTGAGATTATGTGAGTTATTGGAGGAGATGTGGAGTTCTGCTACTTGGCGACAGTGTCCTTATTTATTTTTGATGTAGGTGTCATGTGTGCATGGCATAGTCAGTTTGTGTGCATGGCATAGTCAGTTTCTACCAGAAGCAATGACAATTGCATCCGGAGCGTGCATGAGGCAAAAAAGGCATGATGCTCTGCCAGATTATATTTTTGAGTGCAGTTAAACTGCTGAAAAAAGAAGGCCCTCATTTTGAGTTTTGTGGGAACGGCTATGAAATGGAGTGATTCATTGTTTACGCTTCTTCCCCCCCATAATCCTATTAAGAGATACAGGAAGAATCAGGTAAAAATGTAACTAAACACGTGCTAATCAATGTCCCCACTTTTAATCATATGTCGCAAAACTCATAATGAGGGCCAGGGGGGCAGACTAACATCCTATGTTGGTTCCTACCTCAACTAATGTACACAATAGGTATAATGGTCTCAACACTGCCACACTCAGGGTATAGGCTGTCCAAAAGTAACTCACTTCTCACAAAGTTACCCCCACTGCGTGTGTTCACACATGTGATACTATACAGGGCTTCTGGCCACTTCTGACAGGATAATGAATACAGCAGTTGGTGAAAACGTTCAACTTCTTAAGTGCACTAATGTATTAAGGGAACCGCAAGTGGCCAAATTCTATAAATTAGGACACAAAGGGCCTAATTCAACAGAAGCGTTCTATTATGGCAAACCCCCATTGGAAAACTCTCTGTGAATTAAGGGTTTTAAAGATGTTTTCAGTGCAAAGAAAAGGTTTGCACTGGGTTAGCCCAGTTTTACAATCACACAAAATACAGGTTTTATCTCTTTTATTAGACTAACTGGAAATATTATGCAGAGATGGAACAATGAATTAGCTTTCAGAGTCCCATAGCTTTCTTCATCAGAAGGCGCAGATTGAAATGAACGGCAAAAAGCACACAGCGAGCAGTTCGTTTGCATAGCAAAAATAGAGAGTATTTGCAGTTTAAAATTCGTTCGGTGAAGGAACCATATGCATGGAATGCAGGCAAGGAAGGACTGGCTCATATGATGGACCATAAAACTGAAAGCAGGGAACACAGCGGCTTTCACGGAAAACAATTCAAATGTGGAGCCTGCTGACAGCGGCAATTTAAGAAAACAAGCCTTATTCACACATATTGTTGAAGGCAATATGTTCTCAAAACTAGGTACAGGCAGTCTTAAAGTGGAACCCAGTAATTTCCCAAAATGTTTTTTTTTAGAAACATATTGAAGTGAAAGATTTAAAAACACATAGGGCCTGATTCACAGAAAAGTGCGCACTGATCCCCAAAGTCCCCGTGCTGAAAAGCACTCTGTGCGGCCCTACGCACAAAGTTTCCAATGCATGGTCCGTGTATTCATGGAATCCAAATGGCAAAGCAACCCGACCGGCAAAGAAAACTGAGCTGCGTGAGGAATGCCCACAACACTCCCCCACGCAAACCAAAATCATAGCCATAAGCCAACGTTTGCGCAAACCTCAGGGTCCACCTCTGACCCACCATCCAGCAGCCCGGCCACACTGCACACTGTCCCCCGTAAGTCAAGGCTGCACCCTAGAGAAACAGTGCGAGCGCCCCCATAATTAAAGGCTGCACCCCAGCAAAACTGTGTGTGGTCCCCCATAAGTAAAGGCTGCACCCCAGCTAAACTGCACGTGGTCCCCTGTAAGTAACAGCTGCACTGATGCGATTCTGCATGAGGTCCCCTGTAAGTAACGGCTGCACCCCTGTGATTCTGTGTGAGGTCCCCCGTAAGTAATGGCTACACCCCTGCAATTCTGTGTGAGGCCCCATGTAAGTAACGGCTGCACCCCTGCAAATCTGCACGAGGTCACCCGTAAGTAAAGCCTACACCCTTGTGAAACTGAGCAAGCTCCCCTGTAAGTAATGGCTGCACCCCTGCAAAACTGCGACCCGTCCCCACACGCCCAAAACACTCAAATTGCTGCTATATACCCCGACTGCACAGCAGCCCCCTCAAGATGAGAGACCTCCAACAGCCCCCCTTACCTCCGACACGGCCCGCAGGCAGCCCTTCAGGTCCTGACACAACCCACCAGCCCCCTCACCTCCAACACCACCCACAAGTAGCCCTTAGATCCTGACACCACCAACTAACCTCCCTCACCTCCGACACTACCCACAGGCAGCGCTGCCACCATCCACTAGCCCCCCTCACCTCCGACACAACCCCAGCCTGACCCTGCCACATTACACCCTACTAGTCCAATGTTGATCAACAGCGTACCTAATCTCCACTGCCCTGCCTCCAACATGAATCACACCGGCCACATATCCTCCCATAGTCTGAACAACAGGGAGCACTGCTGCAGAATCCATATCCATAGCTCATCACAGGACTCCCTTGTACATCACACTCAATTGAAAAACAACTGTGCCAAGTCAAATGCAACCACCAAGATGTCAAGTCTTGGACAAACAGACTGGTCATGGCTGTCTCACTCACTAGTGGCACAAAATAATTTGTAGACACCCTGTAGCAAATCATCAAGCACAAAGTAAGAACTTGAAGCCAGTTTGGTCAACTTCAACATCCATTATTTTAAAGCTGGCCTCTTGGAATGCCCGGGGGTTTTCCCATCTGTCCAAACATAATGAATTACATCTTGGTGAATATGATCTGATTTTCCTCCAAAAGACTTGGTTAAAGAAAACCCCTGTGTTGGACGATTTTGAAATATCTATAAGTCCAGCTGTCAAAGGGAGAGTCGGGCATCCGTCAGCAGGTCTGTTGACTACAGTTAAATCAGGCAGCTCCCTAAGTCTCCTTAAGTCAGTCTCAACAAACCTCCTCTGCCAGGAACATGTGATTGGTTGGGAGACGGGGCATCATCATTTTGTGCAGAATCCTCAAACAATCTTACAATAATCAATGTGTATTGGAACCCAGCGCTGATCGCGAATGAAGTATTCACAGACCCGGTTCGCCGACCAACTGGATAACACTTTCATCAATCAACAGTCCAAATACGTGATCATTTGTGGGGACCTTAACATCTCAGATCTAGACAGATGTAAGCCTGGTTGTTCTTGGAACCTTGAAGATCTGTGACATTTCAGACAGATCCTTTGGAATTAACTAATGGATTTCAGGGACATGAACATGCTTAACAGCAACTTCAAAGACAATATGCCTCCTCATCCAACGTGGGAAAGCTCTGGGCATACTTCTGTTCTGGATTACATTTACTTCTCCAATAACTTTTTACTTTTGGTAGACAGATTTAAAGTGATCTAAACATCACAGAGAGACCACCATCTTCTCTTGTTGGAATGGAGGGCATTTGGGCCCATCTCCCGGGAACAAATGCCATTAGTGGTTGACACTTGCAACAGGGGACTTCGCCTGAAATTGTCATCTTCAAAGATCAAAAGCTAACAACAGATTTTAGAACCGTTGGCCATCCGGTTGAATATTCTCTCTTGTTAGAACAATTTAGTACACAATGCTCCAAGAAACTACCTTTGGTGAGCTCCAATAACCATAACTATAACAGCGAATTGGTGGCACAGAGAAAAATTGTGAGAATGCTGGGAAGGGTAGCAAAGAAATCTGGTCTACCCAAGGACCTCCAAACAACCTTGTCTGAAAAATCAAATTATAAAAACTGGCTGCGTTCAACCAAACGACAGAGATACCAGAACGACTCGGAGGCCATGCTTAGAGCTTTGGCTGGTAAAGATACAAGGAAATTCTGGTCATTGGTTAAATCGGAGGAAACAACATCAGATGGAAATAAATCAAACCTGAGGTGAAGAGTCTTGGTCTAACCATTTCCAACGCCTCTACACTGCAGTCTTAGACCACAGAGCAAGAGACAATGACCCTGGAAGCTTGGCACCGGGGTTATCTCCAAACAACGTTGATGACATTGGGCCTCATCACAAGGTTGGCGCTCCAGTAAGAACGGCACCGGTAAGGCAATACCGGCATCCATTACCGGGCCGGTGTATCATGACCCTAGATGCCGTTGCTACCGGCATCGCCAAGGACCCGCTGTGGCCGTGCACCACCGTAACAGCACGCGGGCACGCGCGCATATGGGAAGGCCTTAATACCGGCATGCCGCAAAGAAGGGGAGACCACGAGTCACACGTACAAGTACATACCGGCATCGAGATGCCTGTAGGAAGGGCCACCATGATGCCGGCAATACCGGCATCGCGGACCACCCGTAAACAGCAAACTGCTGTGTAACCAAGTGCCACAGGTGCACTCAATCAGCACAGGTGGAGGCAATGGAGTCAGGGTCAGCACAAAAGGAGCACACCCACACATCACACCCCCCTCCAAGGCAAAATGCTACCACTTGTACTTGCCATACTGGGCCTGGAGGACATGCCTGCACTGCAACTCCTTGAGCAGGCAGTACAACAGGAAACACAGAGGAGACGCCGGAGGAGAAGGAGGGTGAGACATGCCCAGCAAATACCACCAGTGCAGGCAGTCGCTCCCTGCAGACAGCCAACAATCCAACGTATAAGGTCCAATCCATTTGACTTAACCCCAGCACAGATCCACACCCTGTACCGCCTGGACAGAGACACCATTACCAACATAGTGGAATTAATACAGGACGACTTGGTCAGCCTGATCAACATCCGCACAGCCATCCCCCCTTTGCTGAAGGTGGCATCTGTGCTCCACTTCCTGGCCACAGGCACTTATCAACACACAGTGGGCCAAATGCATGGCATGTCCCAATCATGCTTCTCTGTTGTGTTAATCCAAGTGCTAGATGCACTACTTAAGCACGCAAATGCCTACATATCCTTACCAAGGACACCACAGGAGGCAAATGCCACCAAAATAGCATTCCATGCACTGGCAGGCATGCCCAATGTAATTGGTGCCCTCGACTGTACCCTTGTAGAGTTGGCAGTCCCACATGCTGTGCAGGCGGTCTACCGCAATCGGAAGCTATACCATTCCATCAATGTGCAGATGGTGTGTGATGCCAGCCAGATAATAACACACTGCTGTGCCAGATACCCAGGATCCACGCATGATGCCATGGTGCTGCGGAACTCCTCACTACCCCGCTACATGGAAGGAGACGTTGTACGAAGTGGCTGGCTGTTGGGGGGGCAGATGGATTGGGGGGGAGGTACATGCACATGCTAGGGGAATACCCTCTGGGCCATGGGGGCAGATGGATTGGGGGGGAGGTGCATGCATATGCTATGGAGAATGCCCTCTGGGCCATGGGGGCAGATGGATTGGGGGGAGGTACATGCATATGCTAGGGGAATGCCCTCTGGGCCACGGGGGCAGATGGATTGGGGGGGAGGTACATGCATATGCTAGGGGAATGCCCTCTGGGCCATGGGGGCAGATGGATTGGGGGGGAGGTACATGCATATGCTAGGGGAATGCCCTCTGGGCCATGTAGGCAGATGGATTGGGGGGAGGTACATGCATATGCTAGGGGAATGCCCTCTGGGCCATGGGGGCAGATGGATTGGGGGGAAGAGTAGTTTCTTAAGTCATCCGCAGACACACAGCCCTCACATATGCATGCAAAATGCCCCTAGCCAAGACATACATTCCCTTGTGCTTTAAAATCCTAGGACCCTAGGTCGTGTATGTCACACAAGGCTCCCCCTATGGATTGGCATGCACTGTACAGGGCTGACAGTCATGTGGGTGTGGCTGCAAATGACGTTGAATGATGTACAGGCTGAGCACACCTGTCAACTGAACCTCATCCTCACACATACCTCCTTCTGCTCCCATGTAGGCGATGCTGGATATCCCCTGAAGCCGTGGCTACTCACCCCTGTCAGGAACCCGCAGAACGGGCACGAGGAGGACTTAAATCGTGCACATACACGTACACGTGTGGTCATTGAGCAGACGTTTGGCCTTTTGAAGGCACGGTTTCGCTGCATCAGCAGGTCGGGAGGGGCACTCATATACGGGCCTGAGAAGGTGGGCAAGATCATCACGGCATGTGTAATGCTACATAACATGTGCATCCGGCGGAACATACCCCTGCCACCTGACGTGGAGCTGCCACCACCTGGTGAAGTAGAAGGAGAGGAAGGAGTAGAAGTAGGACATAGGCCAGGACGTGAAACTCGTGAGGGTCGTGCTGTGCGCCAAATGGTCATAGACCAATCATTCTGATGTACTTTGATGCAGAGGGTGCCATGTGTTGTGAACTGTGGGCACTGGGTGTGTGGGCACATGTGCGCGAATCACCATGAAGCAATAAATTGACATGCAATAAATCAGCAATGTCCACTCATGTGATGTTTGTTACACAACTGGTGTATTCGTGAGGAATTAAGTACTACATGATACACCAATCCACGCCCCCACCACCCCTCCACCCACCCCCAACCTACTCCCATTCCCCCAAACACCCCAGTACTACACACTACACCCACCACCACCCCTCCACCCACCCTCTAACACCCAAAGTCAACTATGGCACGACATGTGTCTGCATGTATGCCCAAAGCGATTATGCAGGGTGGCCCTGCTACTGTTGAGCCCCCTTGGGAGTTGGGGGTTGGATCTCTGTGCGGCGCGAACCCTGCAGGGACATGCGCACAGGGCTGGTCTGCCTCGAGCCCGATGGCGTGGATGATGCGGATGACCCGGATGGTTGTGATCCAAGGGGCCGGGTTTGCCGTTTGTCCATGCGGTCAGCAATCCTGGTGAGGATCTGAGCCAAGGCATTGAAGCCATCACGCATTTGCTGTGCATTTGAGTTAATGGCCTGGATAACGGACGCGGTGCTGTCCTGGATAATACAGCGTGTTGTCTCCCCTTCAGCAAGGTACTGCTGCACATAGCCTTGCATCACCTCCTGCCGGGCCTCCATCCTGGAGAGACGTCCCTCAAGGTCCCGTATGGCAGTGTGGGTTGTGGTTGGTGGGTGATGTGGTGGCACAGCATGGATCATGGGGCTGTGCATGGCCGGAGACCACTGTCCATGGCTGCCCTGGTCGGATGTGTCCCGCTGAGGTGTGTCCTGTGGGGTGGCCTGCGGGCTTGGTGTGTGCACTACAGGCTCTGAGTGGACAAGTCCTGCATCGCCCTCATTGTCCGGCCCAGCTACCTCATCACCACTATGATCAGCCGATGCAGCCATCTCCCCAATTGTGCTGGCAGCAGCAGAATGTGTGCCATCTTCCATGCCTGCTGTGTCCTCAGCCAGTGTGGATGGTGTGACCACGGATGCAGGTGCAGGTGTCAGCTCTTCCTGTGTACTTGTCTGTGGTGCTTTTTTTGCACCGGTTCTTGGCCCACTTCCCGCATGGCCCATCCTTGGTCCACTTGAGGTTGATGGACCTGTGCCATCAGATTGCCTCCTAGGCATTTTGGCTGGTGTTGTGCATTGTGCACTCCCTTGCGCTTCATCACTGTCAGCATCCGTACCTGTGGGGGACAGAGAGTGGCAGGATATCAGTGATTGTTCCGCTTGCATTGTGCATGCATTAGTCATTGGACATGTGGCGCCATCTGATCAGTTGCATTCGTGCATTTGTAGGGGACTGTGGACATGAAATGTTGAAGAGTGGATTCTGATAGCGTAGTCATGTCCACATGTACACATTGTTGGGTGCAGTTGCACATTGATGTGTTTTGGGAGGGTCGTCCTGGGTGGCACATGCACATGATATGTGTCTTGTGGGTGTATTCGTGTATGACCGCAACATGCATTGGGATGGGATGGTGGTAGACCCAGAATGCGTACATGGATATGTGTAGGTGTGCATGATGGCCCATTTGTTGGCTGGTGTAGCAGCCACAATTGGGGGAGGGTGATTATGATTATTTTTACTGTTTCAGTAGGGACACTCACCTTCATCTGCCTAGGTTGGCACGCCAAACTCTGCTTCACCGACTCCTTCGATGGACTCCACGTCTATGATGGAGCTGCAGGTCTCCTCCCATCTGGCCAATTTGAGTGGGGAGTGTGGTCCTCCTCCTGTTGCCAGCCCCTGGCTCCGATTAGCTGACAATATGTGCCGGACTCTCAGCCTGAGGTCGTCCCAACGTTTTTTGCAATCACACACTGTGCGTACGGTGGTGCCGACTGCACTTACTTTCTGGGCAACTTCTTCCCAGATGGCCTTTTTCCTGAGCTGGGCTGGATGCCTGAGGTCGTTGCAGAACACCACTTCTGCATTTGCCACAAGGGTGTCGGCCAACATGTTCAGCTCATTGTCTGTAAAACGTGGTTTGTGCAGGCGGGCCGTGCCTCTCCGGGTGGTCTTCGGCATGGTGTCAGTGGTGGCTTGGGAGTTGGGGTGTAGAGGGTCCTGTAGGTGGAGGATGGCAATGGATTGTGTTTTTAAAGATGGCCACCATGGCATTTCCCATTCCGCCGCGATGACGTTACTTCCGGGTCTGGTATTGACGCACTCGTTATTTGCACTATGTTAATAACGGTAACGGTATTTAGGGGTTGCCGAGGGCGGAGCCGTTCTGTGCGTATTGGTCGATGCCGCTATGTGGGGTTTTGAGGGTCGTTACCGGCATGCCGGTACTGCTGTAACCGGCATGCAGGGATGCGCGCGCCAGCGCACTCTTGATCGTCCGCTATGTGCGGGTTGGTGCCAAGCCGGACATGTTATTACCGCCATGCCGGTTTGGCAAGATTTTTAGCGCCAACCTTCTGATGAGGCCCATTGTCAAGAAAATGTAAATGCTAACGAGATCAAGAGCTCTAAGACCTGATGGGTTGTCAAATTGTATGCTTAAAGAACACCCGGAAGACTGGGCCGTTTTCATCTTCATACTGTTCAACCAAACAGTTTGCTCTCATCAAATTCCAAGTTCATGGAAGAGGACGATAGTGGTACCAATTCATAAAAAAGTTGACTCGGGGCCACCCTAGGAACTATCGCCCTATTGCCCTCTTGGATGTCATTGGCAAGCTTTATAGTACCATCATCCTGACCATTTCCACAGTTGGTGTCAACAAAACAACTGTATTGATCCTTTTCAAACAGAATTTGTTAAGGGCCTAGCAACCTCAATAAACATCTTGCTACTTCAACTATTGAAGGAGAACCCAGAATGACCTAGATCCAGGATCTTTATGGCCTTTTTGGATCTGGTCCAGGCCTTTGACCAAATTGAAAGATGTACACTTTGGACGAAGCTTGAGAGGAGAAATTGCCCGAAATCTATCATCAACAATCATGGCTATCCACTCTAAAACATCATTAAGAGCGAGATTGAACAAAGCAGGCTTTGTTTCTTAAGAAATTTAAACACTGAAGGGTGTTAAACAGGGATGTCCAATCCCCCCCATCTCTTTAACTTGTTCTTGGAGGATTTGAACAAAGCTTTTTTTCGTCAACAAGATCTTTCCCGCTCAGCTACCTCGATTATTGTAAGCAGATGACATCGTACTAATTAACCAGACCCCAGTGGGTCTTCAAAGACAACTTGACTCCTTACAAAGTTACATCTTATTAAACGGCCTGGAAATTAATAAGGAAAAAAAAGAAAATATTGAGCTTTGGTACTTCTAACAAAGGGAAGAACTATTTTCTTTGGTTTCTGGACTGTAAGAACATTGAACAGGTTCATTCCTTCAAGTACCTGGGTGTTTGGCTGAGTGACATAAGACCAGAAGCTCCTATGTCATCATACTTGCAAGTAAGGATGAAGGTTCTCACCAACCAAGCACATGCTCTGAATTGGAAGTTGTGCTGTTTTTCCATCATGCCAGTCCGTAGGTACTACAGATCTAAAGTTGTACCAGTGGTTACCTACAGGGCCGAAGCCATGTTTAACATCCCGGAGCCTCTTTGGTCTCGCCTTGAAGGCTCTTTCTGGAAAAAGGTGTTGGTTGTGCCTTTGTCAACCTCTATTGCCATCCTCCGGAGAGAACTGGGACTCACATCATTGAAATGTATAGTTGACTGGAACAGGCTTGCCCTGTTCAGAAAATGATGTGCCCTTCTTGTCCAATGATCCTGGAAATGGTAAATAGGGCAATTACTTCCGACTGAAATTCCATTCTGAATGACTGGCGATTAAAAACAATGAATCACCTGTTAGAAATTGGAAGCTCACTGGAACAACTGGTGACTAATTCGGTACGAGTAAAACAAAAAGTTAAAGAACATGACTGGATTCTAACCTTGGAAACGGCTGCCAGTCACTGATCTGTTACCCACCTACCCTCAGAAGGCCAGAAACTAAACACGGTTTGCGAATACCTGAAGCACTTCCTGGACAAAAAAGTTAGGGATCAATTTCTGCGAGCCCACATAAACCTTCATCTTACTAACAAGATTAGAGCAATCCGGGGTCTATCGCAGGGAAACCAATGTCACCACTGTAATGACAAATCCAAGGTGAAAACTCTGCTTCATCGCATTACAATATGCCCAGCATTAAACGATGTCCGTACAAAGTATTTCAGACCAATCTTGTCCGATGTTCTACATTCAGACTCTGAAGCCTGGTGGAGGCCTCTAATGGAAGGACGAAAAACAAAACATGTAATTGCTGTGGTTACATTTTTGGTGACAGACTTCCAGAGGGCAGACCTACTTTATTGACCAATGCCTTCCAAGGCTTAGTCGTTGAGTGTAAGCTCTTCGTGTTTTTGCCTTGCTTTTTTATTTGAGGGACCTCTTTGGTGAACTGAAATTTTCCTTCTCTTTTCTTTTAAACTTTTCCTTTGTTCCTTTTTTTGCTTTCAAGTTCCTTTTTTGTATTTGAATTTTGTTTTCAGTTTGCTTGTTAAGAAGCAAGCTGGTAAAGCGCATTGTATTCTATCAAATCTTAGGTGTTGCTAAAAAATTGTTATTTCAATTTTAACGCAAAGAAAAAAACCAACAACATGACTGCGGAATGTTGCATCAGCTACACTGTGAACGCACCAGATACATGTGACATGGTAAAGCAATGTAATGAAATGTGATGTGTCATTGTTCCAATGTATCAGTGCAAGGCCACAAAGCGCTGTAGGTGAATGACCTTGGAGACCTCACTAATAGGACAGAGTCACATGTAATGTGTGTGTGCATAGTAGCATGTAAAAATAAATAAATGAAGGCAGTCAGGCAGGAAAACATAGCTGTCAAAGCCCCTGCAAGTACCAAAAGTATGACATGTGTCCCGTGCCTGCTGGGCCTAGAGACCCAATCTACTCCTCACTGATGAGCCCCAACAAGGGCGAAACATGTTTGGGGATGCTTGTGGTCTCGTGCAGAAGGGATGTGACCTAGCAGTTCGGGCTGGACTGCCCCTTTTAGGGTAGGGCCAAGCCTGATTTGCATATGGTCTTTCCCCTTCTTTAATGGCTTGGCAGGCGAAGAACGGTGGTCTGGAGTGTTGCCCAGAGCAACGCCAGTGGTTAAGATTCATTCTAAACCTTCCTGCCATCACCTCTTTGTTTTTGCTTTGTCACCCCGAGTGGGACGGGTATGCCCAGACGTGGGTCCCGTGCCTGCTGGGCCTAGAGACCCAATCTACTCCTCACTGATGAGCCCCAACAACATAGTAAACCAAATTCAGCACATGAACAAAGAGATAGCAACAACTGTGTGATCAAGAAACTTAAATCTGTATTCAAAATATCTACACTACAACAAACAACTATATGGAAAGGGGAAATTCTGATGGATAAAAAATAAACAAAAGTCAAAAAAGAACCATTTACACCAGCACTGGGCTCAATCATCTCTCAATATGTCCTCCAGGGCAGAGTCACATTCCTCGTCCTCACGTTGCAGCTGGACCTCCGTTCTTGCCTGGATGGTTTGCAGGCCCCCCAACATCCTCCTCTCCTCCTTCTCTGCATCTCTGCAAGCCTCGTCCAGGATGGCAGGCTGCCTAAAAGTTTTTCTCTCACAACCTATGCCCTGGCCCTTGTAATCCTCGCCTCCTTAGCCCGCTGCCTCTCTGCTATCAGCTGCCATCTGAACTCCATCCAGACGCACACCATATGACAGAGTCTCCTCTGTTCCTCCTGCCAGATGTCACAACCGTCCCGATTAACTTGCCGTCTTGATGATGATTGGCCCTACAAAGATTGCCTCTGGACACTCCTCATCTGCTGCCTTGCGGAGCATAGGCTGCGCAGGTAACTCTGCATTCTGGATGTCACAACTTGAGGGGGTAAAGTACCAGAACTGTCCCGAGGTGCCAGCTGCCCCACTACTGCCTGTCCCTGTTTTGGTGTCTGGGCGGGCACAGTGACCTCCTCTTCTGTAGTATGTGGGACGTCCACTGGTAACAAGGACGTGATCACCAGCAGACCAGGCAGTGTGGGTGCGATTGGCGTAGAGGGGGTCTTGATGGGAACTGGCAAGTATGGCTTCCCAGAGGACAACTGGGGCACAGAGGAGGCAGTGGAGGAGGGGGCAAGTGACTGTGCCAGCGCACAGAGACCACCCAAGAGTAGAACATGTGCCAGCTGGCAAGGTAGAGGCATATCGAATTGTGATGCTGTGCCACCTCACCACTAGTAGCTGTCACAGCATTAACAATCGTGGCCATCTGCCTCACCCGACCAGCCGGCAGGGCAGGCACCAACTCAGGGCTAGTATCCTCAGGAAAAAGTGGGGGCTCGGTCTACGTGGAGGCATCCATGATGGTACTCACTGATGTACCTGATGGACAAGGGACAGGAGGTTGTGCAGCTCCCTCCTTTGTGCACTGCACCTCCTCATGTCCCTGGCCCAGCGGTGCAGCCTGATCACCCTCCTGGATGCCCCCACCAGACCCTGTGTGCTGGCCTTTACTTGACTCCTCTTCCATCACCACCTCCATCTCCCTAGATGACTAGTGAGGGGTCTTCCTCCATGGATGGTCCCTCTGTGCCTCCACCATGGCCCACAGCCACTGATGAGTCTCCCACCACAACCGCAGCCTGGAACTTAACCTCAGCAGCTCTGCCAGATGTTACTTGCGATCCCACAGCCACTCTTCCTTAAATGAAGCAGT
This sequence comes from Ambystoma mexicanum, assembly GCF_040938575.1. Classification (NCBI taxonomy): domain Eukaryota; kingdom Metazoa; phylum Chordata; class Amphibia; order Caudata; family Ambystomatidae; genus Ambystoma; species Ambystoma mexicanum. Next base: position 321,333,093 of record NC_090934.1, read on the forward strand.
GTCAATGGTGGCTGGCCAGGGTGTGCGTTTGGCCTCCTTCAGTTTTGTGTAAGTCACCCGAGTGGGACGGGTATGCCCAAACGTGGGTCCCATGTCTGCTGGCTCTAGAGACCCAAGCTAATTCTCGCTGATGAGGCCCATAACGGCTGAAACATATTTGGGGATGTCTGTGATCTCGTGCAGAAGGGATATGACCAATCAGTTTGGGCTGGACTGCCCCTTTTGGGGTGGGACCAAGCCTAATTTGCATATGGTCTTTCCACTTTTGTAATAGCTCGGCAGGCGAAGAACAATGGTCTGGAGTGTTGTGCAGAGCAATACCAGAGGTTGGGGTTAATTCCAAACCTTCCAGCGAATTCCCCTTTTGTTTTGCGTAAGTCAACTCAAGTGGGACGGGTATGCCCAGACGTGAGTCCCATGCATGCAGGGCTTAGGGAACCAAGCTACTCCTCACTGATGAGGCCAAACAAGCCCAAAACATGTTTGGGGATACTTTTGGTCTTGTGCAAAAGGGATCTGACTAAGCAGTTCGGGCTGGACTGCCCCCTTTGGGGTGGCACCATAAATGATTTGAATATGGTCTTTCCCCTTTCGTAATGGTTTAGCAGGTGAAGAATGATGGTCTGCAGGGTTGCCCGGAGCAATGGCAGAGGTTAGGATTAATCCAATCCTTCCAGCTATCAGTTTTGTTTTGCTAAGTCACTTCGAGTGGGATGGGTATGCCCAGACATGGGTCCTATACCTGCTGAGCTTAGAGACCAAAGCAGCTCTGCACTGATGAGGCACAACAAAGACGGAACATGTTTGGGGATGATGTTGGTCTCTTGGAGAAGGGATATGACCAAGCAGTTTGGGCTGGGCTGCCCCTTTTGGGGTGCGACTGAGCCTAATTTGCATATGGTCTTTCCCCATTTGTAATGGCTTGGCAGGCAAAGAGCGATGGTCTGGAGGGTTTCCCAGAGCGATGCCCAAGGATAGGATTAATTCCAAACCATCCACCCATCACCTCTTTTGTTTTGTGTGGTGTACAATTGGGTCTGGTGCCCCAGTACCTGCCCTTCTGATTTACACAGCGATACCTCCACCCTCTTCACGAGCTGCAGCAACTGTGGAAAATGGGACAAAAGACATTGACATCAGTTATGATTGTCAATACATGAGTGGCATGCACAACATTAACATCACCAATCATGCAGTATTTTGCAACCAGGAAGTGACACACACAAAGTGCACACACACACACATAGACGCGCCCATGCAAACTGCATGTCTACTGCCACATGAGTGTAGTGTGAAGGATGATTAACAGCCATGACACACTCACATGTCAACACAGCACATTGTTGTGTAGTTGCAAACACGTCACCAAAAACATGCAACACCACCATACCAATGACCAACTAACACAAGTATGACATGCAGCCAGGGGCATGGGAACTGCACCTGGGCACCTGCCCACAAAAACACAATCACCAACTTGCAGCTGTGACAGCCTGACCTGCAAGCAAGCATCATGTACCGCCACACATAGCTGGGGATCAGTTGCTCATGTTGTGTGGCTCAGCATACCCATATTGCATGTACTAATGTACACTTGTACTCCAAATGCAGTGGGAAGAGACGTCACATCCCTGTCCCTCAGATGTCAATGAAACAACTTGACATTCACAGACATCCATGCATATATCTCACTCTCAGCAGATGTGTCTGCATGGATTCACTTGCAGGTGTGCCACACATGGAGGTGTCCATCATGCACGTCTCTCACATGCCCACAACATAGCATACCCGCATCCATACTGTCCATGTACTTGGTCCATGATTTCACACATCATGTGTCCGAATCCAACAAGTCACTGAGGAAAAATGCAGCCAATACCCATGCATATGCCAGTATATAATGTCTGATGCCACATACCACCAGCATTAGCATGAAGCAGCAAGCTGTTGCATCTCAAGCTGCATACAGAATGGTTCATCTGCAAACAAGCATGCCATATATACACTGTAGAACATTCCTCCATATGGGTACTGACCAGCAGCTTCCAGACTACTTCTCCACACAGAGATCAGGGTGTGAAGGTTGTGATAAAACATCTCAAGGACCCACAGCTCTACCTGGGAGAAGTGGGGGCAGCCTGCAGGGTACACCTCCACTGTGGGTTCCATGGCGAGGGTTGCCACCACCGTCGAATGGCTACGTGGGGAGCATGGTTACAACCGCACAACGATTAGTGCATTGGCGGCATGTCACTGACCTCATCAATGACTTAGGGGTGGAGAGGCGCAATGCTGAACAGGTCCAGAAGCAGTAGAATGATCTAACGTGGAGGACCAAGCATAAGCTCAGTGTCCACCTAGGCTCTGCACTGGCCACTGGAGGCGGCCACCAGTGGAAAAGGAGCTTACTGCTGTCGAAGAAGTCACAAGTCAACTCATCGGCATTGTCCAGGTACAAGGCGTTGGAGGCGTGAAGACCCATGTGGACAAATCTAGTGAGTCGTATTTGTGTGCATCGTATGTGTGGACAAGCATGGTTGACCTACCCCTCCCTATTTGTGTAGCAGTGCAGCTGGCTGCAGTTGTCAGCCATCCTTAGACAAAGCATGTTTGCTACCGTGTACACTTCATTAAGGTACCTGGTATGGTCTCGATCATCCAGGCTATCATAAGATTTCCATATAAAGAAAGATGAAAAGATGAAGACCTCTAGTAGCAGACAGAATTGACCATAATATAATTTGGCATACCCTTCAAATTTAAGAAAATATCGTATTTATTAATTAAATTGCTGCAGAAATGTGCAACAATTCCTTACATAAATGTGTAACAGTCATAAAGACACCTCTCTTAACTCTGAGGAATACATGGATACCAGACTAGTCATACACATGAATTCACTATCACACACAAGAACCCTCACATCTAATACAAAACCCAGTCAAAGTGCCGGGGATAGAGACTAGCAACGTATATTTGACACTTTACTACACCTAAAACTAATAACAAAGTATGTCTATTTCTTCATCTATCTGTCGACATGCGTCTATCTATCTATCTATCTATCTATCTATCTATCTATCTATCTATCTATCTATCTATCTATCTATCTACATGGTTTTTATATTGTGCCATACGCCCAAAGGCCTCGGGGCGCTCACAGGACAGACAACAAAAAACAAGATAAAGGGCAGGTCAGCAATGCCTAAGGCCATTAGAGTGATGACAGCATAGGTTTAGCCTATCCCTCTATCGAAAGGAAATGTCTTCAGATGCTTCTTGAAATGGGCAAGTGATACACAGCCCCTGATATCTGGGGAAGTGAATTCCACAAGGGCGGTGCCCAAGCATTAAAGCTTGTGCCACAAATCTTTTTTGAAAAAGACTCGTGGTTGATGGAAGATAAGCTTGTTATTAGAGCTAGAGTCTGCCTGAAGGGGATTATTTTCACTCTGGAAGAGAGATAGGCAGGAGTTTCACCCAGAAGGCACTTGTACACCCTAACAGAGCCCTTGAACTGAATTCACTGCTCAACATGGAGACAGTGCAGTTTCCTACCGGTGTCAGACACCTGGGATCAACGACCCAGCCAACAGACTGCATGCACTGCTCCATTCTGTGTCACCTGCATATTTGTATACTTGCTAACAATCTATTGCATTAGTTTAATGAGGGTCACTGCAATCAGGCTCCATTTTCTTCAGCCGGTATTCCATAGCCATTCAATCAGGTTAATGATATGATATTATATGATATGATCGGTTATTTATAACAAGCTTAATACCCAGAGGTTTCTAAGTGTGGACCCGTGGATCGAACCTGTGTTGTTCCATGTCGTCTTGCTTCCAAGCAGAGCATGTTGCCCCTGATTTATCCTCCCATTGACTTCCCCTGAGCTATAATCCTGTTAATATTGTTCTGACCTTCACCAGAACTGGAATGGAATGAAGATTTTATACCACTCCGACTATGATCTTGTATTCATGGGTGTCTACAATAAAACATATGACTTAGGGTTACTGCTTAATGCTCTGTGTGTACTCTACCACTACTACTGACTAAATCTTTTTACACAATTTTTACACTAAATCAATTCGACCACATTGATGCATACCTCTATTTGTAGTTCTTGCATCCTTCAAATTTTATCAACCAGCACCTTCTGGTAGCTGACCCTCTTCTAGTATAGGATCACCTATATGGACAAGGTACAGGGGAAAGAACTATAAATGCCTGTGGGTACTTACTCACTGGAAATACAGTACACTCCCTACGGAGAGTTCAATCTCACCTGCCTTACCTGTAGCCTACATGCTGGTATGAGAAGCTTCTTTCTGAAAGACGGACTTGGCAGTAGAATTACCATCTTAGTTCCATCTAAGGTGAGGTTAAGGATAGACTGTGGTGTCTGATTTACTGCACATATAGATAGAGAAGCATTGTGCCTCCCATTATCCCAATGTGAGTTTTGAGATTTTCGCATCGTTTGTTCACTGCCCTGTCATTGATAGTTTGTGGCAATCTGTTAAGGCATAGCAGGCACTATTTTTTTGTCTTTGTTTTTTTCTATGTTCCCACTATATGGCTTATAGTGGATGGACTAGATGTGGGAGTGGGTTGGCCGTTAGTTGCTGTCATGAAGGGTATAGGATTTTCTTTTCGGATTACTCAAACGTATGAATTCGAAAGCAATTTCCGTAGACCTGAGGACCGCTTTCGTTGCAGTCTCAAATAAAATGTGGCAGGTTCTCTGGAAAAGAAAAGCCCCTGTCCGCCTGATCGCTTTGATCCAGGAGCTGTATAGTAATAACATGTCAAGTTTTCAGATTTGTCTTGGCTGGTGAGACCACAGCCCCCTTTCCTGTCTATAAGGGTTATGTTATGTTATGCTAGATGAAAATGTAAATGTTAGCATGTGCCACATTTAGACGGAATTGCTAACTTGGGCCTGCTTCGCATCTAGATAGGATTGTGAATGTTAGCACTTGCCAGACTTAGATGGAACTTGAATATTAGCATGTGCCACACTTAGAATTGAGAACATTATCTCGCCCCATTTCTAGATAATTATTGTGTAGGTTAGCGAGTGCCACACCTAGATGGAATTATGTAGACCAGCAAGTACCACACTTAGACAGAACTGCAAATGTTAGCATGTCAAATGTCATAACCTACTAACCAATATAAGCTCAAACTCTCTGCTTACTTATTTCACTCAAACTCACACAACCATCTCTCGCACAACAATCTGCACGCACTTCACACCGCGAAAACACACAAGCTGCACCAACAGCACACGTGGACTGACACAGATCCAATACTGGCACCAAAGCTTAGCATCCAGTGCCTACCGAGTTGAAGCTGCCAACAGTACACCACTCCTCTCACTATCCTACTCCCTCTTCACCTTACTAACCCACCCCACCTCCTCGTTTACAGATCCGCCAGAGCGGACCAATTCTGTTGGTGATGGTGCGCTATATAAGTACCTTTAACATAACATAACATAATTGTGAGATGGCATTTGCATCTACACAGCCAGTGTGCCTGTCGCATTTCTCTGGTTTATCCGAGATGAAGGGATGTGATACAGATTTATTTATCTCCCCAGCCACTGGGTACCCCTGGTGAGCGAGAGTATTTCTTTGATGTTCATTATAGTGCAGGACTTCCTGCACTCTGTTGTTGCTGTCCTTGAGTGTAGTGGGTATATATGGATGGGCGGCCCGTGTAGCGGCCATCTTGTTGAATAGAGTTATAGGTGGAGACGCACTAGCATTGAACTGGTAAGTGCTTGTGTGTATAGGGTGTTTTTTGCTAATTCAAGCGTGTTGCTAGGTCTATAAAATATGCAGGGCTACGCTAATTTTGGGACTGTCGGGACTGGGGGCAAGCTAGCCTTTTTGGTTGTAACCCTCAGCTTCTATCCAGGGCTACATCCAAAAGACCCGGGAAACCCTCAGCCCTCCCTCCCCCCAGCAACGCCTGCTATATTAATAATAGTCATCTGCATGTGTCTCCGCAATTGCGTGAGAACAGAAAGTACGTTTTGGTATAGCCGGTTTCCGTTTGTGTAGAATGCCAGCAGTACACCGCAGGCGACAGTTTAATCGCCCACTATGGTTTGCTTTCTAACGAGGCTGGGATGAAGCAAAGCCTCATCGAATGCAGCCCGCACTCATCTACTGATATAGAACAATGTACACACATCGCGGGCGGATTTGTTGACAACTGCAAATGCTGTTTTCATAAGAGGCTTGTTTCATACAATTGTGTGTGGACATAGTTGTGTCCATTTATGTGGGTTGATTTTCTAGCACTTACAGAGATGGCAGAAGGACAATATGAACACTAAAAATGATGTAAGGGTGCACGTGTCACCACAGTGGAATGTTCATCCAACAATCTGTGGGCAGTTGATTGTTCTCCTGTGAAATTAGTATTAGTGATGCTTCAGGTAATTCCTGCAGGGTGTGTATCAGGGTTGGGGCACATAGTGGTGGGTTTAGATGACATGCAGAATTATTGTAACATCTACATGGAAAGGCCATTACTAGTTGTGCCTTATTTTAATCTGCAGGTTTAATCAGGTAAAGGCGGCCACATAAGCTACTGCCGTGATGGAGGGAAGGGTGATCAGCTGTGTCACACCTTTAGACTGGAGTGGTGGAACCTATATGCACTAAGATTTTCCCAATGAGTAAGTAAGCCTCACGAGAGTATGCATATTATTAGAGCTATGCTTTTGGGCAGTAGCCACACTCAGTAGTCTGTTTTGGTTCCATTTGTAGATTGGAAACCTACCTTTTGCTGACATCTGGCACATCCCATACTGAGAGGGCAAGGTGTTAATTAATTGTACCGCCAAGTCCATCTTTAAGCAAGAAGCTTCTAATACAAGCATGCAGGCTACAGGCAAAGGCAGGTGAGATTGAACCCTCTGCAGGGAGTGTACTGTATTTCTAGTGGGTAAGTACCCACAGGCATTTGTAGTTATTTCCCCTGTATCTTATCCATATAGGTGATCCTATACTAGAAGAGGGTCAGCTACCAGAAGAGGGTTGTTGATAAAGTTCAAAGGATCCGCGAACTAGAAATAGAGGTATGCATCAATGTGGTTGAAATGATTTAGTGTGAAAATGATGTACACAGATTTAGTCAGTACACATGGTAAAGTACAGACAGCGCATTAAGCAGTAACCCTAAGTCATATGTTTTTATAGTAGAAAACCATGAATACAAGATCAAAGTAGGAGTGGTGTACAATCTTCATTCCATGCCTGTCCTGATGAAGGCCGGAACAATAGCAAGGCTGATTGAATGGCTAATGAATACAGGCCGAAACATGTGTCGACTTATAGGTGAAGAAATAGACACACTTCGTTATTGGTTTTAGGTGTAATAAAGTGTCAAATATACATTGTCTGTCCGTATCCCCATCACTTTAACTGGATTTTGTATTAGATGTGAGGGTTCTAATTGTGTGTGATAGTGAATGAATGTGTATGAGTAGTATGGTATGCAAGTATTCATCAGAGTTAAAAGTGGGGTCAATATTACTGTTTGGAATTCATATAAGGAATATTTTTGCAGTAATTGAATAACTATTATATTTTCAGAAGTTTGAAGGATTTGAGTGAAATTAGATTATGGTAAGTTCTGTCTTCTACTAAAGGTCTTGGTCTTTGCTTCTTTGCTACTGTATACACTTTTGTCACATTGCCTACGTTCAGTGATTTTCCTGTCTGGTGCACATATGTTGCACATTTTAGTGTGGCTTTTCACATCACTGTCCGCTGGCCCACATTTTCCACCATGGCCCTCAGGTAAGCGCTGTGCTTCTGCTTCCCAAGGAGGTAATTTTGGCCATAATTTTCACCCAATGCGGCCTGTGATGTGCGCGCTGCTTGATCCCAACTATCCCCTCCAGTCCCGCCTCCCAAGCCCCCCCTCAGCACCCATCGGTTAACTGCACATGTTGTGCTTGAGGGCTTACTCCCTCTGCACACACGCTTCTTTAGACATTTCCACCATGGCCCTCAGGTAAACGCTGTGCCTCTGCTGCCCAAGTAAGTCATTTTGGCCATATTTTTCACCCAATGTGGCCCGTGATGTCTGCGATGCTCGTTCCCAACTTTCCCCTCCAGTCCCGCCTCCCGCGCCCTCCCCCGGCTCCTATTGGCCCACCCAACCTTATTCTGGACCTGACCTGGCAGCCTTCTGCCCGGCAGCACCAGAGGCTAAGGACCAGAGGCAAAGGGCGGCTCCTACAGAGGTGGCTCCAGAACGTGTTAGCAGGTGTCCGCAGGGGAAGCCAGTGGCCAGCCGTCAACCAGCAGCCACCACCAAAGTGTGGCTTGAGTCGGGAGTAGAGCAATTACTCTACTCCAGAAAACTCTGCCACTCAGCATTACCTTACCTCAGAACTATTGATTGTTAGCAATGCCACACTTAGTTAGAATTGTGAACACTAGCCTGCATCACATCTTGAGATGACTGTGAGTGTTAAGTAGTGCATCACCTAGAGAGAATTGTAAACATTGGCCTGTGCCAATCCCAGACGGGATTGCGATTGTTGGCAATGCTGCATTTGGTAAGAATCGTGAACATTAGCCTATGTCGCATCTAGATAGGATCACAAATGTTTGCATGTGCCACACTCAGATGGAATCGGGCACATCAGACTGTGTCGCATCTAGAGAGGTTTGTGAAGGTTAACAAATGCCACACTTAGATGGAGTGGTGAATGCTAGGATGTTCCACACTTGGATGGAATTGTGAATGTTAGCATGTGCCACAACGTGGATGAAATTGTGAATGTTAGCATTTGCCGCAACGCAGATGGAATTTTAAATGTTAGCATGTCCCAAACTTAGATCGAGCTGGCAATGGTAGCATGTCCCACACTTAGATGGAATGGTAAATGGTAGCATATCCACACTTAGATGGAATTGTGAATGTTACCATGTCCCACACTTAGATGGAATTATAAATGTTAGCATGTTCCACTCTTAAATAGAACTGTGAATGGTAGCATGTCCCACATTTGGATGGAATTGTGAATGGTAGCATGTACCACACTTAGGTGAAATCGTGACCATTAGTCAGCGTCACATCTACATAGAATTGTACATGTTAACATGTCCCAGCATGTCCCACACATAGATGGACTTGTGAATGGTAGCATGTGCCACACCTGGATGAAATTGTGACCATTACCTGAGTCCCATCTAGATAGAAATGTGATTGTTCGCATGTCCCAAACCTAGACGGAATTGTGAATCTTAGCATTGTCCCACACTTAGATGGAATTGTGAATGGTAGCATGTGTCACACTTAGATGGAATTCTGAGTGGTAGCATGTGCCACACTTAGAGATGAAATTGTGACCATGAGACTGAATCACATCTAGATAGAAATGCAAATGTTAGCATGCCCCACTCTTGAGTACAGTTGAGTGGAAGTGTGAATGGTGGCATGTGCCACACCCGCATGGGGTCGTGAACAATGGCCTGAGTCGCATCCAGATAGAAAGAAAAATGTGAATGTTAGCATGCCCGTTTGGGGGTGTGTCATTGTGTACCCTGCTTTTCTGTTCCCCATGCTGTTGTTATATATCCGTATGCCCGCCTCCTGTCACTGTAAGCCCAGCCCCCTGTCACTGTGTGTCTGTGTGTCCCCTGCTTTCCTGTTCCCCATGCTGTTGCTATATATCCGTATGCCCCCCTCCTGTCGCTGTAAGACACTGACTTAATTGTGAATGTTAGCAATGCCTCACCTACTCAGAATTCAGAAGACTGGCCTGTGTCACGTCTAGATGGGATTGTGATGATTGGCATTGCCGCACTACGTTAGAATTGGGAACATTGGTCTATGCCAAACACGGACAGGACTGTGAATGTTAGCAATGCCAAACTTGGTCGGAACTGCAGAGGTTGGCTTGCGTCGCATCTGGATGGGATTGTAATTGTTGGCAGTGCTGCACTTGGTTAGATTTGCAGACAGCGGCCTGCGTCACTTATAGATGGGATTGTGTATGTCAGCAATGCCACACTCCATTAATATTGTGAACATTAGCCTATGCAAGAGCCATACTGGATTGTGAATGTTGGCAATGCCACATTTGGTTGGAATTGTGAACAGTGGCCTGCATCACTTCTTGATAGGATTGTGAATGCTAGCAATGTCACACAATTAGATTTGCGAACATTAGCCTGCGCCAGACCCTGACAGGATTGTGAATGTTAGCATTTCCACTCCTGGTTAGACTTGTAAACAGCGGCCTGCATCACTTCTAGATAGGAACGTGAATGCTAGCAATGCTGCACTATTAGATTTGTGAACATTGGCCTGCGCCAGACCCATACTAGATTGTGAATGTTAGCAATACCGCACTATGAAACTACAGATCTATGAACATTAGCCTGAATCTCATCTGGATAAAAATGCAAATGTAAATGTTAAGATTCCCCACACGTGTATCACTGTGTACCCTGCTTTCCTGTTCCCCATGCTGTTGCTATATATCAGTACCCCCCCTCGTCACTGTAAGCCCAGCCCCCTGTCTCTATGTGTCTGTGTGTCACTCTGTTCCCTGCCATCCAGTTCACGTGCCTGGTCTCGGGCGCCTTAAAGATAACCATCATATCACATCACTACGCTTACTCTCTAGTATACACCATCATTCAACTAGAACACAGCTATACTCCTGATTAATTCGGCCTAGCTGTTCACATACAAATACGACCACATGAACACCTCATCACCCTAATAAAACACAGCTAGCTGAGCACATTCTGTACTAGTTGCTCACATATGCGTCCTTCAGGTCTAACGCAGGAAGAGCCCAGTCTGGGTGTCCAGCCACCAGACTGCACACATCCAACTGATATCTTCGGCACCACACCTAACACTAGGATGTATCTACCATCAAGCAATTACATCAGCTGCACACATATCGGGTGCACCCATGCACCCTACAACACTATCTCTCTCTGCTGACCAGAGCTAGGATTCCCGAGGGCATTCAACCTACCAGTGCTTTGAGGTCATACCAATTATATATAGAGAGCTATATAAATGCCAAGTAACAAAACATAACATAACATAACATAACATAGCCATGCCAGTATTTACATGCAGGGTTTGAATGTCTGACACATGTGAAAATTGCAATACCCCATGATGTGCACCCCCACACATCACCCACAGGGCACACCTCTGTGTCACGCCAAACAATGCCACATCCACATGTGGTGTTCATTGGCACAGTTTTGGTGTCTATCTCATTGCATTGTACATCATATACATGTGATATACGTCGACCACAAACATCATTTGCTGCAGAGTTTCTTGTTTGTATTGTCATCTGCTCTTATGGGATGCCTTGTCAGGATGCATATCCAAGCTTCCTGCCATGACTCTGGGACTCATTCCGAGTTTGTCGGTAACCCTGCTGGTGCTACTGGTGGGTTGCTGCCGGACTTCAAATAATTTACCGGCGCCTGACCTCCCGGTGCCACCGGCTTATTCCGAGACCGGCAGCCGGGAAGTCAGGCCCCTGTAATTTTGTTAATCACGATTCCCATATAGTCCAATAGAGTCCTCTGGGACTATATGGGAGTGGGTACATGGGACACAGGTTAATAACGGTGCCGGTGCTCCTGTGACAAGTCTGCCTACCGTGGCCGCTGCACCCGGCAGGGTCAGACCTGTTGGGCACAGCGGCTCCGGCAGGCAGACTTGTATTTTGCTGATCTGGGCACAAGGGTGCTGGTAAGCATACCATCACCCTTGTTTCCGGACCTGCAAACTTATAATGAGGCCCATTGTGTGGTGTGAACAGCTGCCGGTGGAATCAGTGACCACAGACCACTGCCCTGTGTAGCAGGCCTTGTGAATATGCAGCTTGACTTGGGTAATGCAAGGTGCAACATTAGGCAGAATATTGTGAATTATAGCTGATGGTGGGTCATCATGGCAAGGTGGGCAGTCAGGATTGTAAACAACCCATGCAAAAGGTTAGTGGCATGAATAATGCCAATGAGTGTGCCTGTCTGCATTGCATGTCATATAGGTGCATGGTCCATATACAAATGTGTTCATATAGTTCAAAATAGTACCACCTGTCTGATATGATAGCCCTGTATGTGTCCATTAGTCAATGCCTGCCAGACACATCCGTTGCATCATTGTGTCTGCCTTTAAGTACATCTATGTTTCCTCTAACGGCATGGACTGGACCAGGGATGGGGTGGTGCTGCATGTTATCAAATGCCATATATCCGTGGCTTACAACTCACAACGTGTCAAGTCGCGATATCAGATGCATGTCTGTTATGCCATTTTGTGTCTGTCTGCCCTTTGATGTACATGTGCATGTTTGTGAGGACACACATGACTCCCATTGTCAATCTCTGTCCATGTGCCAGTGATGAGGATGATGCAGCGCTTATAGAGGAGGAGGAGGAAGAAGAGGTGGTGGTACGTCAGTCCACCAGTCGAGGCCATGGTGTACTGCACCGTGAACATCCACAGATGCTATAGGCCATTGTCAGTCCTGCTCCAGCCTCTACGCACTCTCTGACTCTGCTGATTCAGATGCAGACCAGAAGTGGAGGACTCACTGAGGGAGAAGGTGTGTGGCCCAACAGGCAGATCAAATGGGGTTGTTGGGTCTGTGGCAGTGCAGCTGCCTTCACAAGGTCAGTCAGTGGTGGGCCCCATGCCTGTGGTGGTTATGGCTGTAAGACCACCCTCCCATGAGTTGCTGTCAGGCTCTGGGGCTGATGTCCAACGGTGGGATGCAGACCTGTAGCCAACGACAGGGTCACCTCAGCAATTGCCCTGGTGCCTTGCATCACACCACCGTGGGCCCGGCACACGTGGTGGACGTGTGCAGGCTGGAGAAACAGTGTGGGAGCAGCAAATGACTCATACCACAATGCGGCATGTCAATGCGTTCAATCGAATTGCTGAGGGCATGGATCGACTGGCCAAGAACATGATCCCACTACCAGCCCGGGATGTGAAATGGCTGCAGATCATGCAGCCCTCAAGGTTCCCTCACAGACTGGGTCTGGAGGCCAACATCCAGGGCCGACAGGCTGGTCTGAGGTGTCTGCAGCAGTCCCTGCATGCAGATGCTAGGGCACCTAGAGAGGCCCTGAGGTATGAGATGTGGGGATCTAGATCAAATCACTGTGAGATGGAGAGCTTGAGGAATGTACTGCATGATGAACTGTCACCCACAAGGACACTGCTCCAAAAGGAGATGGATGCCTTGAGACAGACACTGTCCCAGCAATTTGATGCCATACATACTATGTAGCTATCCGTGATGAATCATGACCTCACCGTCAATGGGGTGCTGGTACATGCATCTATGTCACGACTGGCCCTGGCCAATGAAGGCCAGGCCCTGGCACTAAGTGGATTGGATCCACTACCACAACAACCTGCAGATCAACTGCAGAATGGGGGGCCCAGCACACCAACGCCATCTCAACCATCATTATCATTTTTTTTTCTATGTTTATTTGTGGTCAACTCATGTGGAAATGTACATGAACCCTCCCTCACCCTAGTCTAGGATGGACCTTTTTTTCTGTTTCCTTTTGGGTGTGGGCTGATTTTTGTTTTTTTCCTACCCCTTGATCGGGATGAACCAATTTTTTTTATATTTTTTAGTACCCCTTTCCCTAGATGAAGGCATGTGTTGTTTTTTTCCCCAATACAAGATGAACTTTTTTGTCTTTAGATATGTACTGTGGCCCTCTCAAAGGAATGATGAATGCAGCACTGAAGATGCAGCCATGCACAGTGGTCTCAACTGCCATGGTTGCTTTGAGAACAACAGGGTGACATTTGCAGGTAAGAATGGGTTGATGGACTTTTCCCACATATGCGCTGTATGCATGATTTGCTACTATGGCTGGCAAAATACCATGTCACAGGTTGGTGCAGTGGTCCTGATTTATCCAGTAGCTGTACTCCATGGGAGGTCCGCCCTGCATGCTTTCACCGCCTTATTCCCCATGCCGTCTGCCAGGCACTGGTCCTCCTTTCACAAATGTGGAGGTACAGTTTCTGGTGGAGGTGATGAGAGAATCACATCAGTGCAGCTCTGTCAGCAGGTATGTATGAGCGCAATCTCTCGTGTTATATCTGTATTATTTCTCACCACAAAATTTGAATGCATTCTCACACATTTTCTTTCTGGGTTGTAATGATTGAGTCACGGTAAATGTCAATGCAGATGTGTGTTTGTCCGCATTATGTGTGTTTATGTGCCCTTCCATTTCAATGTGTGTGCATTGTTCCTGGCGTTGCACTTCCACAATTGACTCCTAAAATTATGGGAATGTCCAGCACTTATCACACTTGAGCCATTTGCAGTATTTGCCATATTCTGGATCTACATCATCATTAATGTCCTGCATTCTCTGTGCAACTGGACTCTGTGTATTTTGGTTGTTCACCTAACTGACCGTCATTATATCTTTTTACTGACTCCCTTCTCCTCACCCTGCCCCATGTGTGCTATGGGTCCCTGCAACTGTACTCCCTGTCCACAATACTCTTTCACCTGTGCCAGTGCCCACCGAACTCCGTGTTCTTCTCACATGGCCTGCCCTGCACAATTCCACTTCTAACACACAGGTCCATTGTCAGGTCTAGACAACCTTGGCTGCTCCGCTTCATGGCTTGCCTCTGGTGACACAGAACAGGGCATTTGTCCATATTTACTCCACAAGACAGGTTTGACACACTTGGTGCATCTATGGTTGTAGAGGTTATGCACATGTGTACCCCTGACGGACTGTGCCTGTGTTACCCAATCAGGTCACTTGTTGTTAATTGTTAGTTTCAGTATGTACTCACCACCTGGATGTATTGCATGACTTCTTTTCACATTATTTGTTGTTCAAATCCAGCTCTGTGAGTGACTGCATGGCTTGTGTGCACATTGAAGGCACATGCATGTGGTACATTGTCTACTCTCCCACCTTCTCTTCATCTATTGTCCCTGTAGGTTTTGCAGGTTCACCCTTCGATCCCTGCACACTTACTGGGACACTCACTTATAGGGTGTGTGGTCTGATATGGGTGATTGAACAGCTCTGTTTTGTCCTCATGTCCATTTGCAGTGATGTCTAACAGGTGGTGGAGGAGGGGTGCAGTGTATGGGGCTGTGGTTGGAGGCACATATTTTCGGGGATGTTGCAGACGTGCGTCTCATTTTGGTTTACATGGCATGGTGGGCTGTGCATGTTGTTTCTCTGATTTGAAGCTGCTGATTGACCTTTCACAGGTGGCCTTTGTTTTCCAGTTTGCCCTCCTCCATTACCCTCTTATGTCCTTCCTCACCCCCAATATATGCTAGTTTTCCATCTATGTGGCTTCCAGGCTCTCTGACCATGCTGCTTTTTAAAATGTTTTTCTGTCTCAGATTCCTCTCTTGCCCACCTTCTCTCTGCCCTCACTGACTGTAATGTCCTACATATCTCTACTCATCTCCCCACCAGCCAGTCTCCTCTTTGCAACACAATTTCCCAATTCCTCTCTCTCCATTCCACTGCTATACATTCATCACTGTGTGTCCCAACCCACTCTTGCCCTCTGTCATCCTTCTCATCAGCTACCACGCTTGTACTTCCACTACCGAGAGCCTCACCTCTTCACTTGGAGCCCTTTTCCTCCCCTGCATCCATATATGACCCAAAGGCACACACCTGACAGTGGGTGTGCAGAACTTGTATGACTGCAATCAATGTCCCCTCTTGTGACCGCATCCCGGGGGTGAATGATGCATGTCTCCAGGGTACATGTCATGCTGTGCTTATAATCTGTTTGCTTCACTGCCAGTGATATCTCTGTTGGTGAGTTTCAATGTTGGTATTTTGATAGATGAGGACGCTTGTTTTTTTGTACTTACGGATGTTGACAATGGATGGTCCATGGCTATTTCCATGTTCCATACAAGAGTTGACATGGCTGTGCAGTATCTTAACATTGATGCAATGCATGTCTTTGCAAGTTCAGAATTATGTTTCGGGTGGGATGCTGTGAATGCCAGACAGGTGGGTACCTTGTGCAGGTAAATTGAAGGCACTCACTTGCCACTTGTTTTGGTGTTGTTGGTGCAGGGAGTCTGGCACTGTGTGGGGTGTATTTTTCCCCTTATACTGAGGTGAGCAGGTCTGGCTTCATGGGTGTGGAAACACATGCTGAAGGTACACTGGTGGTTGAATGCTTGCTGTTATTACATGGTAATCAGGGGGGCACTGGTTGCAGGGGGATTGTTTTGAGGCATACCATCACTGTAGGGTGTTTATTGTTGTCATGAGGGTGGCTGGTCCAGCTGCATGGGTGTTGGGACACATGTTGATGGGAGTCTAGTGAGTGGTTGCTTGCAGTTTTACATGTGTGTTTCCCGCCACACAGCTTTCCATTCACTGAGCTGTTCATGTCATGTCTATGCATTCTGGAAGTCCATACTTGGTACTTCTGCACCTTCTGGGGGTGGTAGCATAGACAAATCCAGCACAGCACAGCATTGCAGGCCATTTGGGGATGCCATGTTCACCACAGACATCAGGCACACACCATTTGCCTGGTGTTGCTGTTTGCCATGAGGACATGTTCCATGCATGGCAAACCAGCAGATATGTTGCTGCCTGTTCACTTCTGTTCAGTGCATCTCAACACTCTCTACAGTTCCAAGCACATTCGTCACCATTCAGTCCACTTCCTGGGAACTCTGCCTTCCATTCCTCTTCCCTGTTCCCTACTCCCTTTTGTGTGGCAGTCTCTATGGCCTCCTTTTTTCATTTATTTTTCTTGTTTGCTTGTCTCTTTTATTACAGTTGCCTCTTTGCCCTGCCTTCCTGTATGACTGCTGCCTCTTTGACCAGCTGCCTTGTGCCGGATCCTGTCTTCACTGCAATTGATGAGATGTTTGCATTCCGTCATCTTGGACTTTCCTTCATCAACTCCCCTGCCAGAGTTGACTGCACTGTCCTAATTAATCAGGGGATGCCATTGTGTGGCATTGGGAGTGCTTCCAAGGGGACTCTGGATTTCCAACTCTCAGTGATCTCAATTTAGGAGACCTCCCTGTGTCATTCTGAATCAAGCCAGATCAGTGTGTTCAGAATGTCCCCTCACCAGGAAAAGGGGTAAGTGGTACCTAGCCCTTCACTGCATGGCACTCTGAGGGCAGTCAGTGTACGTGTTGTGGGTGTGTAAGGTGACTCTGTGTGGAGTGATTGAATTGCATCTGCTTTTGGTGTGCAGATCTATCTGTACGGGTGCAGGGACACATGGTGATGGGTAGCTGGGGTGTTCTTGTTTTCATTTGTTGCATAGCACGCAACGAGGCACATATTACAGTGTAATTAGGTGCATGGATGTGTTACCTGCCTCTGGGGGAG
Organism: Ambystoma mexicanum; assembly: GCF_040938575.1. NCBI lineage: Eukaryota > Metazoa > Chordata > Amphibia > Caudata > Ambystomatidae > Ambystoma > Ambystoma mexicanum. The sequence goes on from NC_090934.1 coordinate 321,350,528, forward strand.
TGACAATGCATTGGACGGTACAGCTGGTGCAGGCTCGGAAGGGGAACAATCTGAGTTGAGATGTGCATCGGTCTTGCAGTGCACTTGCATTTCTCAAAGTCTGCAAAACTACTTTTATGTGAATGTGTATTGTGAGGATACTTTTTGTCACGGAATGGGGTGGCCACTCCACCTGTATATTGTTGTGTGACAGGCATAGGGTGGCCGGGACAGTCCTGACATGTGTTACTTGTTGTTTTCATTTTGTGCTGTGCCTTCCTACTTGTATTTGCCTGTGTGTTGTTGGGGGTCTACATGCACAATAGTTGGTAGTGTCTATGTGACAGTGTTCAAGGACTTTGTTGCTTGTGTTTTTTGCTTTGTTGTGGATAACTTCGGGTAGCCTCACAATAGACGGACATTGAATTAACAACCAACTAGTGAAAAAGTGTAGGTGCACCCTTTTTCTGGAAGAACAAGAGCTTGCTTTTGCATACAAAAAGGAAAATGGCAAAAGAGTATTATTAGTCCACTGTCAGAGAGATCTCTGTCTTAATCAAAGCAAGTGGCACATTATAACCAAGTAAGTCATAGTTTGTGACGAATTTCATATGCAGTGTTCAGCCACCACCCTCAGTGACTACCACCTATTTACATGCTTATATTCACATATTGTCCAATCTACCATTGGCCATGTCATCTTATCCTCCAACTTCCTCGCACATAGGCGACAGTCTCTTCACCTTGGGTCACTGTGAAATGATTGGTTATGCTTTTAATTACTCCACCCTATCTTGGTGTCTAAGCACGTGATGTGCACCTGGCCATGAACATGACCTCAGTAGACAACTTCGAGGATAGCCTGGTCCTTGCAAACAAGGCATATGTTTTCTCATCCCAGACACGCAAGCGCCCCCATCAGGCCTTCCCACCACAATCATATTGATGTTGGCATCTCCCTCTGCTCTACCTGGTACAAACTACAGACAGTATTGTTCTCTGTTGCCCACTTTGTTTGGTACTCCTCCAATGGGGTAGGCCTGGGGTTCCTGCATGTCCCTCTGACCCATCTAATTCATAAAGGATTTAGGAGCTTAATCCCTGGGCATCTGGTGTTTCAAATGGAATGACCATTATCCTGGGCTGTGCTGATGTCCTAAAAAACAGCTCTTGTTTTACCAGCTCAGGTCCTCTGCCCTGGCTCCGATGGGTATGACATTCACATTCGGCCAAAGTCCTACTCCCATTTCAGTCATGTCTAATTGTACTAAGCTGTAACTTGATACGTTTTTATGTGTATACGTGCATGTTCCCTGTCTTGCCTGGGGGTTGGGATGTGATAGTCAAGCAAGAGAAGGGGCCTTGTTGTTCTGTGTTTTCAACACAGCCTGCTAGAATTGAGGCCTACTGTTGAATACAGTGTTAGTTAATGTTCTGTATATCATGCACATGCAATGCATTGTACGTGACACTTCTGCAAAGCAAGAGGTTCTTTTGACTTGAATGTATGTGCTTCTACAATATACATGACTCCTGCCAGTCAACTCTACCCACGTGATTCCCCCCTCTACCTAATCCCCAACCCTGTGCATTCCCCACGTGTTAGTGTTCATTCCACAATGTGAATCATTTCGGAGGGGCTGGGATCTGAACGTGCTTCCTGGCAATGAAACGGATTCTGTTTCCATTTGCTATGACTGCGTTGGTGTTTGGTGCATGTTATACTATGTCTAGTGGACACACACAGTTTACCTCTTGCAGACACACGTTCTCGGGGTATTGTTATGGGCACAGAGGATATGGCCCAATTCATAATTGAATGGCACCAGGGCTGTCGCCTTACTGTGCGTGCTCCACAGAGACAGGTTTTCAGGTAAAGTATGTATGCACCAGCTGGTTGCATACAGCCTCTCCCTATGCCCTTTGGCCAACCAAGGGCAAAGGTGGTGCCTGTGGCTGAGGGTGATGTCCCACCTGCATATCAACTGGTATGCCATGTCGTGTGACTACATTGTGCAGTACACATTCTGCAACAATGTTTTGTTATATTATGTTATTTGGCATTTATACAGCGCTCTATATTTCATTGGTATGACCTCAAAGCGCTGGTATGTTGAAAGCCCTCGGGGACCATAGTCTGGGTCAGTAGAAGGAGTAGGGTGTCGAAGCGTGCTTGGGTGCACCAGTTAAGTGTGCAGCTGATGTGGTTACTAGATGGTAGCTGCATTCTAGCATTAGGTGTGGTGGTAGTGGTATCGGTTCAATGTGTGCAGTCTGGCGAGTGGACACCAAGGCTGAGTTCTTGCTTTGCTAGGCCTGTGGGACACTTATGTGTGCAGCTAGGCCAGTTTTTCCTGGGATATAGGGTTCCATGTGTTAATATGCCCGCAAAAATGTCATCATACAAAAATATTGCTATATTTTTGCAGCGATTTTAAGGCATGGAACCTGCGGGGAACACCCCTGCAAAACCCACATTATTTTTAAAGGAGCGGGGGAATCCCTTGCAACCCTCGCTCCCAAAAACCCCCAAAATTATCCCCCCCAAAAATATCACCTATTGGCGTTCCAGACGACCATATATACGCGATATTTTTGGTGGGTATAATATGTAGTGATACCGGATATAGCTGCGTTTTTAATAGAGTGATGAGGTGTTTGTGGGATAGTATTAATATGTGATCAGCTAGGTCGAATTTATTGAGGGGTATAGCTATACACTAATGTGTGATGGTGTAGCGTAGAGAGTAAGCATAGTGATATGATATGTGATGGTTCATCCACACAGCTCTCACACATGATGCACTTCAAAGCACTTGACGACAGGGAGTAAGGGGGACTAGAAGGCAGGGGAATACAGGATTATCTGGAACTCAACCATCTCCTAGGAGTCCGCCAATTGGGCTTTAGGCCTCAACACAGTACTGAAACTGCGCTGATTGATCTTGAGGCCCAGATCGACGATTTTAAGGCCAGAGGGAATTCAGCTCTACTACTGCTACTAGATCTCTTGGCGGCTTTCGATTTGGTTGACCTATGTAATCACCTTGACTCAGCAGCCCACTTTTCACAGGAGGCCATAGTTTGGATCCAATCCTTTCTGAGCAACAGGACTATGGGAGTCTTCTCGACATCAGCGGCAGCAGACCCTATCCTGATCACATGTGGAGTGCCACAGGGTTCCTGTGTTTTACCCACAATGTACAATATATTAACCAAGCCCCTTTTTGGTGATCTGGACCATCTTGGTGTCACCTACACTAACTATGCAGATGATACCGAGATTCTCATACCACTTACAGGGGATTATAGCAAGGATTTGGCCTTGATAAATAAAATTTATCTCATCATGCAAGCATGGATAGCTGGCCATGGACTATGCCTGAATGATGACAAAACTGAGCTCTTCATTCTCGGATCTACTTTTAACCTCAATAAACTTGGCCACAAATACACCTCTTTTAATATCGATGGCAACATTATCAAAGTTGCAAAGGAGGAAAAAACACTATGGGCCTCATTACAACCCAGTCGGAATGGGTTTAACGGCGCTGGTAAAGGTGCCAGCACCGTTAAACCCATTCCGCCGTATTACGAGTTCCTCTTGCGTCATTAACGGGCCCGTTGTTAACATGCTCCCCATTCCCATTGAGCCCTATGGGGGCTAATATGGGAATGGTGATGGTCCGGGTCCGGGTTCCCTGAATGGGGAAATACCGGGCCATCCAAAGTCGGAATGGCCCGGTATTTCCCCATTCAGGGACCATGGACCCGGACCCGAGTTTGGAGGCAGCCATGCCCTTTTTAAGGGCATGGCTGCCTCCAAACTTGTAATGAGGCCCTATGTTTTTACTTAGAGTCCACCCTCACCTACGTCAAACAGGTTAACTCCATGGCCTCTGACTCTGCTTATACTTGTAAGCTGATCAGCGCCGTCAAACCGTTCCTATCTAAGAACTGTTGTACGATTCTAGCTCAGGCTCTAATTTTGTCCAAACTGGACTACTGTAACTCCCCATATCTGGGTGCCAGTAAGTACATTATCAACAAGATTCAAATTCTCCAGAATAATGCCCTCAGAGCGGCACAGGGATTATCTAGAAAAGGGCAAATTACGGAGGTAAGGCGACAGAATAAATGGCTGCCCACCAGCGACAACATTTTGCTAAAAACAGCATTGTTAACACATAAGTGCCTTAATAACGGTGCACCTCGCTACCTCATCGAAGAGAATCAACCGAAAAACTTCCCGTCGTCCCACCAGGTCTTCAAACACAAATTGCCTAGTTGTACCTAGGTTCAAATTGACCAAAGCTGGAGGGAGCAGTTTCCCAGTCAAAGCAGCGAAGCTATGGAATTCCTTCCCCCCTTCCTGAGGGTGGACCAAACCTTCTTGAACTTCACATCATCAAATGTTTGAGAGAAAAAGACCACTGACGCACTCTAGTTTCTCTAATGTCTCTAATCGCCTCTACTCTACTATGCACCATCGGGCTTTGCAAATAGACACTACAAAACCTTTGTATGCTGAACTTCAACCTTGTAAATTATGTACATTTTTTGGATTGATTATTCCTTTTGTATGTATATACCTGTCACATAGTCCATTGACCGCATTGATTGTTCTGTAAATGTTGTTATACTATTATGTAACTGTGCAACTGTGAGCTGAAAGTAATCATGCATCTTCCTGTTCCTTTGCACCCTGATATGCCTGGGTTTGGTGTGCATTACAAATAAATAAACAAACAAACAAGCAACATGACGGGGGATCAGAAGGGCCTACAGCAACAGCACATGGAACCGGACGGGTACACAGAGATGACACAGGGAGCCATAGAGTAGGTGTGTACAGAGCGACAACATGGGGGACTGGCTAGAAGTGGAAGGGGGTATGCAGGGCACGTGGTGACATCACAGGAACTAGCGGGACTGGGCATGCAGTGACAGCACAGGGGACCAGAGAGGTACACAGCAGCATTATGGGGGGTTGGAGGGGAGCTGCTAGACAGTGACACTACAGGGCCAAAGACACAGCAGCATCTTTGGTACCATCAAGGGCATTGGTGCACACATTGACAACATAAGGACAGACTGATATCACAGGGACTAGGAGGGCTGGGCATAAAGTGACAGTACAAGAATCAGGGCAGGGTATAGAGCGAGAATATGGGGTACCAAGAGGGCGCATAGAGTCGGCACTGGGTCTACAGCGGCAGCACAGGGGGTCAGAGGGGTACACAGTGACAAAACAGGTGACAGAGAGTGCATTGGTACACACATTGGTAACACAACATAGTGAGAGGGATAGGGACTAGGGGGTAAGGGTAAAGAGTGAGAACACGGGTACCAAAGGGACAAATAGCGACATTGCGGGCACTAAAGAGGTCTGGGCCTATGGCAACAGCACAGTGATCAGAGGGGTATACAGCGATAAAACAGGGTGACAGAGAGGGCATGAGTAACACAGGCACAGACTGACAAGTAGACGGACCAGAGGGCAGGGGTAGAGAGCAAGAACACGGGGTACCAAAGGGCACATAGTGACATCACTGGCACTAGAGGGGGCTGGGTCTACAGTGGCAGCACGGGGGCCAGAGGGTACATAGAGACAAGACAGGGTGACAGCGAGGGCAAGGGTGCATACATTGATAACAGAGGGACAGACTGATATCATCACATGGACGAGGGGGCTGGGCATATGGCGACGGTACATGGAACCAGGGGAGAAGGGTATAGGGTGAGGACACGGGGCACCAAAGAGGGAAATAGCGACATCACAGGTACTAGAGCGGGTGGGCTTACAGCGACAGCACGGGGGACCGCAGGGGTACATCGCAATGGAATAGGGTGAGAGAGTGCAGTGGGTACACAGCGACAACAGGAGGCAAAGTAGGGCTGGGGGGTACACACTGACATCACAGGGATTAGATGGGCTGGACAAATTGCAGCAGCACGGGGGACCAGAGGGGTCCACATCGACATCACAGGAATTGGGGGCAGGAGTGCACGACGACCGCACAGGAAACCAGAGGGGGCTGAGGGGGATGCAGTGGGATCTTGGGATTGGACTAGGGTGCACACAGTGATAACATAGGGAGCCGGGTGCTGGGACATATATCGACATCACAGTGAACTTGAGGGTGATGGTGCACCCTGCGACAAAATGGGAAACAGAGGGGCTGCCTGGTACACTGCGACATTGTGGTGCGGGGGAAATGTCTGACGTGGACAGGGATTTGATGGAGGCTTTGTGGAGGGTCTAATATGGTGATGGGGCTGCAGGATACTGGCATGGATATGTGCGTATTAATGAAGAGAGGGAACTGCGAGGAGTTTGGGGCATGGGAGATCATTTTTCTTCATTTCCGGCATGGGGTTCTAAAGGGGTTGTTTAATGGGCGTATTCATTCATTGATGAATTTGTGAGGATTTTCTTTAAGCTTTAAGTCATCGCGTTGCTGGGGTTTCAATCACTTCACATGGTTGTGATTGGTATTACGGAAACAGCCATGTTTTTAGACTTTTGCGGAGTCGGGGCCAAGGTTGAGAAGGCGGCTCCTCCGATCCTGACAGAGTTAGAGATTGGAATCACTAAGAGGTGGGCAGTGCTTGAACTTAGGGTGCGGGTTGGGAGGTATGGTTTTATCTTTTCTAGCAGGTATAATGGGCTGGTCATGTGCACTGCACGGTGAGTGATGCACAGGGTCTTGAAAGTTGCCCTTCGTCCGACTGGGAGTCAATGGAGAGTTCAGAGCGCTGGAGAGATGTGGTCTCTCAGACCTAGGGAGAGGAGCGGTTTGGCAGCAGCATTTTGCGCTCGTTGGAGTTTGTTAAGATGGTATGCTGGGACACCAAGGTATAAGGACTTCGCATAGTCGAGTCTCGAAATTACAATAGACAAGACTGGAGCAAGTCTGTTCGGGAAGGAGAGGTAGGGAAAGATGTGTCTGAGAAGTTTGAGATGGTAGTGACAACATTTGGACACATTGTTGATCTGACGGGAGAGGGATAGGCCAGAATCCATAGTGCGCCATAGGTGTTTTACTGAGTCGGTGGGGGGGAGGGTTTGGCCTAGTGAAGGGGCCCATGGGAGAGAGTGAGGTAGAAGGGCAGTGTTGCCGCACATCATGATTTCAGTTTTAGTGGGGTTTAGGAGGAAGTGGGTTGTCATCCAGCACTCCATATCTCTAAGACAGACTTCGAGGTCGGGATGGGGATTGGTGCCTAAATTGTCGATTTTTAGGATAATTTGGGTATTGTCAGTGTAGTTGTAGCACGAGAGGTTGTGCAAGCGATGATTCCAGGGAGGGTAGACATATAGAGGTTGAATAGGAGAGCAGATAGGCATGCGCCTTGCGGTACTTCGGTATTAACCGCACGAGCAGTAAAGATAAAAGGGAGAGGAGGGTTATTTGTTTCCTGTTGCTGAGGAAGGAGGTGATCCATTTGAGAGCAGTGCCACGGATTCTGGGGAAATGGAGGCGGTCAAGGGGGATTGAGTGGTTAATTGCAGTGCATCCTTCAGAGTCTTCAGTGACCTTAAGAACAGCCCAGATTGAGGTCAGAGTGGTTTCGGTTCCGTGTCATGGTCTGAAGCCTGATTATGCGGGGTCGAGGAGGTTGTTGCATTCAACAAAGGTGTTTATCTGGGAGTATGCTGTTCAGCCAATGAGTTTTGCAAGGAATCTGGTGTTCGAGATGGGTCTGTAGTTTTTCGGGTCATGGGGGTCGAGGGACGGCTTTTTAAGAAGAGGTTTGACATGGGCAATTTTGAAGGCATCGGGGAAGATGCCTGAGCTGAGGGAGTCATTGAGTATGGTTCTTGCATGATCTCCTCCGCAGGTAGATGAGAATATGTCTTTTAGGACAGAGGCGGGAATGGATCAAGGGGGGAGCCAGATGGTTTGCTGGTGGATAGCAGGTCTCAAAGCTCATCTCTGGAGATGGATTTGAAGGAGTCAAAAGTGGGGGGACTTAGGGGTCGTGGTAGAGGGGGGTTGTTGGATTGGTGGGTTGTTGGCAGGGGAGAGGAGGGACAGTTTGTTCTTAAGGGAGGTCATTCTGTCAAGAGCAGTGGTGTAGAAGTGCAGGGAGAGGGAGTCACAGATAGATTGAGATGGGGTTCATTAGGTAGATGTGCAGGTAGGTTTAACAAATTCAGTTATGATTCTATGGAGTTCCTTGCTGTGGTTTCCACAGTTGAGAATTTTTTTGTTGTAATAGGCTTTTTTGGCTTTCTGGATTTCAACTTTGTAGTTACGGTGGTGCAAGGCGAAAGTGGATCTGCTGAGAATGGTTTTTGATGCGTTGTTCTAGGGAGTTAACTTGTTTTTTGGCATTCTGTAGTTCGGGCGTGAACCATTTAGGGAATGGTCCATTGCGTAAATAAGCGGGGCACGGGGGGTGAGAGGAATTAGTGATTCATTGAGCAGTCGAAGGAGTCGATGGTTAGGAATTTGTCTGGGAGGGGCATTGTAGGGGATCTAAGAAGTAGGGCTTCGGTAAGGTTAGGAAGGATCTTAACTTTTTGAGATCTTGCAGAAGGCCAGGGGAGCTGTAGGGGGGGCAGGGGTGAGGATGGAGAAGGGAATGACAAAGTGGTCGGTCCAGATGAGTGGTATGGGGGTGATAGATGAATCTGATCATGGTATCTGAAGATTGCATCAAGGGTGTGGCCCCTTCATGGGATGTACCACTCATATGAAGGGAAAGGTTGAGCGCATCAAGATTGTCGACCAGTGGATGAGTATTGGGGTTGGTGGGAATGTCTTACCAAATATTGAAATCTCCTAGGAGAGTCAGAGAGGGGTGATTTACTTGAATGGTGTCTAGGAGAGTCACAGAGGTTGTTGGAGAAATGTCTGTCATAACCAGTTGGTCTGTAGATGAGTAGGAAGCTGTGGGTGAAAGTCAGAGGTAGTGAGAGTTTAACTAGAAGGGATTCACATGATGGGATGCCTGTCCGAGATTCGATGAGTGAGACAAAGAAATGAGAATTGAAGAGGACTACAACTCTGCCACCTCTGGAGGGTCTATTGTGCGAGACGAGCAAGTAGCTGGGGGGAATGCTTCATGCGCAACAGGGGAAAAGTCGTCGAAGAACCAGGTTTCAGTGATAAAGATGAGGTCGGGTTTGTCAGAGGATATGAGGTCGAAGATGCTATGTCTGTTTTTAGCTACAGAGTGGGCATTTGATTTTAGTGGGGAATGTGATCTTGGAGGAGGTCATCAGGGTGGGAGCAAGAGGAGCTTGGGAGATTGGAGGGGAGGAGGATGTGGTAGGGACATTCTGGGTCAATGTGACAGGGAGGGGAGGGGTAGTGAGGGGGTAGGGTGCCAGCGAGTTCTGAGTAACAGGAGAAGGGTTTATGTCAGCGGAGGCTAGGAAGAGTAGGCGGGCGGAGGAGAATATGTGAGGGGAGTGGGAAGAGATGGGGAGGGGCAGGTAAGTGGATAGACGGTCAGTGGTTGTGGGGGGGTTTAGAGGGCTAGAAATTGGAGTGAGTCTCAAAGGATTTGGGGGGTCGGGTGTGCAGTGTGAGAGGTCGAGAGAGAGGAGGTGGAAGCAGGGCAAGGGCAGGGGGGAGTGGGATGGGGTAGGGGAGGCAGAGATTGGGAGGCCGGGTTGAGGTAGAAGTGGTGAGGAGTAGAGAGTTGAGGAGGGGGATCAGACTAATTTTTTACATTTCATGGGTGTTGGTGCAATAGGGGTGTGAGAGAGGACAGGGGGTTCGGAGGGTCATGGAGATGAAGCTACCATTCTTGCGTGGGCGAGGCATGCTGTTTTGAGAGTGGGGAAGGGATATGAAGAGGGGATTGTTGGCAGGGGTCAAGAAGTGGTTAAGGTGGGGGTTGCGTGAGGTATGGGGTCGAACAGAGAGTGGGGAGTTCTCTGATGGGTTAGGGGGGAGGAACTGGGGGTATGGAGGAGAAAATGGGAGGGAGGTATTTTCATTGGAAGGTGCGAGGAAGGAGTGAAGGGAGATGGGGGTTTGTGCTGTTTGGCTCACCAGCAGGCTCCTCTGGCTTGAGAGTTTGATAGGGGGCGTGGAGTCTTGGCATGGGGTATTAGGGAGTTCCCAGTGGCAGTTAGAGGGAGGGTGGAGGGTGATGGGTTTGGGTGGGAAGGGGGTAGAAAATAGGCTTCTGCAGAGGGTGATGATTGGCGCACCAGAGAGCCAATCTGATTATAGAGTTGGAAACGGGGTGGTGGTATGAGAATGGGCGAGCGGCATCAGGGTGTAATGAAGGGGAGGTTTCTAGGGTTGTGCTTAGGGGCAGATAGTGAGGAGGCTAGAGAAGTTGGGTGCTAGTGCACGGGCCAGGTGTCGTGAGGGGTGAGGGAAAGCACAATCACTGACCTGGGTTTCTAGGGTTGTGCTCAGGGGGCGGATAGTGGGGAGGCTAGTGAAGGTGGGTGCTAGATCGCAGGCCAGGTGTCGTGAGGAGTGAGGGAGGAGGTAGGGCAGGGAGTGGGGGATTCCAGGGATCAGGACTGGTGCGAGAGGGGGATTCTTGTGAGCTGGTGTCTCTATCTTGTGTTGGGAAGCTGTGAATTGATGAGCTAGTGGTTTTAGATGGGGCCCTGGATGTACGACCTGTGAATGAGATCTGGATACCATGGGTGAGGGGGATGGTTTGGGAGGTTGGGATTGGGAGGGATTTGTAAAGTTCACTGGCTAGATGTGAAATAGGCTGATAGGAACAATTTCTAAGAGGTTGGGACTGGCGGTATAACACAGTAGTATCTTGGGTGCACTGTCCAGATGCGAAACAGGCTAACAGGAACAGTTTCCAAGGGTTTGGGACTGGCCGAATACAACACAGCGAAAACTTAGGGGCACTGTTTTGAGGCGAAGCAGGCTAACACGAACAGTTTCTTAGTGATTGGGACAGGCAGAGTACAACACAGTAATATCTGAGGATGTAGGGAACAATTTCTAAGAGTATTGGACTGGCAGTATAACACATTAGTATCTAAGGTACACTGTCTAGATGCGAAACAGGCTAACAGTAGTGTCTTAGGTGTACTGTCTAGATGCAAAACAGGCTAACAGAAACAACTTCCAAGAGTTTCGGGACTGGCAGTATAACACAGTAGTGTCTTAGGTGCACAATCTAGATGTGAAAATAGGCTAACAGGAACCATTTCTAAGAGTTTTGGACAGGCAGAATATAATGCAGCAAAAACTTAGGTGCACTGTATAGAGGCGAATCAGGCTAATCTGGAACAATTTCAAAGAGTTTGGGACTGGTAGTATGACACAATAGTATCTTGGGTGCACTGTCTAGAAACGAAACAAGCAAACAGGAACAATTTCTAAGAGTTTGGGACTGGCAGTATAACACAGCAAAAACGTAGTTGCACTGTTTAGAGGTGAATCAGGCTAACCAGAACAATTTCTAAGAGTTTGGGACTGGCACTATTTCACAGTTGAAACGTGGTTGCACAATCTAGATGTGAGATAGGCTAACAGGAACAATTGCTAAGAGTTTGGGACTGGCATTATAACAGTAGTATCTTAGGTGCACTGTCTAGTTGCGAAACAGGCTAACAGGAACCATTTCTAAGAGTTAGGGACTGGCAGTATAACACAGTGGAGACTTAGGCGCACAATCTAGATGCGTAACAGGCTAACAGGAACAATTCCTAAGAGTTTGGGACTGGCTATATAACACAGCAAACACTTAGGTGCACTGTTTAGAGGCAGATCAGGCTAACAGGAACAATTTCTAAGAGTTAGGGACTGGCAGTATAGCACAGTAGAGTGGTCAGGGGACTGGAAATGTGACTTAAACACCCTGAATGTGCATGCCGCTATGACCCTTATGGCCACATGTGCTGCATTATATCTTACCTCAGCTGGTGTGGCAGGACTCCTGTATGGCGTCATCATGAACGTTGATAGCGGGTAGGCACTGCCCCTTGAAAAGGCACTTCTTGTCATGGTCTGTTGTTCAGTGTGTGACGTGCATGTATGCATGTATGTACCTGCCAGTTCATACTCACCAATGAGCCAGGTGTTGCCATATTTTCCCAATGCCAGGGCCTTGTATAGGTTTGACTGGCAGTAAATGTTCCTCCATGTGTGCTGCCAGGGAAATTGGCATTGACTTGCATGATCACTCCATTTGCCTCACAGATGACCTTTACAGAATGACAGTGCTTGCAATTGTGTTATATGTGCTCTGTCAATCGGGGGAGGGGGGTGGCGTAGCTCAGCATGTTTACAGTCGATGGCTCCAAGTTCATGTGGCAAACATGCAACCGCATAGAAATCCTGGCACACTCTGTTCCTTTGCAGTGTTCTCTGTGTATATATGTGCCTATGAAGACACGCATGTGATTTTATGGAGGCCAAGACATGGTGGAGATAGAGGGATTGTGTGGCCTGTGATATCCCACTAATTATGGCAGTGCTGCACTGGAAGGAGCATGTGGTAATGAAATGTAGTGCTGTCAACAACTTTTTAAGAGTGTTAACGTCCTGGGAGTAGTGGTAGGTCTTGCTTGCACTCCCTGACAAGGTCTAGGATGACATGGGGTGGAAACCGGTCCCTGGCATACTTCTGGTCGTCATGCATCCCACACAGCTTGGTGTGTGCAGCAAAAATCTGTGGCCTGGGCATCCACCTCCTCCTTCTGTGTCCATTTATGATGGCTCCCACTATTGCAGAGTTCATTGTGGCCGTGCAATGTTCTTATGTTGTGCATTTCATGCTTTTATACGCATTGGATTCTTCGCGCATTGAACTTTACACCTGCTATCATGTGGCAATGTGGCAGTTGGATGAAAGGGTTTGCGTGTGACTTTTCCCAATGTAAGGTAGCGTGTTGGAATCCAGGAATTCTGTTGAGTTTGCAGTGGATTGGGTGTGCCATTGCTTTGCATGTCCTGTCCCTCAACACCGCCAGATTATTACTCATTCTGCGTGGAAAATGGGGTATATGCATATTCTGCTGCCTATTTTTATCTCTGAGCAGGCCACACCCATGCTCTGCGAGGAGTCTCAGGCAATGCGCTCGACTGCATGCAGAGACGTGCCAGACCAGCACAGAGTCCCTGCACGGCGTTCAAAGTCTCTATGTTCCCTCTCAGGGTATTCCACGAATCAGGCCCATAATTGGAAAGCAGGGTGTGTTATTCATTTTCCTCACATAGTTTACAAGTGTGTTTTGCTGCCTCTGCAGTGTCAGGACCGTGTAGTGATATCAACACAGCTGCCAAGGTTTAGTGGCTGGCATGCCATTTGATAATACCAATTATATTCTTACGGTTTACAGATGTTTGCACAGCGAAAAATACGCAGCACCCCCAAAGCACCCTGTATTGCTCTAATAATTACTTATGCATACTTTTATGCCAAGGCATCTCGATTTTCAGGTATTCAATGGTGCCAGGGAAAACAGTTTTGCTGTGAAATTCACAATGTTTGCAAAGGAGAAGTGCCACTGTTTCACACAGCGGTAATGTGGAGAAGAGGAGCGAACAATGTTACTTATTGTTTGGGTTTAATATAGGTGCCACTGGTCGGTTCAGAAAAAGGTCACACGCTATTTACTCAACACTAGGGAAGATTAACTGGCATAAAGGGAAGAGGACATGAATTGTTGCCATATCCTGCATTTACGCCTTCATCGATTCAACAAGCAGACAGTGAATGTGAGGCCAAAAGTGCATGAGGCTGGAGATATCGGTGAATTGGCCGCAATCTGTTCCCTAATGACGCCAATTGCCGACGCAGTAAAACTATGTAACTTATTACATAGCCGGCAAAAGAATGTTGCAGGAGACCCTTTCCATCCCATTGAATTTTCCAAGTGCTCAGCTGACAGGAGAGAAGGTTCCAAAGTTCAAGTGGGTGCAAACAGCCTGTCCAATTGTATGGGCGACTTGAGCACAAATGCCTCAATTTATAATCGCATTATCTCAAGAATACTCAAAAATCCATTACCGCGCTTTGCATTGCATTCAATTGTAGATCTATTTGAACGGGCATGGCGTCTAGCCTTCTTTGAAAGGCCTTGCCTCAGTGTATGTTCCATATTGGAAAACGTGAGTGTCTTTCACGGATGAAGCACAACATTGCCATTTCTCCAACATTCGTTTGATAACACTTTTATCAATGTAGATGAAGGGCTCTGTGTTATACCATGGAATTAAATCCCTGATTGAAAAAATAGCGGTAACAATGAAGACTTAACAGTAACTAATGTTATTGTAAACATTAGCAATAAAGACAGTTTAACGGGAGAAAATATATATACAAAACGAGATGTATTTGTTTTTAAAATGCCATTATCCTTCCTGTTGAGTTAGTACTGCTGGGGATGATCCCTGTCCCAATGAAACTCAGCTCTTCTTTTGGAGTTGCTGTTTAACATCGGGGAAGGCACTCTTTTAGGCAAATTGGGTTGGTGACATCCCTTCCCAGAAATATCGTGCAAGTCTTTCGACTCTTCTGTCCTCCCTACTTACTTTACACTATCCAAACGTGTTTCTATATTGACCATAAACTATTTTTTGAAAATATTTTTTTAATAAAAAATCAAAGTCAAGAATGAAAGCTTTGCTTTCTCTGTTTTTATCATAGTTATTTTCCATAGAAGTTATCTTTATATCCTTTGACATTTGACTTTATTTTCAGTATTCTTATTTTTGTGGGGTCATTTTTTGTTTGGTCTATTGGTAGCGCTTTTATGAAACCTATAAACCAAAAGTATTGAATGAGAGTACTGATAGCGAGAAATGCCACATGAGGATGGACACACAGCTGGTAGGTGTTGTTTTTTTATTGCCTCTACCCTCACTCCCTGCCCCCTCCCGTGCTCCTTCTTCTCCTCCGCAGGGCGTACCTCTGATCTGTACCCCTCCCCGGAAGTACTTCAAAGATGGCAACCTCCTCCACATTGCCACTCTTAACTCTCGCTCTGCTGTCAAACATTCCTCTGATATCTGCCGCCTTCTTGAGGAACTGGACCTTGACGTACTCGGTTTCACTGAGACATGGTTCACGGCCAGCTCTGTCACCAGCTTTGACACACTCCTACCTGATGGCTACAAGATCCTCTCCGTGCCCAGGCCCAACCGTGCTGTGGAGGGTGTGGCCCTTATCTTCCCTGAGTGGATTCCTGCCACTGCTATTCCCACGCAGACCTACTCCTCTTTTGAATGTCTTTTCTGCCGACTCTCTCTCTCCCCTAGCCATTCCCTTACCGTGGCTACTATCTATCCGCCACCTGGTCAAATTTCCTCCTTCCTCTCCGAGTGGGCGGACCTCTCCTCCTCACTCCTGTCCTCAACCACTCAACTCCTCTTTCTTGGAGACTTCAACATCCACCTGGATGCCTCCTGTCCCCCCTCTGGATTCTTTCGCGACCTCTGCGACTCTCTCTCACTCTCTATTCTCCCGTCTGGGCCAACCCATTCTGCTGGGCGCACTCTTTATGCCCTGATCTCTTCTGACCTTCCCCTCTCTGTCCCTCTCTCCACCCCTCTCTCCTGGAATGATCACTTTCTCCTCTCCTCTCACCTCACCCTCCCTACCCCTCAGGCAAAGCCACCCTCATCACTGCCATCTTCCTTCTCAGTCATCCGACCCATGAAGCGTGTGTCAGTTGAGGCTTTCGCTGCCACCTTCTAGCCCCCTCTTCCCCCCTCGGCTGACTCCTACCCTGACACAGCCCTCTCCACTCTCTACTCTGCTATATCTGATACTCTTGATATCCTTGCCCCTGTTATGAGAATCCGCCTGAAGCCCAAAGCCAAATGTAACTCCTGGTATGACTCGGATCTCGTCACCCTTAAACGCTTGAGCAGGGTGGCAGAGAGGAAATGGCGTGCTTCATGTTCATCCTCTGACAAACTGGCCTGTCGCCTGCTCCAAAGGCAATACCGGCTCTCCATTCTCACCAAGAAGAGAGCCCTTATCCAAGCCCGCATCACTGCGGCATCTAACAATTCGGCTGAACTCTTTATAATCTGCAAGGAGCTGGCCAACCCTGCTGCAGTCTCTACCTCTCCTGTCCCCTCCCAGGCTCTCTGTACGGCACTGGCCTCTCACTTCATTTCAAAAACTCAGGACATCTTGTCCTCACTCTCCTCCCATCACCTCCCCCCTCTATTCCCCGCCCATCTTCTGGCCCGTCTGCAGCCACCCCTCCTCTCTCCTTCTCTGCCTTTCCCCCCTTTTTTCTGCTGATGAGGTTTCGAGACAAGTCCGATCTATGAAAGTCTCGTCAACACAAGTCCACCCCTGCTCCTCCAAAACTATTAAGGACCACATCGACTCCTTAGCTCCTGCCCTTGCTGACTTCTGCAATCACTCCTTCGCCTCGGGAGTCTTCCCATCCCCTCTCAAGCACTCCCTTGTGCACCCCCTTCTTAAGAAACCCTCTTCCGACCCGTCCTGCCCAGCTAACTATCGCCCTATCTCTATCACTCCTTTCCTGGGCAAGCTCCTGGAGAAACTTGCCATCTCCCAGCTTAATCTCCATGCTGAATCTGTTGGTAGCCTTCATGACCATCAGTCTGGCTTCAGAGTTGCCAGAAGCACATAAACTGCTCTCCTGAACATCTGTGAGGACCTGCTCTCGAACCTTGACTCTAACATTCCATGTGTTCTCATTTTGCTTGATCTCTCTTCTGCCTTTGATACTGTCAACCATACCATCCTGCTTAACCGTCTCCGTGATAACCTGGGTATCACTGGTCAGGCTCTGGCTTGGCTGACCTCTTTCCTCTCAAATCGACCCTCCCAGGTCCAACTGGGGTCTTTCCTGTCCGACATCTTCTTCTCTACCTGTGGTGTCCCCCAGAGTTCTAACCTCTCTCCCTGGCTGTTCAACCAGTATCTGGCACTTCTCGCCCACCGCATCACTGCTCTCTGCCCCAACTTTCAGTGCTATGCGGATGATACCCAGCTCATTTTCAGGCTACACTCGGCCTCCTCTTCTCCTTCCCTCATCTCTGACTGTCTTTCTGCTATCCAGGAATGGTGTGCCGCCAACAACCTCTGCCTTAATGCCAGTAAGACCGAGATTCTACTCATCGGCACACCCACTCCCTCCTTCCCTGCAGCTCCCTGGCCGGCCTCTCTTGGCCCTCTTCCTGCTCCTACCTGCAAGGCAAAAAACCTCGGGGTCATCTTCCACTCCACACTCTCCTTCTCTCCTCACATTTATGACATTTCTAAGAAGTCACACTACTAGCTGCACCTCCTCAGATGTATCCTTCCTTTCCTCTCCTTCCTCTAGAAGCTCACTGTCTCCAGAGCCCTGGTTCTCTCGGAGCTGGACTACTGTAACAGCCTCTATCTAAATCTGCCTGCCTCTGCTCTCCGCCCTCTGCAACTCATCCAGAACAGGCCTGCGAGACTTGTCCTTGGCCTCAAGCCCAGGGACCGTATCTCTCCAGGACTGAAATCGCTTCACTGGCTCCTTGTGGCTGCGAGGATTAAGTTCAAAAACCTCTGCATTATCCACAAGGCCTTCTGGGGCATGGGGCCAAATTACCTTCAACTCTCCCTTCCTAAATATCTTCCTTCTCGAGCACTTCACTCTTCCGCCTCCAACTCCCTCAGGGTCAGCCGCTTCTCCAAGCAACGAGTTGGGGGGAGATCTCTCTCCGCAGCAAGGGCCTTCCTCTGGAACAGCCTTCCTGCCTCCCTGAAACTTCAGGAGAACCATCTCCGGTTCTGGAAGCACCTCAAAACCTTCCTCTTTGCTTCTGCTTTCTCTCTCCCTCTCCCCTGCTAAATCTCTGAAACTGTACTGAATCAGCAACTGGGCCACTCACCAATCTCGGTCCTTGGCCCAGCCACTCTCCCCTGCACTGCCTTCCTGGCAACCCCTGCACTGCGGGACTGTCTCTGTACGCCCTACAGCCCCCCTTCCCAGCACTTGTCTGCACTTATCTTGCACTTGCCACCAGCTGGCCCTTATTATTTATCCTGTTCATTACTAACCCTGTAATGCACTTTCCCCTCTCCCTTTCCCCCTTGCACTTTTCCCGTCCCCCCCTACCCATGCACTTGCGCGATTTGAATGACACCTGGCCTAGTAGGATCATTGTCTGTCTCCCCTTGTTCCCCCTTCCCGGCCTCGTCGCGCCTTGAAACACTGTGTATAGGCGCGTTACAAATGCCATATCATATCATATCATTTGCCCACCCATTTGCTAATCCCTATGGCCAGTCCCACTCAGTTGCTGCCCCTCACAGCTCAAAGCACGTCATCATGGGAACTCTGTGAGCTTGCTTAAAACAAGGCTTACCATCCAACTTTGCACTCAAAGTGCCTGCCAATGGTTTTTCAGAGCAATCTTCTGATAGTTAATGATTTAATTGGAGCTGTAAATACGGTACTGGTGTAATGAATATGTCTTAACCAGGTCTGCCTTCAGCCACTCGAATTGTAAGCGATATGCATGCCTTTCGCCGAAGTCCTGTTTAAAACAAGCAATGTCAAGGCCATCAGTTTTGCCTTGTGTATAAATATTAGGCATTTGCCAAACCAGCTACCATCAATGGCCAGTCAAAACCACTACGGCAGTGCCTGGCAAGTGTCTTTTCCATGCCTACACCAACCCAAATTGTTGGCATTGCCAGTGCTAGTTACTGTGTAGATTTGTATTTTGTTTTCAGCATTTCATTGACTTTTGATGTGGGAGAAGTGTTGCAATTAAGAAATTGACAAATAAAATACAATACCTTTTCCTGTCTATTTTACAGTTTTCAATACATGTTAATGGGTGCATGCTGTTAAGATAAAAGTGGCTAATTGGTTGTTCCATTGCATTGTACACATTAACAGCCACCAAGTGGCATGAGATAAGGCATATTCATCTGTACAAGAGTTCACACAGCCACGGTGCTGGAATGTGACCTCCCAGCAAATAATATGAAGGTCCACATTACAGGTTTGGCGGTATTGGTAAACATCCATTTCCGCACGGTGTGTAGAACTAGCTAAAAGCAATGAAAAACACATATAACAAAACGATCAGAGATCTGTACAACTCTTCTTAATGTTTCTAAAATATATTATTGTTATATTATGTATAGCATTTGTTCTCCATAGCTTCAATATGCTTCCCTTCAGACAGAAGAATATTTAATTGGGATATAATCTGGTTATTATGTACACTTGGATATTTTTGTGATACAGGGATATTTTTGTGGTACAGATGGTATTAGAGTGAACCACTCCATCACTTGCGACCGCCTGACTACCATGAGTTGAGTTCCAATCAGGCCCTCCCTCATACTCATCTACTTTACTTAGGGGGTAATTCATAGAATTCAGCGCACAAGTGGCGCACGCGGCTGGCACACAGTGTGCGCGTGCGAATCCCTGCGCCAGCCGCGTGCGCCAAAACCCATTTCCGCGCACAGCGTATTCATGGATTCCAGCCACCAAAACCAGCCGTGGCGCACAGTAGTGCAGCGACCCTGCAGCAGCGCCAGTTACGCCCCCAAGAACGCCTTCCGCGCAGGGAAAAGCCATCAAAATCCCCAATCCAGTGCAAAGGGCTGCGCTAACCCTGTACCAGCACAGCAAGCGGGCTACGTGTATCACTGGGGTGCGCGGGAAGTACCTCACGCGATTGGCCCCGTGCGAGCAGGGTACGCGTATTACAGGGGTGCGCGGGAAGTTCCACACGCGATTGGCCTGGGCGCGTGTATTTCAGGGGTGCGCGGGAAGTTCCACACGCGATTGGCCTGGGCGCGTGTATTACAGGGGTGCGCGGGAAGTTCCACACGCGATTGGCCTGGGCGCGTGTATTTCAGGGGTGTGTGGGAAGTTCCACACGCGATTGGCCTGGGCGCGTGTATTTCAGGGGTGCGCGGGAAGTTCCACACGCGATTGGCCTGGGCGCGTGTATTACAGGGGTGCGCGGGAAGTTCCACACGCGATTGGCCTGGGCGCGTGTATTTCAGGGGTGCGTGCGAAGTTTTACACGCGATTGGGCTGCGTGCGGGTATTACAGGGGTGCGCGCGAAGTCTTACACGCGATTTCAGCAGGGTACGTGTATTTCAGGGGTGCCGGGGAGTCCTACATGTGATTTGCCAGTGTGGGTCCTCCCAGGTGTTCCCTGTACACCCTCCATGGCCCCTGCAGGCAGCCCACACCACAGGGGACTACCCTGCATCCCTGGTCATGTCCCGCAGGCAGCCCACCCAACATGGGCATGCCCCCCAGCAAAGGCACATGTCTCCTTGCACCAATGATCACCAACTCATGTCCCCTTGCACCCCCACCCCCAGCATTGCGGGGTACCCACCACCAGGCCCCCACCCATGTCTCCCACCACCCCCACCCCCCCAGTCACCAGGGGCAGCCTCCACCAGGCCCCCACCCATGTCTCCCACCACCCCCACCCCCCAGCAGTGCAGGGGCACCCACCACCAGGCCCCCACCCATGTCTCCCACCACCCCCACCCCCCAGCAGTGCAGGGGCACCCACCACCAGGCCCCCACCCATGTCTCCCACCACCCCCACCCCCCAGTCACCAGGGGCAGCCTCCACCAGGCCCCCACCCATGTCTCCCAGCACCCCCACCACCCCAGTCACCAGGGGCACCCACTACCAGGCCCCCACCCATGTCTCCCACCACCCCCACCCCCCTAGTCACCAGGGGCAGCCTCCACCAGGCCCCCACCCTTGTCTCCCAGCACCCCCACCCCCCAGTCACCAGGGGCAGCCTCCACCAGGCCACCACCCATGTCTCCCAGCACCCCCACCCCCCAGCACTGTGGGGCACCTGCCAGCAGGCCCCCACCCATGTCCAACTCATGTTCCCCACCACCCCCACCCCCCAGCACTGTGGGGCACCTGCCAGCAGGCCCCCACCCATGTCCAACTCATGTTCCCCACCACCCCCACCCCCCAGCACTGTGGGGCACCTGCCAGCAGGCCCCCACCCATGTCCAACTCATGTTCCCCACCACCCCCACCCCCCAGCACTGTGGGGCACCTGCCAGCAGGCCCCCAACCATGTCCCCCTGCCCCCAGGTCCTGACGATACTCAATCATGGCAGTAATGGGCAGCATACCCAGCACAAACACCCAGCCAAGGATTGCATCCACCTACATAGTAAATGCAATTACATGATACAACCCCAATGGCAAGTATGTAAATGAACACATGTCAGTCACACACACATACACAATGGGCGCAAGTGAATGTCAAAACCCATATCATGACATGCATGAAACCAATGAGAAAATACCACAAATGAAAGTCATGAAAATATGTATTAAAGATGAAAAAGAAGTAAACAAATAAAACATACAACAATGGGGATAACAAAAGAAATGGTCCATGTCCGAGAACTAATGTGAAAATTCAAAAAACAAAGGAATCCAAAAACTAATGTTGTCCAAAGCAAAATCAAGGGGACAAAAATAAGGAAAAACCATTGCCTCATGGTGATCACAAATATAAATCAAAAAAATGTATTTCCAAAAATCCAACTATGCACAAGAATCTTCCAGGGTCCATGAGCCCAACACTATAAATGAAACCTACTACTACCTAATAAAAAAACAATATACAGAAAAGTGGCCATTGTCCGAGCGGTCGAAAAAAATCTTCATAAAATAAAGGAAACCTAACACTAACTAACTAAAGAACTATATACAATGGCAGCGGGCAAGTCCTGCGGCTCACTCTGTGATGTTGCCGGCCAGGGCATCATCGAACTCCATGTCGATGTCCTGGAGGCGGGACTCTGTCCTGGCCCCGAGGTCTCGCAGGGATAACCCCATGTTCACCTCAAACTCCCTGCGAGCTTCCTCGAGGCACTCAGCCCGCCTCAACGCCCGACGTATGGAGAACTCCGCCCTGACCATGGTGAGCCGCTCCTCTTCCCCCCGCTGCCGCTCCGCACCTATCCGCTGGACCAACTGCTCCCACACGGAAGACACTACCATCCCAGTGTTCTCCTGCCCTCCGGCCAATGCCTGCCCCTCTGATCTTGATGGCCCCGAGCCATGGTGCCTCCCACGTCGAGCCTGCTGCTGCCTCCGACGCCACTGCCTCTGCCAGCACGACGGCATCCAGGCTGATGGAAACCACCGACGCCGTCGTGCACGTGCCCTGCCCGATGATGCCGTCACATCCTCCATCTGCTGGGGTCCAGTTGCTGTGTTGTCCACCCCTGCTGGACCTCTGACTCCCGACTGTGGCAGGGATGGGATCCCCACCGAGCTGGCTGCATTGGTCAGGGCAGGTCCACAGGGGGCCCTGGTGGCATCTGGGCCGGAAGACGGCAAGGAGAACGACTGGCGTATTGTCTCCACAGAGGAGGAGAGGGCCGCCAGATTGGCCGACACATGCAGGAAACCCCCGAACATGGCCGATCCCAATTGGGCCACGTCGGCACGGTGCTCTTCATGATGACGTGCGTGCTCCTCCTGGGAAGCACGCACGGCATCACGAATCACAGCCGTGCGCATCGCGACCCCAATCAGGACCTTCTCCACACGGCCAGGGGTCCCCTCGTCCGCAGGTGGAGGGGAGTCAGATGACATGGACATCCCCTCTACCTGCGGACGGGCCTGGGACGGGGCATCCCTGCTGGTGCAAGGTGGTGCACCCACAGGTTCAGGGACAGCGACATGCACAGGCCCCTCCACGGTGACCTGTGCTGCCTCCTGCCCCTGCCCCTGGACTGCACCACTTGCACCAGCAGGGATGCCCCCACCAGGCCCCATGTGCACCTCAGTGGCGGCCTCCTCCTCCTCTGTGGAAACCACCAACCTGGATGGCTCCTCGCCGTCTACCGCCGTAGCAGGCCCCTGTGGGGGCTCACCCACCCCTTCCGCTGCAGCCGTGGGGGCATCCCCGCCGCCTTGCTCCACAGCGCCGTCTCCGCCCTCTCCTTCACTAGCCGCTGCGTAGAGGGAGACATAGAACACAAGCATCAGGGTACTGTACAATGGTCCCCTAGACAGGAAGCAATAGCAGATGAGTGCCACTGTCAAAGTACACTTCCATCATGTCACACCACAAAACATGTGTCAGTCCAGGCAAAACACACACAGTGACAGTCATGGTGCGTGCCATGGACATTTCAATGCATGTCCAATGGACTCTCGAATCATACAATGTAATGGGACTCACATGCATCATGGGTCATGCCTATCACATGCACACACTTCACCTCAGTCACATCCATCTGGCCCCGTACACCCCAATCACAGTGCATACAAGGATGACTAGGCTGCATCAGTGAATCTGTACATTGTCACAGACATGTGTCATGCATCCATGGCACTCACAAGTCACAGACACGCAGGTCAGGCACACAGACATGGATACCACATATGTATCTGGCATCAGCACCCATCCCTCGCCCCCACCCATGTCCAGGAACAGAGACTGCCATGCTCTCATGTGTGCAATCTGCACAGGGCTCCCCATGTCGCATTCAAACACATGCAACAACCGTGCGGTTCACACATTACAGGTCGCACATGCATTCCCATGATGTCCCTGCACACATACATGCGTACATGGCCTATGTCACACATGCAGGCAAGTATCAGACAACCAGCACACTGCAACATGCCCTGTCTCACACAGCAATGCTTGTCCACTTACCGCTCAACTCCAGACGGGTCTCCCTCTCAAGGACCTGGGCGTGGAGCGCTGGGTGTGCGCGTTCCAGAACCCTCAACTGGATGGAACTCATGCGGCCCCGGCCCCCCTCCACGAGGCGCCGGGCCTTCATGAGGGTCCTGGACCTCAAGTCCTCCCAGCGCTTCTTGACCTTCTGGATGGTGCGGGTAGCCACCCCCTCCGCGTTGATGGCAACCACACAGTCGGCCCAGATCCTCTCCCGTCCTTCCCTGTTGGCGCGGGACGATCCGAAGAGGGCATCATACTGCCCCAGGACTTGCTCCACCAGGACACCAACTTCGGTGGCAGTGAAGCTGGTGCCCCTCTGCCCCTCTGGCCGGGGGTTGCCACTGGGGTCAGATGTGGATGTGCCCGACATGGCAACCCCAGGGGCAGGAGTGGGTGGGCAACTGGGTCCTGGGGCTGGGCTGTGGAGCGATGTTATTCGAGTCGGGAGTCTTCTGTACCAGCAGGGGTGGACACAGCAACTGGACCCCTGCAGATGGCTGATGTGCAGGCACCAAATGGCAGGGCACGGTGGCAGCAGGCAGGCAGGCAGCAGCAGATGGCACGTGGGAGGCTGCTCGGGGCACTGGGGGGCAGTAATTCGGCCTTCTGGGCAGGAGCGTGGTCTTCCGTGTGTTTTCGCGTGGCCAGCTTGATACGGAGTGATTTGGCACGTGAAAATCCTGCACGTCAGTGTGAAAATCGAGGAAAGGCCCTTAGCACGTAAGCGCGTCAGCACGCGTACGCGATTTCATTGGACCAAAGGCCCTTACAGCGTAAGCGCGTCTGTGACGTTTTGCGCACGGGCGTTGCCCTGGCAGGGCTTGGAGATCCCGCGTGCCTTTATGTTCTGTACGTGCTTTTCGTGCGGTGCGTGTGTTTTCCATCCATTGGGGTTCACACGCTATTACTTCACAGCGGGTGTTGGCTAAGCATTCTTCTACACGCAAGGCAGACGATGAGTGGTACCCCAACCCCTGAAATACACGTAGCCCGCTCCCCCAGGCCCGATCGCGTGAGAAACTTCACGCGAACCCCTGAAATACACGTAGCACGCTCCCCCAGGCCCGATCGCGTGAAAAAGTTCACGCGTACCCCTGAAATACACGTAGCCCGCTCCCCAGGCCCGATCGCGTGAGAAACTTCACGCGAACCCCTGAAATACACGTAGCCCGCTCCCCCAGGCCCGATCGCGTGAGAAACTTCACGCGAACCCCTGAAATACACGTAGCCCGCTCCCCCAGGCCCGATCGTGTGAGAAACTTCACGCGAACCCCTGAAATACACGTAGCACGCTCCCCCAGGCCCGATCGCGTGTGTAACTTCCCACGCAACCCCGAAATACACGTGCCCCGCTCGCACAGGCACTATTGCTGTATGTTGCCACTTTTGTAATGCGCAGGGACGCTACCGCCTGCCTTCGTGTGTCGGACGTGTTTGGGCTTGTGCGTGTCTTTCACTGTGCGTGGCTTTGCCCTATTCGATTCCATGAATACGTGTGGTTCGGGTGCATGTGGACGTTCCGTCTGCTTCCCTGCAGTACATCCCCAGTTACGCCCTTGTTTTCGCGAGTTGTTCCCCATTCCGCGCGTTACGCCCCGTGTTCCGCCCACTTTCTAGTGTATGCGCAGAGGTTGTGCGCTTTCACTGTGCGCGTCGCGCACGTCTTTCGGGATGTTGCAGTGACGTGTGCGCCATGCACGGGTTTGGCGCACATCCCGAGGAAGACACGCGCAGGGACTTCCATGAATCGCACGCGTGCGCGTGCGCCTCTTTTTTTCCGCTTGCGCCTGCTTGCGCCTGCTTGCGCGGCGCACGTTTGTCCATGAATCGGCCCCTTAGTCTCTGAAATCCAGGACCCATTTTAACGGTTTCATGTGTTACAATTGTGGCATAATTGGCCGTTTACACAAAATACCATGGCAAAAAGGCAGTGGTTTTGCCACCACAATCCATGTAAAGGATGCAGGGGACACCCCTGCAACCCAAGACCCATTATACCATTTAAGGGGAGTGGGAGACACCCTGCAACCTTTGCTCCCCTTAAATGGTATAACAGGGTGCACCTTTACCAGGTCAAACCACAGCATTTTTGCTGCGATTTCTTTGCACAGGCGACATTTTTGCCACGATTTTATTACTGCATACCTTTTTAGCAGTCAACGTCTGGTTTGATCACATCAAATTTCATATGCTTGCTGAATAGCTAGCATGTTATGACTATGTTCTTTAGCATGGTCAGAGAGCATTCCAGAGCCTTGTGCCTTGAGTCCACGGGACCTGCTGCCACACATGGAAAGCAAGTCTTGTTCCACTTGGTTTTCCAGCTGCTGCTTCGGTAATACACGCAACCCCTTTTACATGGGTGCCACAGACATTGGTGACTTATGGGCAGAGAAGCTTTGCACATGTAACTCCTTATGCAATGAAGGGAGAGGGCTGGGTAGTTGGTAGGACTAGTGGAGTGCTATTGGCAGAGCCAGCATGACATCTTGCCAGTGTGTAATTTGCAGGGGGGGGGGGCTGCCAGGCACAGCCCCGGCACTTATTTCAGAGCCCCAGCACTTATTTCTAATCCTAGCTTCATTACATTGTGGTGTTTTTTTTAACTGTATTATTTTAATTGTCAGTCAGTCAAAGTAATATAAAAGAAAAGTATGTGCATTGGCCTGAGTATCTTCATCCTGTGCTTGCTGATTGCTATTCACAATCTTGATAACCCAGGTTGGCAGAGCATAGCTATTTATCCATTTTCAAGAACAACAATGAGTTAGAAGGTAACAACGTTGGGCACTGATGCTGGCCATGCATGCACACCACTCCAATCAACCTGCTTGACATTGCTCCCAATATGAAAGAGGAGTGCCTAGTATGTGTGCCAAACCAAGGAAGATGATCTTGCTGCAGTGTTTGACCATTGACAATAATGTGTTTTAATGAAACACTTCAATATTTATAATATTTCAAGACACAATATGTTATGTTGATTGGTATCTGTAAATCACACCATGCATCCATCACCCTCAATGAACTGGTAGTATTTGCAGCCTTAGCACCAAGTATGTTGGTACTGTAGCGGGCATGAGTGGGTTAGTGGGCTGGGATCTGCCCGCCCAGATGTTTCAGTGACATGTACGGAAATATTTGGGACCTGGCACTTATTTTTTTACAGCAGTGTGTCTTGTTCAGGTCCATCAAAAACCTTGAGATGTTGGGGCTGTGGTGTAAGGTGGGTGTTGGCGGAGAGACTAAGGAGGTGCAAAGGGGTGGCTAAGAGAAGTAAGAGGATACAATATCACCAGGAAGAAACTGTTACTCTCTATGCACAAGAATGAATCATATAGGGGTGGAGAACCCACTCTCCCTATTGCTTTGAATTAATGATTAAGGAAGATAAAAACAAATCAAATCATGAAATAAGCAAAGTCTTGAATACAGAAAAACAAGCCAAGTTCCATTACATATGTTTACGATCCCAAAGTCGGAATCTGCATAAGTCCAATCATGCACCCATACTGTTCAAAATGAACACTACAATGGCACTGACCACATATGAATTTGGTCCGTGAAGATGACTACACGCGCAAAATTACTAGGAATGTATAGGTGGTTGAAACATGTCATATGAGACCTTGTTATGGATAAATATATATATATATATTACACGGCCTGTGGTAGCGGGCATGATGTAGTTATGTTAAGTTGGTCAAACCATAGGACAAGCACTTTTTGGGCTGCTTATAACTTTTCCCCCTGAACAAATCCTCACAAAACATTGCAAACTAAATGTATATGGCCCCATCAGATTGATTCTGCAAAGTTTGGACAGGTTTCGTAGAGGGGGGGGAAACATTATAGGGAGGTCCCAAATTGTGTGGTTTTCCCATAGGCACGGTATAAAAAATATTTGCTCATGCCTACAGCCCAAACCGCTGGATGGATTTTCACCAAATTTACCCCAGGAGTGGTGGCTTGGCCCCTAATGCGTGCTTTTGTAAATTTGGTGTAAATCCGTCCAGTTGTTTTTTTAGAAATAATAGACGCAACCTTTCTGTAAAATCCGAATGGATTTTGCCAACTGGGAGCTAAAGTTATATGACTATTTTATGTACGAACATTTTGACACTTTAAAAAAAAACATGGTTGGATTTGCAGGAAAGTTGTGCAAGGAGCATTGGCAAGGACTTGAAAGCATGGTTTAGCAAATGTGTCTGTGTCTTATTTTTTGAAAAGTGTCCTAATGTAGGTAAAAAGAATAGTGATATACCATTGGTGACTGAAGTATAGCCGGTGGTCATGGACAGTGTCCAGATTGTCCGAGTCATGGCCGGTGGATATGGCCAGTGGCCAGATTGTCTGCCAAAGGCCATGACTCGAATAATTTAGCTACTAGCCATGACCACAAGACACTAGCAATGAGGTTAAAGTGGGCATGGCCACCAGGGACTGGCTATGTGCTGAAGTTTTTGAAAATCGGGATCGGTTTGAATGGGTAAATAAATTCTGCACGTGGCTAAAATTCTGTCCGTGGCTGCAGCCCAAAGTGCTCTAAAGGATTGCATAAACAGATTGCTGTAACTATCGCTGCATACACTCTGAGAAAATGTTAATCAGCAGGTAATTACCAAGCACGCCGAACTAGGTTCCCACATGGTCACTAGGCCATGCCTTGAAATCATTAGCCATCATTATTTGCAACCATAGTGGGACAAGATATTTGAATTGGATGCTAGACTCATTTCCACAACCTCACAGCAATGACTGGCCCATAATCCAGAGTCAAATTAAGTGTCGACTGAGTTCTAACAATACATATAGCATTATGAATGGTTTTGAAGACTGCTTCATTACGACAACAGTTACATATTGAATAACCCAGTGCTGAGATTAACAGGGCTCACTCTCCTATTCGAAACCTAACACTTGAAGAAGGAGAGGCACCTTCACAAAAGAACCCCATTACCAGCAGCAGTGTAATCTCTTTAAAGTACTAGATGAAGCACAGTAATCTACCTATTCTACTGCCCTGTGATTACTTTGTAATTGTGTACTCTGATTTGATTATTGGGGCATGCAGCATCACAGCATGGCCGAACCCTAGGTTTGAATGGGAAGAAATATTTTGCTTGTGGCTACAGCCTGAAGTGCTGTACTGAATGACAATAAGCCTGCACGATGAGCATCAGCAAGGACCTAAAAGGATGCTTTTGCAAATGTGTCCTTTCTGTTATTTTTTTTAAAGTGTGGAAACACAAGTACAAAAAATTGTTATATAACTTTTAGACAATATATAGTATATTGTCATAATATAAGTTTGGTGCACGGACAATGGGCTTGGCCTTCGATAGCACGAGTTATGTTTGCTTAGCGTACCATAACTGGCACATTTCTGGGGGTTTTCGGTTTTACTTGTAATCATAACGTCCATTTATATATATACGAATCCTCACCAAACTTTGCAAAAAAACAGTATATGGCCCACTCTGATTTCTTTTGCAAAGTTTGGTGAGGATTCGTCCAGGGGGGGAAAAGTTATAGGGGGGGGTCCCAAAATTTCAGTTTTTTCCCATAGACTGAATGGGACATTTTTTTTGCTCATGCCTAAGCCCAAACCGCTGGACGGATTTTCACCAAATTAGGACCAGGAGCAGCGGCTTGGTCCCGAAAGCGTGCTTTTGCAAATTTGGTGAAAATCCGTCCAGTAGTTTTTTTTTAAATGACCAAAAAGTAGGTAAAAAAAAATTAGTGATATCTGTGTTCGCTCCGCGGATAGGACGGTGATTGGGCAAGGAGCTTGCGTGATGTCCGCGGACATCTGACGTGCTCTCTCATTGGATGCGGTGAAAGCGTGCAGTGCATCTGGCTTCAGAGACGCCCGCCATCTTTCTTTCCCGCATGAGAGGCTTTGTCAGGTCAGCAGGAGCGTGTCTGTCTCCTGTTCCTCCCACCCCCGCTCAAGCCCCGTATCTGCCCCACCCCCCGCTCATACCCCGTGTGTCCTTTCTGTCCCCCCCACCCCCGCTCATGCCCTGTGTGTCTTTCCTGTCCCCTCCACCCCCGCTCATGCTCCGTGTCTCCCCTGTTCCTCCAGCCCCCTGCTCACGCCATCGCACATGGTGGCCAGCGGAGGGCCGAGGAGCGGGATCTGCCGCACGAACTCATGTCTGTGTTTTTGTTCGTCTCCTGACATACAAACCCCCCCACCCCCGCTCATGCCCCGTGTGTCTCTCTACCTACCCCCCACCCCCCGCTCATGCCACGTGTGTCTCTCTAACTCCCCCCCACCGCCTGCTCACGCCCCGTGTGTCTCTCCCCTCCCCCACCCCCTGCTCATGCCCCGTGTGTCTCTCTAGCTCCCCCCACGCCCTGCTCATGCCCCGTGTGTCTCTCTCCCCCCAAACCCCCGCTCATGCCCCGTGTGTCTCTCAAATGCTCCACCCCACCCCCCGCTCATGCCCCATGTGTCTCTCCCCTCCCCACCACCCCCTGCTCATGCCCCGTGTGTCTCTCTCCCTCCCCCGCTCATGCCCCGTGTGTCTCTCTCCTTCCCCCCACCCCCGCTCATGTCCCGTGTGTCTCTCCCCCTCCCCCCACCCCCCGCTCATGCCCCGTGTGTCTCTCTCCTCCCCCCCACCCCCTCTCATGCCCCGTGTGTCTCTTCCCTCCCCCCCACCCCCGCTCATGCCCTGTGTGTCTCTTCCCTCCCTCCACCCCCCGCTCATGTCTCTTGTGTCTCTTCCCTCCCCCCACCCCCCACTCATGCCCCGTGTGTCTCTCTCCCTGCCCCCCACCCCCGCTCATGCCCCGTGTGTCTCTTCCCTCCCCCCACTCATGCCCGTGTGTCTCTTCCCTCCCCCGCTCATGCCCCGTGTGTCTCTCGACCTCCCCCCATCCCCGCTCAAGCCCTGTGTGTCTCTCTCCCTCCACCCACCCCCTGCTCATGCCCTGTGTGTCTCTTTCCCTCCCCGCAGCCCCCGCTCATGCCCCATGTGTCCTTTCTGTCCCCCCACCCCCGCTCATGCCCTGTGTGTCCTTCCTGTCCCCCCCACCCCCATTCATGCTCCGTGTCTCCCCTGTTCCTCCAGCCCCCTGCTCACGCCATCGCACATGGTGGCCAGCGGAGGGCCGAGGAGCGGGATCTGCCGCACTAACTCATGTCTGTGTTTTTGTTCGTCTCCTGACATACAAACCCCCCACCCCCGCTCATGCCCCGTGTGTCTCTCTACCTACCCCCCACCCCCGCTCATGCCACGTGTGTCTCTCTAACTCCCCCCCACCGCCTGCTCATGCCCCGTGTGTCTCTCCCCTCCCCCACCCCCTGCTCATGCCCCGTGTGTCTCTCTAGCTCCCCCCACGCCCTGCTCATGCCCCGTGTGTCTCTCTCCCCCCAAACCCCCGCTCATGCCCCGTGTGTCTCTCAAATGCTCCACCCCACCCCCCGCTCATGCCCCATGTGTCTCTCCCCTCCCCACCACCCCCTGCTCATGCCCCGTGTGTCTCTCTCCCTCCCCCCACCTCCCGCTCATGCCCCGTGTGTCTCTCTCCTTCCCCCCACCCCCCGCTCATGTCCCGTGTGTCTCTCCCCCTCCCCCCACCCCCCGCTCATGCCCCGTGTGTCTCTCTCCTCCCCCCCACCCCCTCTCATGCCCCGTGTGTCTCTTCCCTCCCCCCCACCCCCGCTCATGCCCTGTGTGTCTCTTCCCTCCCTCCACCCCCCGCTCATGTCTCTTGTGTCTCTTCCCTCCCCCCACCCCCACTCATGCCCCGTGTGTCTCTCTCCCTGCCCCCCACCCCCCGCTCATGCCCCGTGTGTCTCTTCCCTCCCCCCACCCTCCGCTCATGCCCCGTGTGTCTCTTCCCTCCCCCCACTCATGCCCGTGTGTCTCTTCCCTCCCCCGCTCATGCCCCGTGTGTCTCTCGACCTCCCCCCCATCCCCGCTCAAGCCCCGTGTGTCTCTCTCACTCCACCCACCCCCTGCTCATGCCCTGTGTGTCTCTTTCCCTCCCCGCACCCCCCGCTCATGCCCCATGTGTCCTTTCTGTCCCCCCCACCCCCGCTCATGCCCTGTGTGTCCTTCCTGTCCCCCCCACCCCCATTCATGCTCCGTGTCTCCCCTGTTCCTCCAGCCCCCTGCTCACGCCATCGCACATGGTGGCCAGCGGAGGGCCGAGGACGGGATTTGCCGCACAAACTCATGTCTGTTTTTTTGTTCGTCTCCTGACATACAAACCCCCCCACCCCCGCTCATGCCCCGTGTGTCTCTCTACCTACCCCCACCCCCCGCTCATGCCCCGTGTGTCTCTCTAACTCCCCCCCACCGCCTGCTCACGCCCCGTGTGTCTCTCCCCTCCCCCACCCCCTGCTCATGCCCCATGTGTATCTCTAGCTCCCCCCACGCCCCGCTCATGCCCCGTGTGTCTCTCTCCCCCCAAACCCCCGCTCATGCCCCGTGTGTCTCTCAAATGCTCCACCCCACCCCCCGCTCATGCCCGTGTGTCTCTCCCCTCCCCACCACCCCCTGCTCATGCCCCGTGTGTCTCTCTCCCTCCCCCCACCCCCCGCTCATGCCCCGTGTGTCTCTCTCCTTCCCCCACCCCCCGCTCATGCCCCGTGTGTCTCTCCCCCTCCCCCCACCCCCCGCTCATGCCCCGTGTGTCTCTCTCCTCCCCCCCACCCCCCTCTCATGCCCTGTGTGTCTCTTCCCTCCCCCCACCCCCGCTCATGCCCTGTGTGTCTCTTCCCTCCCTCCACCCCCCGCTCATGCCCCCTGTGTCTCTTCCCTCCCCCCACTCATGCCCCGTGTGTCTCTCTCCCTGCCTCCCACCCCCCGCTCATGCCCCGTGTGTCTCTTCCCTCCCCCCACCCTCCGCTCATGCCCCGTGTGTCTCTTCCCTCCCCCCACTCATGCCCCGTGTGTCTCTCTCACTCCCCCCATCCCCGCTCAAGCCCCGTGTGTCTCTCTCCCTCCCCCACCCCCTGCTCATGCCCCGTGTGTCTCTTTCCCTCCCCCCACCCCCCGCTCATGCCCCATGTGTCCTTTCTGTCCCCCCCACCCCGCTCATGCCCCGTGTGTTCTTCCTGTCCCCCCCACCCCCATTCATGCTCCGTGTCTCCCCTGTTCCTCCAGCCCCCTGCTCACGCCATCGCACAAGGTGGCCAGCGGAGGGCTGAGGAGCGGGATCTGCCGCACGAACTCATGTTCGTGTTTTTGTTCGTCTCCTGACATACAACCCCCCCACCCCCGCTCATGCCCCTTGTGTCTCTCTCCCTCCCCCCACCCCCCGCTCATGCCATGTGTGTCTCTCTCCCTCCCCCCCACTCCCCGCTCACGCCCCGCTCATGCCCCGTGTGTCTCTCCCCTCCCCCCACCCCCTGCTCATGCCCTGTGTGTCTCTCTAGCTCCCCCCCACCCCCCGCTCATGCACCGTGTGTCTCTCTCCCCCCACCCCCCGCTCATGCCCCGTGTGTCTCTCAAATGCTCCACCACACCCCCCGCTCATGCCCCGTGTGTCTCTCCCCTCCCCCCCACCCCCTGTTCATGCCCCGTGTGTCTCTCATCCCTCCCCCCCACCCCCCGCTCATGCCCCGTGTGTCTCTTCACTCCCCCCACCCCCGCTCATGCCCCGTGTGTCTCTTCCCTCCCCCCACCCCCCGCTCATGCCCCGTGTGTCTCTCTCCCTCCCCCCACCCCCCGTGTGTCTCTCTCCCTCCCCCCCACCCCCCGCTCATGCTCCATGTGTCTCTCCCCCTCCCCCCACCCCCCGCTCATGCCCCGTGTGTCTCTCTCCTCCCCCATGCCCCGCTCATGCCCCGTGTGTCTCTTCCCTCCCCCCACCCCCGCTCATGCCCCATGTGTCTCCTCCCTCCCCCCCACCCCCCGCTCATGCCCTGTGTGTCTCTTCCCTCCCCCCACCTCCCGCTTATGCCCCGTGTGTCTCTTGTGTCTCTTCCCTCCCCCCACCCCCCACTCATGCCCCGTGTGTCTCTCTCCCTCCCCCCAACCGCCCTCATGCCCCGTGTGTCTCTTCCCTCCCCCCCACCCCCCGCTCATGCCCCGTGTGTCTCTCAAATGCTCCACCCCACCCCCCGCTCATGCCCCGTGTGTCTCTCCCCTCCCCCCCACCCCCTGTTCATGCCCCGTGTGTCTCTCATCCCTCCCCCCCACCCCCGCTCATGCCCCGTGTGTCTCTTCCCTCCCCCCACCCCCGCTCATGCCCCGTGTGTCTCTTCCCTCCCCCCACCCCCCGCTCATGCCCCGTGTGTCTCTCTCCCTCCCCCCACCCCCGTGTGTCTCTCTCCCTCCCCCCCACCCCCCGCTCATGCTCCATGTGTCTCTCTCCTTCCCCCCAACCCCCGTTCATGCCCGGTGTGTCTCTCCCCCTCCCCCCACCCCCCGCTCATGCCCCGTGTGTCTCTCTCCTCCCCCATGCCCCGCTCATGCCCCGTGTGTCTCTTCCCTCCCCCCACCCCCGCTCATGCCCCATGTGTCTCCTCCCTCCCCCCCACCCCCCGCTCATGCCCTGTGTGTCTCTTCCCTCCCCCCACCTCCCGCTTATGCCCCGTGTGTCTCTTGTGTCTCTTCCCTCCCCCCACCCCCCACTCATGCCCCATGTGTCTCTTCCCCCCCCCACCCTCAGCTCATGCCCCGTGTGTCTCTTCCCTCTCCCCACTCATCCACTCATGCCCGTGTGTCTCTTCCCTCCCCCCTCCCCCCGCTCATGCCCCGTGTGTCTCTCTCCCTCCCCCCCACCCCCCGCTCAAGCCCTGTGTGTCTCTCTTCCTCCCCCCACCCATGCCCCGTGTGTCTCTCGACCTCCCCCCCACCCCCCGCTCATGCCCCGTGTGTCTCTCTCCCTCCCCCCACCCCGCTCATGCCCCGTGTGTCTCTTCCCTCCCCCCCACCCCCTGCTCATGCCCTGTGTGTCTCTCTCCCTCCCCCCGACCCCCCGCTCATGCCCTGTGTGTCTCTCAACCTCCCCCCACCCCCCGCTCATGCCCCGTGTGTCTCTTCCCTCCCCCCCACCCCTGCTCATGCCCTGTGTGTCTCTCTCCCTCCCCCCACCCCCCGCTCATGCCCCGTGTCTCTCTCTCCCTCCCCCACCCCCCGCTCATGCCCCGTGTCTGTCTCCTGTTGCCCCCCACCCCCTGCTCATGCCCCGTGCCTGTCTCCTGTTCCCCTCACCCCCCGCTCATGCCCCGTGTCTGTCTCCTGTTCCCCCCACCCCTGCTCATGCCCCGTGTCTCTCCTGTTGCCCCCGCTCATGACCCTTGTCTGTCTCCTGTTGCCCCCCACCCCCTGCTCATGCCCCGTGTCTGTCTCCTGTTCTCCCCACCCCCCGCGTCTGTCTCCTGTGCCCCCGACCCCCCGCTCATGCCCCGTGTCTGTCTCCCCCCACCCCCTGCTCATGCCCTGTGCCTGTCTTCTGTTCGCCCCGCTCATGCCCCGTGTCTGTCTCCTGTTGCCCCCCACCCCCGCTCATGCCTCGTGTCTGTCTCTTGTTCCCCCCACCCCCCGCTCATGCCCCGTATCTCTCCTGTTGCCCCCCACCCCCCTGCTCATGCCCCGTGTCTGTCTCCTGTTGCCCCCACCCGCTCATGCCCCGTGTCTGTCTCCTGTTCCCCCACCCACTCATGCCCCGTGTCTCTCTCTTGTTGCCCCCCACCCCTCGCTCATGCCCCATGTCTGTCTCCTGTTCTTCCACCCCCCGCTCATGCCCCATGTATGTCTCCTGTTCCTCCCACCCCCGCTCATGCCCCGTGTCTATCTCCTGTTGCCCCCCATTCCCCCCGCTCATGCCCCGTGTCTTTCTCTTGTCCCCCCTTCTATGATGCCCCTTGTTGACTTCTTGTTCCCCCCACCCCCCGCTCATGCCCCGTGTATTCCTCCTGCCCCCCCCACTCCTCACTGATGCCCTGTGTCTTCCTCCTGTTCCCTCCCACCCCCTGCTCATGCCCCGTGTCTTCCTATTGTCCCCCTCCTATGATGCCCCTTGTTGACCTCTTGTTCCACCCATCCCCGCTCATGCCCTGTGTCTCCCTTCTCCCCCCAACCCCCGCTCATGCCGTGTCTTCCTTCCCCCCCCACTCCCCGCTCATTCCCCAGTGTTTGTTTGTTTATTTATTTGGTAATGCGCTCCAAGCCCGTGGCAGGAAGAAAATGTCGCTCTTGACACAATGACTTACGATACTAACCCCATTGCTACTCACAGTAGTGTGAAACGTAAATTATGTAATTTATTGCTTCATGTACACCTAACACATTTTGTTTTCTGTAAGATAACATATTGGAAAGGAAAGAAAGGCAGCACAAGCGGCACCCCTTCCACAACACCATACGGGCATAGAAAAGGAAAGAAACTCCGTAAATGGCAAAAAGGACAGCCTGGAAGCCAAAATGGAAGAATTGGTGAACAAATTTGATGCCTTAAAAGATTGCGTACAAGGGTATATTATGTATAAAATAAAATAACACTGCCAGACCTACATGTATGCCCCTTCCCCATGTCACAGCCCGCCATCCCCTCAAAATCTGTGTGATGGGAGACATACCGGTGATACCTGATTCCCTTCCTTCCCTCATGACCAACTTGTGCAAATCTCCAATTCCCCACAATTAGTATCCACTTCTGCTACCCCTTCCATTTCCTAATGGTGTGTATGAATGTGTGCAAGTAAATGTTGATATTTAAATTGTTGCTTAGTGTATATGTTGTATTGTTTTTTTTAAATGCTGCTTTGACTCAGCAGCACCCAATTCACGTAGGAATGACCAGAATTAAGCAAAGGGTGGTGTCCTATGGACACTGCACCTGCCCGGCCTATCCGCAATGACAATGGAGGCATCCGTACAGCGCCATCTTGTGCACCACCTATAATCAGGTATGGGAGTGGACGTTTGTTCATTGCACAAGTACATGCATGTGTATCTGTTCCTCTGTGTCCTGGTAACACCGACAATGTGCAGCATATGCAAACAAACTTTACTTAGTTCGAGCCACACACCCACATCCTACAAGTAGCTATACACATAAACATCCCACCTGCTATACCCCATTAACACCCAGCATGTCCCAAAACGGTTGGCACACGTGTGTCACACTATTAATCAGTAAAGAAGTGGCAACGGTGTGCATAGGACACCTATGCAAATGCGCACAATGTATTTTTCCCAAAACGCGTCCTGCGTACAACCGTCCAAGGGAGAACAGTGGCGATGTCACCATGCGACCGCACCCACACTGCATGTGGACCGTTATTTCGGGGAAACGATCCGGACGCTCGGACAGCAGAAAAGTACAGTGTTGTGCAATGTATGGAGTGTTTTTTCGGAAAGTAGACACTTACAAACACACCAAAATGTGCCATTGCACATGTATATATGTTATTGAACAATGTAGGTCTGTTTTCCGGGTGCAAGTTCTTCACAGCAGCCCTACAAAAGGCCACACCCCAGAGCTTTTCTGCAATCTTTTTGTAGATTTTCAGAACAGAGTAGCAGGCCACATAGGTTTGACCTGTAATTGAGGTTGGACCGAATCAGCTGTGCTACATTGCCTTTGCAAGTAATGGCAACCATGTCAACCCGGCTCACTAGGCACAGTAATGGAGAAAAGTATTAACGGCCCTTCCTGTGTACCACACCCTCAGTTGCGATAGTCCCCACTGTCCCATTTTCATGGGTAGCATACTTAAAATGGTAGTATGTGGCACGTGCATTTCCACTAGTATGGCAAGGACTATGCCCCAATAAAGCAGAAACATTCCTTCTTCCCTTTCCACTTTCTTTGTTTCCAGCATGCCGTCATTAGGTACTGTTAAATAGTTCCACACGCATCCACCAATCACATTGAAGAGCACTCTATGTAACAGTAGCAGTTCTGTACAACAGTCCTCTGCATACGCACCACACCCAGAAACATTATTCACTCAATCCCTCAGCCTCCAAAATCCCATTTCCATGGCCACCATCCTTTTAGGTGCTTCTAGAGAAACAACTTTTTTCGGTTTTTATTTTATTTTGTGTTTTCTTGTGCTCACATCGTTACAGTTAACTCTTCAGCGCATCCTGTAGATGGGCAAGCAAAACAGCATTACCAATGGGTGACAACAAAATGCCATTTGCATGGAAAAACTCTGCATTTCCACAACTAATGAGGTCATTGTTGCAGAAGAACATTCCACTAGCGGACAAAACATTAGACATGCTTCTGTTGATAAAACACC
Source organism: Ambystoma mexicanum (assembly GCF_040938575.1). Taxonomy (NCBI): domain Eukaryota; kingdom Metazoa; phylum Chordata; class Amphibia; order Caudata; family Ambystomatidae; genus Ambystoma; species Ambystoma mexicanum. The sequence goes on from NC_090934.1 coordinate 321,388,369, forward strand.
TTCCAACCTCTGGATGGGAACAACATACATTAGCAATTTCACATACTCTCCTTGGTGTTATGGATGATAAAAGCACCTGGGCAGTGGGAAAAAGCCTCTTCACTACATTCAGCAACCTCTTCAGTCGACGGAACAAACCTGAACAAGCCATGTAACACAAATGCATTCTGACGTAATGCACGATGACAACATCAATAGTAGCAAAGGTGGCCAGGTCTCTGCAAAGTGCATACATATCGCCGATACTGAGGTCATGGAAAGCGCACCATAATGCGTCCACTTCTTCCAAACCAAAATTGCCATCACATTGTCTTTCCTGGGCATACTTGTGCTGATCTATCACAAAGGCATCACCCACAGTCAACACAATGCATTTCTCCATGTCAGCCAGTGTCACTACGCAGAGTAATGTAAAACAGTATGACCGCCCCTTCCTGTGAACCACACCCTCAGTACCTGATTGGAAAATCCCCACAGTCCCATTTCCATTGGCCAGCATGGTGTGAAGCGCAGAATGTGACACGTGCGCTTCCCAAAGTACTGCGAGGTCTGTGCCCCAGTAAAACGGTTGTATACGAATTGTTCGTATTACAACTGTTCGAATGACAATTGACCTTTTCACAATTGACCGAATTGTGAAGGTCAATTGTAACATATATGCGGGGGGAACCCCCAAACCCGCCCAAAACCCCATATATATAATATATGCGGTCAATTGTGAAAAGGTCAATTGTGACCCTTTAAATTCGGTCAATTGTTCATTCGAACAATTGTAAACTAACAATTTGGGTAATACCCAGTAAAACAGGACCAGTCCTTTCCACTATTTTATGTCCAACACTACCTCAATGGGTACTGTTAAATAGACACACACGCATCCACCAATGCCATCCAAGACGTTAGCATCTAACACTGTCAGTTCTGTACAACACCTCATATATACCATTAAACATTCAGCCTGCAAGTCTCGTGTCCTTCGAAAGAACGTCCAGTAGAAAGTTCAATAAAAGAATGCAAGATTTGTGCATCCACATTCATTCACATTTCTACCCATCACCACAAAATAGAGGTATGAATACTTTTTTCTGCAGTATGTTTACAACTCTTTTATTAGTGCCTCTGCGCACGGTATCTGCAACTGAGCGTCCATTACGTTCTTAAAAAGCATACTGTTTTTTCTCCCATCCCCTACTATCAATGGCTCTTCAATGGTATATTCTTGCAAAGTTTTCATTTACTCATATCATCCATTGTAATATTGAAACAGGAACTCTCTTTGTTCCTCCTGACAATGCTACACATTTCTTTTCCCCACTAACCCATCTCCTACATAAATCATAACAATATGGCACCAAAACCAGCACTGCATGTATCTTACCAACCTAAAGCAAGTTCCCAAAATGTCACTGTCTGCACAGCTGTGGTTCTCTCTAGGCTGGTCTATTGCAACAGCCTCTTTTCTGCCTGTTTCTACTCTGCGCCCTCTGCAACTCATCCAGAAGAGGACTGCGCAACTTGTCCTTGGCCTCAAACAAGGAATCTTATCTCTCCAGGACTGAAATGTCTGCACTAGCTCCTAGTGTCTGCGAGGAATAAGGTGAAAACCCTCTGCATTATGCACAAGGCCTTCTGGACTTTGGGAACTCCATACCTTCAAATCTCTCTTCCTAAATATCTCCCTGCTCGAGCTCTTCCCTCATCCACCTCCAACTCCCTCAGGGTCAGTCGCTTTTGCAACTAACCAGTTGATGGTAGATCTATTTCTTCGAATGACTGGGGACCCCCCTTCCCAACTGCCTCCCTGAAACTTGTGGAGAACCATTGCTGGTTCCGGAAGCACTTCAAAGCCTTTCTTTTTGCTTCTGCTATTTCTCCTACTCTCCCCTGCTGACTTCCTGGTTGAAACTGATTCTGCCATGGTTACCTGGCCACTCTCTGATGTCGGTCCCAGGCCACCTCTCCCCAACAGTCGTACTCCTGCACTGCCTTTCTGGCAAACCCTGCGCGTGAGGACTGTTTTCTGTATCCCTAATAGTTCCACCACTACCTGATGTCTGCACTTATCCTGGCACTTGCCACCATCGGCCCGTATTTTTACTTATTGTCATTTGTTCTTCCAATGTACTGCACTTTCCCCTCTCCCTACCCATGCACTTGGGCGATCTGAGTGACATCTGGCCTAGTAGGTTCATTGTCTTTGTCGCCCCTCTGTTCCACATCCCTTGCCTCATTGCACCTTGAAAAACCTGTGTATAGGTGCATTATAAATGCCATATCATACAATTTCACATCATATCATATCATACACACATTGCATTAATCACAACAGGATGCCTGCCACTTACTTTGAACACAGATTTTTCCAGCAGTACCCCACTTACTACAACCTTAACAAAATGATCGCACAAAAGCAGCACTGAATGCATGTTAGCAACTTCAAACAAGTACACACAGTGCATGCATGCAAACAGGATACCTGCCCCTTACCTTGCACACTTTCACCATAGCCTTCTGCACTTCTCTTTATAAAGAGACCTTCTGCCACATTTTTGCGTACACACCACAACCAGAAACCTCACTGAACAATGCCTTGGCCTCCACAGTCCCATTTCCATGGTGCCATCCCGAAAATAGCTGGATGTGGCACGTGTAGTCCTGAAACTACAGTGGAATCCGCTGAGTTTTCATGCTAGGAAGAGGGGGTGGGGGGGGCGAGAGGAAAGTGTGAAACAGGGTAGGGGATAGGGTCTTTAGTGGTTCCTTTGAACAGATGTTTTTTTCTGTGTTTTTTAACGTGCTTGCAACCTTTTTAGATGTTTCTCTTTGTATGAGTTTCTGTTTGCTTCTCCTCCTTCAATTCTTACCGAATTATGTCAACACTTCTTGCACAGTGTAACAAAAAAAACATATTGCCAATGGCGTTCAAAGAATGGAAGCAGTGTATATTTTGCAACTTCATGCTCTCATAGTGGGTGGAGAACATCCCATCAGTTTACATATAAACAGAAGCATGTCTGCATTTAAGACACCTCCCGAGCTCTGGCTGAACAAATTACACTGGCATGGCCCCATACTCCTCTTGGTGGAATGGTTGAGAAAACGACCTTGGCAGTGGGAATAATCCACATCACTGCTTTCATCAACTTCTTCAGGTGATGGACCAAACGTCCACACAACATGTAACCCAAATGTAGACCTCCATAATCCACCACGACAACTTGAACAGTAGCCACAGAGACTACATATCTGCAAAGACGAACCATCCCGCTGAAACTGCACTCATAGAGACTGGCCCACAAAGCGTCCACCCCTTCCAACCTGAAATTAGCAGCAACAACTCTTTGCACGGCATACTTGTGCAGAATTTGTACAAAGGTATCACCTACGATCAGCACTGTGCACCTCTCCATCTCTACCAACCTCATTACACAGAGAGTATCGGTGTTAGGGAGAATTCTCTGTTTAGGCTGAATTTCCTAACCTAGTGAGTCCCCCAGCAGCTTTGCTGGATTTCTGGAGTTTGTTTTTTTTCCATCCTGCCAAGAGTGAGACTCTTTTCCTCTTACTTTTGGACATGAATGTGTGTAATTCCTTTGAATGTCAATGTGTTCTATGGGCTATGGGGTCTTTACTCCATAGGGTCTCATATGTTTTTCTATGTGTGTTACACCGCACCCTACGTGCCGTAACACTGGGGCGTCCTAGCGGACCTCCACCATAAACTCCATACCCGGGGACTGACTACTGTCTCCCCGGGCATGTAAAGTCACCATTGGCTTTACTAGACCTAAATTTACTAACAGAACTAGTGCCAACCATCTTATTGTGGACGTGCTAGTAGGGGTAATTCGATTACTCCCAGGTCTGTTACTCGAGGGGGCACTGTCCCGTCCCCCCTCGTCGAGTTTTGGCTGGTGGCAGTGGAAACTACTTGTTATGCTCGACCCCGAAAATAACCCTATGGGATTCGTCCCATTGTTAGAGATTGATACTTTTCCTCGTTAATCTCTAACGTACCACTGGTCTACTTATCTTAAATAAGTTTATCGGATGGTATTTTCTGCCAGAACTCGGTTTTTAAAATGGCGTCTGTGTTCGTCTCTGTGACTCCTAAACCAAAGGTTGAGCCCTTTGTTCCACTTTTGGCGGGCCTCTGTACAGAGACCCTCCAAAGTGGTGCCATTCTGTCTGGGTTACCACAGGGGTGTGGGAGGGGGTTTAGGCACCCTGGACCTCCCCGCTCACCACTTAGCATGTGTTGATTGACAGCTAGGCTGAATGAATGAGGGTTTTCTGCATAAAAGCAGGGCTTTTGGGACTGGATCTTCAGAAGTCGCCACAGGACCTAAGAATCCGACGAGGGTAACGCTGAGCCGACCTGCACGACGACACCTCCGGTGGAGCCCTGCGGAACCGACTCACCACTTCCCGACAACAGAGGAGATCTCCCTGCCGGAGAGTCTCTTCCCCTGACTGGTGGGAACAACCAGTCCCCCTTTGCTTTTTCTTCGCCTCAGGACGCAGTGGTCGAATTGCCCGTGCAGAGCACCTCGGCAACCGGATAGCCACTACCCCTGTACCGCGACCAAAACGTGGTGCCTTGTGACAGAGCACGCCGCGGCTGGTCTCTTCCCTGGTGGTGCACCGGACTTCACTTTTCTTCGACGACGAGATCATCTCTACTCTTGGCAAAGACCCGACGTGCATCCACCACCAGGAACAACTGCCCCCTTCCCTTTCGATCGGTTCGAGTGAGGTGTCTTAACCCTCTCCTTTCCGTTGGGTCGCCTTCAAGCTTTCTCACGTATTGTTCTGGACTGGTTCAATCTGCCGATAACAATTTGCTACAAAGACTCGAACGCATTTCCACTAGAGACTTTTTGGGACATATCGCCTTGCCACTCTCCGAGTGGGCTTGGCCTCTGAACTTTATGATCTATTGTGGTTCTTGCCTTCTTGCCTTGCATTTTTCCCGTGAAGTATTGAACTATGTTGATTTCGTAACCTGCTTATTTTTCTCTCCCGTCCTAACGAATATTAGAGTGCCATCTAGGTTGAGGCATACACCTCTCTGCAAATAAGTGATGCTGGTAGAACCTAGACTTGTCGAAATATTGTTAGGGGGATTGATCGTTTCTTCTTCGTAGAGTAATTGTGATTGAAGTGTTTGCCGTGATAGTGCCATAGTGTTTTCCATAGTTGTTCCGTTATAAATAAATTCATATTTATATAAATATAAATAAATACCTTAATATCTTTACACTGAGTCTCGTTGCGTGTTTGCTTGTCTTACTGTGAAGAATTGCCCTATATTGTAAACTCCACGTACTGCTTAACTCTTCTTGAGGGAAGTCTGACTGCTCAGCCACAGCTACCAAGTGAATCTGTGTGGTACAGACTGCTACCAAGTGGGTTTACTGCCAAACACCTGTAGTCCTAAATCTTTTGCAGTGGTCCCAGAGGGAACTGCACAGGTTTCCGCCTAACAATCGGGAAAAAGTAGTACCGCCCCTACCTGTGAACCACACCCTTGACACCTGATTCCATAATCCCCACAGTTCCATTTGCATGCCCACCATGCTCAGAATGGCAGGATGTGGCACATGCGTTTTCCTAGCTACAGTGTGGGCTATGCCCCAGTAAAGCAGGGACAGTCCTTCTCCAATCTCTACTGTTCTTTTTCCAGCACTCCCTCATTGACTACTGTGAAATATTCATGCACACATGCAGCAATAACATCCAAGACCTCTGCATCCAACACTATAATGTCACTCCATATTTACTGTTGAACACTGGTGTGTGCTTTCAAAGCACCTCCAGTACAAAGGTCTGGAAAAGAGTCCACAATTTCAACATCCAAAATCATCCAGAGCGGCACCCATTACACCTTTAACCATGCACACAACAGTCTACAGTATATTCTAACAATGACCACACCGATGGAACCAACAATATATGCATGTCAGCTAACTTCTGGTGCTTTATGAAGAGTAAAATGTGTTCCACAACCATTAGGTAAAGGTGACCACCCTCTGAGAGATGCAGTCAAAACTGCATTGCTGCAGTGGGTGTGGTGAAGGGTGTGGCTTTTGGGTACATGGCGTACAGCTTTTTGCCATGCACCCAATAGTCTAGGCCTTGGCCACACCCACTGCAAAGTAATCCAGCCATGCATGGCATCATGTCACCAACTATCACAATCCAAACACGTACCAGAGCCACCGGCATTCCTACCCAACCTCTGCACAGTTATACAGGTATGCATATAAACATGCAACATTTAGCAGAATCTACAAACTTAACACAGCCTCTGGCACCCATACCCACTTTCATTCACATATGATGGAGGTACTGCCAAACGAACCAACCAACAATATATGCATGTCAGCTGACTTCTGGTGCTCTATCAAGTCTAAAATGTGCTCCACAACCATTCTGTAAAGGTGACCACCCTCTGAGAGATGTAGTCTAAATTGCATTGCTGCAGTGGGTGTGGGCAAGGCCTAGACTATTGGGTGCATTGCCTACGGGCTTTGGCCATGCACCCAATAGGCTAGGCCTTGCCCACACCCACTGAAACATAATGCAGCCACATGTGACCAAGTACCGCACTCATCACACGTACCACAGCCACCGGTACTGCTACCCAACCTCTGCACCATAACACAGCTATGCATGGAAACATGCAAAAGTTAGCAGAATCTACAAACATAACAAAGCCTCCGGCACCCCTTACCCACTTTCATTCACATAGTATGGTGTTACTGCCGACCAAAGCAAAATAATATTCGCAACAGTGGCCCTGCTCGCAGCACTCTATTCAGTGTACAAAAACAATACTTCATAGTGTAGTACAGTAGTCAGCAGTCCGCGCAATGGACACTATCCAATCCTATGAAATATGCAGTTAACCCCTATCCACTTCTATGCACACACTATTTCAATTTTGCACCCAGTTCACACACTGCAGTATCCATGCACATAGAAGATGCACTTAACCCTACCCTCTTCTATACTTACAGTATTCCAACACGGTACCCAGTGCACACACTGCAGAATTGTTCACTCCATTAGCTGCCGACATGGAGTAAACACTGAAGGATGTGCTAACAATCAACACACCCATGGAATCAACAATGTATGCAATGCTGACAAACCACACACAGAAAGCTAATTGCAACTACTGCGCATAGTTGTCGGTGCAAGGCCTCCATCCGTGCATCAAATGGGCTATGGGCTTACCACATGCAACACACCGTAGTACACGCTTTCTTACAATGTACATTTAATGTGCAATGCACTCCCCTTCTGCAATTCAGCACGCACTAGTCACCACGGTAAGAGCTTGCCGCACCAGCTATCTTGCTGTAATGAAGGCTGGCTGCATTCAGCATACATGGTAGTCGGCTTTGCAGGGACCCGCGATTGGCACTGTATGCACAGATACTGCAGGCACACCAACGTCTTCATCCACCTATTGACATATCTCAGATGAACCACTTCTCACTCCCCTACACTTTCCATCCCTTCTTCCCACCACCACATGGCGTAATGTATGTTTTGCAATGCACTCCCTTTCTACAATAACGCTGCCACCATTCACCAATGTAAGAGGTCATGGCATGAGCTATCGTGCCATAACGAAGTCTGCCTGCATTGACCACACATGCTAGTAACCTGGGCAGGGACCGGCGAATTGGCGCAGTACTCATGGATACTGCAGGCACACCACCATCTTCATCCATCTAATAATCACATATCTCAGACGAACCAGTTATCACTTCACCCACCCTTTCCATACCTTCTTCCCACCACTACATGGTGTAAAGTATGTTTGTCTGTCCCTTTCGGCACGCCACTGACTTCCGATATACCATGGCAGCATTTCCCAAAAACTTTGACACACTGGAAGCTTCCCTCCAACCAACCACCGGCTGCGTCCAATGTTAGTCGACATCACGCCGTACTGCAAGCCAATGAGACTTTTGTCTGTGCAGCGAACAGGGAAATAGGTCCACGGAGCAGAGCCAGATATCACACATTTTATGAGATGTACATTTCAGTTTTTTTTTAAAACAAAAGTACTGCTTGGATTTCCACCAAACAACCAAGGAACCAAGCCCCTGCTCCTGCTGCAAATTTGGTTAAAATCTATTCAGCCATTTGCGCTGTAGCCGTGCACAAAGGTTTTGCCCATTCAGTCTATTGAGAAAAAAAACTGTTGGGACTCCCCTATAACTTTGCCCCCTGCACGAAACCTCACCAAACTTGCTGAAAAAATTCAGAGCGGGCCATATACTTTATTTGCAAAGTTTGGTGAGGATTCCTCCAGGGTGAGCGAAGTTAAAAGCCACCCAAAGAGTGGTCGTCCTATGGATTTATGTGGTTTATAGTTAGGGGAGTAACAATCTGTAGTGTGCTTAACTTCCTTTGATCTATATGTTAAACCGCAGCAGATGCAACACACAGGATTCTCCTAGATCCCTGGGTATAATAGTAAACAACAGTGATGGTTGTGTTGCAAAACAGCGCAGAGAATACTGTAGTCCAATGTCCAATAGTCAGAATGTTCAGATCCTATAGGTATGACGGAAACCAAGTGAAATACAATATTTCAAGTATGTTTTGTAGATTTATTCTTGTTGCAACAGTTCTCTACCCCTTCTCTTGTCGCGTTTCAGTGTCGCGTTTCAGTGTTGTACTTCGTGTCATTATTTACAGTGTACTGGTTCCTGTTTCAGGAAGTAGTCATTGTTCGGTTCCTGCTGGACCTGTACAGGCTTCAGTCTTGTGAGTACTTTTACCTTGTTCGTAACTTAGGGTTCAGATACAGACACCCACTGCTGTTGCTCCATGCCATGAGCATTCAGAGTGGGCCCCTGTAAGATTGATCTGTTCAGAAGGCTGGAGTTTCCCAAGATCCGTGGAACACTCTTTCACCATTCTGCATACACCCCAAGAGGGAACCCAAGGTGTTTGCTATCTTTGTATTCCCTGCCCCTCTTTGTTCACAAACTCTGCTGCCTATCCTTTCCTGTTTGCAGGCTACTTGTAATCCAGCTTCTTATGTGCCTTTCTCCCTTTGGCTTAGTGGGCACGCCTCTACCCTCAAGCCCCTCCTGACACTGGAAGGTGGTCACTTTGAGATTAGTCTTAATTGAAAGAAGCTTGGTTTTCCTGGGAGCTCCGGAAGAGTGTTACAGTGACTGCAGGCTCTTGCCTTTGAGCTGTGACATCGCACCCAAGCAAGTGCCCTCAAGTCCCGCCTAGCCGCATAGCCACGAAGGTGTGCAGCCGGGAAGTAAGTTTGGGTCAAATAAAGGATTTTGTTAATACCCTTGGCCTAACAAGTATAAACAAACTTTATTCAACAATTGTTTTACTTGCTGACCTGCGATTTAAACATGCATAGACTCCCTTATACGCTTAAATCTAATGTGCCGGATAGATAGAAGTCTGTATGCACTGTCAAATTTAGGTGCAAGTAAAATATTAGCAAAACCAAAGCGAGTTTCAACAAGTAAAACTATAATTATAACTCCTCGTTTAAACACTCCCACGAGCAAAGATATCCGGTTGTTCTGCCCTCCGCTGAAGAATGCAAAAACAGATTCTGCGACGAACTCTGTGCAGAACGATATCGCTAATGCAGCTCCAGTTGAAAATAACGAAAATCAAGATCCTGCCCAACAGCATGTATCTGACACTACTATTCTACAAGCCCTAAAGGCCACAGAAAGAGATAAGGAGAGCAGGCCTCACCTAACCATTGCTGAAGAAACCTCGGAAAATTAAGATAATGAAGAGGTTTTCTCATCCATCTCGATCCATGCAAGCAGCAGAGGAGAAGTGATTTCCCCTCATTCAGGATCTCCTGATTATCGCAAGCGGTGTTCAATGGATTCTAGTATCTCCTTAGCCGCCTCCTATATTCAACATACTCCGAGACGACGATTATCAACCAATGAACAAAGTTCATCTCCTGCCAATCATAGACTAATCAAAATCACTTTGGTGGCAGTAAATTGAATGATTCACAGTTTACTTTTTTGAATCACTAGAAGCTTAAATTAATTTACAAATGTCAAAATTGATCAAATAGCGACCTGGATTGGAAACCACCCACATAATCATCTGTCCATGTCAGTGCAAAATCAATCTACTGAAATAATGGCTAACTCATATAAGCAAAACACAAGGTCACTTGACCCGTTGGCTACTACAGCAGTACAAGATCTTCCATCCTTTACACATATTATACGACCTATTGAAGTTGATGAACCCATTACAGTGGAACCAAATTCGTCCTGGATTAGTGTAGACAATCAATTAAACATCTGCAATCAAAACCCGAAGAAAGATGCTTACCAAGTCTTTAATTGTATTGTATTGTATTGTTTATTTATAGTGCGCACCTAACCCAAAGGGTAGCAAGGCGCAAAAGTATCAAGAGGTTTGTGAAGCTTAGTTACATAGGAGCAGGAGGTGTGTTCCAGCAGAGGTTACCTTGCTGGTGGCACCTGGACAATAATGGACAATCAATCAAGTATCACACAAGATGTACAGTATATACAAATATTCGAGCATGTATCCTCTAATAGGCAAAAATAGACATTAGTATGTACAAATCACAGGGGTTATGGTGAAACACAACCTTGAGAGATATTAAGTATCGTGTTCCCTAAGCCAGTGGATAGTCTTAGCTCTAAATTGTAAGTATGGGAGGTCCTCCCTAAGTGGTGGAGGTAGTGAGTTCCAACATAGGGCTGCTTTGATGGGGAAACTGTTCCCCCCAGACCTCATGCGTTTGAATTTGGGCACAAGGAGGATATTGGTGTTGGCCTTTCTAGATGGGCGGGAGGAGATAGGTCTGGAAAATCTAGTTATTAAATATTGAGGAGCTGACTGGTGGAGGCACTTGTGCGTCAGGGAGACAGATTTAAGGAAGATTTTGTCTTTGGTTGAAAGCCAGTTGACAGATCTTCTAGTATCCGAGATATGCGCTTTTTTAGGGATGCTCAGGGCAGCTCTTAGAGTGCTGTTTTGAAGGATATGGATTTTATTGGTGATATATTTGTTGCAGCCTACATCTAGGGCATTACAATAATCCAACTTGGACAGTATTAGAGCTCTAGCTAGTGTAATGCAGTTGGACGATGAGATAAAAGGTTTAGCTGCTCTAATAAGTTTGCAGGTGTATGATGTGGCAAAAGCCATAGCATTAACTTGTTTTGAGAGAATCTAAGTAGAAACCAAGGGTTTTGACCTCTTTGGCTACTGTAATCTTGTTGTTGTCGATTACAAAGGAGGAGTAATTTGGTCCTAATTTGATAAGGTTTGAAGAGGTGCCGATAATGAGAAGTTCTGTTTTGTCATCATTCAGGCATAGACCGTGTGAGGCCATCCATGCCTGAATGATGAGGTACACTTTATTTACAAAGGCCAAATCCTTATCGTAGTCCCTCGTCAGCGGGATGAGGATCTGAGTATCATCAGCATAATTAGTGTAGGTGATACCCAGACCATCTAGATCATCAAAAAGGGGCTTTGTAAAGATGTTGTACAGGGTGGGAGAGACACAGGAACCTTGGGGTACGCCACAAATAATAGGTATAGGGTCAGCGGCTGCTAAAGGGGAGAAAACTCTCATAGTGCGGTTGTTAAGGAAGGATTGGATCCAGTCAGTTGCCTTTTGAGAGAAGTGGGCTGCTGATTGTAGATGATTGCAGAGTATCTCATGGTCAACCAAATCAAAGGCTGCTGAGAGATCAAGGAGTAACAGTAATGCAGTCTTCCCCTTGTCTCTCAGCTCGTCTATTTGTGTCTTGAGATCTAAGAGAGCAGTTTCGGTGCCGTGCAGTGGCCTGAAGCGGGACTGTCGGACTCCTAGGAGGTGAAAGTGTTCAAGGTAATATTGAATTTGTTGGTATGCTATTTTGTCAAGGATTTTAAGTAAGAATGGTACTGTGGTAATAGGGCGATAGTTCGTAGGTGTCGAGGGATCTAAGTTAGGTTTTTTAAGGAGGGGGGACCCACGCTTGTTTCAAGTTATTAGGTATAGTACTTGTGGTGAAGGAGGCATTTATTAATTTGGTGATATACGGTGCAAGCTCACGCGCTGCATCTTTTATCATTTGTGCAGGACAAAGGTCCCCATGGCAATTTGAAGGTTTGAGAGTTAGGATAACCTTTTCAACCTCTTTAGTAGTGACTTTATGGAAGTTGAACTGGGGAGTGGGAGTAGAGGGGGGTGGCTGAATGGGTGGTACTGTTGTATAGCTGGTGATACTCGTTTTGATGGTTGGGGGAAGTGAGTCTATTTTATTATTTATCTTAGCTTGCAAGGAGGTGATTTTATTAGTTAGGGCATTTTGTATGCTCGTGCACCAATTTTTATCTTTAAGGCAAGAGTCGGGTGTTTGAACAGAAGATTCTACCTCTTTCAGAATAGTGAAGAGCTCCTTGGTGTTAGATTTGGCAAGCAATATTCAGGAGTTGTAGGAGGTTTGTTTGGCCTGAATGATTTCCTTTTTTATACTGGGTGGCTAGTATATTCAATTTGATCTTATTGATTTCTGTGGGGTGTGATCTCCAAGTTTTTTCGCAGCGTCGTTTCTCCTGTCTAAGGGCTTTGAGATGTGGGGAGAACCAGGTGTTGACATGTTTGAGGGGTTTGCTTTTTCTCAACTTTAAGGGTGCAATGTTATCAAGGGAGGAGAGCATAACTTTGTTATACAAATCTACTATGATGGAGGGGTCTGTGTGGTCAGGGATACCGTTCAAGGTCAGTAAGATCAGAGGGATGAGATTTTCAGAGGTAATATTTATTTTGTTTCTAGTCTGGGCAGCTGGGGCGATACTAGTAACTTGTACTGGTAATGCCTTTAATGAGAACATGATCAAATGGTGGTCAGTCCAAGGTTGTGGCAGTATAGATGAGACCAGAATAGGGCAGTTATGCACAGCTAGCCAGTCAAGAGTTCTACCTTTGATGTGGGTAGGCTGTGTGATCATCTGGATGAAGCCTAATTCCTCTAGGGTGTTGTTAATTAACAAGGCATTGACATCTGAAGAGTTGTTAAGTCCAAGGTTGACGTTACCTAGTAAAATACTTTGGGATGAATACTTAAGATTATTTGAGATGATGTTAGTGAGGTCTTCCTCAAAGGATCCTAGAGGGCCTGGAGGTCGGTAAATGAGGTGGATAGATATAGATTGTGTATTAGATAGCGTTAATTTGGCAGTTAAGGATTCACAGGATCCTAAGTTGAGGGATGGAGAGCATTTCAGAGTGAGTTTAGATTTAGCTATTATTGCAAGGCCTCCGCCTCTAGATGTAGTTCGGTCCAGTCTTAGCCGGGTATAGTCATCTGGTAGGGCTAGCATAATTGCGGGACCAGCTGCTGGGTGAAGCCAGGATTCATTGATGGCTAAGAAGTCTAAATCTTTGTTGTATAGTATGTCAGCTAGTTCTGTTGCATGGGCTCCCATGGAGCGGGCATTTATTTATAAGTGCACCCTTAATTCCAGGTTGTGTTGGTTTTGACAGTGAGAGCTGAGTTTTGAGGGCATCTTTCTAGGTGCGGATAGGCTCACGGAGGAGTCTGCTGTTGAGTTGAAGAGGGTGTTGAGAGGGGCTAGTATAGCCAGTGGTGGCTCTGACCTTGCTATGCAATGATTTGGATAGAGGGTCCTAAAACCTTGGTCATCTGGCGCGTAGTTTAAGGTTCCTTTGTGGAACAGTGCAGGGAGTGGTAATCATGTCACTTAGTTTGTGAGGATTAGACGTAGGCATGAGTAGCATGAGTGAGAGCGAGTTAGGGAGCAAGGTGAAAAAGTCTGAATTTATGATGTATGGTAAGGATCTCAGTAGAGCCATGTAGGGTAATGGGAAATGCATTATGGGATTGTACAAAGTAAAAATAGTGTGATGTGGCTACTAGCAGTTAGCGTACAGATTGTAGCACAGCTGGGTGAATGATGGCAGTGAGGTTTCTGGCCTACTAGATTCAACAAATCAGGAGCACAAGTAGAAACATATCTAGATTTGACTGTCGTGGTTTACCTCTGAGACAATAGTTCCTAATGCAAGGATAAAAAAGCATCTAGATTCGACTTTAACATTAAGCCTGAGAAATGGTGATTCCAGTGCAGGATAGGAACACAGCTAGGCTTTGGCATTTAATCTAGCAAACAGCAATTCTGGTGCAAAGATAAGAACACAACTGGAATCGGCATTAGCAATTAACCTAATAAGCGGCAATTTCAATGTAAAGATACTAGCACATTTAAATTTGGCATTAGTGGTTAGCCTGGGGCATCAGTAATACATGGCTAAAAAGCACGTTTCAGTCAGACTTTGCACTTGGTCTGAGGCGGTATTTCCAAAACCCAGGGAGTAAAAATGTCTTGGCTTTAATGCCTAGGAGGATTAATAGTGATAGTGATTGATAGTGACATGAAACATCATATACATGACAAGTAGTTCTAGCCTCGATAATATGGTGCCAGTTCGCATTTGGTGGGGAGATGCCGATAGTGTGAACAATGGGGAACCTGCCGTGCTTATGAAACACGTTTCCTGAGTAGGTGGCAATAGTTGGGGTAACGCTTTGGGAAATACAGGTGAGCGCAATGCAGCCGTACCGTATTCGATCAGAAGGGGTTCAGAACAACAGGACCCTAATGGCTAATGCTAACTGGCTAGGCAACTGCAGTGCCGTAATTATTGTCGGGTTTGCATGCTAGTGTAGGTTCGTAGCGAAGCGAAATGCGCTAAGGACAGAAGTGTGCTTTAATTAAGGCAATAATACTGTGTACTAGGTGCAACCATCAAGGCAAGCAGTCACATAATACGCAATGGGTATAGCATTAATGGCTAATTATCTTGTATCACGAGGTGAATGTCTTAATACTTGAGATGAGGTAGGGGAGCCTTACCCTAGAGTTCAAAGGTCAGCAGAGAGAAGTGCAGCATAGCTGGCCCCTCGGCTCCGTATGGCACGGACAGGCACGGACAGGCTCCAGCCTTTTGTGTCGGGCCTTTGGTGGGAGGGTCACTCGGCTTGCGCCTTCCAGTGAAGCAGGACGGGAGAAGTAAGCTTCCTCCACCAATGAATGAACGGCAGCTCACAGCATCAGCTGCTACGGTTGCTTACCAACCAATAAACACTAAAATTACGGCGGCCATTTTAGGTGAAGTGAACGCTCGCCTCCACGTGCAGTGCTCGTGATAAATGGTCTCGCATGAAATGGTGTGCAAGACAACTTGTAATTAAACCCTATCCAATAAATAAGAAACCAAATAAAAAGTCCTATTCACAACCACAAGCTCAAGTGGTGGATCTAACAGAACCAATTCAAGCACAACAAAAAGTGAATCCAGCCTCAAAACCGATGACAGTGCCTGGAATAGACTCTGAATCTATTAACAACAAAGGCTTAAGTAACCAAACGCAACTAATGATACCACCACCGTCGATCACTCACCTCTAAATCAGTTGATAACGGTACTTGAATCCGCCGCATCCGATAGTTCAGCGGCTCCGAAACCTCCAACCTTGGCGAAGGGTTCACAAGCATCATTGTTAAATCCCCCCGATGGTTGACAGAAGAAAGTGAGGATACAAAAAGCGCAACTGATCAGGCTGCAATTATTAAAGCAGCGGTAGACACCTATCTCGTCCAGCGTACCAATGAAAAAAGAACTGCTGACCCCACAAAAGAGATTATTCAAACAATACCTCACATAAATAAGAGTGGGCATCTTGACTCATGCACAAATCAACAAGGGATAGTGGAGCCCATAAAAACATACCAGAAAAATGCTCCAAAGAAAAGAAACTTCATGTAGTCAACACAACGCAAAAAGAACAAGTATGCAAACTACCATACGTTGATACTGAAATGCTGCGATGCACCATATGAAAGTTATGATATGTCTAGATCAAGTATCTTAAACATATTCAATGATATACATGAGTTGGAAGATATTACATCGGCCGATATTGACCAGGTCAAGTTTATCTGTGAGGTAAATCTATCAATTGTTCGACTATGGATGAAATCGGGCTTGGTACTAAACACTCTTTGGAGAGCCAAAATGGAACTCTTCAAAATGGGTTTCCTGCTGGCCCAAGATCCAGAACGAGTGGCTAATGAGAAAACATCTGAACGTGAAACGTCCATTAAGAACAGTCAAATTGAATGCTGATGCTCATATTGTGACCTGGCTCCAAAAATACATACAGCAAAGAATGTTTATGCTCAAGCATAAACATTACTTCAGGAGAACACAAAAAAAATTGTATCATTGTCGAGTTGGAATACCAGGACACATACCCATCTGCAATGGGGTCAAAATTCCAATCTAAATGAAGCTGACATTGTAGCTCTACAAGAGACGTGGTTAACAGCAATACCGGTGTGGGATGATCATGACTTGGTTGTACTTCCAGCGATACCTGCCCAAAAAGGGCGTCACATGGCAGGTTTATTAGTCGCAGGGAAAATCAGCACTGATCTCAAATTACACCCCTGGGTGTCCCCCAACAACTTTATACAACTTGTGAAAATTTCAAATGGTTCTCAAAATCTGGCGGTGATTAATTTGTATAGAAACCCTGTAGCCATTGTTGATAAAATATTCTACAGGGATCTATCGAGTTTGTTTGAACTAATAGCAAAAACCAATGGAATTGCATTGACGATACTGGTTGGAGATCCCAATCTAATTGTTTTGGACAAACAAAGGGTCAAAAAATGCAAGAGATAAATAAGTGGAACAACTTCATGAAGAACACCAATATGAGGATGGCAAATGGCTCTCTACCAGGAGATGTTCCATCGAAATCAACTTGGGAGAGAGGGACTTCTAGGAGCACCCTTGACTATGCATTTCTCTCTGAAAACGTATTCATGTTGGCAACTAGTTTTGAAATAATAAAACAAACAGCAAGTGACCATCATATGTTCAAGGTAATGTGGCCATGGAGTGAGACTTCATACGAACATGATCCACAGTGGATGACAAAGAGATTAACCATCAACAGTGCAAAGTCTCATTTCAAATGGTCTCCTAATAAATTACTATCTTTGAACAATGTATTGAGTATGCAACAATTGTGGTCCCATTTCAAATCTTATATAGGAGCCCTGTCTCCTTTTAAAAATATGTTATTTCCAAATATGGCCAGTTTGAAGAAACACAATAATGAGTTTGATCTCCACATTCAACAAGCAAAAATAACTCTCAGGAGAGAATTGAGATGTACCTATCAACTTCCTTTGGCTGACAGAGTACAAGCACGCAAAACCATCAAATGTAGATGCAAGAATTGGTCTCAAGCACGAAAAGCAAACTTGTTCCAACGAGATGGTGAAACCTTCTTATCTGTATCAGCTAATAAAAATGCATCACAAATTTGGAAACTTTTAAATGAAAAAATGAGCTTATTCAAGTGCAATCTCAATTAAATGCTGTCCCAGAGAATCAATGAGTAACTCATTTTTTAGAATTATATGCTGATAAACATTTTGATGCATATCATTACAGAATTCAGACGGATTCATTGTGGCGGATTGAGTGCTCAGAATCTATGGTGGAAGAATTTATACTTAAGTCATCTTCCACTCGTGCGGCGGGACCTGATGGACTCACAAATTACATGTTCAAACAGCATCCTAAGCACTGGGCGTCTATCCTAAACAACATCTTTCAACATGTTTTCTGCACACAAAAGAAACCAGACTCATGGCGCACTTCTCTCATAGTCCCGATATTTAAGAAAGGCGACCATGGAATTCCATCAAGCTACCGCCCGGTAGCCTTATTAGACTCACCTGGTAAAATCTTCTCTCGCTTAATCCTAAGAGATTTCAACACTTGGACACAAGCTGGCAACCATCGTGATCAGAATCAAACTGGATTCGTGCAGGCATGGGCACGACGGTCAATCTATTGACAATTAAAGCCTTAAAAGAACAAGCTCATAATACCAAAACATCACTGTTCTTTGCATTTATTGACCTCAATCCTGCTTTCGATTCAGTTTCAAGAGTTAAATTAATAGAAAAACTAATCATTGCAAAATGCCTTACAAGTCTCATCGATATTATATACATGGTACATTCCTCTATATCTTTCCAAGTTAGACTATCTGTTATGGGCCTATTGTCCACAGTGATAAGAACAGCAAGAGGGCTGAAGCAAGGTTGTATCCTTGCTTCAGCCTTATTTAACTTCTTTATTCACGATGTAAGAGAAGTGTACCTTACTATAGCTTCCGATTCACCCAAACTGAACAAGACAGCGGTTCAAGCCTTATGGTACGCAGATGACCTTGTTCTAATTTCAAAGACTCCAATTGGTCTGCAAAAGTTATTATCCACCCTCAGCAAATATTTTGATTAAAATGAACTCAGCATTAATATAAAAAAATCACAAATAGTAATGTATACTCCAAAATGGTCCAATAGAAATAAATTTGAATGGAGAATCAAGGACACCAATTTGGACATTGTACCAAATTATAAATATCTAGGCCTACCCGTTGATGGTAATTCTTCACTTAAACTGCAAATGTCTACTTTAGGAAACAAATTGAACCAAGCCATATCTCAGACCAGGTTAGTTCTATATAAGTACGGAACATTTTCAATCAGTGCTGCTCTTCTATTTTGGCGTCAAAAAATATCTCCTTCCTTAGTATATGGTTTGGAAACGAGAAATATCATCAGCTCTTTAGACAAATTAGAGGACAAATTTTGGAGGCAAATATTAACCGTTCCTCAGTCCACTCCTGGACCTTGGCTGAGATATGAGTTGGGTGTTACATCTCTAAACGCAAAGCAAAATATCATTGGCAATGGTGTGCTTTATTTCGTAAATGTATTGTTTACACTAAGGAAACTACAGTTCTTACATTATTGTCTACTTATATTCTGTCATCTACTCATAGCTTTGTCCATAAACGGACCAAATTTGTGTATCTAATTATGGCTATAGCAGATGTCACGTTAGACACCTTGATTATGAATCCTGATAGAGCGAAAAAAAAGATCTTTTTGCAAGATTTGATTGACACACGGTCAACCTGTCTCAAATATAAACACTTTAATGGTCAATGTTTTGGCGAAAAGAAAATGGGAAATCCAGAGCCTTACCTGATTAAAGCTCCTTCACCTCAAATTTGGTCAGCCATTATGAGACTACGGTTGAATTTGTGGCCCACCCGTGATGTTTTGGCTCAACGTAATCAAATTAGTGCATCAGAAAATATCTGCAGATTTTGTAAGAGTTTAACAATGAAAGAAACACTGGAACATCTCATTATTGAATGTACAGCTTTGGTCATTTTGAGAACAAGTACTTTGAGAAACATCTGCTTTCAATTGGTAAAGTGATGCCAAAATTTAGATGGGCTGTGATCTTAGACTCACCAAATATGAGCATAAGAATAGCCACAGTAAATTTCCTTAATGCATTGCACTTGAAAGAAATGTAAATATGTTACCTTGACACATGATAAAATAATTGTTAAACATTTGCTAAATGTATCAATACTTGAGTGAATGTGACAGCAATAAGTTTGAAATTTGCACCTGCTGTGTCTACTGTGGTAAAAATGTATGTAGAAATATATGATGATCATGTCTATGATTTACCATACATTAAAACAAAAAGATTACCAGTTGCTATTCATGAATTCATGAATGTTATCCCTTGTAAATAATAATTTTGTTTTTGATTTTCCTTTGTTAAATTGAAACATGTGAAATTTCTTTTATCTGTTATTTGGAAATTGAAAAAACGTCGTCAGCTAAAATTCAATAATAAAAATAATAATAAAAAAGCAGATGTGTTTCGTCCATGCAGCTCATATATTAGTCTACTATTTAAGATGAATTTTGCATCTTTAGTAAGCAGTCCAGTTGTAATGCTTTTTAAAATATATGTGAGGTCTGCAAATTGGCGCATGTTTTGAGTTAGTTCTATGTAGTGAAAGTGTTGCCAGAGATTTACATTTCCAATGCTGCCGAGAGTATTGCAGCATATTTGTGTCCTAATGTTTCGAAAATAGGTTGCCCTTTCACTGACGTCAACTGCAGCAGGTCTCCAAAAACAATAACATGTTTACCTCCAAACAATTCCTTGTAGTTGTTTTTTAGAACTTCTTGCATTCTGAGATGAATTAAAGCCTACACGAGGTTGGACACCATGCTTATTTCATATATTAAGAGCACTTTCATTTGTTTTAGAATTCTGTGCACCTCAGTTGCAGCCTCTGCTCACAATTTGTAGTATTCTAATTTGTTTTTGTGTTCTACGGAGAAGGCTGTTGTTAATTAGGTTCTGTAGACATTTGATGATTATTTTAATTAGGAATGTTTTGGCTGAACCAGCTTCACCACTTACATTCAGGACAAGAGGTTTATATATTTTACAGGTATAGGCTTTACTTTCATGTTTAAAGCCACATTAAATTTCTTGAGTGACCTCCAGATAAATGGTGAGTTGTTCATCATTTAGCTGAGATTGCCGAACTGACAAGTTTTCCTCAGGATGTTTATATATTTAAATGGTATTTTCTACCTCAGCCATGGCTATTTCCACTTCATTTAAAATGAGTGGTTCTCCAAGTGGGTCTTAGCTTCATGTAATGGAAAGTTGACTGCCCTCAGGAGTGTCTTTGTATAGCTTCAATTTCTTCCTCTTGTTGGCGTTCATTGTCAAACATTTCTTAGTATTGTTTGAAATTGTCATTTATTATACTGCTTTCATTTGCTGCTTCAAATGAGTCATAGTTACCTAATAATTGTTTTTCTTCTCTCCAAGATTTAAAAAAGTTGGAATAGGGCCATGTAATGCAGTTCTATATGTTGTGGAGTTTTAAATAATAACTTCACATGATTAATTAGACTGGGTTTAGTTAGCTTCAGTAGGCTTTCTTCACAAGTTGAAACAGAATATTTGCCAGGTGTTTCATTTGGTGTGACATTGTTTTTGTAGGTGTAGTTTTGGGCAATGTCGTGGAGACATAAACAACAGTGAAACAACTGGCAATCACCAACCTTATCTTTACACAGAGCTTGAAGAAATGAGTGATTTACCTTGCGATCTCACTCCGTCCTAGATAATTCCGGCTCAAAGAGAAACCGTAAGGGAAACCCTTGTAGGGGAGAAAACCCTTTATAACTTGTGAGCGCTATGTAAAGGCATCTGGAATAGCAGGTGGCAGCTGTTTTCCCAATCGTGTGATCCCTTGGGTAAATGCTATAATGGAAAGGACGTGTTGAGTAAAGATTACAGAAAATGCCTTTAGATAGTGTGTGACTAAGTTCAATACCTTACCCTGTTCTAGAATTCCAGTGGCAAACAACACTGTGTAATGGGGACTGGAGTGGAAGCTTTCATTTATGACTGTAAATCTAATGGTCAAAGGGTATGGCAAAGATCAAAGGAAAGGCTCTCAGAGAGAAAACACAGAGATGAAGCGTGGCGTTAGGAAGCAGTCTTACCGAAGTCTGAAAGCCATTGAAACTCGTCTGAGACAACAGTGGGGGTGGTTATTGATTTACCCTGAAGGATGCTGCGCAATGTAGTTTGAGTGTTGAGTGCTACTCCTGTGTGCTGGGGGATAGAGTGTCCTATTAGCTAGAATAGGATGAATGCTAATGAAGGAATCTGTCAACGGAGACGGGGTACCTATGTTTCCGGACAAAAGCAATACTTGGGAATTCCGATTGAGATTCTGTAAACATCACTGGAGACAAGAAAATTCAGAAAGGGTGACGTGGCTAAGGAGGCAGGAACACAGAAGCATAAGGTTAGACAGGATAGCAAGAAGTAAGTTCAAGGCAGAATATAGGGTTAGTAAACCTATATAAATACAGAACTCTCAGAACACAACTGTAATAACAGTAGCAACACACTGTTGCTCTGGACCAGACTTCTGATGTACTGGATCTGGATTAGGGGGAGGAGCAAATCCAGACACTTCCTCTGCAGAGACTGCACTGCTAAACTGAATAGCGGGTGCCATCTTGAGAGAAGGCAACTGCAAGCCCATCACATGGCGTCATCTATGCCACAATGACCAATCACAGCGCATAGCCATAACACAATGATTGAATTGTAATCATCAATGTACTTGAATGCTTCGTCCCTTCTAATGTTCTTGGTATTCTTAGGTGATTTGCCATTTACGCTGTGTCTAACAGAAGACATTAAGGTATATTTACTTGTCCTTTTTTGCACACGGATCTAGGGAAGCCAACGCAACATTTGGTATAGTATTTCCCTTTGTTTTTTAATCTACTTCAGCAGTATTTGCCGCATTTATGTTTTTGGAAGCGCAACACTTATGTATGTATGTCACTTTGTTTCTGAAGGGATGTCGCAGATAAAGTATTGTTCAAAAAATTGTTAAACAGTGGCATCAGAATCATAGCCACATTTTGGAGCATCTTTTATCCACGAAAGCATGTGTGATGCTCCTCTGGAATTATATTCTTTTCCCCAAAAGAAATGTTGCACTTCTTCGAGTGGAAGGGTAGTTTTATTGCAGATAAAATGCAACATGGCTATGAAGTGATGGTGGAAGGATCCTGATAAATTTACAGGGTCAAGAGAACAATGTTCTCCTGGTGTTTTTATGTCTATTTCAACTTTATTTTGGTTTGCAGTGCATAAGTAGTCGTGCAAGTCATCCCATGCGTACTCTGCACAACTTAAAGTAACATGTGGGTGGGCCTAGGTTCCTTAGCATACAACATACATCAGCGTTACATCGGAACCTGTATTATTTTGTACCCCTCATGTTTGCCAAGAGATTTGTGATACTTGACTGCAAAACTTCATCTTTGTCTTTTATTTTTTGACGTAGTTGGGTAGCGGATATGTTTAAAAAGTTAGAGCCTGTTTTTAATGTGTGTACAACTCCAAAAGATAAAGTTGGTATTTCACTTTCGACAAGCAGCAGGTGGAAAATGTGTTCAACATTTTGGCTGAATCTTGGGTCTTCAGAATACATTTGTAAAGAGCGATATTCTGATGCACTAATTCGTGTCATATGTTCCTCCTTTTCATGTAGTAAGAAGCAGAGGAAAACAACATGCTTCTACACTTTTTTCCCATATGCTCATCTGGGATCCTTTTGCTTGATGCATTTGATGTGTTTCCAATGCATTGTAAATTGTGCCTTTGGAGCGCGATGGTCTAAAATGTTGGCTGCTGTAACAGGAACTACACATTCAGATTAGCCAGTTTCTAGTGACTCTTGAATAATGTGGGTGATTTCTTTCAAGTTTTCCTCTATGTTTATATATTTGTAGCATTCTTTATTTTGTTTTAGATATTGTAGGGCTTGTCACACTTTGTTTAAGTCGACTGGTTGTTGACAAATTATTTTGTCTTTTGTTGGCACACCATTAACTAGTATAATGAAAGATTGTTCTATTGGCCGTTGTAGTCCTAGAGTTTGAACATTTTCTTTTAGGTCCAATGGTAAATATTCTACTTTGCAAAAGATGCCCTTTAGTAGCTCAGTTGGAGGTAAGTTGGCTGTTTTTGGTTGAATGCGTATTATAGCTTGAAATGGGTGCACTGTTTGTATTATAATGCTCTTGTATAAATTAAGTTATTTGTGATAGCATGTGATGGCATTTTGTTATTGTCAAGCTTTGTGTTGCAGTATGTGCACACTCTTGAGCGGTTAGGTGTTTTGTGTTTACCTTCTGCTGTTAGAATATGAAACATTGGGATTGTTCAAGGTCTTGCATTTTGTAAGCTCAACCAACTTTTTTGTGCTCCTTTTATAACACGTTCTGCGGCAACAGACACATATTTGGTCTGGTATTTCAGCATATGTGTTTCGAAACTTAGGTATTTCTTTTTTGTATGTCTTTATTAAGATGTTGGTGTTTATCAAGAAGATTGTGACTTTTCAGAAATTTTCATAACCTTGTGAAGAACTCTATGGTGGAACATTTGTTGTAAAATTACTTTTTTGGATTGCTTTACCGTCACTACGTTAACACTGGTAGATAGAGGATTGAGTTTCTTAGAAGGTGCGCATTTCTTTGTACATAGCTTTTTATTTTTTGTTTTTGCAAGAGGGGCCTGGCTTTTTTAGTTGTGGTTGGTTAGTTTTGTTGAATGAGGTTACTAGCTCTTTTGTTTTAAGGTTTTCGATAAATTGTTTTCGAGGTGGATGACTATGTGGTGTATTTTAAATCTTAACTGTTCTAGTTTTTCTTTATTTTCTACAGAGTTGCAGTCTACTAGGCATTTGTTGGGAAAAGAGAAAGGTTGTATTGGGAAGTTGTGCAATGTGTATGCATTGTTGGGACAAACTCCCATGTATGCCAGAGGGCCACTAGGAGTTTGCGGACTCTCAAAAGGCACAACACCTTCCACAGGACAAAAAGTCAAGTACGGCAAGTTCAAGCTGCAGTTTATTATAGCAAAAACCAACAGGGATCAGTACCAAGACTGAAGAAATCCATGGACCTCTCAACATCTCCTGGTTTGCAGGCCGTTTTATACCCAAATGATATCAGTGACACTACAACCTTGGCCCTTCTCCAGAAAACCTATCAGACGCCTGGATTGGGTACTGAGTAATAGTCCACCTATAGTGGACACTATAGATGCTAGTCTACTGGTTCTCACATGTCAAGTGGCTGGCCTGTTCCATCCACAAATCACCATCTGTAACAATGTTGCAGTTTGAGGGTCTTACCATTGGCTCTTGCCCATTGCTACCCACCCCTAGCATACTAAATGGTGATTGGCAAGAGCTGATGTCCCCAGGCCTGAGATCCACAAAGGTTCTCAGCTCTTGCTGTACCTTTTCAAGGTAACAATAAAAACTATGTGTCTGCATTCTAACTTTCGTGTACCACCTTAGTCTATGAGAGTGCTCTTTTACTCAATGCAACACTTGTCTCACATTGTAACATCTTTGTTGTGAGCTTCTGATTGGCCACGTGAGATCGGCTCCCTTTACCAGTGCTGGTTGCTGTTCATTGTCTGAGTCGGCCAGGTCACGTGTTCAGAGACCATGATTTGGATCTGTGCAGGTCTGAATTATGAAGAATTATTTGCATGTATTGCAGCTGGTCTTATGGTCATTCAGGGAATGGAATGTCATCCATATCTTGTGGCCTTGGCAGCGTGTCCTCTCTCACACGTTCTGCTCTCTGTTCGGTCTGAATTCAGCTCAGCTCAGCTCTTGCTGATAGGTCTGTGGCCTGTTATATTTTTCCTGAACTATAATACAGTTCCTACAGTGTCCATGCTTTTCTACATTCTCCATAGGTTAGTCACACCTTGCTCTGTCAGGTCCCATAGGTATTCCTGCAGTTCCATAAGGTTATTTGAATGTAAGCATCTGCAAACTTTACTCAGTATCTCTTGCTTCTTGCGTTTTCTGCATTACTGTGTTTAGCTAATGGCAAAAATTATAAAAGCAATCAAGTGTGTATATGTATCTGTCCTCTATCTATAGAACTATGGGCTCATATTCTTTTTGTATTCAAGTGCATGTTTATGTCCCGAAATGCAGATGGCACTTGTGTTTCATGTCTAATGCTGCTAAGTTGTGGTGTCTCTAACAACGTCACCAACATGGCTACTTGGCGCTTTAATCCATACTGTCAATTGAGGTGTCTTTGGTTGCAGCCTGCGGCTTCTCATCTACTCTATGGTAGACTTGTATCACAACTGGCCTGTAGGGCTGGCTGACGGGGTATTTCTCGACATACTTATCAACCATTGGGGCACTGGGAAATGGGGCAGAGGGCAAACTTCCCCATCCCTCTTCAGCATGTATGGTGCATGGGTGTGTGGGTGTGATTGTAGAGATTAATAGAATACTCTCTGATTGTGAAATGGTATATTAGTTATGGTTGGAAAGGTTGTGGGAATACGAGTGTACAGAGGTGCGATGGTATTGAGTTAGTGAGGTAGTCAGTGGTAGTGTGATGGAATATGTCTGGTGATTGTGGTGTTTTAAGGAACAGAGTGGGTGTTGCAATGGTGGTGGGTAGACGGGAATAGTAGGAGTGTACATGGTGGGATATAATGGGCTAGAATGAAAGAAATTTTGGTTTAAAAAAAGTAGTCTCGGGTAATATATATAGTGGCACTGTGTTGCTATAATAATATACATACACCTGATCCATTAATGTACTTACTTTCTTGGATGCAAAGGGTATTCGTTTTTCCGTTCTTCTTTGCAGTGATGTGTTTCTTTCCTGTAATTGTAAAAGAAAGTTAGTGGGCATATGTGGTAATGGTAAAGTACTGTTAGGAAGGAAGGGTTATATTTGTGATGGAAGGAGGAGTGGTGGGGAAAAAGTTAATACAATTGGTGGGTAGTTAAACATGGTTGCATTAAGGAGCATTTTTTGGAATTGTTAAGAAAATGTGTATGTGCATTTGCAGAGGCTTTGTAACAGTTTGTAAAAGCAAAGAAAATTTGATGGAAAAGATTTGTAGTGCACTTTAATTGGCAGTTGGTGTGTATCCGTATACTGTGTAGGAGTATATGAATACTTGCCAACATGATGATTATAATCTGTAGGTGTTTATGCAGTCATAGAGTTTTTGTTTGCATTGTCGATCTTGTAGTTCCACTTTTACCATCATAAACATTGGAGTAGAAGTCATAGAATGTAGAGAAAAAGTAGGACTGCATAAGCAGATGAAGATTGCAATGGGTTCTGTTAGGAAGTATGCATGTACTGTTAATGTATGAAACTGGCACAGTATGAGCGCTAATTACAAATGGTGTACAAATCAATTTTTCCCGTCTTTTCTTTGTTTTGTGAAAAAGTGACACACTGCTGCCGGAAATGCAGATATGCATTTTTGTACTTTCTTAAAGAGGCTTTCAAAAAAGTATTTAGAATAGTTAAGCATTCCATATGTTTATTTGGAATACATATCACAGTTTAGAATTGTGAGTTTCGTTGTGTTTTTTCCTTTGCATGTTGAACAATGCATTTGTTATATGGAATGCTTAACTATTCTAAATACTTTTTTTGAAAGCCTCTTTAAGAAAGTACAAAAATGCATATCTGCATTTCCGGCAGCAGTGTGTCACTTTTTCATAAACCAAAAAAAAGACGGGAAAAATGGATTTGTACACCATTTGTAATTAGCGCTCAGAGTGTGCCAGTTTCATACATTAACAGTACATGCATACTTCCTAACAGAACCCATTGCAATCTTCATCTGCTTATGCAGTCCTACTTTTTCTCTACAAAGTTTCTTCACTGAATTTCATAGGTTTTTAGTAGCGCAACTTAACCATAACATCCCTTTACCAAAGTTTTCTCACTGAATTTCATAGGTTTTTCGTAGTGCAACTTAACCATAACGTCCCTTTAACAAAGTTATTTCACTGAATTTCAAAGGTTTTTAGTAGCACAACTTAACCATAATATCTCTGACTTCATATAAATGTAACATAGAACATACTGAGCCCCCACGTAGTGATTTTGATGTCCGCGGACTACCGCCATGTCCGCGGGCATATCGAGAATCTGAGCGTGGTGAATGTAAATTTAAATAGTGTGCCCCGTTTCCCCTTTGAAGTTGGCTCTAAAAAAGAGATATTTTTTTTGTTTTTTTACAGATGCTTGACAGACACCTGTTATTTTGTTTTTTCTTACAGTCCAAAATAAAAAGGCATTTCCCGTAAAAGATAAAGAGATGCCATCTTCTTTAAAATTAACAGTATTACTGGCATCAATATTCTCATTATTCCAGAAGAACATACCAGCTCTAAGCATGAAGGCACACATGCCTCGGTTGATGACACACCTAGCAATGTTTTTCTGAGGACAAAAAAATGAACTATTGTCCCATATTGCCCTAGTTAGTAATCCAGAAAAAATGACTTTCGCATTCGGAAGGATCTTCATTACGGCTTGAACCAAGTGTTCTAAATCAGCCAACAAAGTAGGGGCACTGACGTTGCCCAAATGGAAAGCACCATAGTGCAAAACTACCACATGCGGACTGTTCATCGTGGCCATATCCTCACAAACTTGTACAATTCCCTGTACATTGCAATCAGGCAAAGTGCTCCACACCACCTCCACTCCTTTCACATCAAAGTTCTTTTCAACATGCCTGCATCGAGCGTACTGTTTTAAACCATGCACAAACATATCTCCAAGCACCAACACCCTGACTTTCTCACTTCTGCCATCTTCACCACACACAGTCTCTTTCAACACAAATCCACAACCTCGACATCTGATTGGCTAATCCGTACAGTCTTCTTTCCATGTTGGATTTGCTGGAAAACCCCGGATGTAGCACGCCCTGTCCATGGACAGCCACGGTGTCCGCAGACCGCGTAACTCTTCGACACCCCTTCTACCATTTCCACTTTACTCTCTGTGCCATTCCCTCATTGCATACAGCTAAGCAGTCACACAATACGAATAACGTCCTCAGAACACCCCCATTTTGTTTATTTTCGAACATTTCAGGACAATTATCATTTAATTATCATTTCATCTTGTACGCTGCACACAATGCTATGTTTCTCCATTAGTAGCTCAGTATACTAGATAGAACCCCATAATACAATGCTATTTTATATCAATGCATCGTTCAAAGCACTAATTACGGTATGATATTTATTGCAATGATCCTTGACATTTTTTTCCGCAACATTTTAATAAAAATCCCTTGTACACAAATTTCATGAAAAGTAAATGCACATGTGATGTCATCAGTGATGTCAACAATGACATTTGCGATGTCATCTTTGATGTCCTGGGTGTTAGTCTTAGAAGTGCACGGTGGTGGCGCGAGTTATGGTTGCTTAGCTTACCATAACTGGCGAATTTCAGGGGTTTTTCGGCTTTACTTGGAACCATAACGTCCCTTAAACAAACTTTTTTTATTAGCACGCAAACAATATACAAAGATGTAGTGTAAACAGCAAGTTCTCACAGATGGCTTTACACAGAATGTTGCAAAGTAAGCATTTATGCTCGTTCACAGTGAAGGTCAGCTGCTTCCATTTTTTTCTCGTGGCCCGGAGAGGCCCACGACTCCCAGTATAAGGTTCTATTTTTTTTTTTACCTTGACAGACAGAGATTGTGCTGAAAGACTTCTTTTGAAGAAGTGTAGCAAAAACGTAAGACACGATAAAGATGAAATTTCTGAAACGAAACCACTTTTGTATATTATATCACTTTGAGAAAGATCGTTGGCACACGCAGAGTCGTATTTTGGGACTGCACTACACTTGGACAATGGAAAATGCAATTATAATGTAAGTAACCCTTTAGATTATTTTATACCGGAATATAATAACAAAAGCGTGGCATTAAAGCCCGGTCAAGTTGTACTTGTTCGTTCAATGTGACATATTGTTTTCTACCGCGCACTATCACCGCCAAATTGATCCCCTGTTGTTTAGAGGGCTCTGAAAAAGGCAGACGACACAGGGTGGGTTAATAGAAATAATTTAACCGGTCTGTAGCCGGTCAAGCGCTCTACTCGTTGTGCCACTTCACTGTAGCCAGTCAAGTGGCACATCGAGTAGAGCGCTCGCTTTGACATCCATGCACAGTTTGCTAATGCAGGTTCGAATCCCGGCACGGCCAAACTCAGCCATTCAGCCTTCCGTGGTCGATAAATGAGCACCACACACCATGGGTAATAATAAGCAGCGCTGAGATACCTGACGGTTCTTAGCGCTATATAAATGCAAAAATATTATTATTTTATTATTAACATATTCCGTTGCACTATCTTTGCTAGCAAATAGTTTCACGCTCTAATAAATAAAATGAATATTTTTAATAAAGATCGGCTGGTGAGACTAATTTATGTTTTTTAAAACAGGTATGTTGCCCCATTTTGCCAATGCCACGATTTTCAGACTCCAGCGGATGGATTTTTCAACTGCCAGGTGCAGCTCCATGTAAGCAACTTCATGACCTTCACCATTTTATCGGACAATCGCCAAGGACCAATATGCCCTTACGCAGTAGTAGCGGCTAAAAGCAACATACCATTATGGTGGTCTAATGCCTCGTTGTTGGACCAACCTTCCGATTATCAGTGCGACCATTTACTGTTTTTATCATAAACCAACAGCCTATCAACCGCAAAGAAACAACGCGTGGCTCAAAATAAACTTTTGCTGATCGACAGCAGAGACAATTGCAAATCGCTGAATATTCACTAAACATTTCATGTGAAATAAATGTACTTTACCAAATGTACAATCCTGCTGTTTACTTTTAAACCACAGTTTCATATTCCGAATTGTGGCGCACTGTGTTCTAAGCTGATCTAACACCCTCTGTACCGCAAAGGAACATCGCGTGGCTCAACATGAACTTTTGCGGATCGACAACAAAGACAAATGCAAATCGCTGAATATTCTCTAAACATTTGATGTCAAATAAATGTACTTTACAAAATGTACAATCTTGCTGTTTGCTTTTAAATCACAGTTTCATATTCCGAATTGTGGTGCGCTCTGTTGTGACATAATGTGTGTTGTCTTTCGGGTTCTGTGTAAAGTCGCGTAGGACTGGAGACGACTGGGCGCGTTTGATGACGCACCCTGTAACGTCACGGAGAGAGGCGGGGAATATGAATGCTTTCATAATGTCAGGTTTAGGGGCGGGAGATATGATTTAGTGTCGCAAAAGCAAGTCAGCCAGGTCAATAGCGCCAGTCATAGGATTATCACATAATGTCGGCGCACACCAGCCTGATTTATCGTTTCTTTAGTGGACGAAAAGTCGGGTGAGGCCCATAGGAAATTGTACTATCAGCGGACAAAAGGAGGGTTCGTAGAACACTTTCAACCTGACAACAAACAATACAAACAATGTTCTCAGAACACCCCCTTTTTGTGTAATTGCAACATTTCGGGACACCGCGAGTGTTCTTAGAACACATTCAACTTGAGAGATTACAATACGGACAGCGTCCTCAGGACACCCCCAGTTTGTGTATTTACGAACATTTAAATACACCGCAAGTGTTTTTAGCTCAATTTTACCTTCCTTGCGAACAAAAAGGATTCATACTCCGTTCTCTGAACACCCCACCATTTAGTTTATTTACAAAATGTCAGAACAGCCGTGTTCTCCGCGGACAAATCGAACACAACAAAAGCGTATAGCACATTAAAAAAAAAACATTGAACCTATCTCATACTCCCCCACCCTCCCCAAACACTCTTACACACCAACGCACTCCACTAAATACAATTTTTAATCCAAGTTTCACCGCGCTGTACACGGTCGATGGCGAATACAAGATGGCGGGTGCCACAGAAAATCTGACGCGCCCCATGCCCCACCCCGTCCAATCAGCGAACACGTCAGGGAAGTCCGTCCTCGAAGCGAACACAGATATCACTAATTTTTTTTGCCTTACATTTTGGTAATTTTAAAAAAAAACTACTGGACAGATTTACACCAAATTTGCGAAAGCACGCTTTTGGGACCAAGTCGCCGCTCCTGCTGCAAATTTGGTGTAAATCCGTCCAGCGGTTCGGGCTGTAGCCGTGCTCAAAGTTTTTTCCCATTATGTCTACAGGAAAAAACAAAAGTTTTGGGACCCCCTCTATAACTTTGCCCCCCCCCCCTGGACCAAACCTCTCCAAACCTTGCAAAATGCAGACTGGGCCATATACCTATTTTGCAAAGTTTGGTGAGGATTCGTCCAGAGGGAGCGAAGTTATAAGCCACCCAAAAAGTGCTCTTCCTATGGAAACACCAACTTAACCATAACTACATGGACGCTAATGCGTCCATGTAATACATATATATATATATATATATACATTCAGTAAAAAAACGTTGTTAAAGGGATGTTATACTTCACAGTGAAAACAAACAACACTGCACATTCCCCAATTATGGTAAGCTAAGCAACCATAACTCGCACCATCTACGTGCATTGCTAAGACTAACACCCAGGACATCCAAGATGACATCACAAATGTCTTAACCATAACATCTCCTTAAGAACATTTTTTTTGTAGTGAATTTTACAGGTTTTTGGGAGGGCAACTTAACCATAACATCCCCTCAACAAAGTTGTTTTTATAGTGAATTTTACAGGTTTTTGGGAGGGCAACTTAACCATAATGTCTCCATAACAAAGTTTTTTTTGTAGTGAATTTTACAGGTTTTTGGAAGGGGAACTTAATCATAACATTGTGTCAATGATGTTGTTGTGCTGAATATACACTGTCATCATGTGATTGTGGGAGATATGTAGTATAATGTACATACTTGATATACATTTAACATAGAACATACTGAATTTAGTATGATATTAGAAAGGGACGGACTGAGCGCCTGTTTGCGGACAGGGGGCGGACGGGATCAACATTACCCAAAGATGCAGGGGGTATCTGAAAATGTACTATTGCCTTTACACAAAAATCTGCAACGTAGAAGAAGGACATAAGGACATTATAATTAGTAATAAGTAAATATGGAAAGCTAAAGGTGTGAAATGAAAACTACACATTTAAGAACCATGTTGAATGAAATGGATGGTACCATAAATAAAAAAAGATGCCTCCATTGTAAGCACTTCACAGAAACTCTGCAGCCTAGGCCGACAGTGGACGGACACAGTAGGGCAAAGGGAAATTACATCAAAATAGTGAGTGAAGGTCATTTTTTTGTATGTGTTTGTAATTATTTTTGTATGTGGTGCAGAAATAATAATTGCTTTCTGTTGTTTTGACACAGAAATGGATAGCATTTTCTGCATGTGGAAATGTCTGAATACAGCAACATTAATGGTAAACAGCACTCTGCGTAGGCATTTAATATATGTATCTTTTTTTTGTACAGAACAGGAAAGAAAAGAAGAAAGGCCAACAAACGACATAGAAGCAAACAGGATGAAAACAGGATGAAAAGGATTGAGCAGAAAATGGATGTACTGAATGACAATTTTAAAAGTTTAAGGGAGTTTGTGGAGGACTGTGTGAGAGGAAAAGTGTGCCTGCCCCGCTTCTCCATTCCCTAGTGAACCATCCCCAAACCTTCAAGAAGAAAATAGACGTTTTGACGAAATATCCATCCCTTCTTCCCCTCAGAAATCTTCTCCTCATAACCAGTCCGTGTTGAATCCTAATTCCCCTATATTTGTGTCAGTATTTGCTTCCCCCGCTATTTCTTTGGATTTAAGTGTGTGTGTGTGTGTGTTTGGAATGTTTTTGTAGAGTAGTTGTAGTTATAGAGGTTTGTGGAATTTTTTTATTTTAAAAAGACTTAAAATGTACGCGAACAGCGCGCCTGTTCGACCTATCCGCAAGGAATGGAATGTGGGTGTTGTAAAGGCAGTACACCTACCCTTACAAATGTCAAGTAAGGTGGAGTTGATGTTCGTTCACAACATCTATTCAAGGTGTGCGCACATAAACAAAAAGGGGCGTTTTTAGGACATTATACCTCGCCGTTCGTAGAACACACAAGGTGTCTGGGATGGTTGTAAATGAGCAAAATGGGAGTGTGTTAAGGACGGTATACGTGTCCGTATCGTCCGCAGCCAAAATGGTGGCGTCCGTAGAACAGGTGCGGTGGCCGGCAAGTTCTAAGTCAAACAAAATGGAGTTGTCCTAAGGACACTGGACCTGTCCGTACAGTGAGCATATCATGTATGCACATGCGCAGTACAACCGTAATTATAGCAAACATTGCGCCTGTCACTAACTGTCCGTCTCACTTGTGTCACACTTGGAATTAGTTTGAGAACCCGAACACTGTCCGTAGGACATTTGTGCACATGCGCACGTTTGTAACTCTGCATTTGCTGTCCAGCGGGTTCCCATTTATGTCGCAGATGTGTTCAGGATGTCATCATTTGACCGCACCCAGGCTGAGCATGTAGACTAATTTGCGATGTTTGTGTGCTTCCGCAGCAGTACAAAATAACGTGTACACACAAGGCAAAATGTTGTACAGTGTAAAAATATCATTTCACATATCCCAGACAATAGCTTACCTGAGAACCTGTTGTGTCAAATTTGTACAGCTTTGCAGGGATGAAGACGGTCACGAGGCTCACCCCTATAAATGGCCACACCCCCGAGCGCATCTTCATTGTCCTTCTAACTATAGCAGATTGAGGTATATTGCCTTTGCTGCTGTAGTGACCAAAAGTAAAGTAATCAGCATGGCTTCCATGGCCGCTGTTGGTTCATTAGCCTCTGCACCACCTCCAAACCCGGCACCACCACCACTGCAGAGAGATATACAGGTGAGGATGTAGAGAGCGAGGAAGAAGAGGAGGAAGAGAATGAAGTGGAGGAACACCGCACTCGCTGGGAGTCTTGGGTGTGGCGGTTGTTTTCCATTTATGGGAACGTACCAAACGCACGTGCAAACCTTGTGAGGTGTAACCAGTGTGAGGTGGTGCTGAGTCAACGGAGACCTGGTGCGTACAGCTTTGGTATGACAACCATGAAGCGACACCTCACTTCGTTCCACACTGCGGACATTCGCAAGGTGGTGCCATGTGAAGAGCGTAGTTGATTGAGTTCCTCCACAGCATCCTCCGAGTCTGATCCTCCCACCACAAGCGACACTCCTGTGGGGGAGCGCCTCCCTCCAGCTGCCTCACAAGCCATTCGCAATACTGTTGACCCTTATCTTACCTTTCAACGGTGACAATAGTGTGTATGTATTGTGACAGTGTGTATGTATTGTGACGTAGTACCCTGCAAGGGGGGGAGTTTTTGAAGTGCTTTTGAGACCACGGTCAAAGAGCACTAGAAGATCTGCTCCTTACCTAAGTGAAGCTTACCCTATATCTTTCTCTGTCCACTTGCCCTTTCTTATCCCCATGGCTGCTGTCCCTTCCTTACCCTCCTTTGGCCTCCTCTCCTAGTGTGTCGTCTGCTGAGAACCAATAAACAAGAAAACAACAAAAATTACACAAAAGGCTCTTTTCAGAGATGCCTTTCTCAGTTTAACAATAGAACTATGAAGTGACCGCTGTTGACCCCCCCACAAAGTTGCGGAAAAGTTCACGGACAGTCGTAGGGAAAAAAAGGAGGTTGCAAGGGGAGCAGGGGAGCAAACACAATGAAGTGTACGCTGAGAGTAAATGGTGGCTCTGAAAAGAGCCTTTCGGTGGTGTGTTATGTGGGTCAAAACTGTGGATTGGAGAAAACGGATTGTCACATAGGTTATTGTGAATCCAAAAGAGGTTGCATTTTGTACATTGCGAAGAAAAATCTGATTGCCAGCATATGTGAGATGGACTCCATCTCTGCGGAAAATGAAAGAGCTGCAAAATAAAATGTTTTCATTGTGGAATGAGGACATGCCAACATCTCTTAAAAAGGCACAAACAGCCTTATTCAAATTGCGTCTCGCTTTCTCAATTTGTGGACCAAAAGCAGAAGAACGCAGCCATATTTGTCTTTGTGCAATACGGAAAAAAAGTATTTGACAATTTGGAAACATGTCCATGAGCTTCGCAAGTCCTTCATTCATTGCAAATTGCAAAGTAATTCCAGAGACATGGCCTAAACTGTTTCCTCTACAATTAATGATAAGTATATCTAGAGGACGCTCTGTCAGTAAAGTAACACAGAGAGGTACCAAGTCCAGCCCCCTCATGCCACGCACGCCATGCCAGTGCACTTCCACATGAGGAAATCTGAGATCTGCAGATAAACTGCAGATTTCTGCATGCACTTTCAACCAATGTATCCATGAGTCTCCCAAAATCCAGATAATCGGTTCGCGAGGGCAAAGCCATGGCTGAGTGGTCTCCTGTCAGGGAGAAGACAGTCTTACTAAATCTCGCTGTTCAAAACACGCCCACTGACCAATCCCTAGCTCCGCTCATCTTCATTTGCATGCGTCTCCACCCCAGAATCCCCGTTGGTGATATGCACTGGCTGCAAACTAACGCCATGTCTGCGGACATGTATAGGATCAGAGCGTGACAACGGTACATTAAAGTATTATTCCCCTTTTTCCCCTTTAAGGTGGGCTCTGAAAAGAGACGTTTTTTTAAATTTTGGACAGATACCTTACAGACATCTGTTATTTTGTTTATTTTTTTGTATTTTTTGTCCTTACTTTACTCCTACAACTATTACAGAACATTCTCTAAAGCAAGCCTTACGTTCCAAAAGAACATCGCATTTCGCAAAGAAGATAGCGCAACAACCTCTGCTTCAAAGTAATCTGCATTACTTGGAACAATGTTTTCGTGGCTGCAAAAAAACATTCCAGGGCGTAACATAAACGCACGCATGCCATGATTAATGATACACCTCTCAAAACTTTGATCTGGACAGAAAAAAGATTTGTTGTCCCATTGTACTCTAGGGAGTAAACCAAAAAAAATTACTTTCGCAGTTGGAAAGATGGTCATAAGTGAGTCAAGCAACTGTCCCAAATCTGCCAACAAAGTGCGTGCAGTCACGTAGCCCAAATGGCAAGCACCATAGTGCAAAATTACCACATGAGGAGAGGTCATCGTATGTATGTGTCTGCAAACTTGCAGAATTGCTGCAACATTGGCATCAGTCTCAGCGTTCCACACCACCTCCACTCCTCTCACATCAAAATGGTGTGCCACATGCCTACTCTCTGCATAATGTTGTAAGCCACGGACAAAAATATCTCCAAGCACCAAAACCGTGATCCTCTCCACCTCTGCCATCTTCAGTGTACGCACCGTCTTTGACACAAAAGAGTAATGTGAACATCTGATTGGATGATGCCTACAGTCCCCTTTCCATGCAGGATTTGCTGTAGAATCCCGTATGTGACAAGCCCTACCCGCTGACAAGCGTTGCCTACGTGTGGCACGCAACTCTTACCCAGTGCTTTCACCCTTTCCACAGCGGTAGCAAATCGAGTCCCTCATTGGACACAACTAAGCAGTCACACAACCATCCACCAATCACATTGAAAATCGCTAAATGTAACTCCGTCATCAATATTGCGCACTTCAAAAGTACTGTTGATAATTCTGAATGGAAGTTGCATATCATTGCAAAACACCTACTTCATAAGCTACTGTGTAAGTGTTGAGAATTTCTACGTACAGCTCCATGCATGCGCACATGCATGAGTATAGAGTACAGGTATTTATATTTCAATCGGATAACATGTGCACCCTTTATGATTTAATGTAAAACAAATTAATGCTGCTAAATGTGCATAGGCAATACATACCAACGCTCCCCCTTTTAAGTGCAAGATGTCCGATTTACCATTGACAAACTGCACAACTTCTTACTGTCTTCGTATAACCTATATAAACGTTGCAAGGATGCCTATTTAGAGCGAAACTCGATTTTGTATTAGAAAATGTCAGAGTTTTATACTGTGTACAGCCTACATTAATGCTACTTACAATGTAATCGTATGAAAAAAGTAAGTGCTCCCGATTCCTGTGGTGACATCTCCCTCTGAGGGTCTCCCGATTTTTCAGCATTGTGCTTTTAAATTGCAAGTAGATTTTTTTTTTCCATCTACTACTGTGCCCTATCACTTACAAACCTCTCTCCTATTGATAGTACACCTTGTAAAATTTTCATAACCTTAAAGATGTTAGCAATTTTGAAGGACTTGAAAGTAACATATTGCAAATACCATGCAAAGCCTGCACAGAGTGAAGTGAAATGGCTTCAAATATGAAACGAGAATGCTCTGACAAATGATGCACAATTAATGTGTGCAGTATCAGCAGTGCTGTAAACACACAAAGTACTCGATTTTGTTTTTGAGAATCAACAGCATCTACACTGCAGACGACATATCTGAAGAAACCTGGTAATTCTGCAAAAAAATGTAAGTACAGTACTACCTTTATACTGTAACTACTCCTCAAAGAGGCTGCATGGGTTATTTGTTTAATTTGGGCACCAAAGCAAACATTGTTTTCTGAACCATTTTACCTACAAATATCCATTTATTGAACAAAGAATAACAGGCAGAATGGCTCACAAATCCCTGTGTGTTTGGAACTCAAATAACGTACGTAATCCTTAGAAGGTTAGATTTAGAAAAGTAGCTGCTGTTGCAAGTTTATGGCATTTCATTTATTAATAATGCCTCTCGTCACCACTAGCCCACTTTGTACTCTCATCTGAAGAACATTGTACTAGTATACAAACAGTAAAATAGCTTTACCAAATCATTGCAAGAGTCCAATACACATTCACACACCATAAAAAAGAGCTTCCCCATCAGACTCATGCACGCATGCAGACAGCACACATACATTATACAACAGACCAAGGTATGACTTATTTTTTTCAACAGACACCAAAGTATGCCTACCAAAAAGCAACTCCGTAGAAAGGAACGCAGAAGTAGAGCAAATAAAAATAAAAGTGCCCAACCTAATCATCCATCTGTTGTAGAGTTTGTAGAGAATGTTGGAAGAAACCAGCTAATGCAATCGGTTAGCAAAACAAAAGAACCTTCAACTACGGAAACTTTATGTGTCACAAAACACAAAAATATTGACAAAAAATCGGCTACCAGTACAGCTAACAATGCTCCTACTAATCCTGATAGTATAACAAGAACCCATAGCAAAAAAAGTATTTTATCAAAAATGTTTCATCACACAGTCCTTCAGAATCTACTAAGAAGAGGACCGAAATCATCCTCACCCCTTAAAACCTACCGTAGAAAGTTAATCCTACAAGCTCTCGTGAATAGTGCAATCCTTCTGAAAAGGAAGTTGTTTATATTAGTGTTAAATAGGATGAAAGCACTAACAAAACTAAGTACCAAACTACAAAAGAAACTCAGCAATAAACGGAATGTGAACAAAAATAATTGTTTAAATGTTTGTGGTAGTGAATGGAGTCAAACAACAACCACAGAACCATATTTTAATGTAGAAGCATACAAACAAAATCAAACAAACACAATTGCCATCCATAGCAGTGGACAATGGTATGAGAAAATCAATTCTACAATCATGGAACAAGAAAAACTGCTTACAAAAGTATCCTCTGTAAACTCAGAATTACCTCTCGATTCAGCAGAACTACACCGTCCAGTATACAAATGAACATGCACATCAATGTGTTCCTTTCCAAACAA
Organism: Ambystoma mexicanum; assembly: GCF_040938575.1. Classification (NCBI taxonomy): domain Eukaryota; kingdom Metazoa; phylum Chordata; class Amphibia; order Caudata; family Ambystomatidae; genus Ambystoma; species Ambystoma mexicanum. The sequence goes on from NC_090934.1 coordinate 321,427,478, forward strand.
AGCTTTCAAATCTTTACGTCAGTTCCTCAATCAGTATGTAAAAGGTAAAGACAAAAGTAAAATGAAAATGCTGCAAAATATGGATATGTGTCCAGTGCGCAAATACACAGGACTACAAGGACATTCATTAGCCTGCATTTCTGGGCCTATTTACAAAAGCACCTTCCATGATATCAAAAGGATATCAATACATGATTCAAGTATAAGAAATCTAGTGTATAAAATATCCTATGCAAAAACTCCAGCTTCAAAATAAGGCAATTTAAATAACACTCTTCTCATTGGTATACCCAAATACTTACAAGAAGAAATTGACCGTATTCAGAGAATGTATTTTGGAAGTGAAAGCCACTTACAAAATGCAATAGTTTTAGGACATAGTAGCAACAATTCTGCACATAGCAACCTTCTATTACACACATACAGAAAAGAAATAGTAAAATTTAAAAGGTCATCGGCTGAAGTACCAAACCATGTGTGTGTGTGTTGCCACAGAACCTTTTACAAAAAGAATACAAAAAATGTAGACATAGCATACAAAATAGAAGACAATGAAGACTCTAAATTATTTGAATTAGCTCTCTACCTTTTAGCACAAAACAAATATGAACTACCTGGACGCCTAATATGTTGCAGTTACTGTACTACAAAATTAGACAACAACCACACTCCTTCACATGCTATTACAAATAATTTGGAATTGTTCCCAATACCAAAAATCCTGCAACAACTCAATTTGTATGAGAGCATAATAATTCAAACAGTTCACCCATTTCAAGCAATTCTACGCCTTCATCCAAAAACGTCAAAATTACCTTCCTCTGAAAGGCATTTGTGGCAAAATAGTTTATTAGCCATTAGATCTAATGGAAAATGTACACAGGAGTGTGACATTCAATAGAGCATTCTTTAATAGTCTTGGTAAATGGTGTACCAACAAAGGAAAAATAAATTGGCAACAACTGGTGGACTTACATAAAGTTAGACAAGCATTGCAATATCTAAAAGACAATAATGAGTACTACAAGGAAATAAATATTGATGAAAGCTTAAGGGAAACAACTGAAACATTTGAAGAGCCATCAGAAACTGGACAATTCGAACTTCTGGATCCTGCTACAGTATCCACTCTTTTGGACTATTACACAATCCATCCATTGCATTCCAATGAAAGCATAGATGATGCACTAGAAACTTACCAAATGCGACAAACCAAAGGGTCACCAATGAGTATATGGGAATAAAAAGTATAGAAGCACGTGCTTTTCCGCTGCTATTTCCTACTGGCAAAGGCGGAAGATACGATGATAGACCCACTCAGATTGGAGCATCAGAATACCGCTCTTTACGTATATATATTCGCAAGATCCCAGATTTAGACAAAATGTGGAATACATATTCCACCTACTCTATGAAAGTGAATTAGCAACACTATGTTACGGAGTTGCACACATTTTGAAATCTAGAACCCACTTTCAAAATATGTCAGCTACGCAGTTCATACAAAAAGTACAGGAAAAAGATGAGTTTTTACAAGCAAGTATAACAAATTTGTTGGCAAACATGCGTGGTACAACTTCATGTCTTCAGTTCGACATAGTGTTAAAGGTAAATCACCTAAGAACACGTATTACATAAAAAGAACAGAAGAATCAAAATATATCAATGATTACAATGCAATCATTGCCCTCTTATGGAATGCAAACATAGATGTGCAGTACATTGCAGACAATTCCACTGCAGTTGCACAATATGTTACAGCCTACTTAACAAAAGCAGAAAAACAGAGATGCAAGACCTCTGGAATGACCTATAATCAGAAAAAACACTATCTCAGAAACTGTACAGCCTAGGCATAAAAATGCTCTCTCATAGAGAATGTGGCGCCTATGAAGCTGCGGATCGTTTAACCGATACTGCTTTGTATGGAAAATCTGAAAATATTGTATGGCTAAGTCTTGGTTCTGCTAAATCTAGAAAAAGAGTTCTCAAATCATATGAGGACACAGAAACAATAGCCAAAAATGATCCCAACAGCCAAGACATTTAAAAAAAACAATTTACTAGACACATACAACCCGAACAGGAGTACCACTTTGGAAACCATGTGTCTATACCACATAGCCCAAAACTTTGCATACAAAAATAATATAAAACCCAATGAAAGCAAAGGTAGATATAGAGTGACAGGTTGTGAAGGCAGCTTAGTAAAACTTACCAAATGAAGCTTAATTAATCATGTCAAATTGTCATTAAAAACTCCTCAACAGAAATAACTATATTACATGTCCCTGCTACAACTTTTTAAACCATGGAGAAAAGAGGAAAAGATACTAGATAACTATGACTGCTATGAAGACGCTTTCAAAGCAAATGAAAGCGCTATCACCGATGTGAACTTTACGCAGTACAAAACAATGTTGCACAATGAACAGCAACACGAAGAAGAACTCTAGGTCAAACTAGATAAGGACACTTCCGACAGTAGTGAACCTTCTGTAACAGGAAGTCAAGAACCACTAGGACAGCCACTAATAGCAAATGGGGCAGAATTAGCTATGACAGAAGTGGAAAAAAACATGTGTTTCTATGAAGAAGATACAGAAGACTTAACTGTACTACAATCAAAACTTAACAAAGACCAGCACACCATTTTTGAAGAAGTAAAAAAAGAAATTACACACGGTGTACAACACAGAAATAAAGAATGTACCTGCCAAAATTACAAACCTATACTGCTGTACGTCAGTGGTCAAGCTGGTTCAGGCAAAACATTCTTAATCAAAATCATCAGCAAGTTCCATCCACAATTGACAAACAACAAACTGTCAGCTGTTGTAAATGCCCCCACAGGTTTAGCTGCCTACAACACAGGCGGTGTCACTTTACACCGATTACTACTCCTTCCAGTAGAACACCAAAACAAATTTGACTATTTCAAACTTTCTACAGAAGCTGCAATGGAACTACGCAGAGTATTAAAACAAATGAAAATGCTACAAATAGATGAAGTGAACATGGTCTCCAACCTAATGCTGGCTTTGATTCACCTCAGATTGCAAGAAGTACTTAAAACAAACTACAAAGAACTCTTTGCAGGAAAACACATTATCGTTTTCGGAGATCTTCTACAATTGACACCAGTGAAAGGCAAACCTATTTTTAAAACCTTAGGACACAAACTCTGCCGTTAAACTGTTGGCAGCATAGGAAATGTCAACCTTTGGCAACATTTCTAATACAGAGAATTAACAGAAAACATGCGTCAATCTGCAGACCTCACTTACGCCAACATTTTAAAAAGTATTAGAATTGGTGTACTATCTCAAGAAGCACAAGCAATATTGAAAAACCGGAACATCCATGCACTTTATGGCGATAACACATGTGCTACTGTTATGGAACAATTAGCGCACAAAAATGTCAATTGTATGGCCTTAATGCCAACTCTTGTAAGCTTTTCCAAATTCAATGAACCAATGTTAAAAAAAGAAATGCAACCAATAATTGAAATTTGCTCCACAGACAAACTGGACGTACATGATATGACACTACCCATGTGTCAGCAAGCCTCATCAAGACTGAATACCTTAGAAAATTCAATCTCCAACACAGCTGGGTTGGAAAAAATATTAAAATTATCCTTAAATTGTAGAGTAATGCTTAAAGGTAACCTTGACGTGGAGCAAGGACTAGTTAATGGGGCACTGGGTACAGTTGTTGGCTTTCAAAGAATTAAAATAATTATTCAGAAACATTGGCCAATGTTACAAATGGACCCAAAGCTCCAACAACTCTTTCCGGACAATCCGACATTTGCTTACAGAAACAACAAATCACTATGTAACAGTTTCGTTAGAGCAGACGTAATTACCACAAGAACCACAACATCCACTCACAAAGGAACCGTTCCATGTCTAAACTGTCAGCACTGCAGTAATGTAATCAAAGGCAATACCATCAGACATCTGTACACAGGGAAAGTTATCTCCTTAAAACATTCATGCACATGTGATTCATCCAATTTGATCTTTGGTCTAAAATATCCCTGTGGCATGTTCTACGTAGGCATGACCACTTGAAAGGCGAAAATACGTTGGTCAGAGCACAAATCTAGCATCATAACGAAGAGTCAAAAATCACCAGTTGCGATGCATTTTGCAGAAGCTAGACACTCAATAGCACAAATTAAATGCATAATATGGAACAAGTCAAACTCAGTCCCAGAGGTGGCGACCTAGTGAGAACATTACAACAGAGGGAAATTATGTGGATAGTCTTATTGGATTGTCTTTGCCCTAGGGGGATTAATGTAGATTTTGATCTGATGTGCTATATCTGATGTACTGAGATTTGGATTGAACATAGAGTCTGATGGGTGTATGAATGTACCCAAATCCGTCTTATGAGGCACAAGCCCAATATTAAGGGCGGACCATTGAGCCATTTATGACTTAGAATGTGAATGTCAACCAGGATCAGGAGCCTTCTTTTTTTGAATATACATGACGGCAGGATAGTATGTGATAAGTGCTTCTACTGAGATTTGGATTGAACCTGGAGCTTGATGGATGTGTAAATGTACCCAGATTTGTCTTATGAGGCACGCACCCAACATGAAGGGTGGACTATTGAGTCATTCATGACTTAGAATGTGAATGGCAACTAGGATCAGGAGTCTCCTGGAATGTACATAACGGCAGAAATGTACGCGATAAGTGTGTCTACCAATAAAACACTCACATTGGAGATATTTTTAATTTTGGTTCCAACACATGTAGACTGTTGCCTGGAGAACATTGGGACCCGAGCAGACTGTGTCTGCATCATCCCCACTTACCTGGACAACAGTACTTGCAATCTAATGCCTCGCTGGTACAGGGACCCTTTATACTGAACAAACTTCCCCATTACCTTATTGACAGTCCTTATGATGCACAATATGCCCTACTTTAGGCTGATTTGTTAAACACTCCTCTCGTTACACATTTCTTACAGCTTTGTCCACTTTAGAATGTTGTCTGGTGTTCACCTCAACACCTTATGTTCATGTTAATAAGAGAGACTAAGAGCGACAATATTCAACTCAGGTGTGACCTTCGATGAGTGTCATCTTGATTTTCCGATTGTCCATGGTGTGTATTGTTTTGCTACCTACACACAGGGAATAGTTGATTGATGTCACTATAACGGACCATTCGTGACTCTGAGACATAATAGTCATCAATATATTGTTACCCACATATAGAGAATGACTGCATGATCACCTTTTGACTGATCCTTGGTGAACCAGTAAGATTATGGCCAGATACTACAGCAATGCGTTTTTTCCGGGGCGAAGAGCTGACCAAGTAATTGACTATCACTAAGACGCAGGCGCAGGAGGGAGACACTTTTGGTGTCAACTGTGCGCACGCGCAGGGATTATAAACATTAATACACAGGCGCGTGAGGTCCACACTAAGGGTATTATCGTTGCGCATGCATGAAGGAGTAATGGTCGGTCCTATTGATCCGCACTACTCCCCCTCACGCAGGCGCAATTAGGCACAGCACTACCGTAAGAAAAGCTTCACGTCTCAGCGAGAGACGTGAAGCTGGACGCTAGGAGTTTTCTGACAGTCTAACTGGATTCTCGCTTGTGAGGTAAGGAATGATCCACTACCCGTGGTTCCATGATTTTCGGAAACCGTGTTGTCAATCTCTAGGGATTAGCTATAGCTTTATGGGCTTAATAGTTATTAAGAAGGAGCAGCATGGGTAGATATATGACTGGTTGTCAGTCCCAAATGACTTACTGTTTAGCAGTATGGCTATTTACTAGAAACATACTACTGTTGGTGAGATAATACAATACAATTACACTAATCACTATACGTATAGAGCACGGATTGAGTTATTATTCGTTTTCAGAACTGAACAAGTTGGTTAGATGTATGACTATGGTCAAACTTAAATACAATAATTAATAATTAAACTGTTTAAATACTAGGACTTATCTGAGGGCCAAGAACTCCCTCAATTAGTCAACTAATCTATATCGATCTCCACTTTCATCTTTTGAAACATTTGTCTCTGAGTGGACCATTCTGAGGGTGAAATTATTTGTGCACATATACAGTGACATACAGACAGCAGAGAGTGCTATCAAGTCTGAGATTAGAGATCCCACCTGCATAAAAACCAGGTGGGTTATTTACAATTGTTCAGTTGTGAACTGTAAAATTAGTTTGTTGAACAGAACACTAATAGGTGGGCCTTCTCTACTCTTTACCCTAGGGATCAAAGGTGTGCATGAACTCATGTTTTGGAACCAATAGTATCATATGCCCTGAAGATGGACTGATGTATAGTCCGAAATGTGTTGGCAATAAAAGACATAATACAAACGTGATACTTTTTGGGTATTTGTGAATTTCAACAAAAGAAAAACCTTATTCTTCATGACCAAATGAAATTAATATGGACAAATGAGAATTTTTGTTAGTGAATTTTTTGGGTACACAAAATATGGAATTTTTTGATTACAAAAAACCTGTGAATTTCTTTTTTGCAAATGTTGATAAATTAAATTGTTTGATGTCTTAACTGATTATTTAAAAAAAAAAAAAACAGTGGAAGGTTCTTTTTCCTTCTGCAAGAATCTGTGTTATTGAATTGCCTTATTTACAATATTGAAAATATGTATTGAACAATGCAACCCCTAATTTCTAAATTTGAACATGTATAATGCTTATTAGCTATACTAATATATTTGGGATTGTTTTTTTCCCTTTGGAGTGCACTGCGAGCTGGCGGGTATCAATACACGTCTTTTTCTCCAGCTGGCTTTCAAACATACCCACGTGACAACAACATTCAGTTTGTCAATATTCTCTTTGACAAACTTTCAGAAGTAAAAAGGATAGGGCACTCAACAGCTCGATTCCTTCTCTTCAAATATATGTATGTATGTAGAGAACAATTTTCTCTAACTCTTGCATATGCAGTCACCATTCATTAATCCCAAGGTCTTACCCTGGACAAAGCATTGATAGATATTGTAAACACAGTTTTTAAAGAAGGCATGTGCTACGTAGCACTATCACACTTACGTACATTTGACGGTCTATTTCTAATCAACTTTGATGTAAGTAAAGTGAACGCTGATATTCCTTGCATTTTAGAATACAATAGACTGCATTCACTGTACACCCCCCATCTGAAAGTATATCCTGTTCCAGAAAAAGGAAAACATTGTAAAAGAAAACTAATTCAAACAGAAATGCAACATGATCTAACTGCAAATCCTTCAAAGAAAGCAAAAGAAGCTAATACTTCATCACAAGCAAAGAAGACCCTATTAGTGAAAGTAAATCATGTACTTCTTCAAAGAAGGCACAGAAGCTCCAAAACAATCACTCGGCACAGAACTATCTGGTCCATTCAAATTTTCAAATGAAACTGGTGTAAGTTGCTATGCAAATGTAGCAATGAATATTCTATTTCAATTGCCACCAATTGTTAACAAATTTACTTACACAGTACAGACCAATTGTGTTTGCAAAAGTTAGTCCTTCATAGAAACACAACAAACAATCCTGACAACACGTATAGTGTTCACGAAATAAGACAAGAATTGGACTACTGTGCTGGAATGGTGAGATTCACTATAAACTCACAAGAAGATCCACAAGAATGTCTAATATACTTAATACGAGTACTTGAAAACAAAAACATACCTATAAATGAAATCTTCCAGATTTCATACATGTGGAAACATACATGCACTCTCTGTAACACTGTGACACAGGAACAAATCCCTAATGAGCGATTTGTGTATGTATCCATACCTAATTGTGAATTCATTCCATTTCAGCAACTTCTACAAAATGCAAACCACGGCAGATTATCTGGTCGATTCATGGAATTAATGTGCGCCGAAAATTACCGCGCAGAGGTGCCAAAACGTGCGAATCGCAGTAAAAGTGCAAAAATCGCAGTGCAACTGCGAAAATCGCAGGGGAAACCAGCGCACATCGATTCATGGAAGTCCGTGCGCGAGAAAAACATTGGATGTGCGCTGAAAAAGTGCACGGCGCACGCCGGCGCACAGGTCATCCAACAGCGTGCGCCACGGCCACTGCGAAATCGCACATAGCGCGGCGCACATCAGAAAAGTAGGCGGAACACGGGGTATAACACTCGGAATAGGGAACAACGCATGAAAATATGGGCGTCACGGGGAAAGTACAGGAGGCAAGTGCGCGGAACGCCCGCACGCTCGCCTACAACCCGTATTCATGGAATCGAATAGCGCAAACCAGCGCAAGGTGAAAGACGCGCACAGGGCCAAACAAGTACGCCACAAGAAAGCAGGCGGTAGCGTCCCTGCGCCTGAAATAAATGTGCGCCAAAATGTGCGCTAACAAAAAGCACCCATATACAGCCATGATGAATGGTCCATACAGTGGCCCTCTAGGACAAATGAGGTGCACAGGGGTGCCGACAAACACGGACACCCGCTGTGTGAAAATTAGTGTGTGCGTGTATTACGGGGTTCGCGGGAAATTCCACACGCGATTGGCCTGGGCATGTGTATTCCGGGGTGCGCGGGAAGTTTCACATGCAAATTTGCAGGGTACGTGTATTACGGGGTTTGCGGGAAGTTCCACACGCGATTGCCCTGGGTCCGTGTATTTCGGGGTACGCGGGAAGTTTCACACGCGAATTAGCAGGGTATGTGTATTTCGGAGTGCGGGGGACGTTACACACGCAAATTAGCAGGGTACGTGTATTTCGGTGTGCACGTGAAGTTCCACACGCAATTTCAGCAGGGTACGTGTATTTCTGGGGTGCCGGGGAGTACCACACGTGAATTGGCCGTGTGGGTCCTCCCAGCTGTTCCCTCTACACCCTCCACGGCCCCTTCAGGCGGCCCACACCACAGGGGACTACCCTGCACCCCTGCACATGTCCCGCAGGCAGCCAATCCACCATGGCCATGCCCCCCAGCCAAACCACATGTCACCTTGCACTACTGCCCACCAACGCATGTCTCCCAGCACACCCACCCCCCAGCATCCAGGGGCACCCTCCACCAGACCCACACTCATGTCTCGCAGCACCCCCACCCCCCTGCATCCAGGGGCACCCTCCACCAGGCCCCCACTCATGTCTCCCAGCACCCCCACTCCCCAGCACTGTGGGGCGCCCTCCACCAGGCCCCCACTCATGTCCAACTTATGTCTCCCAGCACCCCCACCCCCCTGCATCCAGGGGCACCCTCCACCAGGCTCCCACTCATGTCTCCCAGCACCCCACCTCCCTGCATCCAGGGGCACCCTCCACCAGGCCCCCACTCATGTCCCCCTGCACCCCCACCCCCCAGCACTGTGGGGCACCCTCCACCAAGCCCCCACTCATCTCCCCCTGCACCCCCACCCGCCTGCATCCAGGGGCACCCTCCACCAGGCCCCCACTCATGTCCAACTCATGTCCCCCTGCACCCCCACCCCCCACCAGTCAGGGGCACCCTCCACCAGGCCCCCACTCATGTCTCCCAGCACCCCCACCCCCCTGCATCCAGGGGCACCCTCCACCAGGCCACCCTCATGTCCCCCTGCACCCCCACCCCCCAGCACTGTGGAGCACCCTCCACCAGGACCCCACTCATGTCCCCCTGCACCCCCACCCCCCAGCACTGTGGGGCACCCTCCACCTGACAGGGGGTGGTGTTGCCCTTATCTTCCCTGAGTGGATTCCTGCCACTGTCACTCCTACGCAGACCTACTCCTCTTTTGAATGTCTTGTCTGCCGACTCTCTCTCTCTCCTAGCCATTCCCTTACCATGGCTACTATCTATCGGCCACATGGTCAAATTTCCTCCTTCCTCTCTGAGTGGGCTGACCTCTCCTCCTCACTCCTGTCCTCAACCACCCAACTCCTCTTTCTCGGTGACTTCAACATCCACCTCGATGCCTCCTGTCCCCCCACTGGTCTCTTTCGCGCAACTCTGCAACTCTCTCTCACTCTCTATTCTCCCGTCTGGGCCTACTCACTCTGCAGGGCACACTCTTGATGCTCTGATCTCTTCTGACCTTCCCCTCTCCCTCCCTCTCTCCACTCCTCTCTCCTGGAGCGATCACTTTCTCCTATCCTCCCACCTCTCCCTCCCTACCCCACAGGCAAAGCCACCCTCTTCACTGCCACCCACCTTCTCGGTCATCCGACCCATGAAGCGCGTGTCAGTTGAGGCTTTCGCTGCTATCTTCTCGCCCCCTCCTGCCCCCTCGGCTGACTCCCACCCTGACACAGCCCTCTCCATGCTCTATTCCGCTATATCTGATACTCTCGATATCCTTGCCCCCGTCATGAGAATCCGCCTGAAGCCCAAAGCCAAATGTAACTCCTGGTATGACTCGGATCTCGTCACCCTAAAACGCAAGTGCAGGGTGGCAGAGAGGAAATGGCGTGCTTCATGTTCATCCTCTGACAAACTGGCCTGCCACCTGCTCCAAAGGCAATACCAGCTCTCCGTTCTCACCAAGAAGAGAGCCCTTATCCAAGCCCGCATCTCTGAGGCATCTAACAACTCGGCCGAACTCTTTAAAATCTGCAAGGAGCTGGCCAACCCTGCTGCAGTCTCTACCTCTCCTGTCCCCTCCCAGGCCCTCTGCACTGCACTGGCCTCGCACTTCATCTCAAAAACTCAGGACATCCTGTCCTCGCTCTCCTCCTCTCTCTTCCCTCCCTCTCTTCCCGGCTCTTCCTCTTGCTCTCTTGCAGCCGCCCCTCCGCCCTCCTTCTCTGCTTTTCCACCTTTTTCTGCTGATGAGGTTTCCAGACAAGTCCGATCTATGAAAGCCTCGTCTAAACAGGTTCACCCCTGTTCCTCCAAAACCATCAAGGACCACATCGACTCCCTGGCTCCTGCCCTGGCTGACTTTTGCAACCACTCATTCGCCTCTGGAGTCTTCCCATCCCCCCTCAAGCACTCCCTTGTGCACCCCCTCCTCAAGAAACCCTCTTCCGACCCCTCCTGCCCGGCCAACTATCGCCCAATCTCCATTACTCCCTTCCTGGGCAAGCTCCTGGAGAAACTGGCCATCTCCCAGCTTAACCTCCATGCTGAATCTGTTGGTAATCTTCATGACCATCAATCCGGCTTCAGAGCATCCAGAAGCACGGAAACTGCTCTCCTGAACATCCGTGAGGACCTGCTCCTGAACCTCGATTCCAACACTCCCTGTGTTCTCATTCTGCTCGATCTCTCCTCTGCCTTTGACACTGTCAACCATGCCATCCTGCTCAACCGTCTCCGTGATAACCTGGGTATCACTGGTCAGGCTCTGGCATGGCTGACCTCTTTCCTTTCCGGTCGACCCTCCCAGGTCCAAATGGGCTCCTTCCTCTCTGACATCTTTTTCTCCACCTGTGGTGTCCCCCAGGGATCCAACCTCTCTCCCTGGCTTTTCAACCAGTATCTGGCACTCCTTGCCCACCGCATCGCCGCTCTCTGCCCCTACTTCCAGTGCTATGCGGACGATACCCAGCTCATTTTCAGGCTACCCTCGGCCTCCTCCTCTCCTTCCCTCATCTCCGACTGTCTGTCTGCTATCCAGGAATGGTGTGCCGCCAATGACCTCTGCCTTAACGCCAGTAAGACTGAGATTCTACTCATCGGCACACCCACTCCATCCTTCCCTGCAGCTCTCTGGCCGGCCTCCCTTGGCCCCCTTCCTGCCCCTACCTGCAAGGCTAAAAACCTCGGGGTCATCTTCGACTCCACACTCTCCTTCTCTCCTCATATATCTGACGTCTCTAAGAAGTCACACTACCAGCTGCACCTCCTCAGAGATATTCTTCCCTTCCTCTCCTTCCCCCAGAAGCTCACTGTCTCCCGAGCCCTGGTTCTCTCAAGGCTGGACTACTGTAACAGCCTCTATCTTAATCTGCCTGCCTCCACTCTCCGCCCTCTGCAACTTATCCAGAACAGAACTGCGAGACTTGTCCTTGGCCTCAAGCCCAGGGACCGTATCTCTCCAGGACTGAAATCTCTTCATTGGCTCCCAGTGGCTGCGAGGATTAAGTTCAAAACCCTCTGCATTGTCCACAAGGCCTTCTGGGGCCTGGGGCCTAAATACCTTCAACTCTCTCTTCCTAAATATCTTCCTTCACGAGCCCTTCGCTCATCCGTCTCCAACTCTCTCATGGTCAGCCGCTTCTCGAAGCAACGAGCTGGGGGTAGATCTCTCTCCGCAGCAGGGGCCTCCCTCTGGAACAGCCTTCCTGCCTCCCTGAAACTTGAGGAGAACCATCTCCGGTTCCGGAAGCACCTCAAAACCTTCCTCTTCGCTTCTGCCTTCTCTCTCCCTCTCCCCTGCTAAACCTGCTTAACTCCCCACTGAATTCTGCACTAAACCTGCATCTGGGCCACTCTCAGCGACCTCGGTCCAGGGCCCAGCCACTCTCCACCTGCACTGCCTCCCTTGCTCCCCCTGCACTGTGGGACTGTCACTGTATCCCTACAGCCCCCTTCCCAGCACTTGCTCTGCACTTACCTCGCACTTGCCACCAGCTGGCCCTTTTTATTTATTATTATTATTATTTTTTTTTACGCTACTTACCTTGTACTGCACTTTCCCCCCCACCTCCTCCCCCTGCACTTTCTCCTTTTCCCCTTACCTCTGCACTTGCGCGATCTGAATGACACCTGGCCTAGTAGGATCGTTTGTCTGTCTTCCCCTTGTTTCCCTCCCTCCCTGCCTCGTCGCGCCTTGAAACACTTGTGTATAGGCGCGTTACAAATACCATATCATATCATATCATATCATACCATGCCCCCACTCATCTCCCCCTGCACCCCCACCCCCTGCATCCAGGGCACCCTCCACCAGGCCCCAATCATGCCCAACTCATGCCCCCCTGTAACTCAACACCCCACCAGTCGGGGGCATCCTCCACCAGGCCCCCACTCATGTCTCCCAGCACCCCCACCCCCCTGCATCCAGGGGCACCCTCCACCAGGCCCCCACTCATCTCCCCCTGCACCCCCATCCCCCTGCGTCCAGGGGCACCCTCCACCAGGCCCCCACTCATGTCCAACTCATGTCCCCCTGCACCCCCACCCCCCACCAGTCAGGGGCACCCTCCACCAGGCCCCCACTCATGTCTCCCAGCACCCCCACCCCCTGCATCCAGGGGCACCCTCCACCAGGCCCCCACTCATGTCCCCCTGCACCCCCACCCCCCAGCACTGTGGGGCACCCTCCACCAGGCCCCCACTCATCTCCCCCTGCACCCCCACCCCCCTGCATCCAGGGGCACCCTCCACAAGGGCCCCACTCATGTCCAACTCATGTCCCCCTGCATCCCCACCCCCCACCAGTCAGGGGCACCCTCCACCAGGCCCCCACTCATGTCTTCCAGCACCCCCACCCCCCTGCATCCAGGGGCACCCTCCCCCAGGAACCCACTCATGTCCCCCTGCACCCCCACCCCCCACCAGTCAGGGGCACCCTCCACCAGGCCCCAACCATGTCTCCCTGCACCCCCACCCCCCTGCATCCAGGGGCACCCTCCACCAGGCCCCCACTCATGTCCAACTCATGTCTCCTTGCACCCCCACCCCCCAGCATCCAGGGGCACCCTCCACCAGGCCCCCACTCATGTCCAACTCATGTCTCCTTGCACCCCCACCCCCCACCAGTCAGGGGCACCCTCCACCAGGCCCCCACTCATGTCCAACTCATGTCTCCTTGCACCCCCACCCCCCAGTATCCAGGGGCACCCTCCACCAGGCCCCCACTCATGTCTCCCTGCAACCCCACAACCCCAGCAATGTGGGGTGCCCTCCACCAGGCCCCCACTCATGTCTCCCAGCACCCCCACCCCCCAGCACTGTGGGGCACCCTCCACCAGGCCCCCACTCATGTCTCCCAGCACCCCCACCCCCCTGCATCCAGGGGCACCCTCCACCACGCCCCCACTCATGTCTCCCTGCACCCCCACCCCCCATCACTGTGGGGCACCCTCCACCAAGCCCCCACTCATCTCCCCTGCACCCCCACCCCCCTGCATCCAGGGGCACCCTCCAGCAGGCCCCCACTCATGTCCAACTCATGTATCCCTGCACCCCCACCCCCCACCAGTCAGGGGCGCCCTCCACCAGGCCCCCACTCATGTCTCCCAGCACCCCCACCCCCCTGCATCCAGGGGCACCCTCAACCAGGCCCCCACTCATGTCCCCCTGCACCCCCACCGCCAAGCACTGTGGGGCACTCTCCACCAGGCCCACACTCATCTCCCCCTGCACCCCCACCCCCCTGCATCCAGGGGCACCCTCCACCAGGCCCCCACTCATGTCCAACTCATGTCTCCCTGCACCCCCACCCCCCACCAGTCAGGGGCACCCTCCACCAGGCCCCCACTCATGTCCCCCAGCACCCCCACCCCCCTGCATCCAGGGGCACCCTCCAGCAGGCCCCCAATCATGTCCTCCGGCACCCCACCCCCCACCAGTCAGGGGCACCCTCCACCATGCCCCAACCATGTCTCCCTGCACCCCCACCCCCCTACCCCCCTGCATCCAGGGGCACCCTCCACCAGGCCCCCATTCATGTCCAACTCATGTCTCCTTGCACCCCTACTCCCCAGCATCCAGGGGCACCCTCCACCAGGCCCCCACTCATGTCCAACTCATGTCTCCTTGCACCCCCACCCCCCACCAGTCAGGAGCACCCTCCACCATGCCACCACTCATGTCCAACTCATGTCTCCTTGCACCCCCACCCCCCAGCATCCAGGGGCACCCTCCACCAGGCTCCCACTCATGTCTCCCTGCACCCCCACCCCCAGCACTTTGGGACGCCCTCCACCAGGCCCCCACTCATGTCTCCCAGCACCCCCACCCCCCAGCACTGTGGGGCACCCTCCAACAGGCCCCCACTCATGTCTCCCAGCACTCCCACCCCCTGCATCCAGGGGCACACTCCACCAGGCCCCCACTCATGTCCAACTCATGTCCCCTTGCACCCCCACCCCCCACCATTCAGGGGCACCCTCCACCAGGCCCCCACTCATGTCTCCCAGCATCCCCACCCTCCTGCATCCAGGGGCACCCTCCACCAGGCCCCCACTCATGTCCCCCTGCACCCCCACCCCCAGCACTGTAGGGCACCCTCCACCAGGCCCCCACTCATCTCCCCCTGCAACCCCACCCCCCTGCATCCAGGGGCACCCTCCACCAGGCCCCCACTCATGCCCAACTCATGTCCTCCTGCACCCCCACCCCCCACCAGTCAGGGGCACCCTCCACCAGGCCCCCACTCATGTATCCCAGAACCCCCACCCCCCTGCATCCAGGGGCACCCTCCACCAGGCCCCCACTCATGTCCCCCTGCACCCCTACCCCCCACCAGTCAGAGGCACCCTCCACCAGGCCACAACCTTGTCTCCCTGCACCCCCAACCCCCACCAGTCAGGGGCACCCTCCACCAGGCCCACACTCATATCTCCCTGCACCCCCACCCCCCACCAGTCAGGGGCACCCTCCACCAGGCCCCCACTCCTTTCTACCACCCCCCACCCCCCAGCAGTGCGATTCGCCTGTGTACGTGTATATCAGGGTTGCACGTGTAGTCTGACACGCGATATCAGCAGGGTACGTGCATTACGGGGTTCGCAGGAAGCTCCACACGCGACATCAGCAGGGTACGTGTATTACGGGGTTTGCGGGAAGTTCCACACGCGATTTCAGCAGGGTACGTGTATTTCGGTGTGTGCGTGTGAAGTTACACATGCGACTGTGCCTGTGAGAGTGGGGTACGTGTATTCCAGGGGTGGGCGGGATTATTTACTCGCGACTGGGCCTGGGAGAGCGTGTTACGTGTATTACACGCTCGCCTACAACGCGCCAAAATATAAAAGGACCAATCCTGAAACACGTATGCCAGCATGAAGCAGGCGCACGTCACGCGCAGCATAAAAGAGTGCGCAAACAGCAAACAAGCTCAGACGCCAGGATGAATATACCATTCCTAGCAGCAGTGGCCGTGGGATACCGCAGGAGGAGGAGAAGGATAGTCAGGGCCAGAATCTTCACACCCAGAACCAGCCTATTTGGTATGCCAGATGACCAGGTGTATGGGAGGTACAGGTTTCTGTTAGGGAGAATTCTCTGTTTAGGCTGAATTTCCTAACCTAGTGAGTCCCCCAGCAGCTTTGCTGGATTTTTGGGGTTTATTTTTTCTCCTGCCAAGAGTGAGACTCTTTTACCCTCACTCTTGAGCATGATTTGAGTGTGTTTCTTTGAATCTAGATGTGTTTAATGGGCTATGGGGTCTTTTACTCCATAGGGCTTCATGTGTTTTTGTGATGTGTGTTACACAGCACCCTCAGTGCAGTGACACAGGGGTGTCATAGTGACCCCCCAGTATAGACTCCATACCCTGGGACTGACTACTGTCTCCCAGGGCATGTAAAGTCACCGTTGACTTTACTAGTCTTAAATTCTGAACAGAACCAGTACAAACCATCATATTGTGGACGTACTGGCTGGGGCAATTCAATTGCCCCAGGGTCTGTTAGTCGAGGGGGCACGTCTCCATCCCCCCTGATCGAGTTTTTGCTGGTGGCAGTGGATACTACTTTTTATATTCAACCGCAAATATTTTCTTATGGGATTTCCCATTGTTTTAGGCTACTACCTTTATTTAATTATTTACGGTAGCCTCGAACATACCGCCGGTTTATTTAGTTAATATTCATTCTCCGGTTGGTATTTTTTGCCAAAACTTGATTCTAAAATGGCGTTTGTGTTCTCTTCTGTGACTCCAACCCAAGTCGAGCCCTTTGTTCCACTTTTTGGCGGGCTTCTCCACAGAAGCCATCCAAAGTGGTGCCACTCTGTCTGGGGTACTTAGGAGGGGTGGAGGGGAATTTAGGCACCCTGGACTGAGTTGCCTAGGCAACACAAGTCGCACTCCGTCCTTATTGGCCCAAGTGGTGAGCTGGCCGGCTCACCACTTAGCATGTTTGAGTGACAGCTAGGCTGAGTGAATGGGGGTTTTCTGCATAAAATCTTTGGGGACTGGAACTTCAGAAGTCGCCACAGGACCTAAGAATCCGACGAGGGATAAGCTGAGCCGACCTGCCACGACACCATCACCGGTGGAGCCCTGCTGGACCGTCTCACCACTTTTCCCAACGACAGAGGAGATCTCCCGCCGGAGAGTCTTCTTCCTTTGACTGGTGGGGATAACCAGTTTCACCATCTTTTCACCTTCCCGACGTACCTCGTGGCTGCCTTGCCTGTGCCAAGCACCCCGGCAACCGGGATACCACATTTTACCACGACCGCGAACA
This sequence comes from Ambystoma mexicanum, assembly GCF_040938575.1. NCBI lineage: Eukaryota > Metazoa > Chordata > Amphibia > Caudata > Ambystomatidae > Ambystoma > Ambystoma mexicanum. Next base: position 321,444,824 of record NC_090934.1, read on the forward strand.
AAGGTACCACCTTTAACCGGAAAACTCCGCGGCTGGTTTCTTCCCTGGTAGTGCAACGACCTTCATCTTTCCTCCAAGTCGAGATCTTCTCTTCCCCTGGACAACGACGTGACTTGGACCCACTGTCAGGAACAACTGCCACCGCTGGAGGATCCTTCCCACTTAAGGTACAGTGTCCCGCCAGGCTTCCCTTGCTACCGACTGTACGGGTAGATTTAGCCCCCGGCTTTCGAACCTGGGTTAGTCTGGGACACCCTGGCTAAACTTTCCTAAAGCCTCGCTAAACCCTTTTTGAACCCTCCGCAAGACTTTCAAAGCCTAGTGTAACTGTGATCTTGGGCGCATTTGTGCTCTGCTCTCTCTAAGAGTGGGCCCAGCCTTTGGACTTTGGCTCACCCATGACTTTTGCTCTTCTGCCTTGCTAACAGTGTTCCTGAATCTTAGAGTGGTGTACCTTTCCATATTCTGTATTTTTCCCTCCCTTTCTCACAAACTTATTGGCGTGCCATCTAGTTAAGCGCTCACCTCTGTATGAAAATAAGTGGTGTTTTACTGTGACTTATCTGATAAGGAAAAGGGGTGTATATATTACAATAGTAACTGTGTTTAGAATCTTTTACAATAAGAGTGCTGGAGTGTTTCAAACAGTGTGTTTTTAAATAAATAATTATATACTTTGATACCAAAGCTCTGGTCAGTGTTTGGTTGTATTGGTGTGTCTGAGTGCCTATTGTGTATACTTTGCATACTGCCTAACTCTCTTGAGGGAAGTCTGGCTGCTCAGCCACAGCTACCAGGTAAATCTGGGTGGTACAGACTGCTACCAAGTGGGTTTACTGCCAACACCTGTAGTCTTAAATCGTTTGCAGTGTTCCCTAAGGGAACTGCACAGGTTTCTGCCTAACACTGGTGTACAGCGGTGGGATTTGTATTGAGTATACATTTTAGAGTGCTAGTATACCTTAGTACAACTCACCACAAAGCTTAGCACTGAAAAAGTAATCTTTCTAACATGTCAACTATGGAAACTTATAGTCAAGAGTCCCTTGCGACAAAAACTGCTGATTGTTTAAGAGTCCTATGTAAGCATAAGAATCTCCTGACTAAAGGCAAGAAAATGGAATTGATAGAAAGGTTGTTAGCTAACCAAAGTCTGGATGATTGTTCAGAGGAACCTACCATGCCATAAAATGTAGATAACAGTATAGAAATTGATATTGATCAAAATGTTGATAATCTTGAGGAAGAGTCAGAAGGGGAGGGTGAGGCTGCTGTGACTTTGTCCCCTAGGCCTCTGTCTGCTCTACCTGCTGTACCTACTGGGTCTTTGCCAAGTCCCACACTTAGTCCTCAATATCTTGAATTAGAGAAAATGATACTTGAACTAGAGTTCAAGAGACTGAATACTCAGGCTGAACAGAGACATCAGGAACTGAATCAAGAACTAAGGCTAAGGGAAATGGAGCTCAAGCATGAGATAGAAATGAAGATATTATCTGTCGAAAATGCTTCTCTCTCTGGCTCCTCTAGAAGTTCCAGTCCTAAAAGACCCCGGATGCCTAAAGAATTGGTTGGTATGTATGAGCCTAAGTTGGATGTGTTGGATTGGTTGTCTCTGTTTGAATATAATCATGGGCTTCAGAACATCACAGGAAATGACTTACTGACCTGGTTGTTCTCTAGGCTTCCCCCTGTTGCAACTGATGTGGTAATGGAGTTGGGGGAGGAGGATAGGAAAGAGTATGAATGTGTGAAACTAGCTCTGATAGCTAGATTTGGGAAGACCCCTTCCCAGTATCTTAAGAGGTTTAGAACCCTCAAAAAGCATGATGGTACCCCTTGGGCTACCTGGGTGAGTGAAGGGTTGACAAACTTAGAGGGATGGATTAAGGGTTACAAGGTGAACACTTATGAAGGTATGAAGAATCTTTTTATGTTGGAGTCAATTTACGATGCCTGCTCTCCTGAGCTCAGACAGCACTTGGCTGATTCAAAGGAATTAGATTCCCGAAAACTAGCTAAGGCTGCTGACTTGTGAGTTGCCAATAGGGCCACTCACAAGGATTCTGGGGTAACTCAGAAAAAGGATGAGGGGAAACAGCCTAAAAAGGACTCCAAAGAGAATTCTAATACTACAAATTCCAAAGAAGGCCCCAAACAAAACCAGAAGGGTAAGCCACCAGGGAAACCACAGCAGAATAGTGTCTCCTCTGGTGCCAAACCAGAGGGAGGTCAGAACAAGCCTCCATTCCAGAAGGCATTTGGTAAATGCTTTGTTTGTGGCTCTACTGACCATGTGAAAGGAGATCCCAGATGCAAGGGTAAACCTTCAGGGATCCAACTTGCCTCCTTAGCCTTCGCTCCAGAAGAGGAAGTCCCAATGGCAAGTGGAAACTTTCTACTGCTGGCTGATGAACCCATTGGTGTCTCAGCCAGTGTTTCTTTAGTCTCTCTGGGGTTGTGGGAACAACAGAACTTAGATGTGTATAATTCTATCCCAGATAATACTAAAGAGTATTATAAAGACAGTGTCCAGGTGAATGGTCAGGAGACTCCTGCCATTAGAGACACTGGGGCCAGCATAACTGTGGTGGATGAATCATTTTCCAAGGCAGAGGATGTTGCTAAGGCACCCAAATGCCTCACCAAGTTAGCTGGAGGGCCTGTGCAGATGTGTCCCCAGTTACCAGTTCTCATCCAATGTAATGACATGTCTGTAAAAATACCTGTCAGTGTACAATGTGAAGTGCCAGGTAGGGTTCTGTTGGGTAATGACCTGAAAGCTCTTGGAGTTGTGTCACATACCCCCAGACCACCTAGTAAAAGGTTACAGGAGCTCACAAAACCTGCAAGAGAGAAAACCCTGCGAGGGTTATCTCAGGAGATGATGACAGAGATCACTCCTTTACCACTGGAGCAACTCACTGCAGTAACTACCAGATCAGGAGCGAAGGGGCAACCCAAGACTCCTAAGAAAAAGTCAGCAGCAAGCACTCCAGTGCTTCCAACAGTTACACCTGTAACTCCACCTCCAGCTGAGGCTGAGAGGGAGGTACAACCCTGTATGGTTGAACTAGACTCTGAAGAAGAGCTAGTGGGAGGCCAAGAACTTATTGGAGATCTAGACCCTGAGGACCATCCTGAGCTGCAGTCTTTACTGGCAGAAGGTGGGCCCAGCAGGGCAGTTTTCCATAAGGGACACAGAGAATGTCCAACTCTGGAGGGTCTCCGCCACCAGGCAGCTGCTCAGGCTGATGGGCAAGAGCCTGGGAAGTATAGGTTACACTGGGAAGATGGCCTCTTCTACAGTGAACCAACTGAGTCTGAACCTGGAGACTACAAACACCTTGTAGTACCTCAAGAAAACAGACAACTGTTCTTGCACTTAGCCCACGAGATTCCTTTGGCTGGTCACTTGAGCTTCAAGAAGACCAGGGAAAGGCTCTCACTCTACTTCTATTGGCCAAAAATGGGGGCAGAAGTAGATATGTTTTGCAAGAGCTGCCATACCTGCCAAACTTCTGGTAAGGTTGGCTCCAAGAATGTGACACCATTAGTGCCTTTCCCAGTTGTGGGAGTCCCATTTGAGAGGCTAGGGACTGACATTGTTGGTCTCCTTGACCCCCCTACGTCCTCAGGCAACAGGTTTATCCTTGTTGTAGTAGACCATGCTACTTGATACCCTGAGGCAATTCCTATGAGGACTGTTACAGCTCCGGCTGTGGCTAAGGCCCTCCTTGGTATTTTTACCAGGGATGGGTTTCATAAGGAAGTAATATCCGACAGGGGGTCAAACCTTATGTCCCACTACATGAAAGCCATGTGGAAAACCTGTGGAGTTACTTACAAGTTCTCAACCGTCTACCACCCCCAAACCAATGAATTGGTAGAAAGGTTTAACAGAACCATGAAGAGCATGATAGGTGCTTTAGAGGAACCTCTGAAAAGAAAGTGGGACCTTCTACTGCCATGCCTTCTCTTTGCTTATAGAGAAGTCCCTCAGGAGGGAGTAGGTTATTCTCCCTTTGAACTTCTCTATGGCCATCCGGTCAGAGGTCCATTGGCCCTGATTAAGGAGGGGTTGGAAGGTGCCCCTCCCCTCAAGCCAGTCAGAGTGACTGACTATGTGATAGGTCTCCGAAGGAGAATGTCACACATGATGACAGAAGCTAGTGATAACCTGAAAGCTGGACAAGCTTTGGTCAATCATTGGCATGATCAAAAGGCCAACATGGTTGAGTTCACTCAAGACCAGCTAGTTCTCGTTATGCTCCCAACAAGGCAGAGGGCCTTGCAAGACAAATGGATGGGACCCTTCAAAGTTATGGGAAAACTTGGAGAGGTCAACTATCTGGTGGATCTGGGCAGACCCAGGGAAGCTCCTAGAGTCTTCCACACCAACCGACTGAAAGCATACGTCTCCAGACCTGAAGTAGGAGCCTTGCTTCTAGCTTCAGCAGCAGAGGAAGAAGAGAGTGAGTCTCTCCCTGATCTCCTCAGAGGTGTACCTTTAGAAGAAAAAATTGAAGGAGTCAATCTCTCTTTAGATCTGACACCTGAGCAACAAGAGGAGTGCAAATCTATGTTAAATCAGTTTGCCTCCCTGTTCTTACTCTCACCAGGCTTGACCCCTTGGGGACAGCACGAGATACTCACTGGTGACTGTCTGCCAGTCAAAAGCAGAGGATACCGAATGTCAGAAAATGTGAGAACACATATCAAGGGGGAGGTCAAGAAGATGCTTGATCTCGGGGTAATAGAGCCCTCTACTAGTCCATGGTCTAGCCCAGTTGTGTTAGTACCAAAGGCAGGATCCAAAGACTTGAGATTCTGTGTGGACTATAGAGCTCTTAATGCAGTCACCAAGACTGATGCCCACCCTTTACCAAGGACAGATGAGTTGGTGGATAAACTTGGCGCAGCCAAGTACCTCAGCACATTTGACCTTTCGTCAGGCTATTGGCAAATAGCCTTGACAGACCATGCCAAGGAGAAAACTGCATTTTCCACCCCAGTTGGCTTGTACCAGTTTAAGGTCATGCCTTTTGGATTAAAAAATGCACCTGCTACATTCCAAAGGATGGTGAACCAAGTTCTATCTGGGATGGAGGACTTCTGCATGGCATACTTGGATGACATTGCAGTCTTCAGCCACTCCTGGGAGGATCATGTGAACCACCTAGGACATGTTTCGCAGGCTCTCGGACAGGCCAATTTGACTATCAAGGCAAGTAAATGCCAGATAGGTCAAAGTAAGGTGGTCTACCTTGGGCATGAGGTAGGAGGTGGAGAAATAAGGCCTTTGCTCAGCAAGATTGAAGCTGTGCAAAATTGGACAACACCTACTACTCAAACCCAAGTGAGAGTCTTCCTAGGCCTCACTGGGTATTACAGGAATTTTATTGAGAACTATGGGACCATAGCTTCTCCACTGAATGTAATCTCCTCTCCAAAATTCCCTAAAAAGGTCAAATGGAATGAGGAGTGCAATCAGGCCTTTGAAAAACTGAAGAAAGCTCTTTGCCAAGCTCCAGTATTGAGAGCTCCTGACTACCACCAAACTTTCATTGTAGAAACGGATGCTTCCAATGTAGGAATAGGTGCAGTTTTAAGCCAACTGGATGAGAAGGGTAGGGAGCACCCCATTTGCTTCATCAGCCATAAGCTGAAGGATCCTGAGACAAGGTGGGCAACAATAGAAAGAGAATGCTTTGCTATTGTGTGGGCACTGAAGAAGTTTAGGCCATATTTGTCGTGACTTGCCGCGTAGTGAAGAATAAAGGGGCCTCTGTCCACAAATCACCCACAGGAAGAAGTAAAGAACTCCCTGTGCGAGCTTTGAGGCCACAGGTGGTTTTGGTCACTCACTGGATCTGATGACGCCGAGGATCCCAGAGGCTGTTGAAAGGAAGTTAGGGTTAGCACAGGCAAACACAGTACTTTGATATGAAAGAGTGTGCAATAACTTTCTTACCTAAATCTAGCGAGAGGGAGCTAGGATGCCTAGGGTCATATGCGAGGGAGCGTCAAAGATCCAGACAGCCGTGTTCTAGATGGTAGATACCGGCTGGTGCATGTAGCCCTTCCGTAGCTGAAGGGAATTTGGAACTGGTCACATAGTCTATGGTCGGAAGATCAAAAAGCCAGAAGGGATAATCCAAAATCAATCCGTTGAGCGTAGCAAAGAGTACCAAAAAATCCGTACAAATTTCCGAGTGACAGTATCTGTGGAGCAAGAGAGAGCAAATCTGTGGTTCGTAAGCCTGAGTCCAAAATCCGATGAAACAAACAACAAAAATCCTGAAAGCGCCAAACAGAGTTGTGAAACAGCTGTGAAGCGGTGAGCCACTCGAACTTCCCGGCTTTTAGGTTCGTCGGCTCCCAGTCACGTGAGCGGAAACTTGACCATGTGATCAGGGAACCTTCGCGAACCCAGGAAGTAACCGAGATCGGGTGCTCAAGCCCGAACGCAGCCTCCATGGGAGTTGCAAATGAAAACGAGGCAACAAACCGGGCCGGCCTCTGCGCACGGCCTGAAACCGCTGGTGATGACGACTCCCTCGCACCATAGGTGAAGTAATGACTTGGGAAGCGGACTGTGGCCCGGGGAGTCTAGCAGTGTGTGTCGGGGTGTCAAGCAATATGGTGCGTGGTTGTGCTACTGATTTGTTGTGCATGACAGAGCCCCCCCTCAATGGCCCACGACCACGTGGACAAGAAGGATGATCCCGGTGAAAACATGAAACAAGCCTAGGGGCATGGACATCACACGCATGAACCCAACAACGCTCCTCGGGGCCAAAACCTGCCCAATCCACAAGGTACTGGAGACCACCCCGAACCATACGGGAACCCAATATACCCGAAACCTCGTATTCCATCGAGTCCCCCACTGAAACAGGACCAGGCATAGACCGAAGACGGGTAGGAGCCGGGCAAGGTTTCAGCAAAGAGGTGTGAAAAACAGGGTTTATGCGCCAGGAAGCAGGGACCGAGAGGCGATAAGCCACAGGGTTAATTACAGCAGAAATCCTATATGGACCCACAAAGCGAGGGAGTAGTTTGCGACAACCAGGAAGCTTGAGATGGTGAGAAGAGAGCCATACCCTGTCCCCCACAACATTGGAAGGTGCCACTGTCCTCTTCCGATCCGCTGCAGCCTTCGTAGACTCCTGGGCCTCCCGAAGGTGAGTAAGGGTTTGAGCATGAACGACCGATAAGTCGCAGGCACAGGCAGCAGCAGCAGGGTTATCAGAAGGTGCAAGGTCTGGGATAGGCAAAGTGCGAGGGTGTTGACCATACAAAACATAAAAGGGAGAAGAGCCAGTGGAGGAGTGCGTTGCATTATTGTAGGAGAACTCAGCGAGGTGTAGCAAACTCAGCCAGGACTGTTGGTGTTGCAACACTAGACAACGCAAATACTGCTCCATGGCTTGGTTCACCCTCTCAGTCTGACCGTCCGTTTCTGGATGATATGCGGAAGAGAAACGGGAATCGATGCCTAGAAGGACCATGAGTGCTCGCCAGAAACGAGAAGTGAACTGGGGACCCCTATCTGAGATGATAACTGTGGGTAACCCAAAGAGACAAAAGACCGATTTGAAGAAAAGGTCGGCCAAGGCCGGGGCTGAAGGGATACCGGAACAGGGAATGAATCGAGCCATTTTGGAAAAGGAGTCAACTACTACCCAAATGGTATCGAATCCCTTGGTTCGGGGTAGATCTGTTACGAAATCCATGGATACCGTGTGCCAGGGCCTGGAGGGTATAGGTAAAGGAAGCAAAAGCCCCAGCGGGCGCCCTCTGCGATGTTTACACTGGGCGCATATTGCACAGGTGTTAACATATCCTTCTACGTCGTGTTTCATGGAGGGCCACCAACACCAACGTCTGAGGAGGTCCAACGTGCGTCTTTGTCCGGGATGACCATTGATGGCGCTATCGTGGGACCACTCCAAAGCAAGATTACGAGCGTCGGTCGTTGGTAACCACAATCTGTTTTGGATATACGGCAGCCTGTCATGAAACACTGGATCCCACTCAGTAACCTGATTAGGATGCAGTGAATTCCATTTGCGAATGGAATCCAACAAAGGCAGAGGAGGGGTGCAAATACAAATGACATGCTGGTCTAACAGATTTTCCGGGAAAACAGGCAAGGATACCCCACCCGGAGAGCGGGACAACGCGTCCGCCTTCCCATGGGACAAACCGGACCTATGTTTGATCTGAAAGTCAAAGGCCGCAAAGAACAATTGCCACCGCACCTGTCGGCTGTTAATACACTTTAGTGAGGACAAATCCTGAATATTACGGTGGTCGGTGAACACAGTGACAGCGTGCCTTGCCCCCAACAGATGATGCCGCCAAATCTGGAAGGCATCCTTGATGGCCAACAGCTCCTTCTCCGTGACGGTATAGTGCAACTCTGTAGCAGAGAACTTTCGAGAATGAAACGCAATTGGGTGTAATTGACCCGAGGAAGGACAGCATTGCAGATAGGTGGTATCGAGCCCATGCAGATAGGTGGTATTCACAGCCCTATCACACAAGTAGAGAGAGACAGCAGAAGAACTGACCATGCTTGTTTCTATTGCGGCCTGAATGGCCATTTTGTAAAGTCATGTCCTAGACGCCCTAAGCTCAAGAATCCGGTTTTTCAGAATGCTCGACCTTAGATCCAGGGGCTGGCTCGAGCAATACTTCCCTTTCCCCGGACAGGTACCCCAACTTTGGTAGGATTAGACCAGTGTTAGTGCAAGCTACGATAAAACCAACTCCCGATATTGTTCATGCTGTCTCAATTTATTTAGACTCAGGTGCCACCGGCAACTATATTGACATCAAACTGGCTGGGTCCTTAAATCTGCCTCTGATTACCAAGGAGCGTCCAGAGCCGGTACAGGCGGTGGATGGCACAGCACTGATTGCAGGCCCAATTGCAAAACTGCACCAAGGGCAAAGGAGGAAGCATCAGCCTCCACAATGAACGGGAGTTCTGGGTCCGGGTGCTTCAGGACGGGAGCTGTGGTAAATGCTAATTTCAGGGCGTCAAAAGCGGCTTGGTGTTCCTGTAACCACACAAAAGGGGACTTGGGACTGGTCAGGGCAGTGAGAGGGGCTACAAGGGATGAGAAATCCTGGATGAAGCGCCTGTAGAAAGATTGCAGGGCCTTAATGTTACAGGGCTTAGGCCAATCCAAGACAGCACGGACCTTGGACTGGTTCATTGCCAGACCTCCAGGGGTGATATGGAAACCCAGAAATTCCACACTTTCAGTGTGGAACTGACACTTCTCAGGTTTGGCATAGAGTGAGTGTTGGCGGAGACGGGACAGTACCTCGCCGACATGTGATATGTGGTCCTTTATGTTCTGTGAGTATATCAAAATGTCATCCAAGTATACTGCTACAAACACATCCAACAAGTCGTAAAAGATTTCATTCATGAAACGTTGGAAGGTAGCAGGGGCGTTACAAAGCCCGAAGGGCATGACCACATATTCAAACAATCCGTAGCGAGTACAGAAGGCCGTTTTCCACTCGTCTCCGGAATGAATTCTGACCAGATTATAGGCCCCATGGAGGTCAAGTTTTGTGAAGATGGAGGCATGACTTAACCTGTCCAATAATGGGGTAATCAAAGGAATCGGATATCGATTCTTGATGGTAATAGAATTTAGTCGACGGTAGTCCACACAAGGACGTAGATCGCCCTCTTTCTTGGGGACAAAAAAAATAGGGCTAGCCGCCGGTGAGGTGGAGGGACGTATATGACCGACTTTCAAGGCTACCTGTATGTATTCCTTTAAAGCTTGTTCTTCCGAGGGAGACAAGGAATAGATACGACCTGAGGGAATCACAGAATCAGGAAGCAAGTCGATGGGGCAATCGTAGGAACGATGTGGCGGGAGTACCTTCGAGGAACCCTTATCAAATACTTCATGGAAATCCTCGTATTCTGTTGGAAAACCAGTGGCAACAGCCCCCACCACATGAGGCTCTATGGCCATAGTAGCGTCTTCGTGTAGTGTGAGTTGTGCTATGGCCCCTAGGGCTCGTGGAGGTGATACAGTGTCGTCAGGCGAAATGAGACAAAAGTTCTGACATGTTTCAGATTCTAAATGAACCTGCCCAGACTTCCAATCAATCAAAGGGTTGTGTAGATGCAACCATGGGAGACCCAATATGATCCCAAACTGTAGCATAGTAATCAGGTCGAATGAGATAACTTCCTGATGCGTTTTCTGAATAGTTATAGTGACTGGGGCAGTCTGTTGCTTGATTGGGCCTGCAATCAGTGCTGTGCCATCCACCGCCTGTACCGGCTCTGGACGCTCCTTGGTAATCAGAGGCAGATTTAAGGACCCAGCCAGTTTGATGTCAATATAGTTGCCGGTGGCACCTGAATCTAAATAAATTGAGACAGCATGAACAATATCGGGAGTTGGTTTTATCGTAGCTTGCACTAACACTGGTCTAATCCTACCAAAGTTGGGGTACCTGTCCGGGGAAAGGGAAGTATTGCTCGAGCCAGCCCCTGGATCTAAGGTCGAGCATTCTGAAAAACCGGATTCTTGAGCTTAGGGCGTCTAGGACATGACTTTACAAAATGGCCATTCAGGCCGCAATAGAAACAAGCATGGTCAGTTCTTCTGCTGTCTCTCTCTACTTGTGTGATAGGGCTGTGAATACCACCTATCTGCATGGGCTCGACGCCTGTGTCAGAGGAGGAGGAAGGCAAATTGGTATAGGGAACTCTTGTTTCAAAACGACGTTCGGAACGCCTTGCGTCTATTTGTATCGCGAGATCCACTAAATCGGTATGAGTCTTGGGCAAGGAAGGGATGACAGCCATAGCGTCTTTCATGGTGTTGTTGAGCCCTCTATAGAAGACAACTGCTTTTTTTTGTTCAGGCCATGACGTTTCAGCAGTAAGCTGATTGAATCGAGCAATGTATTCTATGAGGGATCCCTTTCCTTGAGTCAAATCTAGCAACTCGAGGTCTCGGGACTGTGCTTTGTGGCGTGTATCAAACACACGAGACATTTCTGTGATCAGCAGTTCAAAGTCGTATAGAACAGGATTATTACTTTCCAACAGAGGGTTAGCCCATGCTGCTGCAGTGCCGGCCAAATGAGACAAAGTGAATGCCGCTTTTGTGGTGGCATCGGGGAAAGCCTGAGGTCTGCAAAGGAAGTGTAGTTTGCATTGGTTTATAAATTTACGAAACTTTCTAGGATCACCATGGAACATTTCGGGGGCGGCCAAGGGAAATGACGTGGGCATGAGGACTGGCAACTGAGGTGTTGTAGAGACAATAGGGGGCTGAGGAGCAATAGGCTGAACAGGTGGGTTTTGAGCCGCGGCAGCGGCCTCTCCAAAATCAGCATCTGCAGGCAGAGGGTGTTGTGTACTTTGGATCAAATCTAGCCTCTGGTGTATCGCAGCAGTGGCTGCACCCATATCCGCCCTTAGCAATGTGAATGCCTGTACTAAGGCAGCCACGGGATCCTCAGCTGCAGGCTCCATACTCAACACAACGCAACGGCTTCACAGTCTGTCGTGACTTGCCGCGTAGTGAAGAGTAAAGGGTCCTCTGTCCACAAATCACCCACAGGAAGAAGTAAAGAACTCCCTGTGCGAGCTTTGAGGCCACAGGTGGTTTTGGTGATTCACTGGATCTGATGACGCTGAGGATCCCAGAGGCTGTTGAAAGGAAGTTAGGGTTAGCACAGGCAAACACAGTACTTTGATATGAAAGAGTGTGCAATAACTTTCTTACCTAAATCTAGCAAGAGGGAGCTAGGATGCCTAGGGTCAGATGCGAGGGAGCGTCAAAGATCCGGACAGCCGTGTTCTAGATGGTAGATACCGGCTGGTGCATGTAGCCCTTCCGTAGCTGAAGGGAATTTGGAACTGGTCACTTAGTCTATGGTCGGAAGATCAAAAAGCCAGAAGGGATAATCCAAAATCAATCCGTTGAGCGTAGCAAAGAGTACCAAAAAATCCGTACAAATTTCCGAGTGACAGTATCCGTGGAGCAAGAGAGAGCAAATCTGTGGTTCGTAAGCCTGAGTCCAAAATCCGATGAAGCAAACAACAAAAATCCTGAAAGCACCAAACAGAGTTGTGAAACAGCTGTGAAGCGGTGAGCCACTCGAACTTCCCGGCTTTTACGTGTGTCGGCTCCCAGTCACGTGAGCGGAAACTTGACCACGTGATCGGGGCACCGTCGCAAACCCAGGAAGTAACCGTGATCGGGTGCTCAAGCCCGAACGCAGCCTCCACGGGAGTTGCCAATGAAAACGAGGCAACAAACCAGGCCGGCCTCTGCGCACGGCCCGAAACTCCCTCGCACCATAGGTGAAGTAAGGACTTGGGAGGCGGACTGTGGCCCGGGGAGTCTAGCAGTGTGTGTCGGGGTGTCAAGCAATATGGTGCGTGGTTGGGCTACTGATTTGTTGTGCATGACAATACTTGTATGGTTCTACTTTTGTCATTCAGACTGACCACCAACCCTTGAGATGGTTAATGCAAATGAAGGGAGAAAATCCCAAACTATTGAGATGGTCAATCTGCCTGCACGGGTTTGATTTCACCATTGAGCACAGGTCAGGGTGTCACCATCAAAATGCTGATGGATTCTCTAGGATGTATGTCATCGACTAGAGGTATGAGGTTCATCCAGGAGTGGATTCAATCCTCCTGTCCCTTAGTCTGGGGGGGGGTGAGAGCTAGGGAGAATTCTCTGTTTAGGCTGAATTTCCTAACCTAGTGAGTCCCCCAGCAGCTTTGCTGAACTTTTGGGGTTTATTTTTTTCTCCTGCCAAGAGTGAGACTCTTTTACCCTCACTCTTGAGCATGATTTGAGTGTGTTTCTTTGAATCTAGATGTGTTTAATGGGCTATAGGGTCTTTTACTCCATAGGGCTTCATGTGTTTTGTGATGTGTGTTACACAGCACCCTCAGTGCAGTGACACAGGGGTGTCATAGTGACCCACCAGTATAGACTCCATAACCTGGGACTGACTACTGTCTCCCAGGGCATGTAAAGTCACCATTGACTTTAATAGTCTTAAATTCTGAACAGAACCAGTACAAACCATCATATTGTGGACGTACTGGCTGGGGCAATTCAATTGCCCCGGGGTCTGTTAGTCGAGGGGGCACGTCTCCGTCCCCCCTGATCGAGTTTTGGCTAGTGGCAGTGGATACTACTTTTTATATTCAACCGCGAATATTTTCCTATGGGATTTCCCATTTTTTTAGGCTACTACCTTTATTTAATTATTTACGGTAGCCTCGAACATACCGCCGGTTTATTTAATTAATATTAATTCTCCACTTGGTATTTTTTGCCAAAACTTGATTCTAAAATGGCGTTTGTGTTCTCTTCTGTGACTCCAACCCAAGTCGAGCCCTTTGTTCCACTTTTTGGCGGGCTTCTCCACAGAAGCCCTCCAAAGTGGTGCCACTCTGTCTGGGGTACTTAGGAGGGGTGGAGGGGAATTTAGGCACCCTGGACTGAGTTGCCTAGGCAACTCAAGTTGCACTCCGTCCTGATTGGCCCAAGTGGTGAGTCGACCGGCTCACCACTTAGCATGTTTGAGTGATAGCTAGGCTGAGTGAATGGGGGTTTTCTCCATAAAAGCAGGGCTTTGGGGACTGGAACTTCAGAAGTCGCCACAGGACCTAAGAATCCAACGAGGGAGAAGCTGAGCCAACCTGCCACGACACCACCACCAGTGGAGCCCTGCTGGACCGTCTCACCACTTTTCCCAACGACAGAGGAGATCTCCCGCCGGAGAGTCTTCTTCCTTTGACTGGTGGGGATAACCAGTTTCACCACCTTTTCACCTTCCCGACGTACCTCGTGGCTGCCTTGCCTGTGCCAAGCACCCCGGCAACTGGGATACCACGTTTTACCACGACCGCGAACAAAGGTACCACCTTTAACTGGAAAACTCTGCGGCTGGTTTCTTCCCTGGTAGTGCAACAACCTTCATCTTTCCTCCAAGTCGAGATCTTCTCTTCCCCTGGACGAGGACGTGACTTGCACCCACTGCCAGGAACAACTGCCACCGCTGGAGGATCCTTCCCACTTAAGGTACTGTGTCCCGCCAGGCTTCCCTTGCTACCAAGTGTACGGGGTAGATTTGGCCCCCGGCTTTCGAACCTGGGTTAGTCTGGGACACCCTGGCTAAACTTTCCTAAAGCCTCTCTAAACCCTTTTTGAACCCTCTGCAAGACTTTCAAAGCCTAGTGTAACTGTGTGATCTTGGGCGCATTTGTGCTCTGCTCTCTCTAAGAGTGGGCCCAGCCTTTGGACTTTGGCTCACCCGTGACTTTTGCTCTTCTGCCTTGCTAACAGTGTTCCTGAATCTTAGAGTGGTGTACCTTTCCATATTCTGTCTTTTTCCCTCCCTTTCTCAAAAACTTATTGGAGTGCCATCCAGTTAAGCGCTCACCTCTGTATGAAAATAAGTGGTGTTTTACTGTGACTTATCTGATAAGGAAAAGGGGTGTATATATTACAATAGTAACTGTGTTTAGAATCTTTTACAATAAGAGTGCTGGAGTGTTTCAAACAGTGTGTTTTTAAATAAATAATTATATACTTTGATACCAAAGCTCTGGTCAGTGTTTGCTTGTATTGGTGTGTCTGAGTGCCTATTGTGTATACTTTACATACTGCCTAACTCTCTTGAGGGACGTCTGACTGCTCAGCCACAGCTACGAGGTAAATCTGGGTGGTACAGACTGCTACCAAGTGCGTTTACTGCCAACACTTGTAGTCTTAAATCTTTTGCAGTGTTCCCTAAGGGAACTGCACAGGTTTATGCCTAACTGTTTCCACCACACACAATACTCGACCTGGTCAGTGAGTGGGAGGATGACCTCACATCACCCACCCTGTGCTCCCAAGCACTCAGCCCCCTGGAGAAGGTCCTCAATGTACTGCACTTCTTGGCTACCGGATCATTTCAGCAGACAAGTGCCATAGTGGGGGGGGGATGTCACAGGCCACGCAGTCAGGGTGCCTACACCAGGTGTTGGCCATCATCACTGCACGCCCATCAGTCCGCAGGCACATATACCTGCCCAGAACACCTGCAGAAAGGCAGGCTGTCAGCCAGGATTTCTACAGGGTGGCACAATTCCCCAAAGTTCTTGCTGCCATTGATTGCACCCATGTGGCTCTATGTCCCCCCAGGGCATCTGAGCACCTTTATAGAAACCGCAAGCACTTGCATTCCATCAACGTCCAGGTAGTATGTGATGCCAAGGGAATCATCACCTCAGTATATGCCAACTATCCAGGGTCCACCCACGACAGCTTCATTTACAAGATGTCAACCCTAAACCGGGACATGGAAGCTGGGCGGCATGGCGATGCATGGCTGCTTGGTGAGTAGAAATGCCACAGCACACGCATGCATGACAGATACAGAGTAATGCCAATACCCCACTAATGATCCCCATCACCACCTCCCCAGGGGACAGTGCCTACCCTCTGAGCACACACATGATGACACCAATTCGGAACCCCATCACGCCTCCCGAGGTAAGATACAAAACAGCCCATATTGCAACACAGGGCATAGTGGAGCGCACATTCGGAGTGCTCAAGTCACGCTTTCGCTCGCTTGACTGTTCTGGCGGGCAGCTGTTATACGCTCCCCCAGTAGTGTGCAGGATCATAGTGGCAGCATGTGTCCTGCACAATGTTGCAACTCACCGGGGCCTGGCTGTGGACATGGTGGTACCCCCACATCCCCAACCACATGCACGCCCGCTGCGCATGGGAGGGGAAAGGGCACGGGGTGAGGCAGCCCGTACGCAGCTGGTGGCTAATTACTTCACATAGAATGCACACCCCTCTGGAGTGCACACAGCCCTGGCACATACCATCTGACAATCAATGATGACTCAATCTGACAATTATGATGAACAAAGGGACAGTCAACTGTCAGAACCATAGGAGCCTGAGATTGTTCATCTGGAAGTGTCAAAATGTGTGCATCCCTACCTACACAACCACCACCAATGCAGTGTCATCAAAAGACACACTTCCATGCAGCAAAAATGAATACCCACTTGCAAAAGACAACATGAGAACAGTGCCATGTCACCCAACCCCTACCCGGCACGGCCACACAACACACCATGGCATGTCATGCAATGTTAGAGCAAACAAATTAATCCCCACAACATGTTCCAAGTGTCACCAACTACAGTGTCCCTAATGGAAACTGGCCACACATGAAATGCTCACAGTAATGCAGGACCAACAACACACATTACCAAATACTTACCAAGAATACCAATCACCTACACGACCTCCAACCTACCATAAACATGACAGTACAGACTTAAAAAATTGGTAACCTCACTACCTGATAATGGCAGCACTTCGAACACTTCCAAGTATACAGTGTTAGCGCCACGCAAGAGTGTAGATGCACTGCTTACAACATGGACTCCAGTCCCAAAGTAGACCGCCTTGTGAAGACATGAGAAATGGACCTGCAAATTAGGAGGATGAGATGGATGCAGAGGCACATATCAATACACCATGCAGTGTACAATACAACAACAATATGCACTAGGAATGTATACACAGTATTGACTACAGACTGCCCACACATCAAATGGGAGTCCAACGTCACCGTGTACGTCAATGTCACTTGGGCACACCCTTTGCAAGCCCATGGAAACGGGAAGCAGGAGGGGTGTGTGTCACACAAACCCAAGCATCTGACCCAAATTCAGGACAAGCCTGCATGTGCCCAGCCACAATACAGCGTATGCCCACAGGAGCCACACAAGGCAACACACTGTCCAAAAAATCAAAAATCAAAAATTAAAAAAAAAAAAAATGGCCATTAATTGGCCCGGGGGGGGGGGGGGGGGGGGGCGCTAGGAGGTCCGAGGACATGGTGCACACCAAATTCCCCTATGTGGATCTTGCAAAAAAAAAACACCTCCATGGGCTCATGGCCTGCATGGCTACCCTATTGTGAGAGATTCACTGCTGTCGCTCTCCTCACCCTCTGCAGCTGCATCAGGAGGTGGTGGCACTATGGGAGGCAGCCCACGCAAAGCCCTAGTCTGGTCCTCCATAGCAGCAAGCATGCGGGTGTGGAAGGTCTGGTTCTGGAGGATAATTGTGCGGAGGTCCCCATGCAACAACTCACGGGATGCCCGGACCTCCGCCCTAGTTGCCTGCATCTCAGCTGAGAGCGTACGTGTGAGCTGCTCCAGCTGCTGTTCTGTCCTCGTGTTAGCTGAAGCCTCAAGCTCAATCAGAGTTGCCCTGAGCTGACGGAGTTCCACCCTCAGGGCTTCCTTGTGGCCCTGGGACTCAATGGAAATGGCTTCCCGTAGATTCTCCAGTGCTGCCCGCCTGTCCCTGTTGGATGCCAACATGTCCTCCCTGTGTGACTGGCTAATGGAGTCTGTTGCCTGCTGTAGTTCAATTAGCCTTTCTTGGGGGACAATGGAAGTGGCCACCCTATCCATGGCCTGAGCCATCATCTCAGTTGATGCTGCCTGTTGGTTTGCCATACCGTATATGGATTGCTCCAATGCGGTATTGCCTGGTGGCGTACGGCCACTGCGTCGGCGGGCACCACACCTGTCTGGGGCAAGACGAACTGCGCCTTGCTGTGCCGGCACTGCCTGAGGCTGCAGGACTTCATTCCCCCTCTGATCTGCTGGCCCAGGAACAGGATCAGATGTAGCGGAGTGTGACCCTGCATCCGTAACCACCAAAGGCTGACCTACCAACACTGACATCCCCATTGAGGGTTCGACCCCTGGTGCAGGTGGGTTGGACAGTACAGAATCCCTCCCAGAGACACTTACCTGCAACGGCACATAGGTCTCATCATGCGAATCGACACCTGAATAGAGCTCGGGGGAGGTGCACCCAGAGACACCCCTTGAGATGACGGCCTGCAGCAAGTGTGGGTTCTCACCCACCACCACACCACGTCCCTCACTGGTGCCCGGTCGGGCCGGAGACCCTTCCTGGGTCTGCACCATCTCCACAACCCCAGCAGTATCAAGTGCGTCATCCCCTGCAAAGACATGAAAGAAAAGAAATGGGAACAGGCATTAGCAACATGGAACACAATTAGGGCTGAGGAGCAACAGAAACAGTACTTCATTGGCACATGTCCCACATGACTATAACCCTCCCATGCATGCACTGTCACTGGGTATGAACGGGAGGCAAATGGCATACATTGATGACACCAAGATGGAAGACCAACAAATTTGCTGCATGCTGCCTAGCAGTGCCATCACACATTGGCCTGTGATTGGCATGTCCAATACACATACATGACACATGCCATCACACAGATGGCATGTACCCTAGCCATGTCACACATGTGACAATTGGACTGAGAAATGCCTAGTGAAAGTGGTGGAATGCAGACAATCAGCCTGAATGAACACAGAATAACATGCAACTATGTTGTGGCAAGATCACAATTCAAGGGCAACTGGCGTGAGGTTGGGCTGAATGTCTACTGTTGCCAGAAGGGATACTGCAACAACCAAATCCTGATGCGCAGAATTTATTGGATGAAGCGCATGGGTGACCCAAACCACTCAGGGACACACCCCCTCACCTGGCACTCAATCAGAAGCACTCACACACACGCCATGCACATGGATGACACACACATGCATGTGCACTCACCGGACAATGCCTCGTAATCTGGCAGGTCTCCCACGCCTTGGATCTGTTCCTCCGTGACGTAGGTCCCAGCAACATACTCATGTGGAGTGAGTTCTATGTCCTCTGCTGGAGACCCACCTCCAGTCACTAGAGTTGCGGCATGACTTGGCCTCCGGTCTTGCATCCTGCAGCAATCACCATTTCACTGTCATGTGCGGACACATACTCCACAAGTGCATCAAGTTCGACCCGATTGAAGCAGGGCTTCTTTGCTGGGCAGGACTGTGTAGCCGTGTCTGGGGCATCAGCCTGTACTGGACGAGCACTCTTCCTCTTCCGCTTGGAAGGTGGTGGTGATACTGAGTGTCCTACGCTGCTCTGGACAATGGGGGCAGGAGCCCCGGTGGACTGTGGACTAGGAGTGTGAGAATGAACACTCACCATGGGAGTTGGTGCAGGCATTAGCTGAAGTGTGATGTGGTCAGGGGGAACATCAGCAGGATGGACTAGGACCAACACTGTCCTGGCTGGGACACTCAGAGCTGGGGTGGATGGAGCCGCAGCTGCCCCTGCAGCCTCCCCACCCTGCCTACTCGGGGCAGCAGATGACATAGCTGCCCCTGATCCACATGGGCTGGTGACACCAACGTGCACCGCCACACGTGGCCTAGACCTGCTGACCTGGAAGTCAGCCATGGAGTCACCCAGTGCCAGCTCTGGTGCCACAATGGGCCGGTCCAACAAGGGCTGAGCAGGGATGGTGTCAGCCATGTTACCCTCAACCAGGGGGGGGGTCATGGGTGTCCCTGACTGGTCACCCACACATGGGGGGCTAGGGGCACCCTGCAAGTCCTGGCCACGTCCCCTACCGTATCCACCACGGCCACCTCTTGTGACTCGCCCACCTTTGCCACCCTTACCGCTGCTCGCCTCCCAACCATGGCACTGATGTTGTTGTGCGTATGGGAGTTGCAGTAAACTATTGTCCTGGGCAATTGGGGGTCAAAGGGGTAGGGTACTAGATGGAATTTGTACCCTAGTGCTCTAGCAAGGCTGTATGTGACCCCTGGGGGAAGATGACGGGTCACGCAACACACAGGCACCCCGTAAAAGGTAGATAATGTGCACGCAACCCCTCCTAGACCACGTGCGTGGAAAAAAAAACCTGCACTACGCTGTGGCACCCAGAAACACAAAAAAGAACGTATGCTTGTCACACGCAGCCTAGACTGACCTCTGAAGGGGTAGGCAACACACGGGGCAAGCACAGATGTCAAATACGTGCGCAACTCACCGTCTGCCAGGAAAAATCGTGTGTAAAATACGCGCGTGTGCGCGTTGGCAACACCCCCGCCAAAAGAAGAATTGTACGCTGTCTGAGGAGACAGGACAACAGGAGAAGTGAACGCTGTTTGAGGAAACAGGCCCAGGAAAAAGACAAGAAGAGAAAAAGCTGTCAGAGGTAACAGGGAGTACGAACTTGGAACGTCGTGAAGTAAATCGCGTGTGAGCCGACAAGAAGTACAGATTTCACCCACTCGCTCTCCATGAAAAGCACGTACAAGGAAATCGCGCTCTACACGTACCTTTTAAACATGCCCACACGTCCAGCGTCACTTCCGCGTGTACGCGCTAAGGCCCCATCCTCCAATTACACGCGCTGACACTCTGACGTGCAGTCATTGGATGTGTAACATGCACCCGAGTACAGGGAAACGCCTGCGCACGCATGTCACAGACGCGCATACGCGCTGTTGGTCTTTGGGCCAATGAATTTGCGTACGTGTGCTGACGCGCTTACGCGCTAAGGACCTTTCCTCGAATTACACGGAGGCGTGCTGGATTTTCACGTGCCAAATCACTCCGTATCAAGCAGGCCACGCGTAAGCACACGGAAGACCACGCTCCTGCCCAGAAGGCCAAATTACCGCCCCCCAGAGCCACGGGCACGCTCCCACCTGCCATATGCTGCTGCCTGATTGCCTGCTGCCCACGTACCCTGCCATTTGCTGCCTGCACATCTGCCAGGGGTGCTGTTGCTGTGACCACCCCTGCTGAAACTGAAGACTCCTGACTGGGATTCCATCGCTCCACAGCCCGGCCCCAGGACCCAGTTGCCCACCCACTCCTGCCTCTGGGGTTGTCATGTCGGGCACTGCAACATCTGGCACCACTGACAACCCCCGGCCAGAGAGGCAGAGGGGCACCAGCTTCACTGCCACCGAAGTTGGTGTCCTGGTGGAGCAAGTCCTGGGGCAGTATGATGCCCTCTTCGGAAGTTCCCGCGCCGACAAGGAAGGACGGACTCAGATCTGGATGGACATCGTGACTGCCATCAACGCGGAGGGGGTGACAGTCCGTGACTTCCAACATGTCAAGAAGCACTGGGAGGACTTCAGGTCCAGGACCCTCAACAAGGCCTGGCGCCTCTTGAAGGCAGTGGGTGCTAAGGGGCGCCGGGGCCACTTGTCGGAAGATCAGATGAGGGTTCTGGAACGCATATCCCCAGCGCTCCACGTCCAGGTCCTTGAGAGGCTGACCCGTCTGGAGTCGAGCGGTAAGTGTACATGCATCATGATTGTAAGCTGTGCGTGTGGTGATGTGCCAGTAGTGTGCAGGTTGCACATCTGGGGCCGAGTATGGGTGGGGGTGTACAGGGCCATGAGGCAAACACATGCGAGGGCTGTCATGTGTGAGACATGGATGGTGCTTATGTGTATAGGCTTGCATGCCAAATGCAGTTGTGTGGGCACACATGTTTGGGTGAATGTGTATGTAAGTAGGCATGTTCGTGATGTCACGCATGTATGTTGTTTTCAGCTGCATGTATCAGCACTGTGTACATGTGCATGTGTGTGTATTTGACAAGGGTGCAACAGTGATGCAACATGGATGCATGTGACAGCGGGATGTGGAAGACTGATTGGCAGATGTGACATGGATGCCCATCTGAACACTGCGACAGTTGGCAGAGGTGTACACATGCATGCAAGTGTGGTGGTGTGTGTGCATGTGTAGTGCACTCCCTGTGTTGCATGTGATGTCTGGCTCACCTTTGCCTGCTCATGCTGTTGTATGTGTATGGATGGTGCTGGCAGTTGCGATATGGCTGTGGTATGGCTCATGTGTGCAAGTTGAAATGACATGTGTGTTGGCGATTGTGATGCCATGTCTGAGGTTTGCCAATGCCACTCATGTACAAATGTCATGTGTGTATGTGTCCATTGTACAGTGCCCTGATGCTTGTGTTTTATTTCTCCCTGTCTGCAGCATCAACTGATGAAGAGGGCGGAGAAGGTGCTGTGGAGCACAGTGGCGGGGATCGCACCCCCAGCCGGAGACGCAAGGCCCGGCTCCCCTCCCAGGTTGTGATCTCGTCGGGGAGTGAGGAGTCCGGTGCCACGTCCCAGGCCGCAGCTGCCGGGGGGAGGTCCAAGAGGCGGAGTGTAAAGGGTTTTGACCGATGTTGAATCAATAGACTGGGTAGATGTGGGGATGAGCTGTCGCCGCCCATTATTCTATCCCAGGACAAACTAAATCAATAGACTGGGTGGATGTGGGGATGAGCTATCGCCGCCCACATTCACGCCAGAATCCAGGAGAACTGCACAACCTTCTTGTGGGGGGGTTCCACATAACCACTCTAATGTCAGGATGCCTATCAGAACAATAGCAAAAATCTCCTGTCAAATTCAAGACAAGTAAAAAATGGATGCAGTACCGACAAATTCCCCAAGGTGGCGCTAGCGGTCTAAACTCTGACAGGAGAACTGTCTGACAAAGGGACCTGAGTCAACAGGGACTTCAAAGCATGTTGGTTAATTGAAAACCTTAGCCACCTGCTGTTGCCAGAGGCCAAGAGGCTGGGAAACCTTAACACCTCAGAGATTCCCACACCAGGAGGCAGGATATCACATGACCCTGTTGATTGATTGTGGAGAGACTTCCAGGCAGCCTGCTGGAGCCCACACAAAAGG
Source organism: Ambystoma mexicanum (assembly GCF_040938575.1). NCBI lineage: Eukaryota > Metazoa > Chordata > Amphibia > Caudata > Ambystomatidae > Ambystoma > Ambystoma mexicanum. The sequence continues at coordinate 321,467,496 of NC_090934.1, forward strand.
CTCTTTCTGTTGAATGGGGTATGTTAATTTTGAGTTTTTCCTGTCAACAGCCCTCTGCCAGCAAGGAGAAACATGTGATCTCTGACCCACCCAGACTTCTGGAGGCGGAACCAAACACTTTGGGGAGTTGAATTGCAACAAATATATATTTTATAGAAACTGTGATAACTTATTGTAACCAAATGACAGGAATGTACAACTTTGAGAGTCTTAGTTTGAAAAATGCCCTCACGATTTGAGTCCAAACTCCAATTTGTACCATGTTCTGGGGCAAAACCCCGCTAATTATGAATATTGTAGACAATGTATTTAAGCTAGAGACATGGAGAGTTACTGGGATATATGTGGAAGGGAAATGTACCTTTGCATAATTTTTGATGAAAAACCAATGTTGCAAAACCCACTAAAATCGAAAAAAAGTTGCCATTTTTGAATGCAAGCTCCTAGAAAAGCCAGAGTCAGGACAGGGGCTATCTTTAGTAATATATGATGTGTGTATGTGATGTTAAACAACTGTGTACCTGGGAAATATGTATTTGGATCAGGAATAGATTTGTGTGCACATTGACCAGGGGAGTGTCATTTCTGCAGGTCATAAAAATGACATCACTCTGACACACTATCCCTTCCCAAATCAGGGACCAAAGAATCTATTGACCTATCAAATCAAGAGAGGGGCAGGCTTAGTGATGCTAGCCTCTCCACCCACTTTTTAAAACACATAAAAAGAGACTGCTGGGACAGGTAGAGAGATTCAATTCCATTTTCTGCGGGACGCTCTGCTGGGAGACTCCAGACTTCACATCCATCAATCTCCAAAGACCAGAACTTTACTTCAGAACTTAAAGCAAAGGCCTAAACCCACAAACTGTGAACTCTTCTCAGCAGGCCTCAGCATCCTTAAAAGCATCTGCAAACTATTCCACAGCCGGGCGAGCTGTTTGAATTTGTTGCCAAGAACATTTGCCGGAACTGCAGACCAGACCCAGACCACTGTGAGCAGAACCAGAGATCCGGATCAGTGTGAGCAGAACCGGTGCCCAATTGACCCGCCGAACAGAGAGAACCGCTGCCGGACGTGTTGACCAGATCCGTGACGAGGCCTATTTCAAATTTATATTGTGAGTACCTAGCAGAACTGTGCAGAACCAATCTCTTAGTAAAAATAATCTAATCCAAACTATTTTAACCTATTTTAACCTAAGTAGAACTTAGAACTGCCTCCTAGTAATCCTGTCATCTGTCATTCTAAAGCTGCGAGCTGTCATCTGTCATTCTAAAGCTGCAAACTGTCACCTGTCATTTTGAGTTTTACTTTCAATCCGAAAATCTACCTTTATTAAATCGTCTGTATCTCTTGAACCGTTTGACTTTCATTTTAAAGCTGTGATTCTAGGCTTTCCAACGAACATAGAACCAACTTCCTACTCCCTTTCTGCACTCGCGAAATGTACCGCGATTTGCGATTTGGCTCAATTTCTCCACTTGTCAAAATAGCAGCGCCATTCTTTCCTTTGTTAAAATCCGTTTGCAACCTGGTAATAACTCATAGAGCGTTGCTAAAGTGAGCCTGAACTAATACCAACAAGCATCTCTCACTCACCCTGAATCTCTAGAGGGAATTCAAATCAATTAGCACATTTTCCCATCCATTGCCATCACATTTAAAAGCATTTTGGGCCTGTGTTTCAAACCTCTACCTGTTTTCCTCTAAGCTTGCTGGGGGGGGAACTGCATTTCGTATTGCATTTTGTTGGGATTCTTGAAGACTGTGTGCTCTCCTTCCATTTCTTACATTGCATAGGGGGGGGAGTGAATTGTCAAGGAAAAGTGATTACATTGTCTTTTGTTGAAGCCATATCAAGTTATCTTCTGCACTGCATTTCATTCTTCATTGCGTTTCCTTGAACCATATAAAGCATTCTTTCCCACCTTATTCTTCTGTTCCTATTCATAAGTTACCTCTTGCTGATTACTGCTCATATTCACAAGTGTAATATCCATTATCAATTTATTTACAGAAGTGTGATATATATATATATATATATATATATATATATATATATATATATATATATATATATATATATATATATCTATATATATGTATATATATATATATATATATATATATATATATACATATATATATATATACATATATATATATATACCTAAATATATATATATATATATACATATATATATATATATACATATATATATATATACATATATATATATATATATATATATATATATATATATATATATATATATATACATATATATATATATATTGATTAAATTTTCAAATAAACCTTTTAATTTGCAAAACAAACCTACTTCTTGGCTCAGTGGGGTCAGGGGGATTCTAAGAGGGGGGTGTTATACAAGGGTTGTCATCCAGAGAACTGAACTGGACATAAAAATACATCAATAAGGGTTTTCCTCAGCATCCCAGACTAGGCATTGACTTAGCTGTAGTGTTGATTGAATATCACTTACAGGAGGTTGGAGTTGGACTTCTCGGCAGCAGAAGAGGCAGCTGGGACCCCACAGCGCCCAACGGGGGAAGATGGCACAGAGTCATCCAGGTTGGTGGAGGGTTTGGTGGAGGAGGAGGCCGTGCAAGCAACAGAGATGGGGTCTGGAGGTGGGGATTCCACTGGTGCTAGTGGTGTAGTGCAGGACCAGAGACAGGAGGCAGCACAGGCCACCGCGGAGGTGCTTGTGTGCAATCCTGTCCCTGATCCTGTCACTGCATCATCTTGCACCAGCAGGGATGCCTACGTCCAGACCCGTTTTCAGACAGGGGATGAGCTCACAACAACTGGCCTTCCTCTGCCTGCGGACGTGGCTATCGGGGTCCGGGTTGAGCCTGTCCTGACTGGTGTGGCGTTGCGTCAACGGGCCATGCGAGGTGACCTGCAGTCTTTTCATGAGGAGACTGCACGTCATCTCGAATGGCTCGTTGACCACGTCGGCCTACTGGGACAGGTCTCCCAGGCCGAATTCCTCCGTTTGATGGGTTTGCTCAGACCCCCTCCTCAACTGAACCCCCTATGCGCCAGTCGTCCTCCGTGCCATCTTCCCACCCATTAGTCACCTGGGTGCCCTGTGGAGCTGCCTCTGACGGTGCGGCCAGGCTGGTGGAGGAGGCATCCCTGCCACAGTCGGGAGTCAGACGTCCAGCAGGGGTGGCCACATCAATGACTGCACCCCAGCCAGTGGAGGATGTGCAGGCAGCAGGAGGCAGTGCACGGGCAGAGGCACAGCAGCAGCAGCAATGTGGTGGGAGCCATGATGGCTCGGGGCCTTCGACATCGGAGGGGCAGGCATCGGCTGGAGGGGAGGAGGACCCAGGACGGGAAGTGTCTTCCGTGTGGCAGCGGTTGGGCCATGCCATAGATGCGGAGCGGCAGCGGGCGGAAGAGACACGGCTCACGATGGTCAGGGCGGAGAACTCCATGCGGAGTCCCCTGAGGCGGGCCGAGTGCCTCGAGACAATCCGCAGGGAGTTGGAGGTGAACATGTCGACGGCCCTGCAGACCCTCGGGGCCATGGAGGAGGACTGCCTCTGGGACATTGAGCAGGAGTTCAATGATGCCCTAGCCCGGAACATCCCGAAGTGAGCCGTCGGACTAGCCCGCTGCCCTTGTAAATAGTTCTGTAGTTAGTTTTAGGTTTCCTTTGGTTTTGCATTTTTTTTGGACCTTTTGGACAATGGGCCACATTTTTGTATATAGTTTTTTTTTTATTAGGTAGTGTTATTAGATAGGTTCCATTTCTTCTGTTGGGATCATGGATCCTGGATTGTTTATCTGTATTTAGTTGACTGTTGGATTTTCATTTTTTTTTATGATTTACCCATGGAGCAATGGTTTTCGATTTTAATTTTCCATGGATTTACTTTAGTGGACTGTGACTTTGAATACCTTTCCTTTGGATTATGATTTGTGGTTTTGCATTATTTCACGGACATGCTGTTTTTTTTTTTTAAATTCCCATTTTTGTTTGTTTATTTTTGATTCAATTTATGTTGCTTTTAATACATATTTTTTCTTCAAACTTCAATGTGTAGTATCATCTCATTGGTTTCATGCATATCATGATATGGGTTTTGACATTCACTGACACCCATTGGGTGTATGTGAGGGACATGTGTTCATTTCCAAACTTGCCACTGGGGTTGTATCATGTAATTGCCATTTCTAAGTGGGTGGATGCAATACTTGGGTGGGTGTTTGGCATTTGGAGGCTGACCATAAGGGCCAGGGATCTAGATTGTGATGACATGTTGGCTGGGGGACATGTGTGGGGGCCTGGTGGAGGGTGCCCCTGGATGATGGGGGTGGGGGTGCAAGGAGACATGAGTTGGACATGAGTGGGGGCCTGGTGGAGGGTGCCCTGACTGTTGGGGGGTGGGGGTGCAGGGAGACATGAGTGGGGGCCTGGTGGAGGGTGCCCCTGACTGGTGGGGGTGGGGGTGGAGGGGGACATGAGTTGGACATGAGTAGGGGCCTGGTGGAGGGTGCCCCTGACTGGTGGGGGGTGGGGGTGCTGGGAGACATGAGTTGGACATGAGTGGGGGCCTGGTGGAGGGTGCCCGTGGATGCAGGGGGGTGGGGGTGCAGGGAGACATGAGTGGGGGCCTGGTGGAGGGTGCCCCTGGATGCAGGGGGGTGGGGGTGCAGGGAGACATGAGTGGGGGCCTGGTGGAGGGTGCCCCTGGATGCAGGGGGGTGGGGGTGCAGGGGAACATGAGTGTGGGCCTGGTGGAGGGTGCCCCACAGTGCTGGGGGTGTGGGTGCACAGAGACATGAGTGGGGGCCTGGTGGAGGGTGCCACTGGATGCTGGGGGGTGGGGGTGCAAGGAGACATGAGTTGGACATGAGTGGGGGCCTGGTGGAGGGTGCCCCTGGATGCAGGAGGGTGGGGGTGCTGGGAGACATGAGTGGGGGCCTGGTGGAGGGTGCCCCTGGATGCAGGGGGGTGGGCTGCAGGGAGACATGAGTGGGGGCCTGGTGGAGGGTGTTCCTGGATGCAGGGGGGTGGGGGTGCAGGGAGACATGAGTGGGCGCCTGGTGGAGGGTGCCCCTGGATGCAGGGGGGTGGGGTGCAGGGAGACATGAGTGGGGGCCTGGTGGAGGGTGCCCCTGACTGTTGGGGGGTGGGGGTGCTGGGAGACATGAGTGGGGGCCTGGTGGAGGGTGCCCCACAGTGCTGGGGGTGGGGGTGCAGGGGGACCTGAGTGGGGGCCTGGGGGAGGGTGCCCCTGACTGTTGGGGGGTGGGGGTGCAGGGGGAGATGAGTGGGGGCCTGGTGGAGGGTGCCCCTGGATGATGGGGGTGGGGGTGCAAGGAGACATGAGTTGGACATGAGTGGGGGCCTGGTGGAGGGTGCCCTGACTGTTGGGGGGTGGGGGTGCTGGGAGACATGAGTGGGGGCCTGGTGGAGGGTGCCCCTGACTGGTGGGGGGTGGGGGTGCAGGGGGACATGAGTTGGACATGAGTGGGGGCCTGGTGGAGGGTGCCCCTGGATGCAGGGGGGTGGGGGTGCAGGGAGACATGAGTGGGGGCCTGGTGGAGGGTGCCCCTGGATGCAGGGGGGTGGGGGTGCAGGGGAACATGAGTGTGGGCCTGGTGGAGGGTACCCCACAGTGCTGGGGGGTGGGGTGCACGGAGACATGAGTGGGGGCCAGGTGGAGGGTGCCCCTGGATGCTGGGGGGTGGGGGTGCAAGGAGACATGAGTTGGACATGAGTGGGGGCCTGTTGGAGGGTGCCCCTGACTGGTGGGGGGTGGGGGTGGTGGGAGACATGAGTGGAGGCCTGGTGGAGGGTGCCGCTGGATGCAGGGGGGTGGGCTGCAGGGAGACATGAGTGGGGGCCTGGTGGAGGGTGCCCCTGGATGCAGGGGGGTGGGGGTGCAGGGAGACATGAGTGGGGGCCTGGTGGAGGGTGCCCCTGGATGCAGGGGGGTGGCGTGCAGGGAGACATGAGTGGGGGCCTGGTGGAGGGTGCCCCTGACTGTTGGGGGGTGGGGGTGCTGGGAGACATGAGTGGGAGCCTGGTGGAGGGTGCCCCACAGTGCTGGGGGGTGGGGGTGCAGGGGCACCTGAGTGGGGGCCTGGGGGAGGGTGCCCCTGACTGTTGGGGGGTGGGGGTGCTGGGAGACATGAGTGGGGGCCTGGTGGAGGGTGCCCCACAGTGCTGGGGGGTGGGGGTGCAGGGGGACATGAGTGGGGGCCTGGTGGATGGTGCCCCTGGATGCTGGGGGGTGGGGGTGCAGGGAGACATGAGTTGGACATGAGTGGGGGCCTGGTGGAGGGTGCCCCTGGATGGTGTGCGGTGGGGGTGCAGGGAGACATGAGTGGGGGCCTGGTGGAGGGTGCCCCTGGATGCTGGGGGGTGGGGGTGCAAGGAGACATGAGTTGGACATGAGTGGGGGCCTGTTGGAGGGTGCCCCTGACTGGTGGGGGTGCGGGTGCTGGGAGACATGAGTGGGGGCCTGGTGGAGGGTGCTCCTGGATGCAGGGGGGTAGGGGTGCAGGGAGACATGAGTGGGGGCCTGGTGGAGGGTGCCCCTGGATGCTGGGGGGTGGAGGTGCTAGGAGACATGAGTGGGGGCCTGGTGGAGGATGCCCCACAGTGCTGGGGGGTGGGGGTGCTGGGAGACATGAGTGGGGGCCTGGTAGAGGGTGCGCCTGATGCTGGGGGGTGGGGGTGCAAGGAGACATGAGTTGGACATGAGTGGGGGCCTGGTGTAGGGTGCCCCTGACTGGTGGGGGGTGGGGGTGCTGGGAGACATGAGTGGGGGCCTGGTGGAGGGTGCCCCTGGATGCAGGGGGGTGGGGGTGCAGGGAGACATGAGTGGGGGCCTGGTGGAGGGTGCCCCTGGATGCTGGGGGGTGGGGTGCTGGGAGAAATGAGTGTGGGCCTAGGGGAGGGTACCCCACAGTGCTGGGGGGTGGGGGTGCTGGGAGACATGAGTGGGGGCCTGGTGGAGGGTGCCCCTGGATGCAGGGGGATGGGGGTGCTGGGAGACATGAGTTGGACATGTGTGGGGGACTGCGGGCAGGTGCCCCACAGTGCTGGGACGTGGGAGTGCAGGGGGACATGAGTTGGACATGTGTGGGGGCCTGCTGGCAGGTGCCCACAGTGCTGGGGGGTGGGGGTGCTGGGAGACATGCATTGGTGGGCAGTAGTGCAAGGTGACATGTGGGTTGGCTGGGGGCATGGGCATGGTGGATGGGCTGCCTGCAGGACATGTGCACGGTAGTCCCCTGTGGTGTGGGCCACCTGCAGGGGCCGTGGAGGGTGTTGGTTGAAAAGCTGGCAGGACCCACACGGCGGATTCACTTGTAGGATTGGCCGGCAACCCCGGAATCCACGTAGGATGCTGGTTTCGCGTGTGGAATTTCACTTGCACCTTGGAATACACATACCCTGCTGAAATCGCGTGTGGAACTTCCCGCGCACCTTGGAATACACGTACCCTGCTGAAATCGCGTGTGGAACTTCCCGTGCACCTTGGAATACACGTACCCTGCTGAAATGGATTGTGGAACTTCCCGCGCACCCCGAAATACACGTACCCAGGGCAATCGCGTGTGGAACTTCCCGCGAACACCGTAATACACGTACCCTGCTGCTATCGCATGTCAGACTACACGCGCAACCCTGATATACACGTACACAGGCGAATCGCACTGCTGGGGGGCAGGGGGGTGGTAGGAAGGAGTGGGGGCCTGGTGGAGGGTGCCCCTGGATGCTGGGGGGTGGGGGTGCTGGGAGACATGAGTGGGGGCCTGGTGGAGGGTGCCCCACAGTGCTGTGGGGTGGGGGTGCATGGTGACATGAGTGGGGGCCTGGTGGAGGGTGCCCCTGGATGCTGGGGGGTGGGGGTGCTGGGAGACATGAGTGGGGGCCTGGTGGAGGGTCCTCACAGTGCTGGGGGGTGGGGGTGCAGGAGGACATGAGTGGGGGCCTGGTGGAGGGTACCCCTGGATGCAGGGGGGTGGGGGTGCAGGGAGACATGAGTGGGGGCCTGGTGGAGGGTGCCCCTGACTGTTCGGGGGTGGGGGTGCATGGGGACATGAATGGGGGCCTGGTGAAGGGTGCCCCTGACTGTTGGGGGTGGGGGTGCTGGGAGACATGAGTGGGGGCCTGGTGGAGGGTGCCCCACAGTGCTGGGGGGTGAGGGTGCAGGGGGCCTGGTGGAGGGTGCCCCTGGATGCTGGGGGGTGGGGGTGCAGGGAGACATGAGTTAGACATGAGTTGGGGCCTGGTGGAGGGTGCTCCTGGATTTTGAGGGGTGGGGGTGCAGGGAGACATGAGTGGGGGCCTGGTGGTGGGTGCCCTTGGATGCTGGGGGTGGGGGTGCTGGGAGACATGAGTGGGGGCCTGGTGGAGGGTGTCCCACAATGCTGGGGGGTAGGAGTGCTGGGAGACATGAGTGGGGGCCTGGTGGAGGGTGCCCCTGGATGCAGGGGGGTGGGGTGCAGGGAGACATGGATGGGGGCCTGGTGGAGGGTGCCCCTGGATGCTGGGGGGTGGGGGTGCTGGGAGACATGAGTGGGGGCCTGGTGGAGGGTGCCCCACAATGCTGGGGGGTAGGAGTGCTGGGAGACATGAGTGGGGGCCTGGTGGAGGGTGCCCCTGACTGGTGGGGGGTGGGGGTGCAGGGGGACATGAGTTGGACATGAGTGGGGGCCTGGTGGAGGGTGCCCCTGGATGCAGGGGGGTGGGGGTGCAGGGAGACATGAGTGGGGGCCTGGTGGAGGGTGCCCCTGGATGCAGGGGGGTGGGGGTGCAGGGGAACATGAGTGTGGGCCTGGTGGAGGGTACCCCACATTGCTGGGGGGTGGGGTGCACGGAGACATGAGTGGGGGCCAGGTGGAGGGTGCCCCTGGATGCTGGGGGGTGGGGGTGCAAGGAGACATGAGTTGGACATGAGTGGGGGCCTGTTGGAGGGTGCCCCTGACTGGTGGGGGGTGGGGGTGGTGGGAGACATGAGTGGAGGCCTGGTGGAGGGTGCCGCTGGATGCAGGGGGGTGGGCTTCAGGGAGACATGAGTGGGGGCCTGGTGGAGGGTGCCCCTGGATGCAGGGGGGTGGGGGTGCAGGGAGACATGAGTGGGGGCCTGGTGGAGGGTGCCCCTGGATGCAGGGGGGTGGCGTGCAGGGAGACATGAGTGGGGGCCTGGTGGAGGGTGCCCCTGACTGTTGGGGGGTGGGGGTGCTGGGAGACATGAGTGGGAGCCTGGTGGAGGGTGCCCCACAGTGCTGGGGGGTGGGGGTGCAGGGGCACCTGAGTGGGGGCCTGGGGGAGGGTGCCCCTGACTGTTGGGGGGTGGGGGTGCTGGGAGACATGAGTGGGGGCCTGGTGGAGGGTGCCCCACAGTGCTGGGGGGTGGGGGTGCAGGGGGACATGAGTGGGGGCCTGGTGGATGGTGCCCCTGGATGGTGTGCGGTGGGGGTGCAGGGAGACATGAGTGGGGGCCTGGTGGAGGGTGCCCCTGGATGCTGGGGGGTGGGGGTGCAAGGAGACATGAGTTGGACATGAGTGGGGGCCTGTTGGAGGGTGCCCCTGACTGGTGGGGGTGCGGGTGCTGGGAGACATGAGTGGGGGCCTGGTGGAGGGTGCTCCTGGATGCAGGGGGGTAGGGGTGCAGGGAGACATGAGTGGGGGCCTGGTGGAGGGTGCCCCTGGATGCTGGGGGGTGGAGGTGCTAGGAGACATGAGTGGGGGCCTGGTGGAGGATGCCCCACAGTGCTGGGGGGTGGGGGTGCTGGGAGACATGAGTGGGGGCCTGGTAGAGGGTGCGCCTGATGCTGGGGGGTGGGGGTGCAAGGAGACATGAGTTGGACATGAGTGGGGGCCTGGTGTAGGGTGCCCCTGACTGGTGGGGGGTGGGGGTGCTGGGAGACATGAGTGGGTGCCTGGTGGAGGGTGCCCCTGGATGCAGGGGGGTGGGGGTGCAGGGAGACATGAGTGGGGGCCTGGTGGAGGGTGCCCCTGGATGCTGGGGGGTGGGGTGCTGGGAGAAATGAGTGTGGGCCTAGGGGAGGGTACCCCACAGTGCTGGGGGGTGGGGGTGCTGGGAGACATGAGTGGGGGCCTGGTGGAGGGTGCCCCTGGATGCAGGGGGATGGGGGTGCTGGGAGACATGAGTTGGACATGTGTGGGGGACTGCGGGCAGGTGCCCCACAGTGCTGGGACGTGGGAGTGCAGGGGGACATGAGTTGGACATGTGTGGGGGCCTGCTGGCAGGTGCCCACAGTGCTGGGGGGTGGGGGTGCTGGGAGACATGCATTGGTGGGCAGTAGTGCAAGGTGACATGTGGGTTGGCTGGGGGCATGCGCATGGTGGATGGGCTGCCTGCAGGACATGTGCACGGTAGTCCCCTGTGGTGTGGGCCACCTGCAGGGGCCGTGGAGGGTGTTGGTTGAAAAGCTGGGAGGACCCACACGGCGGATTTACTTGTAGGATTGGCCGGCAACCCCGGAATCCACGTAGGATGCTGGTTTCGCGTGTGGAATTTCACTTGCACCTTGGAATACACATACCCTGCTGAAATCGCGTATGGAACTTCCCGCGCACCTTGGAATACACGTACCCTGCTGAAATCGCGTGTGGAACTTCCCGCGCACCTTGGAATACACGTACCCTGCTGAAATGGATTGTGGAACTTCCCGCGCACCCCGAAATACACGTACCCAGGGCAATCGCGTGTGGAACTTCCCGCGAACACCGTAATACACGTACCCTGCTGCTATCGCATGTCAGACTACACGCGCAACCCTGATATACACGTACACAGGCGAATCGCACTGCTGGGGGGTAGGGGGGTGGTAGGAAGGAGTGGGGGCCTGGTGGAGGGTGCCCCTGGATGCTGGGGGGTGGGGGTGCTGGGAGACATGAGTGGGGGCCTGGTGGAGGGTGCCCCACAGTGCTGTGGGGTGGGGGTGCATGGTGACATGAGTGGGGGCCTGGTGGAGGGTGCCCCTGGATGCTGGGGGGTGGGGGTGCTGGGAGACATGAGTGGGGGCCTGGTGGAGGGTCCTCACAGTGCTGGGGGGTGGGGGTGCAGGAGGACATGAGTGGGGGCCTGGTGGAGGGTACCCCTGGATGCAGGGGGGTGGGGGTGCAGGGAGACATGAGTGGGGGCCTGGTGGAGGGTGCCCCTGACTGTTCGGGGGTGGGGGTGCATGGGGACATGAATGGGGGCCTGGTGAAGGGTGCCCCTGACTGTTGGGGGGTGGGGGTGCTGGGAGACATGAGTGGGGGCCTGGTGGAGGGTGCCCCAGAGTGCTGGGGGGTGAGGGTGCAGGGGGCCTGGTGGAGGGTGCCCCTGGATGCTGGGGGGTGGGGGTGCAGGGAGACATGAGTTAGACATGAGTGGGGGCCTGGTGGAGGGTGCTCCTGGATTTTGAGGGGTGGGGGTGCAGGGAGACATGAGTGGGGGCCTGGTGGTGGGTGCCCTTGGATGCTGGGGGTGGGGGTGCTGGGAGACATGAGTGGGGGCCTGGTGGAGGGTGTCCCACAATGCTGGGGGGTAGGAGTGCTGGGAGACATGAGTGGGGGCCTGGTGGAGGGTGCCCCTGGATGCAGGGGGGTGGGGGTGCAGGGAGACATGGATGGGGGCCTGGTGGAGGGTGCCCCTGGATGCTGGGGGGTGGGGGTGCTGGGAGACATGAGTGGGGGCCGGGTGGAGGGTTCCCCTGGATGGTGGGGGGTGGGGGTGCAAGGAGACATGAGTTGGACATGAGTGGGGGCCTGGTGGAGGGTGCCCCTGACTGGTGGGGGGTGGGGGTGCTGAGAGACATGAGTGGGGGCCTGGTGGAGGGTGCCCCTGGATGCAGGGGGGTGGGGGTGCAGGGAGACATGAGTGGGGGCTTGGTGGAGGGTGCCCCTAGATGCTGGGGGGTGGGGTTGCTGGGAGACATGAGTGGGGGCCTGGTGGAGGGTGCCCCACAGTGCTGGGGGGTGGGGGTGCTGGGAGACATGAGTGGGGGCCTGGTGGAGGGTGCCCCTGGATGCAGGGGGGTGGGGGTGCTGGGAGACATGAGTTGGACATGTGTGGGGGCCTGCTGGCAGGTGCCCCACAGTGCTGGGGGGTGGGGCTGCAGGGAGACATGAGTTGGACATGTGTGGGGGCCTGCTGGCAGGTGCCCCACAGTGCTTGGGGGTGGGGGTGCTGGGAGACATGCGTTGGTGGGCAGTAGTGCAAGGTGACATGTGGGTTGGCTGGGGGGCGTGGGCATGGTGGATGGGCTGCCTGCGGGACATGTGCAGGGTAGTCCCCTGTGGTGTGGGCCGCCTGCAGAGTCCGTGGAGGGTGTTGGTTGAACAGCTGGGAGGACCCACACAGCAGATTCACTTGTAGGACTGGCCGGCACCCCCGGAATCCACATAGGCTGCTGGATTCGCATGTGGAATTTCACTTGCACCTTGGAATACACGTACCCTGTTGAAATTGCGTGTGAAACTTCCCGCGCACCTTGGAATACACGTACCCTGCTGAAATCGCATGTGGAACTTCTCGCGCACCCCGAAATACACGTACCCAGGGCAATTGCATGTGGAACTTCCCGCAAACCCCGTAATACACGTACCCTGCTGATATTGCGTGTCAGACTAAACGCGCAACACTGATATACACGTACACAAGCGAATCGCACTGCTGGGGGTGGGGGGTGGTAGGAAGGAGTGGGGGCCTGGTGGAGGGTGCCCCACAATGCTGGGGGGTAGGAGTGCTGGGAGACATGAGTGGGGGCCTGGTGGAGGGTGCCCCTGGATGCAGGGGGGTGGGGTGCAGGGAGACATGAGTGGGGGCCTGGTGGAGGGTGCCCCTGGATGCTGGGGGGTGGGGGTGCTGGGAGACATGAGTGGGGGCCTGGTGGAGGGTGCCCCACAATGCTGGGGGGTAGGAGTGCTGGGAGACATGAGTGGGGGCCCGGTGGAGGGTTCCCCTGGATGGTGGGGGGTGGGGGTGCAAGGAGACATGAGTTGGACATGAGTGGGGGCCTGGTGGAGGGTGCCCCTGACTGGTGAGGGGTGGGGGTGCTGAGAGACATGAGTGGGGGCCTGGTGGAGGGTGCCCCTGGATGCAGGGGGTTGGGGGTGCAGGGAGACATGAGTGGGGGCTTGGTGGAGGGTGCCCCTAGAAGCTGGGGGGTGGGGGTGCTGGGAGACATGAGTGGGGGCCTGGTGGAGGGTGCCCCACAGTGCAGGGGCTGGGGGTGCTGGGAGACATGAGTGGGGGCCTGGTGGAGGGTGCCCCTGGATGCAGGGGGGTGGGGGTGCTGGGAGACATGAGTTGGACATGTGTGGGGGCCTGCTGGCAGGTGCCCCACAGTGCTGGGGGGTGGGGCTGCAGGGAGACATGAGTTGGATATGTGTGGGGGCCTGCTGGCAGGTGCCCCACAGTGCTGGGGGGTGGGGGTGCTGGGAGACATGCGTTGGTGGGCAGTAGTGACATGTGGGTTGGCTGGGGGGCGTGGGCATGGTGGATGGCTGCCTGCGGGACATGTGCAGGGTAGTCCCCTGTGGTGTGGGCCGCCTGCAGGGTCCGTACAGCGGATTCACTTGTAGGACTGGCCGGCACCCCCGGAATCCACATAGGCTGCTGGATTTGCATGTGGAATTTCACTTGCACCTTGGAATACACGTACCCTGCTGAAATTGCGTGTGAAACTTCCCGCCCACCTTGGAATACACGTACCCTGCTGAAATCGCATGTGGAACTTCTTGCGCACCCCGAAATACACGTACCCAGGGCAATTGCGTGTGGAACTTCCCGCAAACCCCGTAATACACGTACCCTGCTGATATTGCGTGTCAGACTACACGCGCAACACTGATATACACGTACACAGGCGAATCGCACTGCTGGGGGTGGGGGGTGGTAGGAAGGAGTGGGGGCCTGGTGGAGGGTGCCCCTGGATGCTGGGGGGTGGCGGTGCTGGGAGACATGAGTGGGGGCCTGGTGGAGGGTGCCCCACAGTGCTGGGGGGTGGGGGTGCAGAGGGACATGAGTGGGGCCTGGTGGAGGGTGCCCCTGGATGCAGGGGGTGGGGGTGCTGGGAGACATGAGTTGGACATGAGTGGGGGCCTGGTGGAGGGTGCCCCTGGATGCTGGGTGGTGGGGGTGCTGGGAGACATGAGTGGGGGCCTGGTGGAGGGTGCCCCTGGATGCTGGGGGGTTGGGGTTGCAGGGAGACATGAGTGGGGGCCTGGTGGAGGGTGCCCCTGACTGGTGGGGGGTGGGAGTGCAGGGGGACATGAGTTGGACATGAGTGGGGGCCTGGTGGAGGGTGCCCCTGGATGCAGGGGGGTGGTAGTGCAGGGAGACATGAGTGGGGGCCTGGTGGAGGGTGCCCCTGGATGCAGGGGGGTGGGGTGCAGGGAGACATGAGTGGGGGCCTGGTGGAGGGTGCCCCTGGATGCAGGGGGGTGGGGGTGCAGGGGAACATGAGTGTAGGCCTGGTGGAGGGTACCCCACAGTGCTGGGGGGTGGGGGTGCACGGAGACATGAGTGGGGGCCTGGTGGAGGGTGCCCCTGGATGCCGGGGGGTGGGGGTGCAAGGAGACATGAGTTGGACATGAGTGGGGGCCTGTTGGAGGGTGCCCCTGACTGGTGGGGGGTGGGGGCGCTGGGAGACATGAGTGGGGGCCTGGTGGAGGGTGCCCCTGGATGCAGGGGGGTGGGCTGCAGGGAGACATGAGTGGGGGCCTGGTGGAGGGTGCCCCTGGATGCAGGGGGGTGGGGTGCAGGGAGACATGAGTGGGGGCCTGGTGGAGGGTGGGGGTGCAGGGAGACATGAGTGGGGGCCTGGTGGTGGGTGCCCCTGGATGCTGGGGGTGGGGGTGCTGGGAGACATGAGTGGGGGCCTGGTGGAGGGTGCCCCACAATGCTGGGGAGTAGGAGTGCAGGGAGACATGAGTGCAGGGGGACATGAGTGGGGGCCTGGTGGAGGGTGCCCCTGGATGCTGGGGGGTGGGGGTGCAAGGAAACATGAGTTGGACATGAGTGGGGGCCTGGTGGAGGGTGCCCCTGACTGGTGGGGGGTGGGGGTGCTGGGAGACATGAGTGGGGGCCTGGTGGAGGGTGCTCCTGGATGCAGGGGGGTGGGGGTGCAGGGAGACATGAGTGGGGGCCTGGTGGAGGGTGCCCCTGGATGCTGGGGGGTGGGGGTGCTAGGAGACATTAGTGGGGGCCTGGTGGAGGGTGCCCCAGAGTCCTGGGGGGTGGGGGTGCAGAGGGACATGAGTGGGGCCTGGTGGAGGGTGCCCCTGGATGCAGGGGGTGGGGGTGCTGGGAGACATGAGTTGGACATGAGTGGGGGCCTGGTGGAGGGTGCCCCTGGATGCTGGGTGGTGGGGGTGCTGGGAGACATGAGTGGGGGCCTGGTGGAGGGTGCCCCTGGATGCAGGGGGGTTGGTGTTGCAGGGAGACCTGAGTGGGGGCCTGGTGGAGGGTGCCCCTGACTGGTGGGGGGTGGGAGTGCAGGGGGACATGAGTTGGACATGAGTGGGGGCCTGGTGGAGGGTGCCCCTGGATGCAGGGGGGTGGGGGTGCAGGGAGACATGAGTGGGGGCCTGGTGGAGGGTGCCCCTGGATGCAGGGGGGTGGGGTGCAGGGAGACATGAGTGGGGGCCTGGTGGAGGGTGCCCCTGGATGCAGGGGGGTGGGGGTGCAGGGGAACATGAGTGTGGGCCTGGTGGAGGGTACCCCACAGTGCTGGGGGGTGGGGGTGCACGGAGACATGAGTGGGGGCCTGGTGGAGGGTGCCCCTGGATGCCAGGGGGAGGGGGTGCAAGGAGACATGAGTTGGACATGAGTGGGGGCCTGTTGGAGGGTGCCCCTGACTGGTGGGGTGTGGGGGTGCTGGGATACATGAGTGGGGGCCTGGTGGAGGGTGCCCCTGGATGCAGGGGGGTGGGCTGCAGGGAGACATGAGTGGGGGCCTGGTGGAGGGTGCCCCTGGATTCAGGGGGGTGGGGTGCAGGGAGACATGAGTGGGGGCCTGGTGGAGGGTGCCCCTGGATGCAGGGGGGTGGGGTGCAGGGAGACATGAGTGGGGGCCTGGTGGAGGGTGCCCCTGACTGTTGGGGGGTGGGGGTGCTGGGAGACATGAGTGGGGGCCTGGTGGAGGGAGCCCCACAGTGCTGGGGGGTGGGGGGGCAGGGGGACCTGAGCGGGGGCCTGGGGGAGGGTGCCCCTGACTGTTGGGGGGTGGGGGTGCTGGGAGACATGAGTGGGGGCCTGGTGGAGGGTGCCCCATAGTGCTGAGGGGTGGGGGTGCAGGGGGACATGAGTGGGGGCCTGGTGGATGGTGCCCCTGGATGCTGGGGGGTGGGGGTGCAGGGAGACATGAGATGGACATGAGTGGGGGCCTGGTGGAGGGTGCCCCTGGATGGTGGGCGGTGGGGGTGCAGGGAGACATGAGTGGGGGCCTGGTGGAGAGTGCCCCTGGATGCTGGGGGGTGGGGGTGCAAGGGAACATGAGTTGGACATGAGTGGGGGCCTGGTGGAGGGTGCCCCTGACTGGTGGGGGGTGGGGGTGCTGGGAGACATGAGTGGGGGCCTGGTGGAGGGTGCTCCTGGATGCAGGGGGGTGGGGGTGCAGGGAGACATGAGTGGGGGCCTGGTGAAGGGTGCCCCTGGATGCTGGGGGGTGGGGGTGCTAGGAGACATGAGTGGGGGCCTGGTGGAGGGTGCCCCAGAGTGCTGGGGGGTGGGGGTTCTGGGAGACATGAGTGGGGGCCTGGTAGAGGGTGCCCCTGATGCTGGGGGTGGGGGTGAAAGGAGACATGAGTTGGACATGAGTGGGGGCCTGGTGTAGGGTGCCCCTGACTGGTGGGGGGTGGGGGTGCTGGGAGACATGAGTGGGGGCCTGGTGGAGGGTGCCCCTGGATGCAGGGAGGTGGGCTGCAGGGAGACATGAGTGGGGGCCTGGTGGAGGGTGCCCCTGGATGCAGGGGGGTGGGGTGCAGGGAAACATGAGTGGGGGCCTGGTGGAGGGTGCCCCTGGATGCAGGGGGGTGGGGTGCAGGGAGACATGAGTGGGGGCCTGGTGGAGGGTGCCCCACAGTGCTGGGGGGTGGGGGTGCAGGGGGACCTGAGTGGGGGCCTGGGGGAGGGTGCCCCTGACTGTTGGGGGGTGGGGGTGCTGGGAGACATGAGTGGGGGCCTGGTGGATGGTGCCCCTGGATGCTGGGGGGTGGGGGTGCAGGGAGACATGAGTTGGACATGAGTGGGGGCCTGGTGGAGGGTGCCCCTGGATGGTGGGCGTTGGGGGTGCAGGGAGACATGAGTGGGGGCCTGGTGGAGGGTTCCCCTGGATGCTGGGGGGTGGGGGTGCAAGGAGACATGAGTTGGACATGAGTGGGGGCCTGGTGGAGGGTGCCCCTGACTGGTGGGGGGTGGGGGTGCTGGGAGACATGAGTGGGGGCCTGGTGGAGGGTGCTCCTGGATGCAGCGGGGTGGGGGTGCAGGGAGACATGAGTGGGGGCCTGGTGGAGGGTGCCCCACAGTGCTGGGGGGTGGGGGTGCAGGGGGACCTGAGTGGGGGCCTGGGGGAGGGTGCCCCTGACTGTTGGGGGGTGGGGGTGCTGGGAGACATGAGTAGGGGCCTGGTGGAGGGTGCCCCACAGTTCTGGGGGGTGGGGGTGCAGGGGGACATGAGTGGGGGCCTGGTGGATGGTGCCCCTGGATGCTGGGGGGTGGGGGAGGAGGGAGACATGAGTTGGACATGAGTGGGGGCCTGGTGGAGGGTGCCCCTGGATGGTGGGCGGAGGGGGTGCAGGGAGACATGAGTGGGGGCCTGGTGGAGGGTGCCCCTGGATGCTGGGGGGTGGGGGTGCAAGGAGACATGAGTTGAACATGAGTGGGGGCCTGGTGGAGGGTGCCCCTGACTGGTGGGGGGTAGGGGTGCTGGGAGACATGAGTGGGGGCCTGGTGGAGGGTGCTCCTGGATGCAGCGGGGTGGGGGTGCAGGGAGACATGAGTGGGGGCCTGGTGGAGGGTGCCCCTGGATGCTGGGGGGTGGGGGTGCTAGGAGACATGAGTGGGGGCCTGGTGGAGGGTGCCCCACAGTGCTGGGGGTGGGGGTGCTGGGAGACATGAGTGGGGGCCTGGTAGAGGGTGCCCCTGATGCTGGGCGGTGGGGGTGAAAGGAGACATGAGTGGGGGCCTGGTGTAAGGTGCCCCTGACTGGTGGGGGGTGGGGGTGTTGGGAGACATGAGTGGGGGCCTGGTGGAGGGTGCCCCTGGATGCAGGGGGGTGGGGGTGCAGGGAGAAATGAGTGGGGGCCTGGTGGAGGGTGCCCCTGGATGCTGGGCGGTGGGGTGCTGGGAGACATGAGTGGGGGCCTAGTGGAGGGTGCCCCACATTGCTGGGGGGTGGGGGTGCTAGGAGACATTAGTGGGGGCCTGTTGGAGGGAGCCCCTGGATGCAGGGGGATGGGGGTGCTGGGAGACATGAGTTGGACATGTGTGGGGGCCTGCTGGCAGGTGCCCCACAGTGCTGGGACGTGAGGGTGTAGGGAGACATGAGTTGGACATGTGTGGGGGCCTGCTGGCAGGTGCCCCACGGTGCTGGCGGGTGGGGGTGCTGGGAGACATGCATCGGTGGGCAGTAGTGCAAGGTGACATGTGGGTTGGCTGGGGGGCATGGGCATGGTAGATGGGCTGCCTGCGGGACATGTGCACGGTAGTCCCCTGTGGTGTGGGCCACCTGCAGGGGCCGTGGAGGGTCTTGGTTGAACAGCTGGGAGGACCCACACGGCGGATTCACTTGTAGGACTGGCCGGCAACCCCGGAATCCACGTAGGATGCTGGATTCGCGTGTGGAATTTCACTTGCACCTTGGAATACACATACCCTGCTGAAATCGCGTGTGGAACTTCCCGCGCACCTTGGAATACACGTACCCTCGCTGAAATCGCGTGTGGAACTTCCCGCGCACCTTGGAATACACGTACCCTGCTAAAATCGATTGTGGAACTTCCCGCGCACCCCGAAATACATGTACCCAGGGCAATCGCATGTGGAACTTCCCGCGAACCCCGTAATACACGTACCCTGCTGATATCGCATGTCAGACTACACGCGCAACCCTGATATACACGTACACAGGTGAATCGCACTGCTGGGGGGTGGGGGGTGGTAGGAAGGAGTGGGGGCCTGGTGGAGGGTGCCCCTGGATGCTGGGGGGTGGGGGTGCTGGGAGACATGAGTGGGGGCCTGGTGGAGGGTGCCCCACAGTACTGTGGGGTGGGGGTGCAGGGGGACATGAGTGGGGGCCTGGTGGAGGGTGCCCCTGGATGCTGGGGGGTGGGGGTGCTGGGAGACATGAGTGGGGGCCTGGTGGAGGGTGCCCCTGACTGTTCGGGGGTGGGGGTGCTGGGAGACATGAGTGGGGGCCTGGTGGAGGGTGCCCCTGACTGTTCTGGTGTGGGGGTGCATGGGGACATGAATGGGGGCCTGGTGGAGGGTGCCCCTGACTGTTGGGGGGTGGGGGTGCTGGGAGACATGAGTGGGGGCCTGGTGGAGGGTGCCTCACAGTGCTGGGGGGTGGGGGTGCAGGGGGACATGAGTGGGGGCCTGGTGGAGGGTGCCCCTGGATGCTGGGGGGTGGGGGTGCAGGGAGACATGAGTTAGACATGAGTGGGGGCCTGGTGGAGGGTGCTCCTGGATGGTGGGGGGTGGGGGTGCAGGGAGAAATGAGTGGGGGCCTGGTGGAGGGTGTCCCTGGATGCTGGGGGTGGGTGTGCAATGAGACATGAGTTGGACATGAGTAGGGGCCTGGTGGAGGGTGCCCCTGACTGGTGGGGGGTGGGGGTGCTGGGAGACATGAGTGGGGGCCTGGTGGAGGGTGCCCCTGGATGCAGGGGGTGGGGGTGAAGGAAGACATGGATGGGGGCCTGGTGGAGGGTGCCCCTGGATGCTGGGGGGTGGGGGTGCTGGGAGACATGAGTGGGGGCCTGGTGGAGGGTGCCCCACAGTGCTGGGGGGTAGGGGTGCTGGGAGACATGAGTGGGGGCCGGGTGGAGGGTTCCCCTGGATGGTGGGGGGTGGGGGTGCAAGGAGACATGAGTTGGACATGAGTGGGGGCCCGGTGGAGGATGCCCCTGACTGGTGGGGGGTGGGGGTGCTGGGAGGCATGAGTGGGGGCCTGGTGGAGGGTGCCCCTGGATGCAGGGGGGTGGGGGTGCAGGGAGACATGAGTGGGGGCCTGGTGGAGGGTGCCCCTGGATGCTGGGGGTGGGGGTGCTGGGAGACATGAGTGGTGGCCTGGTGGAGGGTGCCCCACAGTGCTGCGGGGTGGGGGTGCTGGGAGACATGAGTGGGGGCCTGGTGGAGGGTGCCCCTGGATGCAGGGGGGTGGGGGTGCTGGGAGACATGAGTTGGACATGTGTGGGGGCCTGCTGGCAGGTGCCCCACAGTGCTGGGGTGTGGGGGTGCAGGGAGACATGAGTTGGACATGTGTGGGGACCTGCTGGCAGGTGCCCCACAGTGCTGGGGGGTGGGGGTGCTGGGAGACATGCGTTGGTGGGCAGTAGTGCAAGGTGACATGTGGGTTGGCTGGGGGGCGTGGGCATGGTGGATGGGCTGCCTGCGGGACATGTGCAGGGTAGTCCCCTGTGGTCTGGGCCGCCTGTAGGGGCCGTGGAGGGTGTTGGTTGAACAGCTGGGAGGACCCACACAGCGGATTCACTTGTAGGACTGGCCGACACCCCCGGAATCCACATAGGCTGCTGGATTTGCATGTGGAATTTCTCTTGCACCTTGGAATACACGTACCCTGCTGAAATTGCGTGTGAAACTTCCCGCGCACCTTGGAATACACGTACCCTGCTGAAATCGCATGCGGAACTTCTCGCGCACCCCGAAATACACGTACCCAGGGCAATCGCGTGTGGAACTTCCCGCAAACCCCGTAATACACGTACCCTGCTGATATTGCGTGTCAGACTACACGCGCAACACTGATATACACTACAGAGGCGAATCGCACTGCTGAGTGGTGGGAGGGGGAGGAAGTAGTGGGGGCCCGGTGGAGCATGCCCCTGGATGCTGGCGGGTGGCGGTGCTGGGAGACATGAGTGGGGGCCTGGTGGAGGGTGCCCCACAGTGCTGGGGGGTGGGGGTGCAGAGGGACATGAGTGGGGCCTGGTGGAGGGTGCCCCTGGATGCAGGGGGTGGGGGTGCTGGGAGACATGAGTTGGACATGATTGGGGGCCTGGTGGAGGGTGCCCCTGGATGCTGGGTGGTGGAGGTGCTGGGAGACATGAGTGGGGGCCTGGTGGAGGGTGCCCCTGGATGCAGGGGGGTGGGGTGCAGGGAGACATGAGTGGGGGCCTGGTGGAGGGTGCTCCTGGATGCAGCGGGGTGGGGGTGCAGGGAGACATGAGTGGGGGCCTGGTGGAGGGTGCCCCTGGATGCTGGGGGGTGGGGGTGCTAGGAGACATGAGTGGGGGCCTGGTGGAGGGTGCCCCACAGTGCTGGGGGTGGGGGTGCTGGGAGACATGAGTGGGGGCCTGGTAGAGGGTGCCCCTGATGCTGGGCGGTGGGGGTGAAAGGAGACATGAGTGGGGGCCTGGTGTAAGGTGCCCCTGACTGGTGGGGGGTGGGGGTGTTGGGAGACATGAGTGGGGGCCTGGTGGAGGGTGCCCCTGGATGCAGGGGGGTGGGGGTGCAGGGAGAAATGAGTGGGGGCCTGGTGGAGGGTGCCCCTGGATGCTGGGCGGTGGGGTGCTGGGAGACATGAGTGGGGGCCTAGTGGAGGGTGCCCCACATTGCTGGGGGGTGGGGGTGCTAGGAGACATTAGTGGGGGCCTGTTGGAGGGAGCCCCTGGATGCAGGGGGATGGGGGTGCTGGGAGACATGAGTTGGACATGTGTGGGGGCCTGCTGGCAGGTGCCCCACAGTGCTGGGACGTGAGGGTGTAGGGAGACATGAGTTGGACATGTGTGGGGGCCTGCTGGCAGGTGCCCCACGGTGCTGGCGGGTGGGGGTGCTGGGAGACATGCATTGGTGGGCAGTAGTGCAAGGTGACATGTGGGTTGGCTGGGGGGCATGGGCATGGTAGATGGGCTGCCTGCGGGACATGTGCACGGTAGTCCCCTGTGGTGTGGGCCACCTGCAGGGGCCGTGGAGGGTCTTGGTTGAACAGCTGGGAGGACCCACACGGCGGATTCACTTGTAGGACTGGCCGGCAACCCCGGAATCCACGTAGGATGCTGGATTCGCGTGTGGAATTTCACTTGCACCTTGGAATACACATACCCTGCTGAAATCGCGTGTGGAACTTCCCGCGCACCTTGGAATACACGTACCCTCGCTGAAATCGCGTGTGGAACTTCCCGCGCACCTTGGAATACACGTACCCTGCTAAAATCGATTGTGGAACTTCCCGCGCACCCCGAAATACATGTACCCAGGGCAATCGCATGTGGAACTTCCCGCGAACCCCGTAATACACGTACCCTGCTGATATCGCATGTCAGACTACACGCGCAACCCTGATATACACGTACACAGGTGAATCGCACTGCTGGGGGGTGGGGGGTGGTAGGAAGGAGTGGGGGCCTGGTGGAGGGTGCCCCTGGATGCTGGGGGGTGGGGGTGCTGGGAGACATGAGTGGGGGCCTGGTGGAGGGTGCCCCACAGTACTGTGGGGTGGGGGTGCAGGGGGACATGAGTGGGGGCCTGGTGGAGGGTGCCCCTGGATGCTGGGGGGTGGGGGTGCTGGGAGACATGAGTGGGGGCCTGGTGGAGGGTGCCCCTGACTGTTCGGGGGTGGGGGTGCTGGGAGACATGAGTGGGGGCCTGGTGGAGGGTGCCCCTGACTGTTCTGGTGTGGGGGTGCATGGGGACATGAATGGGGGCCTGGTGGAGGGTGCCCCTGACTGTTGGGGGGTGGGGGTGCTGGGAGACATGAGTGGGGGCCTGGTGGAGGGTGCCTCACAGTGCTGGGGGGTGGGGGTGCAGGGGGACATGAGTGGGGGCCTGGTGGAGGGTGCCCCTGGATGCTGGGGGGTGGGGGTGCAGGGAGACATGAGTTAGACATGAGTGGGGGCCTGGTGGAGGGTGCTCCTGGATGGTGGGGGGTGGGGGTGCAGGGAGAAATGAGTGGGGGCCTGGTGGAGGGTGTCCCTGGATGCTGGGGGTGGGTGTGCAATGAGACATGAGTTGGACATGAGTGGGGGCCTGGTGGAGGGTGCCCCTGACTGGTGGGGGGTGGGGGTGCTGGGAGACATGAGTGGGGGCCTGGTGGAGGGTGCCCCTGGATGCAGGGGGGTGGGGGTGAAGGAAGACATGGATGGGGGCCTGGTGGAGGGTGCCCCTGGATGCTGGGGGGTGGGGGTGCTGGGAGACATGAGTGGGGGCCTGGTGGAGGGTGCCCCACAGTGCTGGGGGGTAGGGGTGCTGGGAGACATGAGTGGGGGCCGGGTGGAGGGTTCCCCTGGATGGTGGGGGGTGGGGGTGCAAGGAGACATGAGTTGGACATGAGTGGGGGCCTGGTGGAGGATGCCCCTGACTGGTGGGGGGTGGGGGTGCTGGGAGGCATGAGTGGGGGCCTGGTGGAGGGTGCCCCTGGATGCAGGGGGGTGGGGGTGCAGGGAGACATGAGTGGGGGCCTGGTGGAGGGTGCCCCTGGATGCTGGGGGTGGGGGTGCTGGGAGACATGAGTGGTGGCCTGGTGGAGGGTGCCCCACAGTGCTGCGGGGTGGGGGTGCTGGGAGACATGAGTGGGGGCCTGGTGGAGGGTGCCCCTGGATGCAGGGGGGTGGGGGTGCTGGGAGACATGAGTTGGACATGTGTGGGGGCCTGCTGGCAGGTGCCCCACAGTGCTGGGGTGTGGGGGTGCAGGGAGACATGAGTTGGACATGTGTGGGGACCTGCTGGCAGGTGCCCCACAGTGCTGGGGGGTGGGGGTGCTGGGAGACATGCGTTGGTGGGCAGTAGTGCAAGGTGACATGTGGGTTGGCTGGGGGGCGTGGGCATGGTGGATGGGCTGCCTGCGGGACATGTGCAGGGTAGTCCCCTGTGGTCTGGGCCGCCTGTAGGGGCCGTGGAGGGTGTTGGTTGAACAGCTGGGAGGACCCACACAGCGGATTCACTTGTAGGACTGGCCGACACCCCCGGAATCCACATAGGCTGCTGGATTTGCATGTGGAATTTCTCTTGCACCTTGGAATACACGTACCCTGCTGAAATTGCGTGTGAAACTTCCCGCGCACCTTGGAATACACGTACCCTGCTGAAATCGCATGCGGAACTTCTCGTGCACCCCGAAATACACGTACCCAGGGCAATAGCGTGTGGAACTTCCCGCAAACCCCGTAATACACGTACCCTGCTGATATTGCGTGTCAGACTACACGTGCAACACTGATATACACGTACAGAGGCGAATCGCACTGCTGAGTGGTGGGAGGGGGAGGAAGTAGTGGGGGCCCGGTGGAGCATGCCCCTGGATGCTGGCGGGTGGCGGTGCTGAGAGACATGAGTGGGGGCCTGGTGGAGGGTGCCCCACAGTGCTGGGGGGTGGGGGTGCAGAGGGACATGAGTGGGGCCTGGTGGAGGGTGCCCCTGGATGCAGGGGGTGGGGGTGCTGGGAGACATGAGTTGGACATGATTGGGGGCCTGGTGGAGGGTGCCCCTGGATGCTGGGTGGTGGAGGTGCTGGGAGACATGAGTGGGGGCCTGGTGGAGGGTGCCCCTGGATGCAGGGGGGTGGGGTGCAGGGAGACATGAGTGGGGGCCTGGTGGAGGGTGCCCCTGGATGCAGGGGGGTGGGGGTCCAGGGGGACATGAGTGTGGGCCTGGTGGAGGGTGCCCCACAGTGCTGGGGGCTGGGGGTGCACGGAGACATGAGTGGGGACTGGTGGAGAGTGCCAGTGGATGCAGGGGGGTGGGGGTGCAGGGAGACATGAGTTGGACATGAGTGGGGGCCTGGTGGAGGGTACCCCTGTATGGTGGGGGGTGGGGGTGGAGGGAGACATGAGTGGGGGACTGGTGGAGGTTGTTAGGGAGAATTCTCTGTTTAGGCTGAATTTCCTAACCTAGTGAGTCCCCCAGCAGCTTTGCTGGATTTCTGGAGTTGTTTCTTTCCATCCTGCCAAGAGTGAGACTCTTTTCCTCCCACTCTTGGACATGAATGTGCGTAATTCCTTTGAATATTAATGTGTTCTGTGGGCTATGGGGTCTTTTACTCCATAGGGTCTCATATGTTTTTCTATATGTGTTACACCGCACCCTACGTGCCGTAACACTGGGGCTTCCTAGCGGACCTCCACCATAGACTCCATACCCGGGGACTGACTACTGTCTCCCCGGGCATGTAAAGTCACCATTGGCTTTACTAGACCTAAATTTACTAACAGAACTAGTACAAACCCTCTTATTGTGGACGTACTAGTAGGGGTAATTCGATTACTCCTGGATCTGTTATTCGAGGGGGCCCTGTCCCGTCCCCCCTCGTCGAGTTTTGGCTGGTGGCAGTGGAAACTACTTGTTATGTTCGACCCCGAACATAACCCTATGGGATTCGTCCCATTGTTGGAGATTGATACTTTTTCTCGTTAATCTCTAACGTACCACCGGTCTACTTATCTTAAATAAGTTTATCGGATGGTATTTTCTGCCAGAACTCTGTTTTTAAAATGGCGCCTGTGTTTCGTCTCTGTGACTCCTAAACCAAAGGTTGAGCCCTTTGTTCCACTTTTGGCGGGCTCTGTACAGAGACCCTCCAAAGTGGTGCCATTCTGTCGGGGTTACCACAGAGGTGTGGGAGGGGGTTTAGGCACCCTGGACCGAGTTGCCTTGCCAACTCCGGTCGCACTCTGGAGTGATTGGCCAAGTGGTGAGCCTCCCCGCTCACCACTTAGCATGTGTTGATTGACAGCTAGGCTGAATGAATGAGGGTTTTCTGCATAAAAGCAGGGCTTTTGGGACTGGATCTTCAGAAGTCGCCACAGGACCTAAGAATCCGACGAGGGTAACGCTGAGCCGACCTGCACGATGACACCTGCGGTACCGACTCACCACTTCCCGACGACAGAGGAGATCTCCCTGCCGGAGAGTCTCTTCCCCTGACTGGTGGGAACAACCAGTCCCCTTTGCTTTCTATTTGCTTCAGGACGCAGTGGTCGAATTGCCCGTGCAGATCACCTCGGCAACCGGATAGCCACTACCCCTGTACCGTGACCAAAAGGTGGTGCCTTGTGACGGATCACTCCGCGGCTGGTCTCTTCCCTGGTGGTGCACCGGACTTCACGTTCCTTCGACGGCGAGAACATCTCTACTCTTGGCAAAGACCCGACGTGCATCCACCACCAGGAACAACTGCCCCCGCCGGAGCTGCCCTCCACAACAAGGTACCGTGTCCACCTGGCTTCCCTTTCGATCGGTTCGAGTGAGGTGTCTTAATCCTCTCCTTTCCGTTGGGTCGCCTCCAAGCTTTCTCACGTATTGTTCTGAACTGGTTCAATCTGCCGATAACAATTTGCTACAAAGACTCGAACGCATTTCCAATAGAGACTTTTGGGACATATCGCCTTGCCTCTCTCCGAGTGGGCCTGGCCTCTGAACTTTATGACCTATTGTGATTCTTGCCTTCTCGCCTTGCATTTTTCCCGTGAAGTATTGAACTGTGTTGCTTTCGTAACCTGCCTATTTTTCTCTCCCGTCCTAACTAATATTAGAGTGCCATCTAGGTTGAGGCATACACCTCTGTCTGTAAATAAGTGGTGCCGATAAAACCTAGACTTGTCGAAATATTGCTAGGGGGATTGATCGTTTCTTCTTCGTAGAGTAATTGTGTTTGATTTGTTTGCCGTGATATTGCCATAGTGTTTTTGGATAGATGTTTCGTTTTTAAATAAATACCTTAATATCTTTACACTGAAGCCTTGTTGCGTGTTTGCTTGTCTTACTGTGAAGAATTGTCCTATATTGTATACTCCACATACTGCTTAATTCTTCTTGAGAGAAGTCTGACTGCTCAGCCACAGCTACCAACAGTGAATCTGTGTGGTGCAGACTGCTACCAAGTGGGTTTACTGCCAAACACCTGTAGTCCTAAATCTTTTGCAGTGGTCCCAGAGGGAACTGCACAGGTTTCCGCCTAACACTGGTGTACAGCTTTGGGATTTGTATCGAGTATACAGTTTAGAGTGCTTTTCGACACTTTAGGATAACTAACCACGAAACTTAGCACAAAAAGCAACTTTCAAAAAACATGTCTACGATGGAAACTTACAGTCAAGAGTCCTTGTCAGGCGAAAATACTGAGAGTTTGCGAGCTCGCTGCAGGCAAGAGAATCTTCCTGTAAGAGGCAAGAAGTTAGAACTAATAGAGAGATTGCTGGCGAACCAAAGTCTGGGTACTGGTTCAGAGGAATCAATTACACCAGCAAATGTAGAGAACAGTGATGGTGTTGATCTAAATCGTAATTCTGATGATAGCGATGAGGAGGCTGAAGAGGAAGGAGAGGCTAACAAAACTGTCTCCCCTGCTCCTCTACCTGCCTTACCAGCTGTGCCTATGGGGCCCATACCAGATCCCACAAGTAACCCTGCTTATTTTGAACTTGAAAAAATGAAGCTTGAATTAGAATACAAACGGTTCTTGGCTCAATCTGAATGAAACCAAGAGCTCGAGTTCAGACGGATGAATGCCCAGGCTGAGCAGAAGCAAGCTGAGTTAAGACTCAGGGAAATAGAACTTAATCACGAGTTAGAGATGAAAAAGTTGTCTATGGAAAATGCTTCTCTCTCCTCTGGTTCCTCTAGGAGCTCCAGTCCCAAAAGACCCCGGATGACGAAGGAATTAGTTGGTATGTATGAACCGAGATTGGATGTGTTGGATTGTTTGAAACTGTTTGAGTACAATCATGGGCTCCAGGACATCACCGGGAACGATTTACTTCCCTGGTTGTTCTCTAGGCTCCCTCCTGTAGCGACTGATGTGGTAATGGAATTGGGGGAGGCGGATAAGACGGATTACGAAATTGAGAAACTGGCTTTGATAGCTAGATTCGGGAAGACCCCTTCCCAGTATCTTAAGAGGTTTAGAACCCTCAAAAAGCATGATGGTACCCCTTGGGCTACCTGGGTGAGTGAAGGGTTGAAAAACTTAGAGGGATGGATTAAGGGTTACAAAGTGAACACTTATGAGGGTATGAGGAATCTTTTTATGTTGGAGTCTATTAATGATGCCTGTTCTCCTGAGCTCAGACAGCACTTGGCTGATTCAAAGGAATTGGATTCCCGGAAGCTAGCTAAGGCTGCTGACTTATGGGTTGCCAATCGGGCTACTCATAAGGATTCTGGGGCAACTCAGAAAAAGGATGAGGGAAAACAGCCTAAAAAAAACTCAAAAGAGAATTCTAATAGCTCAAATTCCAAAGAGGGCTCCAAACAAAACCAGAAGGGTAAGCAACAAGGAAAACCACAGCAGAATAGTGTGTCTTCTGGTGCCAAACAGGAAGGAGGTCAGAACAAGCCACCATTCCAGAAAGCATTCGGTAAATGCTTTGTTTGTGGCTCAACTGACCACGTGAAAGGAGATCCCAGATGTAAGGGTAAACCTTCAGGGGTCCAGCTTGTCTCCTTAGCCTTCGCTCCAGAGGAGGAAGTCCAAATGGCAAGTGGAAACTTTCTACTGCTAGCTGACGAACCCATTGGAGTCTCAGCCAGCGTTTCTTTAGTATCTCTGGGGTTGTGGGAACAACAGAATTTAGATATCTATAATTCTATCCCCGATAATACTAAAGAGTATTATAAGGACAGTGTCCAGGTGAATGGTCAGGAGACTCCTGCCATTAGGGACACTGGGGCCAGCATAACTGTGGTGGATAAATCGTTTTTTCAGGCTGATGATGTTGCTAAGGTACCCAAACGCCTCACCAAGTTAGCTGGAGGGCCTGTGCAGATGCTTCTCCAATTACCAGTTCTCATCCAGTGTAATGACATGACTGTGAAGATACCTGTCACCATACAGAGTGAGGTACCAGGACGCGTACTGTTGGGTAACGATTTGAAAACTCTCGGAGTTGTATCGCATACTCCCAGACCTCCTAGTAAACGGTTACAGGAGCTAACCAGACCCGCAAGAGAGAGGACCATGCGCGGTACTCTCCAGGAGATGATGAAGAAAGAAATCACTCCTGCTCCACTGGAATTGTCGGCCGCTGTCTCCAAGAAATCAGAAGCGAAAGGGAAACCTAAGACTTCTACCCCAAAACCAGCAGCCAGCATTCCAGTGAAGCCAACATGGACCTCCTCGCGGTTGTACAAAGTTACACCCATAACTCCACCTCCAGCCGAGGCTGAGAGGGAGGTACAACCCTGTGTGGTTGAATTAGACTCTGAGGAAGAGCTAATGGAAGGCCAGGAACTCATTGGAGATCTGGATCCTGTTGACCATCCTGAGCTGCAGTCTTTACTGGCAGAAGGTGGGCCCAGCAGGGCAGACTTCAGTAAGGGACAGAGGGAATGTCCAACTCTGGAAGGTCTTCGCCACCAGGCAGAAGCTCATGCTGAAGGGCAAGAGCCTGGGAAATACAGGTTGCACTGGGAAGATGGCCTCTTCTACAGTGAACCGACCGAGTCTGCACCTGGAGACTACAAACGACTTGTAGTACCCCAAGGGAACAGACCACAGTTCTTGCAGTTAGCCCACGAGATTCCTTTGGCTGGTCACTTGAGTTTCAAGAAGACTAAGGAAAGGCTTTCACTCTACTTCTATTGGCCAAAGATGGGGGCCGAAGTAGAAAAACACTGCAGGAGCTGCCACACCTGCCAGACCTCTGGTAAGGTTTGCTCCAAGAATGTGGCACCTTTAGTGCCTCTCCCAGTCGTGGGAGTCCCGTTTGAGAGAGTAGGGATTGACATTGTTGGTCCCCTTGATCCTCCAACCTCCTCAGGCAACAGGTTTATACTTGTTGTAGTAGACCATGCTACTAGGTATCCTGAGGCAATTCCTATGAGGACTGTTACAGCCCCGGCTGTGGCTAAGGCCCTCCTTGGTATTTTTACTAGGGTCGGGTTTCCTAAGGAAGTAATCTCTGACAGGGGGTCAAACTTTATGTCCCACTACATGAAAGCCATGTGGAAAACCTGTGGAGTTACTTACAAGTTCTCAACAGCGTACCACCCACAAACCAATAGGTTGGTAGAACGGTTCAACCGAACCATGAAGAGCATGATAGGTGCTTTAGAAGAACCCCTTAAGCGTAAGTGGGACCTTCTACTGCCATGCCTTCTCTTTGCTTATAGAGAAGTCCCTCAGGAGGAAGTAGGTTACTCTCCCTTCGAACTACTCTATGGTCATCCCGTCAGAGGTCCATTGGCCCTGATTAAGGAGGGGTTGGAGAGTGCTCCTTCCCCCAAGCCAGTCAGAGTGACTGGCTACGTGATAGGTCTCCGGAGGAGAAGGTCACACATGATGACGGAAGCAAGCGATAACCTGAAAGCTGGACAAGCATTGGTCAAGCACTGGCACGATCAAAAGGCTAACATGGTTGAGTTCGCTCAAGACCAGCTCGTTCTCGTTATGATCCCAACAAGGCAGAGGGCCTTGCAAGACAAGTGAATGGGACCCTTCAGAGTTGTGGGTAAACTCGGAGAGGTCAACTATCTGGTGGACTTGGGCAATCCCAAGGAGGCTCCGACAGTCTTTCACACCAACCGACTTAAAGCGTATGCCTCACGACCTGATGTAGGTGCGTTGCTTCTAGCATCATCCGAGGAAGAAGAAGAGAGTGAAGCTCTTCCAGATCTCCTCAGAGGCTTACCTTTAGATGAGAAAATTGAAGGAGTAAATCTCTCCTCCAATCTGACACCCGAGCAACAAGAAGAGTGCAAATCTATGTTGAATCAGTTTGCCTCTCTGTTCTCGCTTTCACCAGGCTTGACCCCTTGGGGCCAGCACGACATACTCACTGGTGACTGTCTTCCAGTCAAAAGCAGAGGATACCGAATGTCAGAGAATGTAAAAACCCACATCAAAGGTGAGGTCAACAAGATGCTTGATCTCGGGGTAATAGAGCCCTCTACTAGTCCATGGTCTAGCCCAGTTGTGTTAGTACCAAAGGCCGGATCTAAAGAACTTAGATTCTGCGTGGATTATAGAGCTCTTAATGCAGTCACCAAGACTGATGCCCACCCTTTGCCAAGAACAGATGAGTTGGTGGATAAACTTGGCGCCGCCAAGATCCTCAGCACATTTGACTTGACGTCAGGCTATTGGCAAATAGCCCTGACAGACCATGCCAAGGAGAAAACTGCATTTTCTACCCCCGTTGGCTTATACCAGTTTAAGGTAATGCCTTTCAGATTGAAGAATGCACCTGCTATGTTTCAACAGTTGGTTAACCAGGTTCTGAATGGGATGGAGGACTTCTGCATGGCATACTTGGATGACATCGCAGTGTTCAGCAATTCCTGGGAAGAACATGTAACCCACCTGAGAGATGTTTTGCAGGCTCTTGGACGAGCCAATCTGACCATAAAGGCGAGTAAATGCCAACTTGGACAGAGTAAGGTAGTCTATCTTGGACGTGAGGTAGGAGGTGGAGAAATAAGGCCTTTGCTCAGTAAAATTGAAGCTGTGCAAAATTGGACAACACCGACTACTCAAACCCAAGTGAGAGCCTTCCTAGGCCTCACTGGGTATTACAGGAATTTCATAGAGAACTATGGGACCATAGCTTCTCCACTGAATGTCATCTCCTCGCCCAAATTTCCTAAGAAGGTTAGATGGAACGAGAAGTGCAATCAGGCTTTTGAAAACCTGAAAAAGGCTCTTTGCCAAGCCCCAGTACTCAGAGCTCCTGATTACCACCAACACTTCATTGTGCAGACAGATGCTTCAAATGTAGGAATAGGAGCCGTACTCAGTCAACTGGATGGGAAAGGTAGGGAGCACCCCGTTTGCTTCATCAGCCGCAAGCTGAAGGATCCTGAAACAAGGTGGGCAACAATCGAAAGAGAGTGCTTTGCTATCGTGTGGGCTCTGAAGAAGTTTAGGCCATACTTGTATGGTTCTACTTTTGTCATTCAGACTGACCACCAACCCTTGAGATGGTTAATGCAAATGAAAGGGGAAAACCCAAGACTATTGAGATGGTCGATCTGCCTGCAAGGGTTTGATTTCACCATTGAGCATAGGTCAGGATGTCACCACCAAAATGCTTATGGTCTCTCTAGGATGTATGTCATCGACTAGAGGTATGAGATTCATCCAGGAGTGGATTAAATCCTCTTGTCCCTTAGTCTGGGGGAGCGAGTGTTAGGGAGAATTCTCTGTTTAGGCTGAATTTCCTAACCTAGAGAGTCCCCCAGCAGCTTTGCTGGATTTCTGGAGTTGTTTCTTTCCATCCTGCCAAGAGTGAGACTCTTTTCCTCCCACTCTTGGACATGAATGTGCGTAATTCCTTTGAATATCAATGTTTTTTATGGGCTATGGGGTCTTTTACTCCATAGGGTCTCATATGTTTTTCTATGTGTGTTACACCGCACCCTGCGTGCCGTAACACTGGGGCGTCCTAGCGGACCTCCACCATAGACTCCATACCCGGGGACTGACTACTGTCTCCCCGGGCGTGTAAAGTCACCACTGGCTTTACTAGACCTAAATTTACTAACAGAACTAGTACAAACCCTCTTATTGTGGATGTACTAGTAGGGGTAATTCGATTACTCCTGGATCTGTTATTCGAGGGGGCCCTGTCCCGTCGCCCCTCGTCGGGTTTTGGCTGGTGGCAGTGGAAACTACTTGTTATGTTCGACCCCGAACATAACCCTATGGGATTCGTCCCATTGTTGGAGATTGATACTTTTTCTCGTTAATCTCTAACGTACCACCGGTCTACTTATCTTAAATAAGTATATCGGATGGTATTTTCTGCCAGAACTCGGTTTTTAAACTGGCGTCTGTGTTTCGTCTCTGTGACTCCTAAACCAAAGGTTGAGCCATTTGTTCCACTTTTGGCGGGCTCTGTTCAGAGACCCTCCAAAGTGGTGCCATTCTGTCTGGGTTACCACAGGGGTGTGGGAGGGGGTTTAGGCACTCTGGACCGAGTTGCCTTGCCAACTCCGGTCGCACTCTGGAGTGATTGGCCCAAGTGGTGAGCCTCCCCGCTCACCACTTAGCATGTGTTGATTGACAGCTAGGCTGAATGAATGGGGGTTTCTGCATAAAAGCAGGGCTTTTGGGACTGGATCTTCAGAAGTCGCCACAGGACCTAAGAATCCGACGAGGGTAACGCTGAGCCGACCTGCACGACGACACCTCCGGTGGAGCCCTGCGGAACCGACTCACCACTTCCCGACGACAGAGGAGATCTCCCTGCCGGAGAGTCTCTTCCCCTGACTGGTGGGAACAACCAGTCCCCTTTGCTTTTTATTCGCTTCAGGATGCAGTGGTCGAATTGCCCGTGCAGAGCACCTCGGCAACCGGATAGCCACTACCCCTGTACCGCGACCAAAAGGTGGTGCCTTGTGACGGAGCACTCCGCGGCTGGTCTCTTCCCTGGTGGTGCACCGGACTTCACTTTCCTTCGACGACGAGAACATCTCTACTCTTGGCAAAGACCCGACGTGCATCCACCACCAGGAACAACTGCCCCCGCCGGAGCTGCCCTCCACAACAAGGTACCGTGTCCGCCTGGCTTCCCTTTCGATCGGTTCGAGTGAGGTGTCTTAATCCTCTCCTTTCTGTTGGGTCGCCTCCAAGCTTTCTCACGTATTGTTCTGAACTGGTTCAATCTGCTGATAACAATTTGCTACAAAGACTCGAACGCATTTCCACTACAGACTTTTGGGACATATCGCCTTGCCTCTCTCCGAGTGGGCCTGGCCTCTGAACTTTATGACCTATTGTGATTCTTGCCTTCTCGCCTTGCATTTTTCCCGTGAAGTATTGAACTGTGTTGCTTTCGTAACCTGCCTATTTTTCTCTCCTGTCCTAACTAATATTAGAGTTCCATCTAGGTTGAGGCATACACCTCTGTCTGTAAATAAGTGGTGCCGGTAAAACCTAGACTTGTCGAAATATTGCTCGGGGGATTGATCGTTTCTTCTTCGTAGAGTAATTGTGTTTGATTTGTTTGCCGTGATATTGCCATAGTGTTTTTGGATAGATGTTTCGTTATAAATAAATACCTTAATGTCTTTACACTGAAGCCTTGTTGCGTGTTTGCTTGTCTTACTGTGAAGAATTGTCCTATATTGTATACTCCACATACTGATTAACTCTTCTTGAGAGAAGTCTGACTGCTCAGCCACAGCTACCAACAGTGAATCTGTGTGGTGCAGACTGCTACCAAGTGGGTTTACTGCCAAACACCTGTAGTCCTAAATCTTTTGCAGTGGTCCCAGAGAGAACTGCACAGGTTTCCGCCTAACAGAGGGTGCCCCTGGATGCTGGGGGGTGGGGGTGCAAGGAGACATGAGTTGGACATGAGTCGGGGCCTGGTGGAGGGTGCCCCTGACTGGTGGGGGGTGGGGGTGCTGGGAGACATGAGTGGGGGCCTGGTGGAGGGTTCCCCAGGATGCAGGGTGGTGGGGGTGCAGGGAGACATGAGTGGGGGCCTGGTGGAGGGTGCTCCACAGTGCTGGGGGGTGGGGGTGCTGGGAGACATGAGTGGGGGCCTGATGGAGGGTGCCTCACAGTGCCGGGGGGTGGGGGTGCTGGGAGACATGAGTGGGGGCCTGGTGGAGGGTGCCCCTGGATTCTGGGGGCTGGGGGTGCTGGGAGACATGAGTGGGGGCCTGGTGGAGGGTGCCTGACAGTGCGGGGGGTGGGGGTGCTGGGAGACATGAGTGGGGGCCTGGTGGAGGGTGCCCCTGGATGCTGGGGGGTGGGGGTGCAGGGGGACATGAGTGGGGGCCTGGTGGAGGGTGCCCCTGGATGCTGCGGGGTGGGGGTGCAGGGAGACATGAGTGGGGGCCTGGTGGAGGGTGCCCCTGGATGCAGGGGGGTGGGGGTGCAGGGGGACATGAGTGGGGGCCTGGTGGAGGGTGCCCCTGGATGCTGGGGGGTGGGGGTGAAGGGGGACAATGGTGGGGGCCTGGTGGAGGGTGCCTCACAGTGCCGGGGGGTGGGGGTGCTGGGAGACATGAGTGGGGGCCTGGTGGAGGGTGCCCCTGGATTCTGGGGGGTGGGGGTGCTGGGAGACATGAGTGGGGGCCTGGTGGAGGGTGCTGACAGTGCTGGGGGGTGGGGGTGCTGGGAGACATGAGTGGGGGCCTGGTGGAGGGTGCCCCTGGATGCTGGGGGGTGGGGGTGCAGGGGGACATTAGTGGGGGCCTGGTGGAGGGTGGCCCTGGATGCTGGGGGGTGGGGGTGCAGGGGGACATGAGTGGGGGCCTGGTGGAGGGTGCCCCTGGATGCAGGGGTGTGGGGGTGCAGGGAGACATGAGTGGGGGCCTGGTGGAGGGTGCCCCTGGATGCTGGGAGGTGGGGGTGAAGGGGGACATGAGTGGGGGCCTGGTGGAGGGTGCACCAAAGTGCTGGGGGGTGGGGGTGCAGGGGGACATGCGTTGGTGGGCAGTAGTGCAAGGTGACATGTGGGTTGGCTGGGGGCCATGGTGGATGGGATGCCTGCGGGACATGTGCAGGGTAGTCCCCTGTGATGTGGGCCGCATGCAGGGGCCGTGGAGGGTGTAGAGGGAACACCTGGGAGGACCCACACGGGCAATTCACGTGTAGTGCTCCCCGCGCACCCCTGAAATACACATGCCCTGATGGACTCACGTGTGAAACTTCCCGCGCACCCCTGAAATACACGTACCCTGCTGATTTTGCGTGTGATACTTCCCGCGCACCACTGACATACACGTACCCTGATGGAATTGCGTGTGATACTTCCCGCGTACCCCTGAAATACACGTACCCTGCTGCTTTTGCATGTGATACTTCCCGCGCAACTCTGGAATACACGTACCCTGATGGAATCGCATGTGATACTTCCTGCGCACCCCTGAAATGCACGTACCCTGCTGTTTTTGCGTGTGATACTTTTCGCGCACTCCTGGAATACACGTGCCCTGATGGAATCGCGTGTGTTACTCCCCGCACACCCCTGATGTACACGTACCCAGGATAATCGCGTGTGAAACTTCCCGCGAACCACTGAAATAAACGTTCCCCGCTTGGCGTTTGCTGTTTGGCTGCCCTGTGAACTGGTCCAGGGTTAGTGCAGCCCTTTGCGATGATTTGGGAATTTTGAAGATTTTTCCTTGCGCGAGGGCGTTCTTGGGGGCGTAACTGGCGCTGCTGTAGGGTCGCTGCGCCACTCTGTGCCACGGCTGGTTTTTGAGGCTAAAATCCATGAATACGCTGTGCGATGAAAAGGATTTTATCACACGCGGCTGGCGCAGTGTATCGCACAGGGACACTGTGTGCCAGCCGCGTGCACCACGTTTGTGCGAAATTCTATGAATTATACTGTGAGTACTATCTGCAATTCAGATAATCGCTCCACCTTACTGATACAAACACATACTAACTACATAATACTAATGCTTCTACATTACAATGCAAATGGTACCAAAAACAACTGTAATCTGACTGGATTCACACACGGTCAAGTGTCACTTGGTAAAAAAACCTTCAAAAAAATATGTATAATCTACCACGCAGGAGCCACAACCAATGCAGGTCACTACACTGCATACATTAAAAAGAAATGTGGATGGTTCGAATGTAATGATAGTAGCATTACTATAAAGCAGAGATTACCAGCAAATTTTACAAACGCATATTTAATCTTCTTGAAGCCAAAATTTAATAACTAATGTGTACGTCAACATAACAAAAATTCAATTAATAGACTATAAACGTTTCAAATACGCCAATAGGTATCTAACTGCCCAAGATTGTATAACAACCACACAGATAAATGAATACCACTTATTTGTAACAAAAAATACACAGTTAGAGTACGCCAACAGGTATCTAACTGTTTAAAAAATCTGCAACAAGCCAACATACAGAACAGTAATCAAAAACAACAAGTGAACACTCAAAGGAATCAAAGAAATAGATTGTAGCATAGCAAAGAAAGGGTTTTTCATCCGACAAGGATTTTTTTCCCCCAGACCTAATTATTTGAAAAACAAACACAGAAACTGAGCACTGGTTTGTAAACTAAATATGAGGGTAAAATAAAAGCTAAAATGTCTATTTTACAATGTAATAAGTCTTTATAAAATACAAACACTAACATGCTCTTTTCTTGTATCGCAGAAATTGAAAAAGAATATTTCCTCCAAGTACTAAAGTCATGTAAGAAATATATCGAATCTCAACAAATTAAACAGTAAGCATAATTTCACACATTTCATACATATTCAAATCTATACATCTGATCTATGGTTGTAATATGGTGCAGTGGCTGTGGGCAGGGCCTAGAGACTTGTATGTATAACCTACGGCCTACACCCTGTGGCCATGCAACCAAGACTGTAGGTCCTAGCCACAACCACCACAGCATATCAAAACCATGGTGGCTTTTAACTTCACTGCTTAAGACTCTAGGTTGTGCACACAACCACTACACCACATCACACCCATGCTGACTTATAACTTCAGTGCTTATAACTTCAGTCTTGGGTGCACCCAAGACTCTAGGTCCTATCCACAAGCACTGCAGCATATCACACCCATTGCGGCTTATAATTGCAGTACTTACAGCTATGGTCTTGGGTGCATGGCCTTTGTCTATGCATCACAGCCTGTAGGTCCTGGCCAAAACCACTGCAACTTATCAAACCCATTGTGGCTTATAACTTTACTACCTAGAATTGTGGTCTTGTGTGCATGGTCAAAGGCCATGCATCCAAGACTCTAGGCCCTGGCCGCAACCAACTGATAGATATTCAATTCTATGGCTGTATCTATGGATGTGATATGCTGTGGTGGGTGTGGCCAGGGCCTAGAGTCTTGGGTATATGGCCTACGGCCTACGGCCTACGCCCATGCACCCAAGACTCTAGGCCCTGGCCACAACCACTGCAGCATATCAGAACCATGGTGGCTTATAAGTCATTAGCACACCCATAGAATGAAACATTTTAACTGCAGCATATACTCAATTTGCACCCAGGACTCTAGGCCCTGCCCACACCTACCAGATAGATATTAAATTGTATGGGTGTGATGTATGAATGTGATATGCTGCGGTGGTTGTGGGCAGGGCCTAGTGTCTTGGGTGTATGGCCTACAGCCTACGGCCTGCGGCCATGCACCCAAAACTCTACGTCCTGCCCACAACCACTGCACTATATAAAACCCATGGTGCCTTATAACTGCATTGCTTATAACTTTGTTCTTGGGTGCATGTCCTTTGGCCATGTACCCAAGACTCTAGGTCCTGCCAACAACCACCACAGCATATCACACCCATTGTGGCTTATAACTTCACTACGTATAAATTTGGTCTTGGGTGCAGGGCCTGTGGCCATGCACCCAAGACTCTACCCCCACCCCACAACCACCTGATCAATGTTCGATACTACGGGTGTATCTATTGCTGTGATATGCTGCGGTGGTTGTGTCCAGGGCCTAGAGTCTTGGGAGTATGGCCTACGGCCTACGGCCATGCACCCAAGACTCTAGCCCCTGGCCACAACCACCGCAGCATATCACACCCATGGCGGCTTATAAGTCAGTACCACACCCATAGAAACAAACATTTTAACTACAGCATGTACTCAATTTTAATATTCTCTAACACCACGTGTGTCCTTAGAACAGTTTCAACTTGCCTGTGCACAGCACGGGCAGAAGTACTATCCTTATGAGAACCCTCATTTTCAGTAATTACAAACATCCCGGACAGGGCGGGCATGGCGAATACATCATTAGCACCTGTTTCCTAAACAAATACAGTATTTCACCCATCTCTTACTCTCTGAACCTCCCCAAGCACTCTGACACACCAAAACACTCCCCGAAACAGCATTTCGCCTCTGGTCGGCGCCGCACTGTCGGCAGATCCAAGATGTCAGGCGTATCCAAACAATCTGACGCACATCACGCTTCACTCCAGCCAATCGGACAACATTTTGCGTGTCCGTGTCCATGATGCGAGCCCCTTAGCCAATCGGTATCTTGTCCGTGGAGCAAACAGGGAAGTTTGTCCGCGGAGCGGACATAGATATCACTATTTTTTTCAGACATACTTTTCGGTTGTTTTAAAGAAAATGACTGGATGGATTGGCACCAAAATTTACAAAAGCACGCTTTCGGGACCCCGCTCCTGCCGCAAATTTGGTGAAAATCCGTCCAGAGGTTTGGGCTGTAGACGTGCGCAAAGTTTTTCCCCCATTCAGTCTATGGGAAAAAAATATGTTTTGGGACCCCCTACAAGTCCCCCTCCCGGACCAAACATCACCAAACTTTGCAAAGAAATTCTACCATGGCCGTGTAGTTATGGTTAAGTTGCTGTTTCCGTAGGAAGAGCCCTTTTTGCAAAGTTTGGTGAGGTTTGGTCCAGGGGGGCAAAGTTATAGTGGGGTCCCAAAACTTCTTTTTTTCCCATAGACTGAATGGGTAAAAGACTTTGCTCACACTTACAGCCCAAACCGCTGGACGGATTTTCACCAAATTTAGACCAGGAACAGTGGCTTGGTCCCAACAGCATGCTTTTGCAAATTTGGTGAAAATCTGTCCAGTAGTTTTTTTAAAATAACCAAAAAGTAGGTCACAAAAAATTAGTGATATCTATGTTCGGTCCTCGGACACACTTCCCTGTTCGCTCCGCGGACAGTGTCCTGATTGGCCAACCGGCTTGCGTCATGTCCACGGACATGCAACATGTTCACTGATTGGACGGTGAAGAGCGTGAAGTGCGTCAGATTTTTGGAAATTCCTGCTATCTTGGATTTGCGTACGTCCGCAGACAGCGCAGTGAAACTTGGTGGAAAAATAATATTTAGTAAAGTGTTTTGGTATGTAAGACTGTTTGGGGAGGGTGGCGGAGTAAGAGATGGGTTAAATGTTGTATTTATTTAGGTGGCAGGCACCCCTGTTGTGTTCGTTCTGACCGCGAACAATACGGGTGTCCTGAAATGTTCATAAATAAACGAAATGGGGGTGTCCTGAGGACACTACGCCTGTCCGTATGGTTCGTAGGCAAGTTGAAACTGTTCCAAGAATACATCAAGTGTCCTGGGATGTTCTAAATAAACGAAATGGGGGTGTCCTGAGGATGCTATACCTGTCCATACTGTTCGGAGGCAAGTTGAAACTGTTCTAAGAACACATCAAGTGTCCTGGGATGTTCGTAAATAAACAAAATGGGGTGTTCTGAGGACGCTAGACCTGTCCGAATTGTTCGCAAGCAAGCTGAAACTACCCTAAGAACACACGCAGTGTCCTGAAATGTTCTTAAATAAACAAAATGGGTGTGTCCTGAGGATGATATGACTGTCCGTATTGTTCGCAGTCAAGTTGAAACTGTTCTAAGAATACAGTCGATGTCCTGAAATGTTTGTAAATAAACGAAATGGGGGTGTCCTGAGGACGCTGTCCGTTTTGTTCATAGGCAAGTTGAAATTGTTCTAAGAACATGTGTCCTGGGATGTTCGTAAATAAACAAAATGGGGGTGTCCTGAGGATGCTATGCGTGTTCGTATTGTTCATAGGCAAGTTGAAATTGTTGTAAGAACACATCAAGTGTCCTGAAATGTTCATAAATAAATGAAATAGGTGTGTCCTGAGGACGCTATGCCTGTCCGTATTCTTCGCAGGCAAGTTGAAACTGTTCTAAGAACACGTGCAGTGTTCTGAAATGTTCAGAAATAAACGAAATGGGGGTGTCCTGAGGACGCAATACCTGTCCGTACTGTTCGTGGGCAAGTTCAAACTGTTCTAAGCACACTCGTCATGTTCGCGGACATTAAAAGTGCCCATATGGCATAATTGAAATGTTTGACTCTATGGGTGTGATATGCCGTATGGCCATGCACCCAAGACTCTATGCCCTGGCCACAACCACTGCAGCATATCACACCCATAGTGGCTTATCCAGTCTTGGGTGCATGGACAAGAACAAATTTATAAGCACCAAAGTTATAAGCTATTATGGGTGTAGTATGCTGCAGTGGTTGTGGCCAGGGCCTAGAGTCTTTGGTGCATGGTCAAGACCAAATATGTAAACACTGAAGTTCTAAGTCACTATGGGCGTGATTTGCTGCGATGGCTATACTTATTATAATATACTTACTGTTTGGTTTAGTAACTGGAGTTCATGTATTCCTTGTAAATTTCTGTGATAAAAGAAAAGATCATGTTAGTATTGGTATTTTGTAATGACTTGTAACATTGAATAATCAACATTTTTTTTACCCTCATATTTAGTAGATTACAAACCAGTGTACTGTGCAATTTGCTCAGTTTCTGTGTTTGTTGCTAAAATCATTGGGTCTGTCGAAAAATAAAATCCATGTTGTATTAAAAAAAAAACTTTTTTGTTATGCTACAGTCTATTTGTTTGTTTGTTTTCAGTGTTCACTTGTTGTTTCTGGCTAATGTTCTGTATGTTGGCTTGTTGCAGATTTTTGGAGCAGTTGACATATTGTAACTGTCTATTTTTTGTTATAATGAAGTGGTATTGATTTATCTGTTTTGATATTGTAAAATCTTGGGGCAGTTAGATACCAGTTGGCGTATTCTAACTGTCTATGTTTTGTTATAATGTAGTGGTATTGATTTATCTGTTTGGTTATTGAAACTCTTGGGGCAGTTAGATACCAGTTGGGGTATTCTAACTGCTTATTTTTTTATATAATTTAGTGGTATTCATTTATCTGTTTAGTTGTTGTAGAAACTTGGGGCAGTTAGATACCTGTTGGCACATTCTAACTGTCTATTTTTTGCAATAATGAAGTGGTATTGATTTATCTGTTTGGTTAGTGTAAAATCTTGGGGCAGTTAGATACCAGTATGCGTATTCTAAATGTCTATTATTTTATATAATTTAGTGGTATTCATTTATCTGTGTAGTTGTAGAATGTGGGGCAGTTAGATAGCTGTTGGCATATTCTAACAGTTTATAGTTTTTTAATAGGTTTTGTTAATGTTTAAGTACAGTTTAGTTAATAATTGTTGGTTTTAAGAACATTAAATAAGCGTTTGTAAGATTTGCTGGTAATCTCTGCTTTAGAGTAATGGTACTATCATTACATTCGAACCATCCACATTTTGTTTTTTATATATGCAGTATGGTGACCTGCATTGGTTGTGACTCCTATGTGATAGATTATACCTTTTGTTGTGAAGGTTTTCTTACCAAGTGATACTTGACCATGTGTGAATCCAGTCAGCTTGCAGTTGTTTTGGTACCATCTGCATTGTAATGTAGAAGCATTAGTATTATGTATTTACTATGTGTGTGTATTCGTAAGGTGGAGCGATTATCCGAATTGCAGATAGTACATAATCTACCATGGTTTGCATTTTGTACAAGTTGCTGAAATGGAACGGATTCAGAATTAGGTATTGATACATATACGAAGCACTCATTGGGGATTTGTTCTTGTGTCACATTGTTGCAGACAGTACATGTATGTTTCCACATGTATGAAATCTGGAAGATTTCATTTATAGGTATGTTTTTTGTTTTCCAGTACTTGTAGTAAGGCCATTTGAAATTCTTGTGGATCTTCCTGTGAGTTTATAGTGAATTTCACCATTCCAGCACAGTAGTTGAATTGTTGTCTTATTCCATAAACACTATACGTGTTTTCAGGATTGTTTGTTGCGTTTCTATGAAGTACTAATATTTTCAAACACAATTGGTCTGTACTGTGTAAGTAAATGTTGTCAACAATTATTGGTAATTGAAATAGAATATGCATTGCTACATTTGCGTAGCAATTTACACCAATTATATTTGAAAGTTTAAATGGACCATGTAGTTCTGTATCTGAGTGCTTTTTTTTTTTAGTTTGTCTTCCTTTTTTGAAGAAGTGCTTGGTTTACTTTCCCTAATAGTTTCTTTTTTGTTTGTGGTACTTGATGAAGTATTATTTTTTTTTACTCTCTTTGGAGGGTTTACGTGACATCCTGTTGCATTTCTGTTTGATTTTGTTTTCTTTTACAATGTTTTACTTTTTGTGGAGCAGGATATGTTTTTAGATATGGGGTGTATAGTGAACAATGTCTATTGTATTGTAAAATGCAAGGAATATCAGCGTTTACTTTACTTGCATCAAAGTTGATTAGAAATAGACTGTCAAGTGCATGCAAGCGTGATAGTGCTACGTAGCTCATGCCTTCTTTAAAGACAGTGTTACCAATGTCTATCAATGCTTTGTCTAGGGTAAGACCTTGTGATTTATGAATGGTGACTGCGTATGCAAGAGTTAGAGAAAATTGTTCTCTGCGTACATACATGTCTTTGAAGAGAAGGAACTGAGCTGTTGAGCGCCCTATCCTTTTCACTTCTGAAAGTTTGTCAAAGAGAATATTGACAAACTGAATGTTGTTGTCATGTGCGTATGTTTGAAAGCCAACAACTGTACCCAGTGCTCCATTAACTAGTCATTGATCCACGTCAAGGTTACGTTTAAGCATTACTCTGCAATTTAAGGATAATTTTAATATTTTTTCCATTCCAGCTGTGTTGGAGATTGAATTTTCTAAACTATTTAGTCTTGTTGTGGCTTGTTCACAAAAGGGTAGTGTCATACCATGTATGTCTAGTTTGCCTGTGGTGCTAATTTCAATTATTGGTTGCATTTCTTTTTTTAACATTGTTTCATTGAATTTGAAACAGCTTGCAAGAGTTGGCATT
This sequence comes from Ambystoma mexicanum, assembly GCF_040938575.1. NCBI lineage: Eukaryota > Metazoa > Chordata > Amphibia > Caudata > Ambystomatidae > Ambystoma > Ambystoma mexicanum. The sequence goes on from NC_090934.1 coordinate 321,511,326, forward strand.
AAGGCGAAACAATTGACATTTTTGTGGGCTAATTGTTCCATAACATCCGTAGCATATGCATTATCGCAATAAAGTGTATGAATGTGCTGGGTTTTAAATATTGCTTGTGCTTCTTGAGATAGTATACCAACTCTAATACTTTTTAAGATGTTGGCATAAGTGAGATCTGCAGATTGCCGCATGTTTTTTTGTTAATTCTCTGTATTAGAAATGTTGCCAAAGGTTGACATTTCCTATGCTGCCAACAGTTTTACGGCAGAGTTTGTGTCCTATGTTTTTAAAAATAGGCTCACCTTTCACTGGTGTCAATTGAGAAGATCTCCGAAAACAATAATGTGCTTTCCTCCAAAGAGCTCTTTGTAGTTTGTTTTGAGTACTTCTTGTAATCTGAGGTTAATCAAAGCCAACATTAGGTTGGAGACCATGCTCACTTCATCTATTAGTAGCATTTTCATTTATTTTAATACTCTGCATAGTTGAATTGCAGCTTCTGTAGAATGTTTGTAATAGTCTAATTTGTTTTGGTGTTCTACTGGCAGGAGTAGTAATCAGTGTAAAGTGACACCGCCTATGTTGTAGGCAGCTAAACCTGTGGGGGAAGTGACAACAGCTGACAGTTTGTTTTTTGTCAATTGTTGAAGGAATTTGCTGATGATTTTGATTAACAATGTTTTGCCCGAACCAGCTTCACCACTGACGTACAGTAGTATAGTTTTGTAATTTTGGCAGGTGCATTCTTTGTTTTCATGTTGTACACCATGTGCAATTTCTTTTGTTACTTCTTGAAAAATGCTACGTTGCTCATTGTTTAGTTTTGATTGTAGTATAGTTAAGTCTTCTTTATCTTCATAGTGACACATGGTGTTTTCTACTTCTGTCATAGCTAATTCTGCCTCATTTGCTATTAGTGGCTGTCCCAGTGGTTCTTGGCTTCCTGTTACAGCAGGTTAACTACTGTCAGGAGTGTCCTTATCTATTGGGCCTGGAGTTCTTCTTTGTGTTGCTGTTCATTGTGCAACATTTTTTTGTAGTGTGTAAAGTTTACATCGGTTATACTGCTTTCATTTGCTTTGAAAGCGTCTTCGTAGGAGTCATAGTTTTCTAGTATTTCTTCTTCTTTTCTCCATGGTTCAAAGAGTTGTAGCAGGGACATGTAATATAGTTCTTTATGTTGAGGAGTCTTTAATGACAATTTGGTATGATTAATTAAATTTGGTTTGGTGATTTTTACTAAGCTGCCTTCACAATTTGACGCTCTGTATCTACCTTTTTCTCATCGGGTTTTATATTATTTTTGTATGTGAAATTTTGGGCTATGTGGTATAGACACATGGTTTCCAAAGTGGTACTTCTGTTTGGGTAGTATGTGTCCAGCAAATTGTTTTTCAAATGTCTTGGCTGTTGGGATCATGTTTGGCTAGTGTTTCTATGTCGTCGTATGATTTCAGAACTCTTTTTTCTAGATTTCGCAGGACCAAGACTTAGCCATACTATTTTTTCAGATTTTCCATCCAAAGCAGTACCGGTTAAACGATCTGCTGCTTCATAGGAGCCACATTCTCTATGGGAGAGCATTTTCATGCCCAAGCTGAATAATTTCTGAGACAGTGTTTTGTCTGATGACAGGTCATTCCAGAGGTCTTGGAGCTCTTTTTTTCTGCTTTGGTTAAGTATGCTGTAACATATCGTGCAACTGCATTGGAATTGTCTGCAATGTACTGCACATCTATGTTTGCATTCCATAAGTGGGCAATGATTGCACTGTAATCATTGATATATTTTTCTTCTTCTGTACTTTTTATGTAATATCTATTTGTAGGTGATTTACCTTTAACACTATGTCTAACTGAAGACATGAAGTTGTTTACTTGACCTGTTTTTGTAACTGGTCTAGGGAAACCAAAGCAGCATTTGGTGTAGGATTTCCCTTTGTTTTTGTATTTACGACGACAATATTTGCCACATTTGTGTCTTTGAAATTGTAAAATTTGTACATGAAGATCACTATTTATTGCTTCCGATGGAATTTCACAAGTGACATATTTTTTGATAAACTGTAACACAGTGGCATCATTGTCTTGACCAAATTTAGGAGCATCTTTAATCCATAAAAGCATGTGGATATGTGGTGCTCCTCTGGCTTGGTATTCTTTTCTCCAAAAGAAGTGTTGCACTTCTCCGAGGGGAGGAACAGTTTTATTACAAATAAAGTGTAGCAATCAATGAAGCGATGGTGAAAATATCTTGAAACATTAACAGGATCTAGAGAACAAAGTTCTCCAGGTGTTAGTATATCTATGTTTGTTTTGTTTTTGTTTGATATGCGTAGGAAATCATGTAAATCTTCCCATGCATATTCTGCACAACTTAATGTAACAAACCAAGTGGGTGGGCCACGGTTTCTTATCATACATTGTACATCTCCATGATGTCAGAACCAGTACTCTTTAGTACCACGCATGTTTTCTAATAGATTTGTAATACTTGACTGTAAAACCTCATCTATTTGTTGAACTGTTTGTAATAATTGTGTAGCTGACATATTTTGAAAGTGGGTTCCTGATTTTAATTTGTGTGCAACTACTTAACATAGAGTTGCTAGTTCACTTTCAAAGAGTAGGTGGAATATGCATTCCACATTTTGTCTAAATCTGGGATCTTCCGAATACATCCATAATGAGCGGTATTCTGATGCTTTTATTTGAATCGGTCTATCATTGTACCTTCCTCCTTTGCCAGTAGGAAATGTTGAGGAAAAGCATGTGCTTTATACTTTCTTCCCATATGCTGATTGGTGATCCTTTTGTTTGTCGCATTTGGTACGTTTCTAGTGCATCTTCTACGGTGTCATTAGAGTGCAATGGATGAATTGTATAATGGTCTAAAGTATTGGACACTGTAGCAGGATCTAGAAGTTCAAATTGACCAGCTTCTTGGGACTCTTGAATGATTTCAGTGGTTTCCTTCAAGTTTTCTTCAATATTAATTTCTTTGTAGTATTCATTATTGTCTTTTTGATATTGCAAGGCTTGTCTAACTTTATGTAAATCTACCAGTTGTTGCCACATTTCTTTGTCTTTTGTAGGTACACCATTTACTAAGATAATTAAAGATTGTTCCTTTGGATGTTGCACATTTTGTTTTAGATCTAATGGCAAATACACTACTTTTCCACTAATGCCTTTCACCAATTCAGAGGGAGGTAATTTTGCTGTTTTTGGTTGAAGGCGTATTATTGCTTGAAAGGGGTGCACTGTTTGAATTATGATGCTCTCATATAAATTGAGTTGTTGTAGGGGTTTTGGTAGTGGGAATAATTCCAAATTATTTGTGATAGCACGTGAAGGAGTTTGGTTGTTGTCAAGTTTTGTAGTGCAGTAACTGCAAAGTATTAAGGGGTCAGTTATTTCGTAATTGTTTTCTGCTGTAAGGCAGAGAGCTAATTCAAACCATTTAGAATCTTCATTGTCTTCTATTTTGTATGTTAGGTCTACAGTTTTTGTGTTACTTTTATAAAAAGTTCTGTGACAACATACACACACATGGTTTGGCAGTATTTCTTTTTTGTATGTGTGTAGTAGAAGGTTGCCATGCATAGAAGTGTTGCTAATTTGTTTTAAAGCTATTTCATTTTGTAAGTGGCTTTCACTTCCAAAATATTTTTTCTAGGTATTGTCGATTTCTTCAAGTAGGTCCTTTGCTGTATCATGTATAAGAATGTTATTTAAATTGGCTGGTGCTGAAGCAGGAATTTTAGCATAGTACAGTTTATAGACTAGATTTCTTATAGTTGAATGAAGTGTTGATGTCATTTTGATATGATAGAAGGTGGTTTTGCAAATAGGTCCTGAAATGCATGCCAATGAATGTCCTTGTAGTCCTGTGTACTTGCGCACTGGACAGGTATCCATATTTTGCAGTAGTTTAATTTTGACTTTGTCTTTGCTTTTCACATACTGATTGAGGAATTGGCCTAAAGACTTGAAAGATTTTTTGGGAATGTTACACATTGACGTGCATGGCCATTTGTATACTAGACGTTCTGATTCAGTTGAATGGAAAGGTAATTCTAAGTTTTCTGGGGATATTTTTGTAAGCAATATTTCTTGTTCCATTATGGTATTATTAACTTTTTCATAACCTTGTCCACTGCAATGTATGGCAATTGTATTTGTTTGCTTTTGTTTGTATGCTTCTTCATTAAAATATGGTTCTGTGCTTTTCGTGTGACTCCACTCACCTCCACAGATATTTAAGAAGTTATTTTTGTTGACATTTCGTTTATTGAGAAGTATTTTTTGTTATTTAGTCATTAGTTTTGTTAGTGGTTTAATTTTGTTTAACACTAAAATAAAGAACTTTCTTTTTAGAAGGATTGCACTGTCTATCAAAGCTTCTAAGATTAATTTCCTACGGTAGGTTTTAAGGGTTGTGCATGATTTCTCTCCTGTTTTTATAAGATTTTGAAGGACTCTGTGGCAGCACATTTTTGCTAAAATACTTTTTTTGGTATGCTTAATTGGCACTATATCAAGATTTAAAGGAACAGCTTTATCAGTAGTGGTAGCTGAATTCTTGTTAATTGTTTTCTGTTTCGTTTTACATTTTGATAGAGGAGGCAAAGTTTCTGTACTTGAAGCTTCTTTTGTTTCGCTAAATGACTGTATTAGCTGTTTTGTTTGAACTTTTTTTTACAAATTCTGCTAGAGATGGATGCTTATTTTGGACACTTCTATTTTCATTTGCTCTACTTCTGCGTTGCTTTCTATGGACTTGATTTTTGGTAGGCATTCTTTAGGGTCTGTTGAAAAAACTATGGGTTGTGGTGTTCTGCAATGTATGTGTGCTGTGTGCATGAGTGTCTGAGTATGATGATAAAGATGTATGTGATGGTTTGTGATTGTGCATTGGGCAACTACAAGTAGTTGGGATGGGTATTCTTGAATTTATGTGCTACTAAACTGGGGTTCAGATGACAATAGAAAGTAAGCTAGTGGTGAGGTGAAGCACAAATAGTAAATCTAATGGTATACAATTCAAACAGTTGCTTGTTCTATAACATTAACATTATGTCATTTGTGCGCCAAAAAATTGGAATTTGTGCGCCATTCTGCCTGTAAATCTCTGTTTAACAAATGGGGATATATATTGCATAGGCATATATATGTTAGGCATAGAAGTATAGAAACACATTTGGTGTACCATCCCAATACTTGTTGAACTCATGCTCTATCTATAAAAACATTAGCGACTTCACAAATCATTTTAATACAGGCGTATCATTTACATTTGTAGTTGCACATCTGCTCACTTATTGCAATCAGGAGGCTTGTTATGACTGGACCATTTTTAGGATCATGAAAAAGGTGTGGATATTAACATCTCTCTTAACAAGAGCAGGGTATGACTGAAGTATAAACACAACTATAAGCCAATGTGATTCACTGTTGACGAGTATCATATATTATCCTTGAAACAGATAGTTTCTCAAAAACAAATCTTGGTATTGATCTCTCTTCGTCCTTCTAATCAGGAACTGACGTTTAGGGAATAGTCCTGATGCAATATTTACTCCTTCAAAGAATTTCTAGAAAGTATGTTTAACTTCTGGAATTCTCTGCAAGTCCATGAACATCCTGCTACAAATTTAAGGAGTGTCCAATGAATTCCAGGCCAAAAGAAATGTGTCCTAACCACACACTGTTTTATCCTCGTTCTTCTTGGTCATCGATTGAGTCTGCAGAAGTGAAAATTCTTATTTTTGTATTGCTTCTTGGTCAACGAGTGCTGGAGGGAGGGTATCGCCTTTGTAGATCTTTATGTCTCCTAAATGTAACCAAGCTCTTCATCCCGATACATTAACTGCAGTAGAGGAGACTTCCTCAACACAAAAGGGACCACAAACCTATGTTGTTGCCATCTGCGGGTAAAGTTCTTTATAAGCACTTGGTCTCCAACATATAACTTTGGTGGTGGCAGCAATAATTCACTCAGATTTGTTACTGGGCTGTCCTCTCTGTGTTCCCTGACCCCTCACTCTGATGCTTGACTTTATCTGCAATGAAAGAAACACTGGTAGTCATGCATGACAAATAATCATGCATTACATCACCTAGAGCCTGCACTACACTCTGGGCATCACTCCTGACTCTAGATGGGGGTGTAAGAGGTGTCTTCATACAACACCCTGTCACTTAACTCGTGGGGCATAAGATGGTGGTCTGAACATGGCTGATTTTGAAGGGCATAGAAAACAATATAGACATCCATTTTTCAAAGTAAATCTGATCTTGGCTATCCTCTCTTTTAGGAGGCCATTGAGTCTCTCACATCCCTTGTTTGCTTGTAGATGATAAGCAGAAAAAATGTATATTTTATACTCAATAGAAGTCCTATTTGTTCAAATAGCTCATTGACAAAATGTGGTCCATTATCGGACCTCAGTCCTTCGCAAACTCCCAATCATGGAAATACTTCATGCACTAAAATCTTTGTTGTGCAAGTGGCATCGAGGTGTGTACAAGGACCGGCTTCGATCCTCTTTGAGAAGGGACACACTACCACTAATCCATTACCTATCAGTAGCATATCGACGTAATCTATACGCACATGTTGAAATGGACCATTTGGTCAAGGTATTACTCCCCTGATTGTTCTCAGTGTATGCCTAGTTGTAAACTCTGACACACGATGCAATTCACAATAAACTGTGCACGTGTTCCAATAGATTGGGAACAAACCAGTCTTCTGCAGTAGTGGCAGCAAGACTTTCTCTGGTTATATGTGATGGGTAATGAAACTCCTTGAGTGCAACTTTCAGTAATGCGGCTAGCATCACTGGCCTTCCAGTGCTGTTCTGTCTCGATAATGGTTCAGTGTGGGATAAAGAACACCCCCTACATTTCCATAGATTTTGCTCTTCTTGTGGGGTTCTACCTTGAATCTCTATTAGTTGCACAATTGATAGCATAGCATATTAATCCACTCTCATACTAGCATGCTTCTATTCAATACTTCTTTAACATTTTCAGAATGAAACTCATAATTTCTGAAGAATATGCAACTCTTTTGGCTTCCAAATATATGGCTTTGTGTCTGCGAGAGATAAAGTCTGTTCATTTAGTATGCCCGGCGCATTTTATGACAGTCATGATTACTGGGAGTTGTAGTACCTTAATGAGCCTGTACAATAAATATGCAAGTTGCACTGGAGTGCCGTCTGCACAGAGGTAACCCCTCCTTTTCCACTTTGACAGTCCTATGTGTACGATTGATGTCTTATAGGCAGAGTGACTGTACACTGTCACTTCCTGACCTTCATGTTTTTCGAGTGCAATTATTAGCACTACCAATTCTGCTGCTTGTGCCGAAAAATGAGATGGCAGTCTTGCACTCGCTAATACCTCAAATTCACCATTTAATCTGTGTCTTACAGCTGTGGAGCCTGAATGACTCTCTCCACTAGTTTGATCAATTTTCGAAGAACCATCTATAAAGAGGAATTTCCCATCCTGCTAGATAATTTTCTTTCACACGGGGTATATCATCATAACATTCTACATAATTTGAGCAGTCATGAACATGATCACCTTCTTCTACAGGTTCAGCTACAAACTTTGCTGGATTCACTATTTTACACCTCATTAACTTAATCACTGGATTCAAGATCATCATCTCATATGAAGATGCTCTTTGTGATGTTAATGTACCCTTGGCTTTATCTAAAATGGTAAATAAGGCATGCTCCATGCAGAGAATCATGGAACAGCCCATGGCAATACGTGTGGACTATGCAAGTGCAAATGCGGCAGCAGGCAAAGATTGTTTGCATGAAAAATGTCCTCTCACAACTGGATCTAGAATCTCACTGTAGTATTCCAAAGTTTTATGCCCTAATTATGTTCTTTGTGTGAGTACTGCTGTCATTACTGACCCATTGGTATGTGAAAACAAATGAAATGATTTGCTATAATCGGGAATTATTAAAATTGGTGCTGTACAGATTGTTCTTTTTAATTCTTCCATTTCTTCAGTCCATTCGATTTTTTCCTTACCAACTTTTTTTTTTCTTAAGTGCTTGCAAAAGTGGTTTCGTATTTGTGCTGGGCCCTGCAATAATTGCACAAACCCAGAAACTGCTGCATTTGCTTCACTGTGTTTGGTTTGGTGTCTTCATGATAGCCTCAGCTCTCTCAGGTGTCACGTTCTTTCCTTCATGTGAAATTAACTGACCTATGTACAACTCCTTCTCCTGATAAAACTGTAATTTCTCCTTGTCTACCTTGTATCCTGTGTCTGCCAATACAGTCATTAACTGGACAGAGTCTTGTCTATATTCATCCTCTGTTTCGCTGCAGATTAATATGTCATTTACATACTGAATCACTGCACTCTTGATTTCAATGTTGCCTAGATCCATCTGTAGGACCCTGTTAAAGATTGATGGGGACTCACAATACCCTTGAGGTAAACAAACATGTTTTAGTCTCTATTGTCTGAACTTAAAGGAAGTAAGGTCTTGTGAGTCTTGTGCAAGGGGATCGAGAAAAACACATTTTTCAAATTGATCACTGTGAAATACATTTTTTTTTTTAACCAACACACCAAACATTACAGGTACTTTTGAGCACAATGCTCCACTCTTCGTAGGGCTCAGACTTCCTTCTAGTTAGGTGGCCTCGGATGTCGAACTGGGTCTAACGATTACTTGCACTGCCTGTTTTCCTCCCCATCTAGGTGGTCTGCATATTTTGTGCTTCTAACTCTTTAGACCCCTTGGCCTTGTATATATATTGTATTGCTCGTGTTGTGTTGGTTTATTGGAGTTTTACTGTGATTCTTTACTGTGGTCGATGTTACAGAGGCCTTTTAATAAATGTGTCTATATTTTTAATATAACACCTGTCTGGAGTAATTTGTAAGTGTCCTTGCTTTGTGTGCTCATTGCGGGCTTTCAGTCACCCTCACCCCTCTTGAGACCTAGTCTTGACCGCCGCCATCGCTACCCTGATTGGTCTGGCTTGTCCATAGGTTACCCTGTTCCAAGAAACTAGGCTGGCCTTCTGAACGTCTGCCCTCCAGGACAGAGTTCAGAAATCCATCTTAACAAATTGGTGTACAGTGGTGGGATACGACTGAAGGTATCCAGTGTTGCGCACGAGCGGGGGCATTTCAAGTTATTCCTAACAGGACACGTAGTGAATTGTCGTAGTATAACTCTTTTAAGGCCATAGTCCTATCAAACAGTATGAAAACAGGTACCTTGTTAACTTGAAATGCTTCTAAATCCGAAACATTGAAAAAGATGTGTGCTGAAAGAGGTATCTCCTCGCAAGGCACAAAAATGGAAATGATCCAAAGAATCATGGCGTGGCAAGAAACTCAGCTTGACGCTATAGCTTCCGAGGACAGTGCAGAAGGAGGTGGGGCTGCTCTCACTGGTAGAACTGACAGTTCTGCCGCTGCACTGGTCCACCGCGACCATGAGGACAGGGAGGATGAGATGTCTAATGTTTCCTCTGCCAGTGCTGATGGGGAGACCATGCTTGAATTCAATAAGCAAGAGCTGCTGTTTAGGCAGAAGGAGCTTGAGTTCAATATGGCCAAACTCCAGGAAGAGCTTGAGTTCAATAGGGTCAAGCTAAAAATCGAACAGGCAGAAAAACAGAAAGACAGGAATCATCAGTTGGAACTGGCCAAGCTTCCAGTTGCCAATGGATCCAAGGGTCCTGGACATGGGTCTAGGGCTTCCTCTCATCCACGGTTTCCAAAAGATCTGTTCAGTGTGTATGAGGAAAAGAATGACATTATGGACTGGCTGAATACATTTGAGTATGCATGTGAAGTTCAACAAGTTGACAAATTGCCTGGTTACTCAGCAGACTGCCCCATTCTGGCTGCAGTGCCATTATGAAAATGTCGACGGCTGAGCGGGCAGATTTTGCAATGTTGAAGCAAACTCTCATTTTAAAGTTTGGAAAGACTCCTGCCCAATATTTAAAACGATTCCGAGGGTATAAGAAAAAAGAAGGTGGTGCTTGGGTACCTTATGTAACCGAATCCTTAAAAAACTTGAATGGCTGGGTCGAAGGTTATAAGGTTTCTACCTTTGAAGGTATGATAAGTCTTGTCATGCTGGAACATATTTTTGCATCTTCTTCCCCTGAGCTTAAGCAGCATTTGGCAGATTCAAAGGAGATAGATCCTAAGAAGCTTGCCATTGCAGCCGATTTATGGGTGTCACATCGAGTGTCCCATAAGAACAAAACTCATCCTGGTAAGCAGGAGGAAGGGAAAAAGTCCAAAGATAAGGAGGGTGGAGAATCTGATAAATCTTCTTCTCAAAAGGACCACAAAAAGAAAAATAAGGGTAAGACACAAGAGAACACACAGGGTAGTGGAGGTCAGCCTCCAAAACAGAACTCTGGTTTTAGTAAGCCTCCCTATGTAAACAGACCCAATGAATCTTGTTTTGCTTGTGGAGCAACTGTCCACGTGAAGGGGGATCCCCGGTGTAAGGTTAAACCTTTGGGGGTCCACTCCGCTAATCTGGCCTTCTCCTCCTACGAGGAAGAAGAGATTACAGGAGCATCCTTCTCCTCAGACTCCTTCCCCAGTGGGATAGAAGCTGAGGTAGTTTTAGTTTTCCTGGGTTCCTGGGAGCCTAAAGTCACAGAGGTTTATGCTAGGATTCCAGATAATACCAAGCACTACTTTAAAGACAGTGTGCTGATCAATGGAGTAGATACTCCAGCTCTTAGGGATAGTGGGTGCAGTCGAACTGTAGTGGATTCTACCTTGGTAGACTCAGAGGAAGTTGCCAGAGCTACTCTAATGCCCACTAAGTTGGCTGATGGCCCACCTCACATGTTTCCAGTAATACCTGTAAATCTTACTCTCAATGGTACAGCAGTCAGGATTCCAGTGAGCAATCAGAGGAACGTCACAGGAAAGGTCGTGTTGGGCAACGATCTCAGAGCTTTAGGGCTCGTGGGAGACACTGCTGACAGACCCTGCACAAGGTCTCAAACACGGGCAGCATTGGCCAAGACCAATGCACTGCCCCAGCCAAAGGGGAAACCCAAGGCTAAAGGAGTAAGAAAACCAAAACGAGGGAAAGAAAATATTCCCCTGAACTCACCTATCACTGCGGTGGAGGAAGTTGGTCAATCGCCCGGACCTGACAAGGAGGCAGCGATACCTAAAGTATTTGACCCCAATGACCATCCCGAACTAAAAGACTTGTTAGTAGAAGGTGGTCCTGACAGGGAAAAATTCATTAAAGGCCAACGTGAGTGCCCATCTCTGGAAGGCCTCCGGAGACAGGCCTGCTCCCAGCTTGAGGATGAACCACCTGGGAAGCATCAGATTTATTGGGAAGGTGGACTCCTGTATAGTGAGCCCACAGAGTCTACAGAAGGAGACCATAGGAGGTTGGTGGTTCCCCTTGCTGTATGACCCTTCCTCCTGCAGTTGGTGCATGAAGTGCCCCTTGCTGGTCACCTTGGTATTAAGAGGACCAAGCAAAGGTTATCCATGCACTTCTACTGGCCCAATATGGGGGTGCAAGTAGAAAGTCACTGCAGGAGTTGTGCCTCCTGCCAGTTATCTGGTAAGAGTGACTCAACAATCCAAGCTCCATTGGTACCACTCCCGGTTGTGGGAATACCATTCGAAAGGGTAGGGATCGACATTGTTGGTCCCCTTGACCCACAAACATCCTCAGGCAATAGGTCTATCCTGGTGCGGGTTCACTATGCTACCAGATATCCTGAGGCAAACCCATTGAAAACTGTAACTGCCAAGTCAGTTGCAAAAGCGTTACTTGGCATCTTTACTAGGGTTGGCTTCCCTAAAGAAGTTGTGTCTGACAGAGGCAGCAACTTTATGTCAAAATATATGCAGGCTATGTGGAAGGAATGTGGGGTCACCTACAAGTTCTCTTCCGCATACCACCCCCCGCAATACATGCGGTTGCCGAGTTGCCCTGCTGTGGTAACAAAACTGTGTGTGTTCGCTGCATGTGGGACAGCCTGGACCCTGACTCCTGCTGTTACGGAATCTACCCGGCGTCGAGACATCCTGCTGATGGCATCTGAACCTGCCAGTACCGAAACGGAACCGGAGAAGCCTGGGTCTGCCTGCATCGGGGACCGGTGAGTAGTCAATACCCTAACCGATCGCCCTCCCGCAGGAGCCTGTGGCTCTCCACCGCTGTCGTAAACAACGATCCTTTTCCACACTCGCGCCATGCTTCTGCCCACAAGTGGAGGCCACGCTTGAGTAGTGGGGAACTGTTCATCATCGTTTTGTTCACCTCTCTGAACCGCCTGATCTCCCTGAAGAGACTCTCCTTTGCCCGTTGGCACCCACATGTGCAGGTACTTTTGAGCACAAGGCTCCACTCTTCGTGGGGCTCGGACTTCCTTCTAGTTAGGTGGCCTCTGATGTCGAACTGGGTCTAACGATTACTTGCACTGCCTGTTTTCCTCCCCATCTAGTTGGTCTGCATATTTCGTGCTTCTAACTCTTTAGACCCCTTGGTCTTGTATATATATTGTATTGCTTGGGATGTGTTGGTTTATTGGAGTTTTACCATGATTCTTTACTATGGTCGATGTTACAAAGGCCTTGTAATAAATGTGTCGATATTTTTAATATAACACCTTTCTGGAGTAATTTGTAAGCGTCCTTGCTTTGTGTGCTCATTGCGGGCTTTCAGTCACCCTCACCCCTCTTGAGACCTAGTCTTGACCGCTGCCATCGCTACCCTGATTGGTCTGGCTTGTCCAGAGGTTACCCTGTTCCAAGAAACTAGGCTGGCCTTCTGAACCTCTGCCCTCCAGGACAGAGTTCAGAACTCCATCTTAACACTGACCTCGAATTCTGGGATCTTGACTTCAGGCCTGACAGCCTCACCATGCAGCTTCAGCAGCCTGTTATTCACTGCGACATAGCGTTTCGATCACCGGTCATGGTTTTTGGCTTACTGTTTCATGATACCAATGTCCAGTTTCTATACAGTGGTGGCTTCTCCTGCAGTCTATCACTACTTATAGCTAGCCTATACGATGACTTGATCTACCTTGCATTTCAGTGTCTGTACATTCATTGAACTTTGTTAACATGTAATCTTCTTTTCCACTTTGATAGTCCACTCGATACTTTACTTCATCATTTCTCCTCTAGGATCCATACCTCATCTTCATTCAGTATCTCGGGATGCGTGCACACTCTTATGATGTCATCAGTTCATTTTCTCAGCTCTTTCTCATATTCCTTTACGGAGTTCCTCATGTAGGTTGTCATCACTTCGGGCGTACATTCAATAGGGTTGTCTCAATGGATATCTCCTTCCAAATACTTGCTGCGGTATTGTTACGGCAGTTGGTGTCAGGCAAGGCATGGTCTCATGTCTCCAATACAATGGAGGTAAGGGGGTGGGATCTCCTGAGGATGCACACAGATGCTCCTCTACACTGCATCTCCAGGGGGGGCGCGCCAACCTACAGTGATCAGTGCTAAAAAACGCATGTTCCTGAGTGGTTTTACCAGAGCCATTATTGCAGAAGTCCTGTCTGCTCTTTCGAGTGGGCCACAGCTCTGAGGACTGTGCAGGCTGGTGTTGTTGGAACCCCCTGTTGGAGGAGTTTGGGTTAACATGCACACGTGAATATACACTTGCAAGTGAAAACAAGTCGGGGACAGGTATATGGGAAGATGTGAAGAATGTGAGCATGCAGAAAGTGGAATTGTTGTTGTGGAGTGGATGTGGTTTGTTTTATTTTTTTAGAATTATAATTGTTTTAAGGAGAATATTATGGAAAGGAAAATGGAATGGTAGGGAGCTTTCTCGAGTGAGGGAAGAAGGTGGTACCATGTAGTTGTTTTTATTTTAGCTTGTTATTTTAGCTTGTTTTACTTGTGTTTTTATTGTGTGGGGCGGAGGCCCGAGCAGGGGCAATGCGTGTTTAGTAGTGTATTTTTTTAGCATGTGCGGCGTGAGAGTGGGAGTGGGGGGAAATGTATTTTGATTTTGATTTTTTACGGGATGGAGGGGATGAAGAACTGAATGCTTTCGATGAGCAGCGGCAGCGTGTACAGTGTGCTAATGAAGTAGTAGTGCCAGCGGGACAGTACCATCATTGTCATGGGAGGGGAAACACCTATAGAGTATGTAAGGCCCACCACTGTACAAGGACAAATTCAAGAAATACCATAAACAATGGGTTATGGAGACAGGGGGTGGATGCCCCGTTTGTGGCCAGAGCAGGGCTCCCATAATTAGGGTATCTTAGAACATATGTTGTTATTCGTGGCAGCCAAATATAAGGGAAAACAATTTCAGAAAAGGAAAGACATATTAGATCTTCGGAAGATGTTTTAATACATGGAAGATTGTGAGGGAGGTGGAGGGCAGAACGACAGGAAGGGGAATTGCCCAATGAAGGAGGGCGGGTGCCAGTGGAGCGCATGGGGATATATCCATTAACAGCCCGTCCAGCAGTGGGTTACACTAACCCAACTTATGTGTCAACAACAGCGACAGCCCCACCACCCCCATATGCATCCCCTTCTGAAGTCGTAGCACACACTGATGTCAGTAAAGGAGGTTTAGAAGTCGCACTGGCAGCAGCAAAAACAGAACTGACTAGACTGCAAGCAACATAGAGTGAAGAGAACATTGATAAACCAGTAGAGCAAGGACCAAACGGATGGAAAGCGGGAGACTTTCTATTCAGGATAGATAGTACAGCCATACAAAATCTGCATATAGAGAAAGAATGTGAAGGGAGCGAGGGTGGACAGTCAAGGATATAAGAACTTCAGATCTCATTGAGGAGAGGAAGGTGGGTGGATTATGTTTGATGAATTCAAGGAGGAGTAGGATGAGGAGACAGAGCAAGCGTCTGAACAAACTTTTTGAGTGGAGAGTTACTGGCAGAGGAGGTTAAGAAGCAGATTTAGCCAGATGGCAGTGTCAAGGAAAAAGGGAAGTGGAAAGAGGGCTGATGGGAATTGGACAAAGAGGGAGATGCCTCTCAAACATAAAGGGTCTGGCAGGCTGCATTATGTGTCATGGGCGCAGATGGACAAAAATAACCTGATAAAAACACTCCCGCCCCTCAGTGCAGGCGCAGGTAAGTGGATCAATGCCTTTGAGAAACAGACAACCGAGGTACCCCTGGCAGTCGGCGACATTAAAAGCCTATTAGTATCAACTATCAGAGACTAGGCTGGGGAGGTGTGGGTAAAGGCAGGATACCCAGGAATAGCCTTAGGGAATGATACACATGATGGAGCATTCTTTAATAAGATTCTAGCAACCATATAGGATGCGCTCCGGCGAGCATTCCCAGACACAATTGACCTACAGTCCATAATGCACTATGGGTGAGAATGAAAAACCCTCTTGCGATCAATCAATACAATTTTTCTACTTTGTTGTCAAAAAATCCTGCCCAAAGAAGTACAAAAAACATTAGATAAAATCGGAGCATCGAGGCGAAGGGGAGGGCCGAAACACAGAGCATAGTAATACACCATTTCAAAAGAATAAAAGAGCATGACAAGAAAATGGCCTAGAGACGGCAAGCAGAGGAAGCAAAACTAGTGCAAAATAAATTAACCAATGCTACTGTGCAAGGATCAGTATCGACGACAGCACAGACAGAGGTGGCTGTAAGCCCCCACAACTTTGCTGATGCAAGAATAGCTGTGATTTGGTCAGAATTTGGTACAAATGCGCCCTACTAAATGTTCCCTCGCTCAATGCCCATGTGTTAGAAGTCAATGATCTTATCACCAACCAAGATTTCAACATTATTGCCATCACTGAAACCTGGCTCCACGAGGCCTCCGGCCCAGCCATCACAATTGCATTTTACTCTATCCTCAGACAGGACAGGTTAGCCAAAACAGGAGGAGGAGTAGCCCTAATATTCAAAGAAAGCATATCTATCAGACCTATACCCTACCAGGGAGAAGGAAAGGTAGACATCTTATCTGCCAAAATAGCTCTATCACCAAAAAGTACCATACATATACATGTGGTTTACCGCCCACCAGGAACTCCGTCATACTTCATAGGACAAGATACCCACCTTCTAAGAAACAATATCAAAAAATCTACCAAAACGCTACTCCTAGGTGACATCAATCTAGGCTTCAACGACACCAACGACAAAACTGCCACATCCTTTGCAAAAGACCTTAGTGACCTTGGCTTCTCTCAGAAAGTCACATCCCACACACAGACAAAAGGTTGCATCTTAGATTGGATTATAGACCACAACTGTGACACAAACATGGTTTCCAATACTGTCCTCCCATGGACAGACCACAACTGCCTACAATTCACCATCCCCATAACACCATGCACCAAGCCCACCACTCCAGCACCGGCTACAGAAACCAGAAGCGCAAAGAAACTCTCTGCAGAGAACATCAGTGCCTATCTCAATCTCCCATGCCTAGCGCCATCATTCTCACCTGAGCCCGTCATACTAGCGGAATTATTCAGAGACACATTAACCAGCGCCATCAACACAGTAGCACCGTTAGAAAACAAAAAAGAAAAGAAATCATTCCACTCCAACTCGTGGTTCACAGAAGAGCTCCTAAATCTGCGCAACTCCAAACGTCAGGCGCTAAAAGCATGGCAAGGCTAACCCCTGTGACACCACCAAAGATATCTTCCGAACCATCGCAAAAAAATACAAAGACTCCATATTCAAAGCCAAATCAGAATCCTACAACAATAGAATCTCCTTGGCCAATTCACAATCCAAAGAACTCTTTATCATCTTTAAAGAATTAACAGTACCTCCCACCTGCGCTGACGAAATCATTAAAGATGCAGCCGGGTGCACTAGCATACAAGCTGCCATGCTAAAAAAAATAGACCTCCTCCAGAACAAAATCTCTGACCACTACAAAGCATTACCTAAACAAAAGTTCCAGAAGCAAACCCACCCTAACTACACAGGTAATAACCCTCCTAAATTCTCCTTCGCTGAAATATCAGAGATAAATGTCTTAGACATCCTAAAACATCTCAAACCATCACTATGCAAGGGCGATGTATGCCCCCCAAAAATCATCAAAGAATGCGTTGAGCAACTCGCTCCTCTAATTACCGCCTTCATAAACGCCTCATTCAAAACAGGTATAGTCCCCAACTGCCTCAAAGAGGCTTGGGTACGTCCACGCCTAAAAAACCTACACTAGACCCTTCTCAACCTAATAACTACAGACCAATTACAACGTCCCATTTCTTCTTAAAATATTAGATAAGGCTGCCCACAGGCAAATCCAATTGTACCTCGAATCCAACTCAATCCTTGGAAAGAGACAATCAGGGTTCCGCAAAGGACATGGAACGGAAACCGCCTTACTAGATCTGAAAAACCAAGTCACCTCCATCCTGTATACGGGTAAACCTGCCTTACTCCTGCTCCTAGACCTTTCAGCAGCATTTGATCTCATTTACCATAACACCCTCACCATCCACCTCATGCATGCAGCGCACTTCTCCAACCACGCAGCAAAGTGGATCACTTCCTTCGTAGAAGGCAGAGCCATGAAAGTGTTCTCCAATATAGCAAACGCTGAACCCACTATCATACACTGTGGTGTTCCCCAGGGATCTTCTACTGCCCCAACACTTTACAATCTAATCACAAAGCCACTCTTTGATAAACTGGATGCACTTGGGATCACATACACAAACTATGCTGATGATACCCAGGTGCTCCTTCCCCTCTCCGGGAGCTATCGCCAAGACACCTCTACCCTTCAACAAATGTACTCCACAATCCAAGCCTGGATGGCCACCAATG
Source organism: Ambystoma mexicanum (assembly GCF_040938575.1). Taxonomy (NCBI): domain Eukaryota; kingdom Metazoa; phylum Chordata; class Amphibia; order Caudata; family Ambystomatidae; genus Ambystoma; species Ambystoma mexicanum. The sequence goes on from NC_090934.1 coordinate 321,529,166, forward strand.
GCTTATGCCTCAACGGGGATAAAACTGAAATCCTCATCCTAGGTCAAAAATCCACACTAGCCAAATTGGGTCCGACCTATCAAAACTTCTGCATTAACAACTGTGTCATCCCAGTCCTATCCTCAGTTAAAACGCTCTGAGTCCACATTGATGCTACTCTATCTATGGATAAACAAGTTAGCGCCATTGTATCGGCCTCCACTTTGAGTACCAAATTCATCAATGCCATAAAAGGGTTTCTAACGAAAGATAACTGCCTCTCCATTGCGAGAGCCACCATAGGAGCCAAATTGGACTATTGCAACTCACTCCTAGCTGGAACATCATATAAAAATCTAGCCAGACTCCAAACCACTCAAAACAACTCCCTCAGAGCAGCTCTCAGTATTCCTAAAAGAGATCACATTTCTCAAGCACGAGAAAATGCTCACTGGCTACCAGTTAAAGACCAAATAAATTTCAAGATTCTCTCCACCGCACACAAATGCATTAACCTAGTCAGAACACATTCTACCAGACCCACCAGAATAGAGTACACCAACCAACTCACAGTGCCACAAATTAGGATTCCCCTACCTGGCACCTAAGCTCTGGAACATGCTACCCACAGCCCTCAAAGCTGAAACCTCTCTCCATGCCTTCTGCAAAAATCTAAAAAGGACACTCTTCAATTAACTGTTAGCTCACCGTATGTACTTGCTCACAGCTATGCCTTCTGCACCTATTGTACAAGCGCCATAATGCCACCTCATTCTGTATGTGTTTACGTGACTACTGTAACTAAGATATGAACTTCTACTGTAACCAGCGCCACAATGCCCACGGGCTGCTGTGCGATTAACAAATGTGAATAAATAAATAAATAAGGAGGGCAAGGACAGTGGGGCGGAGGGACACATAATCCTTGTCTGCAGTGCCAACACGGATGAAAACAGCGAGGAAGAGGTGGGTTTCGAGGTGACAGAGGAGGGAGTTTCGAGGGGATTGGCCCTGGAGGGGAGGAGCAGGCCCTTCACAATGTTGGAACTCTGGAAAGTGGAGATGCTTTTCAAGGGAATGTAGCAGCAGTCAGTGGATGGGATATAACTATGGCCCACCACCTCAGGGACCCCCACAAGGGCAGATGCCTAGAAGGACTTCAATACCTCACGAGATACACCAGGCCTACACACAGTTACCCACACCGATACCTGGCCCACCTGCTGAGCTGCAGAAAGCAGTACAACAACACACACCTCAGCCCACATTTTAACAGGAAGCTGGCACAACCCCATTGTACATTTAATGGAACTCCAAACAGTATGGTCACCCCTTTTTGCGTTGCAGCGTAGTCGGGGAACCCCTCTTAGTTCCCTGGGACAAATACATATCCCCCTATGACAGCACACAGAGAAATCTTGTGTGTCCGATCCAGTCAATGACCCCTCAACTGCGATAAGGAACCCTTGGTGGGGGCAGAGAGGGGAAACAAACTGTTCATTTTTATGGTTGATTCAGGTGCTGCAAAATCATGCATCAGTGAGGTGGACTTCCCATTATTGGGTCAAACACTTGGCATGCAGCGCTTCTCTAGGGCATTGTCTACAGTTTCATACACCAAAGATCTAGACGTTAAGGTGGGAGGAAATGTGGTGCGCGCTCCTCTATTGTTCTCTGAGAGTGCTCCTGTTAACTTGCTCGGCAGGGATCTGCTCAGCAAGCTGAACATGACTATCTCATTTACCATTCATGGTATTGTTTGCGCCACACCAGGATGTGCAGAATGAGGGCAATGGTAGTAATATATGTAATGGCAGGAGAAGTTGTGGTCTGTGGGATACCCGTAGTACACAGGTATGTTATGGGATAACAGTACTTGTTGAGGCAGTGCCACAAATTGCTAAAGGGCGTTGGAGAGTGCTGACAGTTTTATCTTCTGCCCTGTGGTGTCCCCAGAATTGGATGCAGGCATCATCCGGTGTCTAGATTTGCAAGGATTATTGGTATCAGCTAAGAGAGAGGTCATACTAGCCATGGATAAGCATGGGTACGAGTGGCGCACAGTACTTTTCATTGACCCCACTGTGTCCCTAAAGGAAGTGACAGATGCAGAATTATTTGAGAACAATGACATTGATGGAGAAATAATACTAGAGATTTGTATCCCCTGAGAAATTACGGTGCAATACCACAGAGTGATGTGCCCCCTGATGGCCATTGTGGCCCACCCCATTAATTGAAACAGACTTAGAGTATGTGCCTCAGCATTTATGGGCCTCCAATCCACACAATGTTGGGCATTTACAATAAGTGACCCCAGTACGCATAACACTGAAACCAGGAGCAGTCCTGCCCTGAGTTAAACAGTACCCATTATCGAGAGAGGCAGAACAAGGAATTAAAGACACAATACAGGCCCTGTTTGATCAAGGCATAATAGTGCCATCCATATCCCCATGTAACACGGCTAAATATCCTATGAAAAATGGAACGGGAGGCAATTGGAGAATTATCCAGGACTTACACTCCCTAAACAATGCAGTACAGAAAGAGTTTCCCGTGGTCCCTAACCCTGCCACCATCTTGTGCAGTGTCCCCAAACAGGCGCCTCACTTTACTGTAGTAGACTTTAAGAACACCTTCTTCTCAATACCTTTACACCCCGACTCCCAGTATTTCACTGCCTTTACCCATGGCGGAAAGCGCTACAAACATACTTGTTTGCCCCAGGGGCACTGCGAGAGCCCAAACATTTTTAACAGAATACTACACACTGATTTAGTAAACATCCAAGTACGATCATCCAGTAAATGGATGATTTGCTTGTATGTAGCGACTGTGAGCAGCACTGCAGAAGGGATTCCATCACACTGTTACAACTGCTGGCCCGGAAGGGGTACAAGGTTGACAAGGCAAAATTGCAATATTGAGAGCAAGAGGTGTTGTATGTAGGTCAGTTAATTTTGGCAAATGCCAAAAGAATAAGGGCAGACAGAGCAGTGTCTGTACATGCCACCCCTCGACCCACCACAGTAAAAGGCATGCACACATTCTTAGGGATGTGTAACTACTGAAGAGCATGGATATTAGATTACACAGGATATACTAGGCCGCTACTTCTAGCACTCAAGGAAGCACAACAAGGCAATTGCAACCTCAAAAGGAAAGCTGGCATGGTAAAGAAATGTCATTGATTTGAAACAAGTCATATCCACTGCCCCAATGCTCGCTACTCCAGATTATACAGAAGAGTTCAATATATTCTCCCATTCTAATGGACAACTCATGACCACAGTATTGACACAGAACAGTACCATGGGCCACAAGCCACAGGCCTATTACAGCCGCACACTGGTCTCAGTGATGCAGGGACAGTTTACATGCAAACAAGCACTTGCTGCACTGAGTTCGCATTAGAAAACAGTTCCACTATTGTGGTGGGCTGTTCCTTCACTTTGTATGTTGAACATCCAGTATTTGCCAGTTAAATCCACCCTGACCACACAAAGAGCATCGGCATATGAGATTATCCTCTGAAGTACAAACATCCATATTGTAAACACTGCTGCCTTCCTGACAGAGATGTGTACACATGAGGACTTAGAAAACCATGACTGCGTAACATAAGAACGGGAAGTGGATGACATCCCCAGGGCAAGATATAACCCATGAGAAGGGGTCAAGTTCCTCTTCATTGCCGGGTCAGCAGCAACCGACCAGGAGACAGGCCAAAGACATACAGACGCCCCATAAGTGCACTTTGAGGGAGGAGAACATGAAACATTGTTCATGAAGAGGCTGCCAATGCATTATTCCACCTGAGGAGCAGATCTCAAAGTGCTCATTGAAGCACTGCGGGGTTCACAAGGTTGCCACGTGACCCTTTATTCTGATTCAGCATATGTCACTACAGCAGTGCATTCCGGTCTGTCATGGTGGAAAAAGAGGGGCTTCCACAGGGCAGACGGTTTCCCAGTCCAACATGCTGCTATGCTAGACATATGGATTTTGCATTGTCCCAACCCGCTGTGGTAGTGGTCATCAAATGTGCTGCCAAAACCACTAACACAGATGAGATTTCAATGGGAAACACTGTCACAGATGCTGCTGCCAAAATGGTGGCCTATCTTCCGGTCCCAGTAATTTCTGAGTATGTCCTAACAACACCATCAAACGATAATCACAATACCCCATACACAGCCTTCCCTATTGCACAGCTCATCAAACTGCAAGTCAGGATGCCAAATGAAGAGAAAGAAATATGGTTGAAGAGGGGATGCAAACAATCCCTGACAGACTTGTGGCAGCAAGAATGCACAGGCAAAGCAGTAATGCCATATGAACTACTGACAATAGCCTTTGACCAACTCAACCACCCCTACCACAGTTTAAAGCAACACATTTCAGCATGCATAAAAGAAGATTGGTTCATACCCAATCTTCAGGAACACCTCACAAACATGGTTATAAATTGCACAACGTGTCAATCCTTTAGTACAGGCATGACGCTACGAACACTTTGAGGTACCTTGCACTGCCTTATTAGGCTGTTCTGTGAGCAACATAGACTATGCAGACACAGGAGAGAGATGCTAAGGGCCCCAATATCTAATTGTCATGGAACGCCCCTTTTCAAGGTGGGTTGAGGCAGGGTCTTATGCACATCTGGATGCCAAGTGTACAGCCACATTTTTAGTGTGCAAGGTTTTCCCCCGATGGGGTGTATGCAATATATTGAAGTCTGACAATGGCACACATTTCTTCAATGAGCTCTTCAAAGAGATCACAGAACTACCTTGCATAAAATACCAGATGTGCTCAATTTATCACCCTCAGGCCAACAGCATTGTGGAGAGGATCAACTTCCTCCTTAAGAGCAAATTATCTAAGCTTAGCACCATATTGAAAAACAACTGGGTGGATTACTTTCCTTTAGCCCTCTTCAGTTTATGCACACAACCCAGCAAAGACCACCATTTATCACCCCACAAGGCGGTGACTGACTGGCTGTCACATACACACACCCATAGTGCCGTCAGGAGGACATCAGATGTCCATATGGCAGCAGTGAGTTTAGGGTAGGAATTTAAAGAATATTTGACAAAATTCACATGAGCCATCAAATGTATCTCCTGACAGATCGCCCCAAACCCACCAGAGCACACATCAGACACTGCAAATACAACCGCAACAGGTTCCCTGCCTGAAGAACCACTGCTGCCTGGTGACCTCATTTAAGTTAGGAGGTTTGTCAGGAAGTGGAACAACCCTAGATGTTATGGCCCCTACGAAGTGATGTTTTCCACACCCCTCGCTGTGAAAGTTAAAGGGCTTTGCTATTGGATAAACCTCTCAGTTGTCCGCAAGGCACCCCCAGTTACCACACAATCATCCTAAAGAGCACTCAATATTGCTCAATAACCTCAGCAATTAGTAATAAGATTAGCCCCCTTTTCAGAATTACACTAAATTAACCATATTTTATAAAAATATCTCTCTCTCTCTCTCTCTCTCTCTCTCTCTCTCTCTCTCTCTCTCTCTCTCTTTTCCCAACTTATTACCCCACCCAGCTTTTTTGTGTGAATTTTCCTTTTTTTCCTCAGGTGTCAAGAATATGGAACCAGCGACTTCAAATTCTTCACATTCTGTTAAAAAATGCACTAGTTATGATATCAGTCCTAGATGTTCACATTCCTACATGAGTGGAATGCATTTTAGTGCAGTGTTTTTTGCTATTTTAATGTTAAGTTTAGAAATGTATTTGGGAGCTTCTTTTATATTCGGAGCTCATATAAAAGAGCGTAGAGTAGGGAGTACATTCACAAATTTAACCAATAGTACTATAAATATGTTTAATATCAGTGATGAGCTCATTAATAATAACAAGTCAATAATTTTCCCTGTACATATGAGTATGACTATGAGCACGATGTTAGAACACTTTTTTACCTCTGTCTTTAAAAGTATTTATCGTAACTTAACCATTCATGATGATGTTAGCAGTAGAAGGGTGGTGAGCAAGCCCACTGAGTTATGTTACAAAAATAATTAACCGGCAAGTACAATGGCCGAAATACGACGCCTATGACAGACTTGGCCTTGATGCCATTGAGGATTTATGACATTCTGAATTGACTTAACAGCTTTTACATAGACATGAGCACAGTAGGGAGGCAAATATCCAATATAAGCTGTTATTTCTGTTCACTAATCCTGCGTCAGGTGCACCCAACGTATTAGTACCCCAAGAAGCACCACTTATAGAGGCACAGTGCCTGTTTCATATTGCTCTACATAGGGTTAAAGACACCTTCCAAACCCACAGAGTACACATTGAACTGATCAATCCAGATCCTGTGCAGTTTAATGAACCGAGAGACATTAAATGTTGCAACAACCATATCTGGTTATCCAAGGATTGAAATATATCAATAGCAAATGGCAAAAAACCACACTCAGCTGTCTAGCAGAAGGCCTCCTGGGGTATGAAGAGGCAGGAATCTAAGGGGATGATTAGTTTGACGTTGCATTCAATTGAGCCCCATACCCGGTGAGGAGTCATGGTGAAGATGCTGGTACCCATCATCATCTTCATCTTGGTCATCTTCTGCACCTTCCGAATGGGCCTCCGGTGTTGTGCCAAAGCAGTACCTAGTAGCTCAATGATGATGGTGTCAATTGTGGTTCCAAAAGTACCTCACAATCCAAACTGATCATCCCATCCCTCACATGATCCCCATCCCCTGTGGAGACAAAGTAGATAGATTATAACACACCACCATTGTCCTCCCCCCTTACCCCAGAAGCTAAGAAGAAGTATGGGTAGATTTAGCAGGTGATGGGGGATGCTTTTATATGACATGTACTCCTAAAGAATATGCACAATCAGGTGAAAGCTTGTGTTCTGTGTGCAGGGCCGGGAATCCCACCAAATGAGGAAGCAGTGGAAGGGAGAATGAGTGCATATGCACAGGGGGGGTTTGTTACTGTAGAAGTAGAAGTAAAAAAAGGGGGAAATGATGGGAAGGGAACAAACCTATCCCAACCCCTATATATTTTTAGATGAGGTGTGCTCCATTGAGAGATCTCTAATAGCCCAAGTGGCAGGCGGGGAATCCCAAGGATCCCCACACAATCATAATATTATATATGATTGAGACCTAGGGTGCTCATATAAGTAGATGTCATGTTTGTAGCCATGGTTGAAGTATAGGCCCTGCTTGGCCAAGTAGTATTCTGTGTGGTAAGCGCACAGTCTGCAAGCTTGATGAGGGAATCTGAATAGGCCAAGAGCTAAGGAGAGAGGCCCACGCTACTACTAACCTCCACAGAAACCCCCCTTTATTCTATAAGTGTTGTTAATATGGTGCTCTAAGAGGAAATGTGCCCTGAAAGGCCATGAGACAGTGCGTGGCCCCTTGGAGTATGTGTTATCACAGAGAGCCTGAAGCAGGCCTCTGACCCCCACCCTGCCAACCAGAAGTTGTGGACACTGCATCTGCCCAAGTTCTAAGACCCCTGAATTCCAAGATACTAGTTGACCTCAAATCGCTGACCATGTACCAATCAACCATAAAAGATCTAAGAGCATGGCCGCTCCACCTTTATTTCACAAAGCATGATTTGTAAAGAGAGGTACAGGTAGGGATACATTGTAGTTCAAAAACGAGGGTGGAAGCCTTGAAAGTTGAGAGTTGTGATCGCGATGAGCGAAATGTGTGTGCGGGTTAGCGTGACCTAGAGACTCCCCCTGTGCCAGTTTTCGAGCCTGCCAGGTGCACTGTGTAATGATAGAGTAGCACTTTTTTTTCAAATGTTGCTGTCTCTTTGACCTTGGGTCCCTGGAGATGTTGAGCCCAGATTACCCCAGGTGATGGAAGATGGACAGACTGGGCTGGGGCCAATGGCCTGGCATTCCCTACTTCAGAATCTACATCAATACAATGTTAGCAAGGATCATATGCCATCAAGTAAAATCCCCTTTTTTAAATGCATTAATTCAAGACAGCTGCCAAAAAAAATGGGTGCAGTACCAGTGTTTGACACTGACCGGCACTAGCGATCTAAACTCTGACAGGAGACCTGCATTTCAGGAGCTGAAAAGGATCCTAAGTTAACTGGGACTTCAAAGCCTTGCTGTTCAATGAGAATTCTTAACACCTACTCTTCCCAGGCCCCATACCAGAAGGCAGTCTTATTTAATTAAAAGTTCAAGAGGGAAGCATTCACACCTGCTCTTACCACCAACAGCACATGATATCATCTTGACATGTAAATTAGGAGGGGAGGAGAATTTCCCTGCAGCCTGGAGGAAAGAGACAATAGCTTCTTTCAACTGAATAGGATATGCTGATTTGAGGTGTAATTGTCAACAGTTGCTCTGGGGAAGGCAAGACACATGATCTCTGAGTCAAGCCAAGTTCCCGGGGGTGGGGGCAAACAAATGGGTGTACTGAATTGAGAGCAAATATATGTTTTATTAAATTGCTTATAAAATATTGTATTAAGCTGACAGAAATGTACAATTTGGGGATTCTTAATATGAGAAATGTACCCACAATTTGAGACTAAGATCAACTCTGTGATGTTCTGAGACCGAACCCCGTGATTATTAATATTACAGACACTGTGGTTATCTCAGAAAATTGAAAACTTATTGTAATGTGCTAAGGGTGGGGTTGCAGGTCTGCGTGAAATTTGATGCTGAACCGACCATGGCAAAACCCAATAAAAGCGCAAAATGTTTCTGAACCCAAGCTCGCAGGAACATGGGGCTTGAACAGAGACCTGTCTTAATTCATCTGTGATGTGTATATGTATTATGAACCACGTGTGTATCTGGGAAACCTGTTTGTTATGAAAAAATCATTTTCTAAGTGAAACCAAAGGGGCGTTTCTTCATTAGATTGTAAAATGGTAGCATCACTCTGACTCACAACTCAGTTATCCAGTTAAAGGACAGAAAATCCTCTAGCCTATAGGATCCTTAGTGGGTTGGGCATAGAAAGTTAGCCTTCCCACCGATTTTCAAAAGACATACAAAGAGCCACTGAGACCCAGGTAGAGACATTCACTTCCCACTTCAAACTGATTTCCTTTCGAAGCACTTTGACGGACGACTCCAGATTCCAGAACTTTGAAGCAGAAGGCCTACTGCAAGCTAAAAGTATTCTCAGCTGGCCTTACAATCTTGCAAACTGATTTTACCCCAGACTTCCAAGGGGCACATCAGAATAAAACAGCTGGGCTGTGCTGTTTCTGATTCTTTGGCCAAGAACTTTCGCCAGAACCAGACCCTGAGAGCAGTGCTGTATCCAGAACCGCAGACCAGACCAGAGCGCTGTGCAGTGCCAAGAACTTTTGCCAGAACCAGAGATCCAGACCAGCAGAGCAGAGCTGACCCAGATAGCTGTGACTTCAGAACCACCCACCAGAGTCCAGTCTAAACCTGTTGACCAGATCTTGACGGCCTATTTAAAATGTATAGTGTGAGTATCCAGCCACAACTGTGCAGAACCAATCTCTTAGTCTAAAATAATCTCATCCCATCCATTTCAACCTATTTAGAACTGCATAGAAATCGTGTGTCCATTCTGTGATTTCAAACCCGTGAAAGTGTCATTTGTCATCTGAATCTTACTTTATTTCTGAGGATCTACCTCCACTAAATCGTCCGTATCTTTTGAACCGCCTGTCCTAGAAGCAGGATTTAACTTTCATTTTAAAGCTAAGAACCCAAGCTTTCCAACAATTGCAATTCGACTCAATTTCTCCACCTGTCAAAAATAGCTGTCTTTTGCTTGCAACTGCTGAAATTCGTTTCAATCTGATAATCATTCTGGAATAATTGCTAGTTTTGACCTGAACTAATTCAAAGTAGCTGTCACCTACCCTGAATCTCCTATAGGGAATTAAAATCATTTTTAGCATATTTTTCACTTCATTGCAATCACATTTAAAAGTATTTCTGCCTGTTTTAAAGCATACCGGTTGCTCTACGCTTGCTAGGGGGGGACTGGAATTTGTATTGCATTTGATTGTATTCCTGAAAACTGTGTGCTCCCCTTCCACCTCCTTATATTGCATAGGGGGGGAGTGAATTGTCAAAAGAAAAAGTGATCATATTATCTCTTCTTGAAACCATATCAGTTTATTTCTGTGCTGCATTCTTTCCATCATTGCTTTTCCTTGAAACCATAAAAGTATTCTCTGCTACCTTATCCTTTCTATACTAACTCCTCACTAATTGAAAAGAGTGTGCAATTGTAACATTACCCATTGTTGATCAACATTGTATTCATAAGTGGGCTATCAAATATTAATTTATTCATAAAAGTGTGATATATATATATATATATATATATATATATATATATATATATATATATATATATATATATATATATATAGTTTAATTTTTCAAATAAACCTTTTAATTTACAAAACAAACCTACTTCTTGGCTCAGTGAGGTCAGGGGGATTCAGAGAGAGGGGCGTTATACAAGGGTTTATCATCCAGATCTATGAACTCGTCATAAACATATATAAATAAGGGCTTCCCTTGGGCATCCCAGACCAGGCATTGATTAAGTAGGAGTGCTGAATTGAAGTCACTTAACACAGCAGCAGAGTTCTTTGCTGACACACCTAGTTTGCGTGGAAATAAAATGTGTTATCCTTACAAGAGTTTCTTGGGCCATTTTCCCTAGTGGGTTGTATTCTTTCTGGGTTGAGCGTTTAGGGACCATGCCTTCACCTCTGCACCTCACTCTCCATTCTCCCTTCTGGTCCTACCCACTTGGCTGGACACACTCTTGATGCCTTCATCCAAACAGTTCTTCTCTCACCTGGGTCCTCTCAGCCCTCTGAAAGCGCCCCCCTACACCAGCATTGCCAACCTCGTTCACAAACATCTGTCTGATTAAGGGAGTGTCAGTTGCTGCATACACATCTACCTTCATCACCCCCTCTCTCCCCACTCAAGACTCTACCTCTGACTCTGCTCTCAGCAACCTCCATCTTCCCATTACTAATGCCCTTCACATTCTTGCCCCAGTTATGAGGATCCACCTGAAACATGCCTCTAAGCGTAACTCCTGGTACGACTCAGAACTTGCAGCCCTGAAATGAAAGTGCAGAGCAGCGAAACCGAAGTGCCAGACCTCAGTTTCAGCATCTGACAAACTGGCCTGCAGCCTGATAAAAATGTAATACAGACTCTCCATCCACACCAAGAAAAGGGCCCACATCCAGGCTTGTATCTCTGGTGCTTCCAACAACACAGCTAAAATCATCAGGGAATTAGCCAACCCCTCCACAGTTTGCTGCTCACCCCTTTACCCCCTTGGCCCTTTGCAATGCATATGGCCACACACTTCACTGCAAAAACTCAGGATATCCTGAGCATGCTTGCATCCTTCTCCTCCAAGTCCTCCCACCCCTTTGCCACCTAAGGCCTCCCATCCTACCTCTGCCCTTCTCTCCCACTTCTCTCCTACCACAACTGATGAGGTCACCAGGGTTGTCTGCTCCATGAAGGTCTCCTCCAAATAGGCTTCCCCAGCTCCTCCAGAACCATTAAGGACAAAATTGTCTCCCTTTCCCCTGCATTCATTGATTTCGGCAACTACTCTTTTGCTACTGGATCTTTCCTCAATCCATCAAGCACTCCTTTGTGTGCTCCCCCCCTGAAAAAAACCTAAAATAACGCCCCCCCAATATGTATCACCCCACCCCCTTGGGAGACTCCTGGAGAAACTGATCTTCCCCCAACTGGCCCAGCACACTGAACTAGTTGGTTGCCTCCATGACCATCAATCTGGATTCTGAGCATCCAGAGGCATGGAAACTGCTCTTCTGAAAACCCGTCAGGAGCTGCTTGCATCTCCTGACTCCACCTCTCCAGCTGTTCTCATTCTATTTGATCTCTCCTCTGCATTTGATATGGTCAACCATTCCATCCTCATAAAACGGCTCCAAAATACCCTAGGTATCTCAGAGCAGATACTGGACTGGCTAGCCTCCTTCCTTAGTGACCGTCCGTCCCAGGATATTCTGGGCTCTCTCTTCTCCCCACCTCTATCTCCACCTGCAGAGTCCCTCAGGGATCCAACCTTTCTCCCTGGCTCTTGAACAACTTCCATTCTCTGCTTACACACCTCATTTCTGCCTTCTCCCCAAACTTCCAGTGTTATGCAGATGACACATAACTCTTCTTCAAAGTTCCTGCTGATCCTCTTCTTACTCCCTCATTCATTCCTGAATGCCTATCTGTCGTTCAGTCTTGGAATACTTCCAATGATCTCTGCCTCAACGCCAGCAAGAGATCCTTCCTACTGGGACTCCTGCTCCCTCTTTCTTCCCCTCACTCACTCTGGCCATCCTCTATGGGCTCTACCCCTTCTCCTTCATCTCAATCCAGAAACCTTGGAATCATCATCAACTCCTCTTTCCTTCATCCCTCATATTCAGGACCTTGCCAAGAAATCCCACTTTCAACTCCACCTCCTAAAAATAATTCTTCCTTTCCTCACTTTCCCCCTGAATCTCAATGTCTCCAGAGCTCTGCTTATCTCTAGGCTAGACTTTGGCAATATCCTCTTCCTTAATCTACCCTCCTCTTCTGTAGGACCCCTCTAGCTAATCCAAAATAGGGCTGCAAGACTTATCCTTGGCCTCAGGTCCAGAGACTGCATCTCTCCAACCCTAAAAACTCTTGCCTGGCTCCCGGTTGATGCAAGGATCAAATTGAAATCCCTCAGAATCATCCACAAGGCTGTCTGGGCCAGGGGACCACGCTATCTAGAACTTGCTCTTACTAAATACTCTCTGGCCAGATGTCTAGGCTCCTCCGATACCGACTCTCTGTTAAATGTTAAATGTTAAATGTTAAATGTTAAAGGTATTTGTACTGTGCACCGTCACCAATTGAGTTAATGGGGTGTGGAGGGAGTAGGATAGTGAGAGGGTTGGTGTTCTGTTGGCAGCTTACTCTCAGTATACACCGTGCAATGAGCTTTGGTGCAAATATCAGAGTGATGACTGACCTCGTGTGCTGTAGGGGTGGTTTATGTGTTGTTGCGGTGTGATGAAGTGCATGCGGCTTGCAGTGCAAGAGGTGGTTGTGTGAGATATTTGAGTGAGCTACGTATGGAGAAAGTTTGAGATTTTTTGGTTAGTGGGTTATATGCTTTGCATCCAATCTTCACAGTCTGGCTACATGCCTGGATTTCTGGAAACCTGCATAGTGTGGTGGAAATGGCTTGAAGATTTGAGGGCCCTGCTTAGTGTGAAGAGTCCTACGTCTAACAGATCAATGGAGTACAGTGCCATACACAGCTGGATTGAGAGACAGTTGAGTAGTTCAGTAGCCTCCTGAAGCAAGGCTAGATGTGGGTCCTGCACGGTGGGAGAAACCTATGCCTAACAGAAATTCAGGTTTTGCGTGGCCCACTCCCTGTTGTAATCTAAACTATGTGTGGTGTTGTATTCCAATGAGTAGTATATATTAATGTCAGGTTCCTATTCTCCTCCTAGGGAGTCGGAGCAGGGGTTGTGGTCTCCTCATGTGAATATGTGTGCCGGAACTTTGGGTGTGGTGCAGCCCGGGTCGTAGTGGATGACTCGTCTCAGTGCTTCCGTTTTGGTCTGTCTGTGTGTTCAGTCTTTGGCGTCTTCTTCTTGTGTCTGCCTGTGTTCAGTATTTCGTGTCCTTTTCTTGTGTTTGCCTCTCATTGTGCCTTATGGTGTGTCATGATGTCTGTTTCCTTGGATTCTGTTGGTGTTTGGTTGTGTTAAGCACTTTTCTAAACAGAGAGCTGGTTGCCGATCGCTTTCCTCAGCAGGCTCACTCCTACGGAACAGCCTCCCTCTTCCTCTTGAACCGGATCTCCTCAAATTCCAGAAGCTCCTCAAGACTCTCCTTTTCATCTCCTCCTTCCCTTCCTCCCTCCTCTGCTAAATCCCACAGTTGCTGAGATTGTTGACAAGGGCCCTTATGTGTCCTCGCAGGTCCTAGCCTCCCACACCCAATCACCTACAGCCTCCACCCCTCCCAGTACTTTGCCTCAGCACTCACTGGCATATGCCTGCACTTACCTATTTACCTATGCACTTACAGCTACTCACTCCCTAGCACTTCTTGCCTGATACACCTAGCACTTACCCCCCCCCGCTCCCTCGTTCTTCTGTCTCTCTTTCTCTGCACTAGCACGTTTTGAATGCTCGCAAGGCCTAGTAGGTCTGCTTCTATCTTTCGTTGTTACATTGCTTTCTTTCCCATGTTGCCTACCCGCTGCCCTTTGGGCGCTTTGAAACACAATTTACTTCATGTATAACCGCCTTACAAATGCAGAATAAATAATAAATGTGCATGGATATTTATGTGATTATACAAAATAGGTTGGCAATTGTATACTTGCAGAGACAACAGCAGTCAGGTTACTTGTCCTTTCTGTACACAAGATACCTGTATTTCAAGTGTTGCAGGTGATTTCCTCTGCATTGTAAGTTGGGGAACCGCATTTAAGTCCTTGATTTATTATTATAGATAAAACAATATTCAGATTAAAATAGCCTACTTCTTGTCCCTGATTGTGGGGTGGGATTGTTGAAGGGGAATATTAGATTTCTCTGTAATCATAGAACCAAGGGGAAAGTAAACATATTGGCCCTCACTATAACTCTGCCGCCGGAGTTGTTTTTTTTCCGGCACCCGCAAATGGGCAATAACCGGGTCATGCCAGGTTTAGCAGACCCGGTAATTGCCCGCGGGTGCCGTTATGACCGGCCTCCTGATTCCCATAGGGCAGAATGGGGGTCGGGAGCATGGTTGCACCGGCACCATTTATAATGGTGCCGGTGCAATCATGAGTTCTGCTCGCAGGTGCCGGTATGCACGCCTGGTCAGACCAGGCGTAGTTTGGTGGAGAGGTAACAACGGCGCCGGTATCACTACCGGCGCCGTTGTTGCCTTTCCGCCACACTCATAATGAGGGCCATTGTGTTGTCAGATCTCATACTTTAGTAGCCCAATTGGTGACACCAACTAAACACATTTCTTTTATTTGTTTTCCAACCACCTGAATGCACCCACCTGAATGCAGAGGAAGCAGTTCACACTGTATTGATCCTGTTTCTCTGAGTGTTCCTCTGTATGCACTGCAGCCAAAGTTTATTAAAATAAATAAATAAGTCTCAGCTCAGATACTGAAACATACTCTGAAAGGAGGCTGGTGGGGTGCCACAGGTATGGTCCCTCCTGTTTCATTTCTTGCGCAAACAGCGTAGTGTCTGTAGCCAGGCTTTGCATAAAAACAGAAAGTGTTAACTTGCATTGGCTGTTTGTCAACCCATATATTTGAGGTCTGAGTGGGGTGGGTGCTGCGTGCGTGCTGTCGCAGATGCAGAGGAGCCTGATCTAATTGAGCGTTTCAGGGCCTGGTCAGCATAGTGTTGTGACTTAAGCACACCTCTGTGCTGTCACGTTTGGTGTTGAAATTATCACAGCACGTCTCTTACCAAGACGGCTGTGATCAAGTGTGGTTGATTAATAAAAAGGGCACCATTTACCTTACTTCAACGCCAGCTCTCTGTGCCTTTATTTTGTGGCATGGATGAATAGGGCCTGGTCTGCGCGTAGCCCTTAAAAACTGGCAACGAGGACCCGAAGATCCTATGTGTGAGCTGGCCTCCCCGGCTCATGCACCACCTTCTGAGTCTCTGGGGTCTGTGGGGGAGCTCCCAACTCAAGGAGAAAGTTTCCTGGGCGTCACCGGCCCTGCCTGGCACGTGTTGGCACTTCTGTGAAAACTGAGTCTGTGAAAAGAACCCCAAATGGGGGTCAACGTTATACAGAGTGGGTGCATGCAGCCCGTGGACATTGCCCTAGGGCAGGTCCTGCTTGGAAGAAGGGCAGGAAGACAAACTGGTGCCCCATGGCCCCAGTTCAGCACTGTGGCCAGGCGGACAGCCCTGGAAAGACGCACCACAAGAGGAGCAACATCAACAGGCAAATGCCCACCCATGGCTACCTGACTGGCGATCCTGCCCGAGGGGGTATACTACAGGTTGTGGGGGAGGAAGACAACCCAGTGCAAAGGGGTGCTGGTGCAGTGGCTAGATGAAGGTGGCGCCCAAAACACCTGGGCCTTTCCTGCCACGGCCCTCAAGGGGGGATGCTCGTGCGGCCAGGCCACAGCAGGAATAAGGTGCAGCAAGGGTCTGACATGCAGTGGGGCTCCAAATTTGCTAGCAACAGCAAAGGTGCTGATGCCCAAGGGGGTGGGCCTGAAACTCCAGAACTGCTAAACTTTCAAACACTGACACCAAGCCCAAGGGGTACTCTGCTGCCCGCAGGTTCACCGTTCCACAGCCACCCAGTGCCAGAATTCGACATGATACCCAAGGGTTTGGGAGTGTAATGAAATCAAAATAAATAAATAAATAAATAACTATATAAATAAGGCAAATCCTGCAACCCTAGGCCCAAGATGGGCACACAGGCTGCAGAGACTAGACATATGTTTCAAAGTGGCTGAAATAACCGTTTATTGCAAAGGGAAGTTACTCCTTATGTTTTAAGCAGGGAGCGAGGTCCATAAGCTGTACAGGGTGCTGTCACCAGTTGATGGGGCTTATCGAGCAGTGGGGAGGGCACTCTTCAACTACTTTGCCCCAATGGTCAATATTGACTATGAACGGTTCTAGCTCTGACAGGCTGTTCAGGCAGCCGCATAGTCCATTGATGCATTCTACACCCGGCTGCGCCAACTGGCAACAACGTGTGCATTTGTTGACAAAGAAGGAGAGCTTTGGTGCCAGGTGATCCAAAAATACTGGTCCAACAAGCTGCACACACAGATCCTGAAGGAACCAGGAATCCCCTTGGTGCGAATCCTGGAGCTGGCAAGAGCCCAAGAGCTGGCCAAATTGCGATCTACCCAGGTGGAGGTGTCTATGAAAGGGCTGCAAGTGGAGGAGGTATACACCGTCAGGACCCAAAGCAAGAATGCTGCTCAGGTGACAGAGGCCAGAAGTGGAGTCACGCCAAAGATGGGCAAGGATTAGGTACACCACAGACTGTGTGAATTCTGTGGAGGGGATTGCCACATGTAGGGCCGTGCCCGGTGGTGGGGCAGCAGTGTGGTAGGTGCCACAATGCTGGACATTATGCTAACTTTTGCAAAAACTCTTGGGCATCAATCACTTTAGCCAGCAAGCCTGAGCCATGCTAAACAAGCAGGCTGAAGTTGGCACAAACATGGCACTCATTGAGGAGGACATCGACTGGCCGAAAGTAGATGGAGGAGAATGCAGGAACAATGATGAAGTGGTAGCTCTGGTGGACTACGACTATTATGTTGAAGAGGCGTTCTTCCGAACAGAGCAGGTGCCGAAGCTACTAGCAAGCGATGCAAGAGTGGCAGAGACGAAAAGGCAGAAGAAAAGGTAAAATAAGGCCCTTGCCCGCCAGCTTAGGAGTGTGATTGGCCACGGGCTAGCAGCTCCAATGAACCCTGGAGCTGAGGATTGTTTATGTTATGAAGATTTTGTTTAGGTTTTTTGTTTCTACCTTTGGCATGGGATGTTGTGACTTAACCACATCTCCATGCTTTCACGTGTGGTGCCAAAATGATTACAGCTGGTCCCAAACCAAGACAGCTGTGATCATGTGTGGTTCTTAACACAGAGCAGGAGCAGGTTGAGCTGAGCCAGCAGTGGGACACATCAACAAAGAAGTGGTAAGATAATGATTAATCTCCCAGCCGCTGTTGGAAGACTGTTCCCCCATCTCCCTTTAGGCCCTCATCTATCTGCTTCAACTCTGTCTCTAATAAATCCGTGCGTTGACCCTCTCTCGTTGAGCTCTTCACAAACACATCTACAATTAGCAAATTACCCTGTTTTGAAATGTGTGTACAAACATTTGGAAACTGGGTTATTTGCTAATTTTTGGTGTGTTACAGTTTACATTTACTGAGGGGGAACACAAGAGCTGGTTGGGACTCAGGAGTTAGTGTAACCCTGCTCAGGTTTTATCATTTACTTGGCATTGCTGTTGCTGCATTTTAGTTCTCAGCTCATCCCAGAATCAATGTAACTGTTTAGAAATACAGCAAGCTTACACCTCCTCATCAGGTCAGGGTTTTAATATTGGTTTGCAGAAGATGCAGCCGTCTGTGGGGACACTGAGGGCAATAACGTACAAGGAAGCAAGAAATAGTTGTGGGGAGTTATGTAGAAAATACAAACATCATGAAAGGCCAGTGCACATTGTAAATGAAATGCACACATTCTGGCACTGGCACATATTTCAAAATGGTCTACTTCAGGGTAAACAGGTAATCTGTCCGGTTTGCACTATGTTCATGAATGCTAAAATCAACTAATCAATCAGCAACCCCTTCCCCATAACTCATAATCTCTCCTTAACAAATCAGTGCAACATTTTTCGAATGGATTGTGTCCTCCAACGTATTCCACATCTTTGACATGTAATGTCCACAGCTGTGCTACTTGGGAAGTTTTTCGGCAGCGGGCGTCCTGCATCGATGGTGTCTTGTCGATGTCCCTCAAAGGCCTCTGTTGAGGGCGACACCACCAGATGTTATAAATGGGATGCACGGCGCCTGTAGCCTCAGTTCCATTTTTTCCACAAACGTGTTTGCTTCGAGAACTCGGCACGCCTTGGGTATTCTTCATGAATATGTCTCCTTCATCTACCCCTCCGACTCTGCGGTCTGGCTTTAAGACTTGCTGAGACTGTAAGTCTAAGATGTCGATTACAGAACCACACTGCATTTGTTTGTGGTGTCTAGGTGAGAGTCATGACACCGATGACTGTTAGAAATGCCATTTGCTGAATGCTAAGGCCTTGCGGGAGTGTAAGGGGAAGTTACAGGTAGGTCGGGGTACTAAACCCAGTAAGTCCTGAAAAGCTGCGGAAGGGATGTCTACTGGTGATTTGAGGGGTGACTCTCCTCGTTGGAAGGAGTCCTGGGGATCTCGATCCAGGAGTGGGTCCCGCCACTTGTCCTCCCCTATTCGGCACTCCCGGATGCAGCATCACTGGTTGCCTTCCCCATCCTCGTCGGAGGATGGCGCTGAAAGGGAAGAGGCTTTTCCCACTAAATCCTTGACTCCTGAGGAATGGGAGGCCTCTGGGAGTAAATGTGGGCAATTTTTCAATCCCAGGGCACAGTTCCGTACACGCCTTCAGAAGAAGCCGACAGGGAACGGTCTCGTTCTGATGCTTGCGTGCCTTCGGGCCCGGGTCCTCAGCACGATAAACATTGGGAACCATTGAGGTCCTGTTCGGATAAGGTTCAGAATGATTGACAGGGACGTGCTAGGTCCAGGTCTCGCTCTTCATCCCCAGCGAAACCGCAGAAGTCTGGTAAGGGCTTGAGGTCGACGTCAACTCCATCAGCGCTGTGTTTGTCGGATACGGAGGTCGGTGCTTTGCCTTCACTCCAGCCCTCGTTGCCGTCGGCGCCATTGTCGATCTCGATGCCGAAGCCTTTGGCGCCCTCGACACCTTTGCGGCCGGAATTTGCCGATGGAGGTCCCTGGTACTGTGGATCCTCCAAAGAAGACTAAATCCAAGTCGGTGAAGCCTGTTGGGGACTTCATACCCACTTCTGTTCCTGGGCAGGAGTTCTGTCTTCCTCTGGATGATATCTATGAGGATGAGGAGAGGTTTCATTTGGAGTTTGACCGTGTTGAGCCGGATGTGGCTCCTGTCTTTTCCGGGGACAGTCAGTGGATGAGTTACAGTAATCATTGCATGATGCCAGTAGCTTAAACACATCTCGGCAGGTGGAGTTTGGCAGGCCTGAGCCTGGGGCTCATGCAAAATCCTCTTATAGGAGACTGATGGCTAGGGTTACTGAGTATCTTGGTTGTTCTAGTCCTCCTGAAGCATTTGTTCAGGATGACTTGATGGATATTTTGGATCAAGGTCTGTCCTCTGACCCAGTGTTGCCTTTTAATTTGACTTTGCAAAAAAGGGTGGCGGCTACTTGGCAGACCCTGGAGCCTCTTCCGGTGGTTAACAAGTCGTTAACTAAAAATACTGCCCTTCCAGTAGCGACCCCAGCTACCTTTCCACTCACCCCACTCCCGAGAGTTTCGTGGTCCAGGCGGCTATGGCCACCTCAAGGCAGGCAGTGTACCCTACCATGCCTCCTGACAGGGACGACAAGTGCTTCGATTATTGGGGACGCAATGTGTTTTCTGCCGGGAGTATGGTGCTGAAGTCAGCCATCTCCACTTGTGCCATGGCAAGATTTTCACACACTCTGTGGAATTGTGTCTCTATAGCAGCTAGCATATTCCCGAGGGGGAAGAAAGGGATGGGTTCCTTACTCTCGTTCAGGATGGCAAGGATGCCATGTGTGAATCCCTTCAGTCTGGGTTGGACATGGCCGACAATGTTAGCCAGTCCATGGCTGTGAGCACCGTTATACACAGGTTTGCGTGGTTGCGGAAGTCGGGGTTTGTTCCCGATGTACAGGCCCGTCTTCTGAACATGCCCTTTGATGGCTCTCATTGGTATGGCAGCAAGGCTGACGAGAGCCTTGAGAGGTTACAGACCTCAAAAGCTGCTGCTAAATCTTTGAGCGCAGCAGTGCATCAACCTCCGCCTTTTCATCCTAGGGGACAAAAATTGAGTTGTCCTTTCCAGTTCCTTTTGTTACTACTCCTCTTTTGGTAAGACCAGAGGAGCCGCCAATCAAAGGAGTCAATGAAAATGTACCAATGGTGGTTGGGGAAATAGAGGTGCTAAAGCCGCTGAAGCAGCTGCCTCTTTGCCTTCAGGCACTGCAACAGCCGCTCCAAAACAGCTATGAGGCCATGTTCCATTGATCGCCGGTTGGGGGCAGACTGTCTCAGCATCTCGAAGAATGGCGAGCTATTACTTCGGATGCGTGGGTTATGGATACAATAGCCCATGGCTACTGCCTTCCCTTCCTAAAGTGGCCTCACGACAATCCACCGGGGAGTCTCTCTTTGAAGCTTCTGGATCTGCTCCTTGTGCAGGAAATCTTGATGGTGCTGGAGAAAGGTGCTATAGAACTAGTGCCTATAGCAGAGAGGAACAAGGGATGGTGTTCCCCATTTTTTTTATTCCAAAGAAAGACGGGGGACTGAGACCCATCTTGGACTTGCGTTGGTTGAACAAGTTCCTCAGGAAGGACACGTTCATGATTATCACTCTTTCTCAGGTCCTTCCGCCCCTTCAACTTCAAGATTGGTTGGTGTCTCTGGACCTACAGGATGCTTACTTTCATGTGCAGATTCATCCAAAGCACAGAAAGTACCTGAGGTTTGCGGCTGGCAGCTCGCACTTTCAGTTTCGGATCCTGCCATTCGGATTGACCTCCACCCGAGGGTCTTCACCAAGCTAATGGTGGTGGTGGGAGTGTATCTCAGGTGAGGGGGATTCATCTCTACCCCTACATGGACGACTGGCTGATCCGAGCACGTTCTCCCAAGCATGCTCTCGATCATCTTAGCCTCACCTGCACAAGCTGGGCTTCTCCCTCAATTTCAAGACGTCCCATATGACACCTTCTCAACAGCTCCAGTACATCGGGGCTGTGTTGGACATGTCCTTGGGAAAGTGCTCGCCTCCCAAGGTAAGAGCTCATCACATTGTGCAGATGGTGGACACATTTCAACATGCCCAGAGTCTTCCGGCTTTCGTATTCTTAAGGTTGCTCGGCCTCATGACATCCTGCATTTTTCTGTTGCCAGAGGCCAGACTGTGGATGAGCTCCCTGCAATGGGTTCACAAGATGCAGTGGTCCCAATTCTCAGGCAAGATGTTGGATCCCATTCAGGTTCTACTCTCGGTCTCTCAGGATCTTCTGTGGTGGGCCAGTGAAGGGAATCTGATGAAGGGGGAGCCATTTTGGCAACCATGGCCATAGGTGACAGTGGTGACTGATGCCTCCCTTACAGGATGGGGGTCTCATGCTGATGATCTGACTGGCATCGGTTGTTGGTCTCCGTCGGAGTCCAAACTCCACATCAACCTGTTGGAGCTGAGAGCCATCAGGCTGGCCCTAAAGGCTTTTCTGCCATCTGTGCGGGCGAAGAGTGTCCTGATCATGACAGACAACACAGTGGCTATGCATTGCCTCAACAAAAAAGGAGGGGTAGGGTCACTCCCATTGTGCAGAGAGGAAATGCAGCCTTGGTTCTGGCCAATCCAGCAAGGAATTTCACTCTCTTCAGTTCATCTGGCTGGGGAGGAGAATGCGGTGGTGGACACTCTGAGCAGTTTGTGACCAGAGCCAACCGGAAGTGCAAGAGATTCTGCTCAAGGGAATTTCCTCCAAGAGGAGTCTTAGGGGACGCGTTCGTCATGGATTGGTCATTCCCACTTCTGTATGTGTTTCCTCCGGTCCCTGTCATTTCTCAGGTGATAAGGAGGTTGCAGAGGTTTGGATCCCACATGATCCTCATTGCTCCGGAATGGGCCAGGAGAGTGTGGTACCCGGACCTTCTAGAAATGTCCATCTACCCTCCTCGCCGTCTTCCCTACCGAGAGGATCTTCTCTTGAGAGAGGGGGGTCGGGTTCTCCATCCAGCGGTCAAGACTCTCAAACATCATGCTTGGTTTCTGAAAGGTTGAGATATAAGTATTGGGCCCTCCTGGATGACGTGATGGAGGTGTTGCTTTCGGCCAGGCGGCCAACAACCAAATCCCTGTACCATTACTGTTGGTGTAGGTTTTGTGACTGGTGCAGAGGACACAATGTCGATCCTTTTCAGTATTCCATTCCCATGGTTCTGTCTTTCTTGCTTTCTTTGGCCCATAGGGGTCTTCAAGTAGGTGCCATTAAAGGTTACCTGGCGGTGCTGTCTATCTTCAAATGCTTATCTGAAGAATGTTCTTATTTTAAGATTCCTTTGATTTCCCAATTTCTAAAAGGACTCACAAATGTGTTCCCGCCATCCCCGTTTCAGGTGCCGGTCTGGGATCTGAATTTGGTCTTGAAATTCCTGATGGGTGCTCCGTTTGAACCTTTGCACTCTTGTCCTTTTAGAGGTCTTCTTGGTTGCGGTTACATCCGCTTGCAGAGTGAGTGAATTGCAGGCAGTTTCATCTAAGCCACCCTTTACTGTGTTCTACAAGGATAGGGTTGTACTGAGGGTATGTCCATCCTTTCTACCTAAGGCAGTGTCTGAGTTTCATGTAAGCCAGAAAGTGGTACTTCCTGCTTTCTATCTTCCTCCTCATCCTGGTAAGAAAGAGGGGTGACTCCATAGGTTGGACCCTAGGAGAGCTCTGAGCTTTTATATTTCTATGATGTCCAGGGTCAGAGTGGACAATCAACTCTTTGTGGGGTACGCTGGACACCGACTGGGCCAGGCTGTTACCAAATGACCTTGCCCAGGTGGATTATCCTCACCATTACTGAATGTTACAGATTGGCTGGCAAGGACCCTCCAGAGGGGTTGCAAGCTAACTCCACAATGGGTGTGGCTACCTCCACAGCCCTGCAGCAGTAGAGTTCCTATTAGGAATATATGTAACACCGCAACATGGGCTTCTATCCACACCTTTGTCAAACACTACTCTCTGGATACGGTCCACTGTCAAGATATGGCCTTTGGTAAAGCGGTTCTTTAATCTGCCATCTGATTGGGCATTCTAAATTCTTCTCCCTCTTCCATTTTCTGGTACTGCTTTGGAAGTCTGTTAAACATGTGAATATGTTGGAGGACACAATCCAGTCGAAGAACATGTTACTTATCAACTGGTAACGTTCTTTCGACTGGATGTTCCTCCAATGTATTCCACATCACCTTCCCAGCCTGCCCCTTTGAGAATTTCCTATGCTATTGCAGCTTACGTTACCTCAAGGCTATGTACAGTCAAGCAGGCATTGTGTAAAAGCATGTCACACGTTATGGAGGAAAAAACATAAACTGAAGCTACGGGCACCTTGCGTCCTATTCATAACATCCAGTGACATCGCCCTCGACCGAGGCCTTCGAGGGACATCGACATGGAGCCATCGATGCAGGACGCCCGCTGCCAAAAGAGTTCCAAAGAAGCCCAGCTGTGGACATGTCAAAGATGTGGAATACATTGGAGGAACATCCAGTCGAAAGAACGTTACCAGTTGGTAAGTGATTTGTTCTACTGGTGGGGTAATTTCTTTCAGCATGGCACAAACTGCACTGTTGAAAAAGACCATTGTATGCACAAGAAGCAGTTGTTGCAGATATGTTTGCAAAGCTATTGTGTTGAAGGGAAAATACTGAGGCAGCTCTGATGATGTGGGCATGTTCAGGAAGAAGGGCAGGTCCTGTTGAATGACAGGAGTACATTTTAGAAGGAAGGGAGACAAGGGGTGTGGGTCAGACTGGAAGAGGAGAGCTTCAGTAACCTCCTGGGAGAGATCAGGAGACAGGTGATAGACTGGGGAAGCGGCTATCCTGGCATAAAAGCAGTATCATTCCTGTGGTCTGCCGGAGTGTGAGGAGGTCGCCACTCTTCTTTTGGCCGCCAAACCAATACAGAGGGGTGTTCCAGAGATAGCAGAGCAAGGACCTCGCTAGAGTTCAAGGTGAATATACCAGTCAATAAGTGAGGGCATGCCTGAATTGATGCAGGTTCATAGTTAGCCAGTGGGGAATTAATTTAATGTATAATGTTTCAATGTCAAAAGTGAATGCAGTTCCGAAATTACAAGTTTTTTAAAATGTTATTTTATTAAATGTAACTTCTGCCAAGTCCATTAATTGAAGGTCAGTGTGCAGCTGACAACAGTTCATTCTATTACTGAGTTGTTCCTTTTGAAATTGTTTTTTTCTTTCTTCTTGCTTCTCCACATTCACACTGACAAATGTGTTCCATGTCTAATTGTTGCAGTGTTTAATTGGTAAGTTATCTGTCATGATAAAGACACATTACAAAAATCACTTTGTGTTCTGATATTTTATGGCATTTGGGTCATTTTATTTAATCTGCTCATACAGGCAAGTGCGTAATGGGGGGAGCTGTTGCGCTGATGACCACATGTAGCACTAAATGCGCGCTCTGGTGATGGGCTGAGATTTGGGCCGAAAAACTGCACCATAAAGGCCTGGTTTGTCCTGATAATAGACGTGAAGGTGTACGAAGATGGCGCCCACAGTCATCCGAAGTTTCGCATGTCACTGAGTTCTGGAGACAGGGATATCGGGACTTTTCCTGACGGCCCCTCGCGGCCTCGCCTAGGAGACACTCCTAGGCGTGAGCTGGCGGCACAGTCAGTAATTGTGGCGTCATAGACGAGCGCCCTGCCAGCGACTGGACAGGCGCCTGAGAAACCCTAATGGCACCGCCGTGACCTGGGTCACCTGTGACCCTCCCATGGTCGGTGAGGTGAGACCCTGACCTCCCCCACTCCCGACAGGGGAGGACCCGATAGCCGTGGGGTGGAACTACACAGTACATCCAATTGATAGGATCTGGCCCACAGCCAGGCTGGTAATACATTTGTGTTGGAACAGACCGAGTGCGCGGCTGGTACAGCGCGATCCATGAATGACTAACCACCCCATAACACCCAGCCGGGGTCACCGATGGAAAAGAACTGAGGGCTCAGTGTCAAACCTATGAGGCAGTTGGGTGGCTGACAGAAAGGACGGCACCCAGGGTATTGGCAAAGCACAGACCAGACAGAAGGTGTCTGGCCCTCCCGTTCGAAAAGAGAGGAGCTTGACTGGTGTGGTGCCTGCTGCCGGTGGCTGAGGGGGCGGAAGGCACAGTGAGTACTACGGAGTGCTCGGCCCCTACACCACACATAACACGCAGCAAAAACAAGACATTTATTACCCCACAAACATTACTACTGAGGACTGTGGAGACGTGCAACATAAGGTGGAAGGGAGGGAGACCTGATCTCCGGTTGTGGCGAAAGGAATGATGTCCTTCAGCGGGCCCCCAACACTGCATGAGTTCCTAGAGTGGGCTGAAAATAACGGTCCCAGCCTCCCCGTTCCAAACCTCCATGGCGCGTTCACCTGACAAACTTCGGATGAATTTGATGTATGGTGTGATATAGCAGGCAACTGAAGTAGCAGTGTGAAGGGACTGAAAGCAAAGTGAGTGGTTACTCTTGTGATATAACTCTCCCACATAAAGCGCACAAACAAGTGCACCACTCACATGCAGAGGAGACACAGTGGGAGCACAAACCACACACACGTGGTACAGACTGAAGTCAGTGGGTACTGCATCAGGAGGCACCCATTGCACATCACACACCTTGTGTCTGCAAGCACAAAAGTCGAGGCTGTCGCCCACACCCGAGCAACTGCACCAACAAGTGCCTCTGCTTGGTGAATTGAAGGCAAAACGGGAGACGTTAACTAGAGCTATCATCAATGCTAGCACACATTTTCTGTTGCTGCACTAGGTGTGTGCGGTCAAACCGCCCCCAGGTGGCACTACCATGCTACAAATAGAGAGAAAAGACGGGGATAAAGACACACCCACAAACTGCTGGGGTCGGCCACAACAGAATTTTGATTACACTATTGGGCGCAGGTCACAAACATGTCACGCTACAATGACCGCTAATATTTACCACAAAGACTAACAGACCTAAGCAATGGAAACTCCAGCAATACGTGGGGGTGCCAACCCCCGGACAACATTTTACTCCTGACCCCCTTGCTTGCACCCCTTGGTCCTCCCTCAGGGCGTTCGTGGACGCTAACACTAATCCATAAACAGAGACTAGCACCGGCAGAATCCTTGATATCGGAGTGAAGGTAGAGAGAGGTGACACACTACGATGCCCCAGGGTGCTACCGCAAAGAAGACGGGATCCATTGAAAAGTTCACGAAACCCACCACCAAGGGAAATGACATGAGCAATAACATCCCTATCCAAATGACGATCTATTTGAGGTGTACAACTCCATGCAGCAAGGCTTTGCAGCACTAACAGATAAGCTAGATGGTATAAATACCAATGTAACATCGATCCGCAACCAATTGGAAAAAGCAACAGGCTGCATCATGGAGGCTCAGGCAAGGATCAGCAAGACAGAGGATGACTTTGCAGCTCTGCAGAATTCAGTCACTGCCAGGGCCAAGGACCTGGGTACAGTTAAGCTAAAATGCAAGGACTTGGAAGTGCAGTCATGCCCAATAATATTTGTATTGTCGGTGTCCCCGAAGACGCACTCAATGGCCCGATGGAATTGGTGGTGGAGGGATTACTTAAAGACATGCTTGGAGACCCAGGTTGGTCGGCTATGTTCGTGGTGGAGCGGGCACTTAGATCCCTGGCCCCTCACCCTAAGCCTGGGGTGTATCTGAGACAGATCATAGCCAATCTGATAAATTATCGAGACAGGGACTTGGCGCTACGTGCAGCTAAGGAGAAACACAAACTGAAGCTTGGCTCCATCATAATCCAAATTTTGTCAGTGCGACAAGAACAACGCACATTCTTGGGGGTAAAAAAAAATGCTCTGAGAGCGGAAGATCCCATATGCAATGCTATACCCTCCCAGACTCCGCTTGCACCATAACAACAAAACCTATTTTTTCACGTTCCTGGAGGAGGCTTCATCCTTCATTGAAACAAACATCCCTGTCCCTGACAAGGGGCCCCAGCAGGAAGAAGTCACTGTCGAATGACAAGACCTGGGAATATCACCCAGGGGGAACAGTCCCATTGCAATCTATAACAGCGACAAACAGGGAATGTATACAGACCCTCCTGACTAAGGGTATGGTATTTAAACGCAACAATACAATGTGAGACACTTTACAAAATGGAATGTGAGATAATAAAGTAGATGAGAATCGGCCGAGGCAAAAATAGTAATATACACCAGGCCCGGCCCTGACCGTCACCAAAGTGACCCCGCACACACTAGTACAATGGTTAGATAAAGATGCAACAATGGAGGGAGTGCGTAGTGAGGGGTGAAATACATAGTTGAAGTTCGGGGAACTATGAGGGTGGGGACAGGCATAGAGAGGGTAAGTTGGGGCGTTAAAATTAAAAGAGTGCATAGACAGAACACGATTAACAATAACAACAGAGCAAGTACATATCTCACCATCAGCATGGATATGGCTAGAAATGACCCGAATGGCTAGTAGGAATCCTGTAGATATAACATTGCTGAGCTGGAATGTCAGAGGCCTCGG